>NC_052016.1:105721154-106327355 GCF_015832195.1 Motacilla alba alba
GGTGTGCCCTGTCCTCCTTCTTTCTCCTTCCTAGCCTCCATGTTCACGGTGATGTTGGCACTCACAGATTGGTTTAGAGTAGAAAGTCACCATTCAATATAGATAATAAACATTGGGGGAAAAGTATAAACATGTAATACGTAATGTATGATATAAAAGATGTCCCCAGCCCCCTGGGAGGGCAGTGTGCCTTTGCCTGCCCTGCTGAACGGGCCACAGCAGTTCAGGAAGAAAATCTTCTAGATAATCAACAATAAACAACCTTGAGAACAGACAACAGAAGACTACTGAGTCTTTCTTTGAAGGCACAGGTTGGAGGAGGGACTTTTCCATCTTTCGGGGTCACCCCAATCTGGGGGTGAGTCCTGAGAGCCTGGATCAGAAATCGTGTGGCCTGCATGACTAAGAAGGTGATTCTTAGCCTGTACTGCACCCCAAGTCCTGTGCCCAGTTCTGGGCCTCTCAGTTCAGGGAGGACACTGAGGTGCTGGAGAGATTCCAGAGAAAGGCAGTGAAGCTGGGGAAGGGTCTGGAGCAGCTGGTCCTATGAGGACTGCCTGAGGGAGCTGGGGGTGTTTAGCCTGGAGAAAAGGAGACTCAGGGGAGACCTTACCACCCCCCACAAGTACCTGAAAGGAGGCTGTAGCCAGGTGGGCATTGGCCTCTTCTCCCAGGTAACCAATGACAGGATCAGAGAACATGGTCTCAAGCTACTCCGGGGGAGGTTTAGGTTTGAAGGAAGTTTATGAAGAATTTCTTCACAGAAAGGGTGATTTGATGCTGGAATGGTCTGGACCCAGTGGTGGAGTCACTGTCCCTGGAGGTACTTAAGGAACGACTGGGACTGGCACTCAGTGCCATGATCTGGATGACAGGGTGGTGTTGGGTCATATGTCAGACTTGATGATCTTGGAGGTCTTTTCCAACCTCATTGATGCTATGATTCTGTGAAAAAAATTAAATTAAGGTAACAGCAGAAGAAATAATAAGAGACTTACAGCTCTGCCTCTTGCATAGTATGTTATTCCTCAGTATTTGTGAGAAATTAAACTGGTAAATATTTTCAATGAAGTGTTTGTGCATAAATACTTGATCATATGTGGTAACAGGCTTTGGTCTAAAACATTCCAATGATTTGAGAACTGCCAAGCTTCAAGTGAGCAGTCAGGGCTCTGCAAAAGATGGGAGAGATGGTAATTAGAAAATAAAATGAGGATTATATTTTAATAATAGCAGGCTAAGCTTATTTGTAGTTTTGTTTGGTAACTGCTTGCAGCATGGTCAGCAGCGCTTAATAAAATACAAGAATAGGGGTGAAAAAGGCCTGTTGTGGTGAAAATGCCTGTTTTACATTGTGTTACTGCAGGGGTTTATATGAGGAGACTGAAATTGGCGTGAGTTATAATAGGAGTATATTTGCACTGTGTTTAAAACTGTAGCATAACTTCCTCAGGTTAATGGAATGATTCACATCTGCTATGAAATATTTTAATTCTAGCTGTGTTTTCCACAAAGTGAGTTTACACTTCCAAAAGTATAGGGTGAGGCATCAAGAGATCTGAATTCATGTTAAGAACCAATTTCCTTTGTGATTGCTGAGATCCTCAACCATTTGAGTGTACTCTTTCTTTCTATAAAAGAAAATAACTGAAGATATTGGATTGTTTCATAGTAAAATGAAAAGAAATGTTGACAAGAAAAAAAGCATGTCTTAATGGGAACATTTTGAACATATTGGTAACGTACTGCTGAAAACCTTGGCAGTTTTCTTAGTGTCAGCTAGTTATTATCTTTCATGTGTGCCCTCTCAGCAAAAAACTCATGTTTTAATGGTGAGGAATCATCCTTTTTTCTTTCCTTGACTTGCTTTATTAATTAAAAGTCTTGGGATCTCCTAAAGCTAGCAAGTATGTTCATGTGATGACAGCAGCATTTGGATAATACATTTACACGATCCTCCTGCAAATACCCAATGTTTGTTTTATGGTCTTTTATTCTTAGAAAAACACATTAGTAATAACAAAAATGTTTAGTTTATATTATATACTTATAGATCTATGTTGAAGTTACCCATAAAGACGCCAGTGAAGAGTTAAAGCAGTGTTTAAAACCTAGTCACTGGTGCTTCTTTTTCTGCCAGAGATTAGGCCCACTGCTCAGACATTGAATCTGCCTGGAAGTAAATGTGGACTTCCCTGGAAGTTTTATATGCCAGTTCTGGGTGAAAAGGGTTTGAGATCCATTCTTTTGAATTCTGCTTGGTTTTTTTTGTGCAGCATTAGAGTCTTACTGATTGCTTGGCAGTTTCCTTTTTTTTTCCTTGGTTGTTTTTTTTTTTTTTTTTTTTTTTGTTGTTGACTTGGTTGGGTTTTTTTTTGTTGTTGTTGTTTTTTGGTTTTTTTAAAATTATGGGGCAGTTGCAGTGTGTAACTTGTAGAGGATGAAGCAAGTAGCATTCACTTGCTCAAGAAAGGGGCGCTCAGTTTCTTCCTCTTCTTCCTACATAGCTTCAAGTAACAGTAACTAAGACAGAAAGCTTTTTATTCAACTTCTAAGAAGATCTAGGAAGGGAGAAGTAACATCAAGGTGAGGTCTTTACTAGAAATTATGAATTTAAATTTCAGTATCATTTTTTAGTTTAAAGGAACCAGCTGCTTATAACTAATGACAAATCGTTCTTTGAGCTCTGAATGCTGTTATGAAACTTAAGATCATAAGCTTCTGGGACCAAGGCTAAACCAACTCTTTGGGAGCCTGGTGCAGCTGGTGCTGTAACCTTTGTTCTTTAAGCCTATTTTGTTACAAAAGCACAGAGTGGCCTCCAAAGTGTGTAATGGGATGCAGTTGCCTTATTCGACTCTATCACTGAGTTTGTTTCCTGCAAGTTTTGCAGTTTTCTGTATTTTGTGGCAAGTCTGTCTCCAAGTTGTGCTGGGTCCTTGTAAAATAATTAGGTTTTGATGTTAAAATGTGTGTATTAGTGTAGGAAACACCTAAGAATGAGGTTAAGCTTTCTGTCATGTTGGGGATTGATCTTTACCTTTGTTGTCCAGATTTATCTCTGTTTCATTGCCCTTACTCAAAACTGGTCTCACAAATAAGGAATTCAGTGAAGATAATGGCTTTCTAGTCAAGTGTTCAACTTCATAAATGCAGGCTCTTGTGCCTAGATCACATAGTATCTGCCACATCTCCTGTTGAGGAAAACTGAATTAGCTATCTCTCCTTTGTTTTCTGAATGCAAACTTTTTGTTGTCTGTTCCTTTTTTTGTTAGTGACAAACTTCATCCTCAGAATTCAATGCTATTATTTTTGCTTCTCCCAGTAAGAAGTGTTAATAGATATGCAATGATTCAGGTGTGACCAATCTTTGCATATAAAAATACAATCTTCATACAACATTGTGCCATCATTTGCTAAGAAGCTCAGGAGCTGGGAGTCCTGCAAAGGACTCTGTCTGTCCCAGGATCTCCTGTGGCTGGTCAGCTGGAAAGGAGCTGACTTCCCAAGGACATATCGTGTTCTATCCCTTGCAGCAGCTCTTCCATGCTCCCTGATTAGGAATCACCTGTTGCATCTATATTTGCCACATACACTGCAGGTTTGGGGCAGCTTTCAGCAGCTCATGATCACCTCTAAGAACATTTATGTGGTAGTTGTTCACCATATTTGCATTTCAAAAAGTTAATGTGTGTAGTAAAGCTTGGCTCCCACCAGTTATGTCTCCATACTAAGACAGCTGAAAACATGTCTGAAATGTCTGTCTTACAGGTTTGGATTCTGCAGCAAAATCATATTGCTTGGCTGTTAATTATACAGCACACTAATGCAACAGAAGTAAACCTGAGCAAAATAGTGGAATAAGATATATTAAAAGAAAAATGACATTTAAAGGCACTGCAATGCAGATGACAGTTTCTCTTAAAACAGGATTACAGAGGCTGTCGTGGTGATAATTGTGTGTTATCTAACTTACTATCCAGTCACCTGTTATTCATAGTTTGGGGTTTTTTTTCCCTAGGAGTTTGGATTTTTTGCTGATCTTCATAATTTTATTAAGTTTTATGTGTGATTTTTTGAGGCATTTAACAGCTGCAGCAAGCCATAGTGTGACTTGAAGAGATTTGTTGAGATGCCTAGGCTGTTAGTCTGAATTTAATACAACATGTAAGAGAGCAGCCATAAGAGTTGTAAATAGTCAAGAGAGATTATGTTGAAAAAGAGACTGCATTTTTTGCCTACATGTAAAAAGTGTTTTCTGGGAAGCATTTTGTGAGGTTATTCAGGTAACTGTTTATCAAGTAGAAAGTTAGAAGAGAACCAAATCTTTACTTACAGCTTTTTTTGCTTATGTAAGCAAGTTCAAGCCTTATTTAATATTTTTTATACTTTTGAAAGCTATCTGTTAAAAAGTGCAAGGATTAAATTTAAAAAATCCAAAGAAAACTGCTCTGCAAAAGCATTACTGTCACTTCATATGACAGACCAAAACCACTAAAATGTATCGAGTTTGAAGTAATACCAAAACATGTATGATGCTGATAAAAGGCAGTTACTACTGTGGTAAATTCCACCAATGCACAGGAGAATCTGACCTGAACTCTAGAATTGAGAAACCTTTTCCTTTTAGGCAGTTTCTTTTTCTTGAAGGGAAGAGAATGGGGGAATAAAAAAAAAACCCTGGGGACTGTAAAGTCCATACAAAGCAAATGACTTTTTTCTTTCTAAAAGCATCATTCAGACAGTGGGAGTAAGAGGTATATAAAGCCTTTGTACCTCGCAGCCATTTGATGGACAGGCTGTCATTATTTCTGTTAAAGTCTTGCAAGTCTTCTGCTGGAATCAGAATGTTTAATTTTGAGCCTTTGGCAGGCGAGGATGGCAGTACCCCTTTTGCTTCCGAATTCAAACAATGAATGTGGGCATTCAGGAAGTTTCACTGTATTACATAAGCTCTTTTGTTAGGCCTTCCATACAGACTCCCCATCATTTCAAATTAGTTGAAAATACCCTGGCATTGCCTATTCCAAATGAAGTCAAACTAGGGGAAAAATCCAACAAGAACAACAAAACAAAACAAAAAATCCCCCTAAAAACACTAAAAAAACCCAACATAAAACCACTCAGAAACTGGAACAAAGATTTATAACTTTGAGTGGTGAGACACGGACTGTGTGTTTTTTCTTCATGTGTTGGTGTTTTTTGCAGTCCTGTGTAGAGATATGCCTAAAAAATGCCATTAACCTGTGTGCCCAATCAAGTTTGAATGTTTACCTCCTTGCATAGCAGAAACTCTTGGTGTAGGGAAGACTGAAGATACCTGTTGTTTAGGGATGATGTTTTTAGTGTTTTGGTATGCAGACTTCTTGCTTTTTGTTTTCTTTTTGAGGCAGACATGTCCTATATGGAGTGATACTCTTGTATCCTCTTTTTCTTTACCCTTCTGTACATCTGTGCATCTCTGGTATTATTTTTTTTCTGTACTTCATATTCTGAACCCAAGAATTTGAGCATCATCAGTAGAAAACTCTGACGTGTACAAAACTTAGATTTCCATTGTAGGTTGAGCAGACAGCCTGTTTGCATGTGGGACATGTACAGAGTTTTCTGTAACTCAAGTAATTATGAGTAAGATACAAATATGGAGGCCACCTTATCTTTCAGTGTGATGCCTGCTGGGTAATACTCCCCACCCCCTACAATCAGGTAGTTGATAGTGTAGTGATCCTCACTGTTTAAGATTCCAAAAGAGATTCTGTAACATAGGAATTTAGGATTATAAACTGTGGTTTAAATACTTGCACCCTTGGGATGTATCTCTTTGATCCAATTTTTCTAGAAGGCACTCTTGTGTGACTGAAAATGTTCTCATTTCTGGAGTTAGCAGTTCCGTAGGTTTTCCTAACTGTATTCAGTAGCTTCTGTCTATATACAGCCTGGCCTTGTGGACTGAGACAGAAAATACATGATATTTGATGGTAGGATTGTATGCTGAAGGTTTGCCTCTTTCTTCTCAGTGGGAGTGTGCCCAACTGGCTTAATTCCTCCCTCAAGTCCTAACAATACACACCTGAAATTTGGTTTCTGAATTCTGTTCCTGTTACCTTAGTAAATATGTTTTGGGGAGGTTTTGATCAATCATAGCTTTCTGCTTGTCTTCCAGGTGCTCACTGTTTTGCAGATCTCTCTCTTCTGTGGTTGTTTATTTTGAAAACTAGAAATAAAGACCATTGAAATTCCATTAACGGTGTCCTATTTGCTCTCCATTTCTCTCTTGATGTGTTTCCTTTGTCTGAGGATTACTGGAAAAAAGTAGTTTTGTAACATTTAGTTCTTGCATTACTATTGCCCATCATGCAACTCATTTCCAATGGATGTGCACTCCTCCTGCCGTGCTGCCAGGCAGCCTGGGCTCCAGCCTTAAGGGATCCACATCCTCTTTGTGCCTGCAGGATGTGTCATTCTCTTCCTTTTTTTTTTTTTTTTTTTTTTCCCTTGTGGGTAATACTTACAGCTCTATTTTATTTCCAGGCTGATATTCAGAAAAGCGTGCATAATTGAACGGTGCAGTCTAAGAGGTTAGAAGTGCAAAAGTTATTTTTAAGCATCTGTTTTCTGGCTCAGACTTAATGATATCTGAAGCATGTTTTTCAGGACAACTCTGTTAAAATGGTTTGTTGTGTGGAAAGGCTGATCAAAATCTATTGAAAGTGATGATTCCTTTCACATAACGTTTTCTATTCAGCAGTGTGGTGAATTATGTAAAAGTTTATATAACACTGTATTAAAAAATTGCTAGTTTGTTATTTTTGCAGTTTTCTTTCCCTCTTAAGACTTCAGGAAGTGTTCTTCCTTGACTGGATTAGAGACAGTCAGGCAACTATTGCTTGGAGACCCCTGTTTAATGGGTCTTTGTAAAATTAAAAAGAGAGATGCTCCCTTTTTTTAAAACAAAACCAAAACCAAAAACCCCACAAACTGGTAAGAAATTTGTTATCAGACATAAGAAATCTTGTGTCTGACTTACTTTATTTATTTATTGCAAGAAAATACAAATAAAAAGTGAATTTCAGTTTTGCAAAATTTGCATTTTCATGATTACTTTCTAGACTATTTTTGAAGCTCCCTTAGATTTTTTGTTTCCACAGGTAAAAAGCTAGGAAAAAAAGTAGCTCATGAAGGTTATACATCTTCGTATTTCAGGATGAAAGACAAGCTAAACATTTTAAAAATAAAAATCAGGTGTATATAGATGAAAACCAGACAAGTTTTGTTAATGTATGTAATTGCATTTATTCTGTTCTTTATGTGTCATATTTTGGTTTTATTATAAAATGCCTAAAACTTTTTAATGCTTTGTTCAGGAGGGGTTGCAGGATGTCTATAACAAACTGTGCATTTAAAGAGGAATCTGTTTTTAACAAAGGTTACAGATCTGTTATTTAATGAATATCATTGTATACTTTCATAGCAGGGTTTGCATTAAAGCTTTATGCTGGTGATTTTTTCCAATTTCAAACCTCATTTACTGAGTAGTATAAGAATGTTGTGACTGTGACAAAATTTCTACCAAAAAAAAAAAGTAAAAAAGAATATATCTTTTTATTAGGAATACATCTTAAGAAATTATGATTTATATTTTTGGACATGCCTTTTGTATCCAAGATTCAAGGAGAATCTTGCCTTCCCTGAATAGAGTAAGTACATAAAATATGTGCAAGTAACAGCAGAGTTTAAGACTATATTTTCCCTATGAGTAGGCTTTTTTTGGGATTTTGCAGTAAAAGTTCAGAAGAACCAACATATGGCTGGTATGAATAGTCTGTAAGGGCAATATATAATGGAATCATGGATTCATTAAGGTTGGGAATATTCTCTAAGATCATTGAGTCCAATCATATCCCTGGGGGTTGCATCCACACATCTTTTCAATGCTTCCAGGAATACTCTGGTATCTTGTCAAATTGTAAAAATCTTTTGCCCCTTAGTAAAAATTTTCATGGAGAGGAACGGGCACAAGTGTTGAGGGATGCATATTATAAAAGAGCAATTCAGTAATATCATAATAGAAAATAAGAATTGAATTTGCCTAGTCTTTTCTACGGATAAACAGAATGCCCAATCATTTGTTTCTTCAAAGTGTAAGTTTAATGTAAATTGTAAATATAGGTGCCTTTTGGTGACGGCTGATAACCTTTTATAGTTTGAGCTTTGCCTTAGATTGACAGGCGACAGCCCTAGGTTTTTCCTGACCTCAGAGATTTGCTCACATGAGCACTTGGAGAAAGCTGATCTGGTAGAGGTTGAGTGGCTCATTGCTGTTACTCTTCAGCCTTAGCAGGGTGCAGGTGAGGTGATGTTGTCTTGTGCTCTGCACAGACTGTCCTGGCAATGTCTCCCTGTCTGTCCCTCTGCCACGCTGGGGCTCGCACAGCCATCGTGCCATCCGTGTGGCGGAGGAGGAGGAGGAGCATACAGCTGGTGGATGTAGTGAGCCGTGAGCTGGTTCATGTGGTCCCTTTTTGTGGGGACTGTTGATAAGCAGTGTGGAAAGAGTCTGGGCTGGAGTTCCAGTGCCAGGCAACACCTGCATTGATGTAGGAAAACCCCCTTTAAATTTATTTTTTTTTTAATGGCCGGGCTGCTAGGTGAAGTTTGGCAAATGAAACTCAGAAGACTGTGCTGCTTACCTGGGGAGGCATGCTGGCTGTTCTCAGATTTCTTCTGCTTCAAAGCAGAAGGGATCAAAGATAATGGACATCTCACTTGGCCAGCCTTCTTTTGTTAATACCTTTTTATTAAGACTCTATTGTTTGCCATGCTAGGTGTAAGTCTAAATCAGTAAATGAAGCACTTACATAAGCTTTGTGTGCCAATGCATCATCCAGGAACAATGTGAACTGCTTTCACAGAGAAGTAGTTCTGCATTTTGTTTGTGTTTCTTCTAGGATGAGAATGCTTGGGAGGAATAACACATTATCTATTTAATTCACTTGGATGTAAATTGTTTTGGAAGAAGGAGGAGAGCAATGAGCTGCAATTGCTAAAGAAAAATGAAAAAATGTGAAAGAAAAATATGTTTAACAAGAACCGAGAGTTTTAATACATTTCTCTAAAAATAGCCTAGATAAAGTATGTCATTCTGCTCTATTTCAGTCACATTGGTTTGTTTCATAGATTTGTTTTTAGTCTCAGTTCCTTCAGGCAGAGAAATTTAAGAAACATGAGATCATTGCATCTCTGAAGGTAGACTACCACGAGGCTTGCAGAGCCTTGGAAACTCGGTTACCATAACGCCTGTGTCTCCCATGGGAAAACTTTTGGTTTGAACTAAAACGGCCTGTGATGTGGAATGTTGTTTTTGACCCTTTTAATAAGTAATGTGAAAGTGGAAGGAGGTGGTGCCATGTAGCAATAGTCTAAACCTTAAACCAAAGCCGAAGAAAGAACAGCCCCACTGATTTCAGCATCCTTTTTGGGGGTAAAAAAGGTTTAATAAAGCTAGAGTAGCTACATTTGTATTTGCTTTCATAAATTACAGTCATAAAATTGTAAACCAGCCCACGTTGGAAGGGACCTTGAAAGATGATATGGTCCAAACTTTCTTGGGAATGGGAACCTAGATGAAATTATCTACCACCCTCTCTAATCTCATCTTGAAAACCTCCAGTGATAGGATCTCTACCACATCCCTGGAGAGAGGCTGTTGCAGAGAATGATCATTTGCTCTATAAAGAAAGTGTATCTTATGCTGAGGTGAAACCACTCTTGGTGTAGGTTGTTCCCTTTGCCCCTTGTCTTTTCCATGTGGCTTCTTTGAAGAGACAGCTCCATCCTCTTTGTAGCTACCCATTACATACAGGAATTGTGATGTTCTTCCGGGCCTTCTTTTCTCCAGGGAGAAAAGTTTAATTCCTTCTGTCTTTTGTCAAAAGGCATGTTTTATAACACTTTGCTCATTTTTATGGCCTTTCCTTGGAGCGTCTCTGGACTGTCTGGACCTTTCTTGAATTGTGGAGATGAGAACTGGTCTGGTACTGCAGATGTGGCCTGAGAAACGCTGAGCAGAGTTGGATGATCACACCCCTACCTCTGCTACTAATGTCCCTGAAGATTCAGCCCAGGATTCAATCCCTTGCTGCAGTGACACACTGCTGACTCATGGTCAGCTTGTTGTCCACCAAGACTCTCAGGTCCCTTTGAACACAGCAGCTCCCCAGCCATATAAATCCTGTCCTGTTTGGACAGGATTTGGTTATATTTGCCCCAAGTGCAGGACCTGGCACTTGTCTGTTAAATGTCATACTGTTTTTGCTGCTCCACTTTTTCCAGTTTCCAGCTCTCTGCAGGATGGGTCTCCCTTCTGATGTGTCATAAACAGACTTGGTGAGGGCATTTTCAAACCTGTCATTCCCATGATTTATGAAGGTGTTGAACAGTATTTATCCCTGAGGGATGACCTATGACAGGCTGCCAGCCGCAGTAAAAACCCATGTTCACCACCCTCTGAGTCTGACCATGTCTGCTTCCAACCCATCTTGCAGACAGGTCATCCCATCTGTATTTTGCCAATTTGTCCAGGAGAAGGCTGTGGGAAGCAAGACTGAATGCTTTGCTGAAGTCCAGGTGAACAACATCCTGTTCTCCCTATGTCCACAGAAGAGATTACTTTGCTGTAGAAGTTGTTCAGGTTTGTTGGTACAGTTTGCCCTCAGTATATCATGGTAGCTTTTCACTTGCTTCATTAGGTTCTTTACATCTACTTGTGACCAAGCTGAAAGCCCTCAAGTTGCATGATGTTTACAGTAAAGGGGATTGGGAAAAGTTACCTTGGCAATTAAGCTGTGAAATTTAAAATGATTCAGGGTTGGTAAGGCTCTTTAACCTTCCCTGCAGTTCTTTTTTTTTTTCTTATTTAAAGCTCCTTTATAAAAGTAAAAGAAGCTTTCCAGAGCGTGCTTGATACATAAAATAGACTGGCTAACCATGGAGTAATGCTGTGTGGCACCTCCTGAGGAGAAAATAATGATGTTTCAATATATCATAGGGAAAAAATATCTAGATGTTAAAAGCAGAATATATTAAGTGTGATCAGTAAAAAAAGGACTCGATATTTTAAAAAAATATCAAGGTAATAGCAGAAAAGTTCATATTTATTATAAAAAGCAGGTGTCTGGCACACAAGGTAATTTAGCATTCAGAGCTGAGTACTTTTAGGAGAAGCACGTGCATAAGAAATATCAGATTTTTAAAAAAATATTTTAAGGCTAAGAGAACCTACTTAAAAGATGAAAGAGTGAACCGAAGTAACTGTCCATAGTGGATAAAAGATCTTACGTGTTTTCATCTTGCACAAATGAAATCCTTTTAACAATTACTGGACTTTAGAATGAATATAGGGAACAATACTTTAGTTCATTAGTCGTTGTATCTCTTGGTTTTGTTCTTTATTCTCACCCGGGGTGGTAGCAAGAATACTTTTTATTGGCTAAATAAGGGACTAAATGAACACAAATTATTGTTCTCTTTTTTTTGAGCAAGTTTGTTTTCTTGGCAGACTTGACAAGATTCCATATGGGAGTGAAACAAACCTCATTGTTTTCCATTCAATTGAGATCTAATTCTTGTAGGACAATCAGTAGCTTTTGAATAGAAGTCTTGTGCAGAGAAGTTTGCTTTTCAGGCAAAGGAAAACTGCAAAACCCTTTTCCAAATATCAGATGTGCTCAAGATGTTGAGTAGTTTTCTTTAACTTCCAAAGTGAACCAGCTGTATGTGTCCGAGGTACATGGTTATGAATTTTACACAACTGGGTGTGTTTAAAATTCATCTGGTGTCAGAGGACCTTGTGTTTTTTGAGGAGGGAGCAAATTCTCTCTGCAGCCATTTTTGGTTTTAACTTCCACTAGAAGCTTTTATTTATTTTCATTAACATGTTGATAGAGATACCACTAATAACAAATATAAATGCGTAGTTGAAAATGTGACACTAATAACATTTTTGATTTTGTTATCCCCATTCAGAATGTCCTTTACAAGTTTTTCTCAGCCTTGTCCTTATTTCATTTAGGAGAACTAGAGAAACTATCTGTTTTTTTATAAACCTTTGGAAACTGAATGGACAAAATATTTAGTATTCTGCTGCTCTGCTTCCCAGAAACTTTCTCTAGTGAGAACCTAGACTAGTAAATGAAGCAACTGGGACTTGGAAAGAAGTCCCAGAATGGGTTAATTTGAATCCTGTGCTCTACTTCCCGAGATGTAATGGTTTTAGAAATCTGCTGAAGAGCTGTTCCTGAAAAAAATGAGGAGCTGTGAAAGGCATCTAGGAGAGGAGATAGTGATGCTGCTTCACTGTAGACCTTCAACAGAAAGAATAACTAATCTTCTAATGATTTTCAATAAGTTTTTGTAGCTTTCTCTTTTCCTGGGAGTGATGGGTAGGATATCCAGGGCAGAGCAAGTGTCTTGGAAGATTGCATTGAAAATCTTTTTGGTAACATTAAGAAAAATCTTTTTACTTGTATTGCTTCATTTCCAGTTGTAATGTTTCATGTTGTATGGCCAATATTGTAGTTATAAAAACAGGAAGAAAGTTCAAGCTTTCAAGAAAGTTCAAGCTTGTTAGAAATTGTGTATTTTCTAGAATTTAAAATGAATGATCCTTGTTTTCCCTCCAAAATTCTGAAAAGGTGTGCAGAGTCTCTTTCTGGGACAGAACTAATAATGGCTGCAACTTAATTAATAAGGTTCTGCAACTTCAACAAAGATGCAAAATAATGTGAACTAAGATGATACATGGGATCACATTTTAATTCTCATCCTTGCTTTGTTCCAAAAAGCAGATATTTCATTCATATATTTATTTGGTGTGGTTAGTGATACCAAACTTGCAAAGCTTGATGGTCTCTTGATGATATTTGTGATAACTGGCTGGTTCCTTGAAAAGATGAGGTTTGTGAAACCAAAACCTTTTGTATGCTACAGAGATTAAGTAGTAATTCTGTTCTTTGCAATGATGAGGAACTCTGTTAGTTCAATCTTACTGTGATTTTTATTGAGCTTTGTTTGATGGATTTGCCCCTGCTTGAACATGAAAAGCGATTTTGCATTTACATTGAATTTTGTTCTACATGGTTCCTGTTGTGGCAGGTTCTCTTTTGATGCTATAAATCACATACATTATAATGGATTATTACTTATTGCACAGTATTTTGCTGTATGCCAAAGTCCTGAAGCACTGAGTTTACATTTTGAGAAAATACATGATATTACTGTAAGATTACTACTTGTGATTGTGGAGTGCTTTAGCTTTTTAATGGTACTCCTGTATTTACTCTCCTAAATAGTTCTCTGTCTCTCCTCATGTTCATGTGCTCTTCCAAATTAACTCAAGGGTACTTATCAGAACTTAATTATGAGACAAATAAACTCTGAAGTCAGCTCCTACTCTTGTGTAGTAGCTCATAGCACTGCAACACCCGTGCCCAGGAGCGGCAGAGCGGCACTTCCCTGTGAGTGCTTCACACACAGGAGTGCCTTGTGACTGCACCAAGGTTCTGAATTTCCTTGGCTTTGGGAGAGCTCCAGCTCTCCTGTTTCCTACACCTCTTGGTCTCTGTTGCACATCTGCAGACACAAGGACCTTACAGAGTAGGCAGTCAAGAAGGCTTTTCTCACCCATGCCCAGCTGTTCAGGCTCTTCTTAGCACACCCTAACCTGGAGCTCAGGTGTTTTAGCACCTAGTCTGAGGTAGTTTGTCTAGCTCTGCATAGTAAAGGGTTGAATGAGCTGTTAGCAAAGGATGATTTGTTTCATTTTCTATGTCTAGTGCCTGACTCTACCTTTAATGTAAAATAGAATCCTGGAATTTAGGATTAGCAAAGAGAATCCTAGCCCCTTTGTTCATGTTTCTGTACTCCTTTAGGCACAGATGTTACCCTTCAAGGCAGTCAGTTCTTACCTTAGTGGTGTTAGAGATGCAGACAGAGCCATAAAATAGAAATGATTGTAGGACTAGGGACATGCAAAGTCCTTTCAGTGATTTGCAAAAATTTTTTTTTGTCTCAAAGAAGCATAATACAACTCTTACTTAAATTAATTGGGTTCACCCATTCTGTGTGAGTTCATTCTTTACTGTCTTTGTATTAACAAAACTGTTCCTGGATCCGATTTCTTATGTGGATGCTTTTAGGACTGAAATCATATCATGTAGCTGGGGCTGTAGTTTTTGTTATTGCTTGTTGGTTTTAATCTTTTGTTTATAATAAGATCCTTAATAATCTGAAAACTGGCAACTATCTATGTGCTGGATCTGAGGGTTGGACACTTGTAAAGGGAAAACAGGAACAATATTATTCTTAGCTTGGGATTTTTTGGTGACTCAGTGAAATAGAGTATGAAAAGAACCAGATTTGTATAAAAAGGGGAGCAACATAGGGAATATGCAAGGGGAGGAGAGCTGAGAGGATACCTCACGAACCTCAAGAAAAGCATGGACCTCAAGAAAAACATTACAGGTGTCTACTGTTCAGGGTTTTGCTGGCTGTAGCCATGGTAGTTGGCAGAGCAGCTGTTTGGCAGTCTGGAGCCATGGGGTTGGGTGGCAGTTTGGTACAGAAATAGAAAGGTGTAGTTGATGCTTTTCACTTTGGTGACATGCTCTGTGGAACTGCTCTCCAGCAGAAGTTCTAAAAGAGGATAACTGAGTCATGTGCCACTGGAAGTGCCAGTATGCTTTTAGAGTGAGCTGTTGAAGTTGTTTCCTCAGGAAGATAAACTTGCTGAGCTACCTGGGCCTTCTGCAGTCAGTTTATATATCAAATAGTATGTGCTGTTACCCTGTCAGCCCAGGCTGGTGTTAACTGAAATGAGGTCATTGAGGGTGGAGAGGAGCTCAGAAGGACTCTAGTGCAACCTCTTTCTGAAAGCAGGACTTTTACTGAATTTGAGATGCTCTAGTTTTTGGTTTTTTTTGGTTTTTTTTTTTTTTTGTGTGTGTGTGTATGTGTGTGTATGTGTGTGTGTGGATATAATGAATAGTGCTGTGTGCCACACCCATGATGTTGGCAGTAGCAGGCAGTCCACAGTGATAGCAGAAGAGCACATGCAACTCCTATAGCTCCAGCTGGGTACTAGGAGGCAGTTGATGCTGTAAATTGCAAGATCATTGCTGGCACCATGTTACAGAGAAGTCTCACAAAATAAGTGTTGATGTCTGTACAGCTCTGAAGTAAAAAGTTTTCCTTTGTAAACACAGACTTAATATGCATAAAGATTTTGAGGTATCAGTGTCCTAGAAAAAGCTCCTGAAACCTGTGCAACTGATGTAGGTGCCAATGCCTGGCTCAGCTGTGGTTTGCTGCTGCCTGGCAAGGAGCAGAGTGAGCCAGGGCACCTTCAGTGTTGAGAGTTGATTTGGGACGAGAACCTACCTCTAGAAACATAATAACATCTGCTGTGTTTTGTTTCTCTAAATATAATTTCCAGAGGGAAAAAAAGAATTCATTTAAATATGCATCTCAAAGGCTTGTGTAGAGAATCACAGCTGGCCTAGTGCCTTCAGGAAAAAAGTGTATTGCCATTGGTTTCTGTACATTCATCTTTTAGCTGATTTCTTTTTTTAAAAAAAGGCCTTAGTATGCAACCACTTGTGTAAGTACTGTTCGAATGTTGCTGTCATCAGTATATTTGCATATCATCTTTATTTATACTGTGTGATTGCTGACAGCTTCATTTTTTCTTTTGATAACTCCTTTGGGTTAACCAAGGCATCTTCTTCTAACAAAGCTTTTTTTCTGTTTGACTGAACTCTCATCCTCATACTGTTGGTCAGCTATGGATAGCACAGGGCATGCAGGGCAGGCAGAGAGAGAAATGCCTGTTAGTGCTCTTTCAGTTCCTTTTGCTGTTTCATTTTCTGTTGCAAAACAATGCTGCCTTTTAACTTCTTTGGTTTTCCTCTGAGCACTACCAAAGTGTGGCAAGTTTCACAGCTTTTTTTTTTTCCTTAATGATATGTTTATCTTTTCTAGTCTGAGACAGCATGGTTACAACTCTGATTTAGAGAACTCTTTATTCTCAATTTGTATTAACTCTCCTCAGCCTTTTTTTCCGAGGTAAAAGGAGGTGATACTTTGTGGTGTGCTAGTGTAAAACATATTTTTCAGTTGCTTCAGTCGTTCTTGTGATGTTCTTCTGAACCCTTTTCAATATGTGGGCACCCAAATTGGATATTATTCTCTGATGCTGTCTTGGAGAAGCTGCCACAACAACAGTTGTCATACAGACTCTTTATTATTTCAGATTATATGAGATTCTAAGTTTACAGATTCAAATTTAATTTTATTCGTTTTCCTGAATGTTTTCCTGGGAAATTTCTTTCGTTTGTTAGCTCTTAATGGTCCCCAAGTCTTGTTCATAGCTTTTTTAGATTGAAATTCATAATTAAATGCATTCTTCCTAATATTTATTTTTTTAATTTTTAGTAGATCTCTGGTTCTTTACTTGAGCCTTGCTGTTTATGGAAGTCAAGTTACTGTCTTCAGTGAACTGTACCACTGATTTTCTTGGCTTAATTATTTATTATCTGATTTTGCACCAAGTAATTCAATAAAAATACTGTAGATCCTAGCATGTTGTCAATATAGTCAGTCAAAGGTGTTGTATTGGTAATCACAGAGACCTATTATGAACCATATTTCTAATCTTGCAAAAAATTATTTTAAATTGGCTTGACATAAAGTTTTGCCTTAAATCCAAAATGTTTTAACTATATTCTCCTTGGAAAGCTAAAACTCCTTCATACTAGTTGTTTTATCTACTCATTTTATGATATTAATACTATGTTTTCAAAGTTAAAAAAAAAGACACCTAAATGTAGAAAAGACTACTTTGAGATTTGTATCTTTTCTGTTGATGCCATTTGGGTTTTGCCTTTTTTTTTTTTTTTAATATTTTCTCTGTATTCTTCACACACATATTTGTAACTCTGTCACCTACTGTATTAGTAGCTGGTTTTCCCAGCACTTTTCCATGTCCATTCCTGAGGCAGAAAGAGGGAAATTCCAGAGCTCCAAGCCCTGGGTGTACAAGGCCCCAGTGCTGTCTTGGTTATTTCTGGGAACCAAGACTGAGAACAACTCTTCAGGATACATTCTCATGGATAAAGTACAGCTAGTGCTAAAGGAAGGGCTCCAAAGAAAAGGCTTGACCTAAGAAAAAATTGCATCACCACTTGTCCTCCTAATTGGTGCTTTTTATCAGTTATGCTAATTTCCTAAAACTTATAAAAATGTACTCGCCCCTGGAGGACGTAGGATTTTGGAGACATCTTTCCATAACTGGTCCTGAAAACCTTGAAATAAACATCCACTCTTATGTTAGCTCCTTACTAAAATTATCTCAAGTTTCATTTCCAGGCTGAGCAAAAGGCAACAGTGCTACTATTATAGCTCCAGCACTCATTAGTGAATCTGCATTATAGTGTTGCTTTTTGTAAAAGCCACTTGCCCACCATGTTTGTAGCCTCCCTAGCAGCAGGTTTCTTTTCTGTTCTCTTGAATACATTGTAACTTCAAATTTTGTGTGTAACAGAAGGGCATGTTGATGAAGAATCTATTTATGGATGTCACGCTTGACTGAGCACATAATTTTTAAGTTTAGTAAAATTGGTTGTTTTTAAAGGATGAAGAACATCTTTTATTTTCCATGTTCAATTCTAGTAAAAATCTTTTTTAATACCTTTTTCTTTTTTCTTTTAGTGCTATAGTTGATAAATCAACTTTTTTTTTCTTTTTTTTTTTTTCTCTTTATAAATATCCTTTAGGGGCTTTAGAATAAAAAATATTTTTCTTAGGTCCTCCTTCATTCAGTATCCAAGAGGTGCCATAACATTTAAGAGTAGTAATGATTAAACTGCCCTGTTGTTTTTTGTCATTTTTGTTGTTTGCAACAACCATGAGATACACTGAATTTCTACTTTGAATTTTCTGTGCCACAGGTGGTGAAACTGTTCAGTTGGAATCCAGAAAGATGGACACTGAGAGGTGGACTGACCTTGCTCATTCTTGAGTTTTAGCTAGGTTAAAAAAGAATGGTCCTAGGGAAGAATCAAATTTCTGAAAGGAAGACTTTGGGGTGATGCTTTGGTTTGCACATTGTCAGCTCTCCAGCTGGAGCTGGGGTCTGGCTTACTTGGTGAGGCATTGTGTGTGCCTTTGTGTCTTGAGGGCATCTGCTGCCTCTTTCTTCCTATGAGTCAGTCAGCTGAAGAACATGGATGTCTTCTTAAGAAAGCCTAAAGGATTCTAGATGTGTTTTCTGGAGACAACTCATTCCATCCACCGGCATATAGCAAATTAATATTTTCTTAATGTAAATAGTATCATTTGTTATCTAGTTTCCAGGAAAGGGAGTAGAATAAAAAATGTCTATTGAATGTTCTTTAGGTTAATGTTTTCCTTTTGATGTCCTGACCTTTTGGCTTTAATTTCATTTTGCATTAATGACGTTCAGGGAGAATGTACTGAATGTATGGAATGGCTGAATTTGGTTGCCATTTCTATGCCATTTTACCTCATTAAAAATCTGGTTTTGTTCTCTTAATCATCAGGTATTGAATGTGCCTTCTGGGAATTTCAGCAGCAAATACTTTCTGAATCCTCAGAGAGTAAATTTCTGTCTCTCTGAGGTAGGTGTGAGTTTTATACTGAGTGTGTCACCTCTGAGCAGTGTGCATCATTGTGGTAGCTTAGCTGTATATAGCACATGAAGTCAGCACGTATGTTACCTCCGTTCCACTTCCACTTCAAACAGGAGGTGGTTTGCTGAAGGTCACTCTGCAAGCTGTTGGGCAAGGGAGAAAACAGCCCACAGGTTTTCTGTTCAGCCACATTGTCTAATTTGGTGGAGAGCCCTTTCATAGCAAGTGGCATGTAGGGTATTTGACAAGAGGTAAATAAATCTTCTCCTATATTGTTAGATTTTGAGTACTGAGGTGTCAGTTGTTAGTCATGATGAGTTCAGCTAAACCTGAATTTTTAGCCAAGCAGTGTGAATCCAACAAGAGCAAAAAGCAGTAGAAAGCGTCTGTGAACATGCAGTCCTAAAAATACCCCCAAATCACTGAAAATTAAAAGGGACCCACAAGGATCATTGAGTCCAACTCCTGGCCTTGCAGAGACCCATCTCCAAGAGTCACACCATGTTCTTGAAAGCATTGTCCAAATGCTTCTTGAGCTCTGTCAGGTTTGGTTTTACAACCACTTCCCTGGGACCTGTTCCAGTGTCCAACCACCCTCTGAGGGAAGAATCTTCTGATGTCCAGCCTAAACCTCCCCTGATACAACTTCAGGCCATTCCCTTGGGACAGCTGTCACTGGTCCCCACAGAGAAGAGGTCAGTGTCTGCCCTCCTCTTCCCCTCACGAGGAGGTTGTAACTGTCGAGAGGTCTCCCCTTGGTCTCCTCTTCTCCAGGCTGAACACACCAAGTGACCTCAGCCACTCCTTATAAGGCTCCCTCTCAAGGCCCTTCACCATCCCCGTGGCATGCCTTTGGACACTCTCATAGTTCAATGTATCAGTAGTTCTTACATTGTGGTGACCCCAACACTTGAGGTGAGGCCATCCCTGTGCAGAGCAGAGCTGGACAATCCCCTCCCTTGCCCAGCTAGTGCTGGGCATGCTGTGCCTGATGCCTCCTAGGAGAGGGTTGGCTTTCCTGTCTTTCAGAGCACTGCTGAGTCATGTTGAACTTTCCATTGATCAGGATCCCCAGATCCCTTTCCATGGCACTGCTTTCCAGCCTCTCATTCCCCACTCTGTCTGTGCAGAGTGACATCCATGTGCAGAATCCAGCACTTATCTTTGTTAAACTTCAAACAGTTGGGGATTGCCCAGCCCTCTGATTTGTTCAGCTCTCTCTGCAGGGCCTCCGTGCCCTTGAGAGAGTCAACTACTCCTCCCAGTTTTATATAATATGAGAACTTCCTTAGTGTCCCTTCCCGTAGGAGGAATCCAGACATCCACATTATTTGTGAAGATGTTGAAGAGCACAGGGCCAAGGATGGAACCTTGCAGAAGTGACACGCCACCAGAGTGATGTTGCTCCATTCACTATAACCTTTTATGCGCACTGCATGAGCCAGCTGCTCACCCATCACACCTTTATCCAGCTGTGAACTGGACATTTTGTCCAGAAGGATCTTGAGAGAAGGCAGTTTTGAACGCATTACTGAAATCCAAAAAGATTGTATCAACTGACTTCCCTTGATCACTTATGTGGGTTTCCTTGTCATAAAAGCAAAATGAGTTTAACAAGCAGGACTTTCCTCTCAGGAAGCCATAGTGGCTGTGACCAGTGACTGCATTGTCTTTCAGATGCTTTTCAGTACCTCCCAGAATAATCTTTTCCATGGTTTTTCCAGACACTGAAGTAAGACTGACAGGCCTGCTGTTTCCAGGGTCCTCCTTCTTGCCCTTCTTGAAAATCAGGGTCAATGTTGGCCAGCTTCCAGTCAGCTGGAATGTCCCTGAATTCCCAATATGGCTCAAAAATCATCAAGAGAGGCTTTGTGATGGCATCAGTCATCTCTTTGAGAGTTCTTGAATGAATCCTATCAGGCCCCATAGATTTGTAGAGATCCAGCTGGAGCAGCAGATTGTGCACAATTTCAGGGTCGACTGGGATTTGATCATTCTTGCAGTCATGGTCCTCCAGCTCAGGGTACTGAGACCCCCTTGGTCCATCATACATGTTGAGGACAGAAGCAAAGAATGTCATAAACACCTCTGCCTTGTCTCTGTCCCTGTTTGTCAGGTGACCATCCTCATCATGTAACGGGTTGATGTTATATAAATGATTTGATACTGACATAATCTCAGTAATTGCCAAGATTATATATTTTAGAAATCCTCCTCAGTCAGATTGTCTGCAACTGTCTTGGCATTAACTTGAAACTACGATAGATCTGGCTAAATGTAGTAATGATCCTTTTGTACTTGATAATAGATCTGCAAATTGATCCAGAAAAGCTTTTAATTAAAATTAAAAAAATACAAATGTATTCTTTTAGATTTGCTTTTTGAAGAACCTTTTAAGTAGGGGCAATGACAATCATGAAGGAATGATGCTGGTGACTATTACAGCTTATTTTAAATTCTGTTTTGAAGAATTGAACAGTGTGATTGACACTGCAGGTAATATGCTAAGCTATAATTCACTTTGTTGTATTTAAATAATGATTTCTGTTTAAAAGGAGATGCTCACTTCATTAATCTACATGAATTGACAGTGATGTCATGGATGTGAATGTAAGTTATGTATCACATTTATTATTAGGAGCTTTGTCATTTTTATTGTGACAATGAAAATGAGGAAGAAGACTGAAGTGGCCAGGATAAAAAACACAATGAAGTCCTCAGAGACTGCTTGTGCATGGTTTGGGAATGCTCTTCAACCAAACATCCCCTTGGCCATATAATATTTATTATGACTTTTTTTTCTCCTATCAAATTTCATTCTCTCTGAACTGTTAGGAACATTTGCCTGCTGTGACGATAATAAGGTCTTTGAATATTAAATGTGTCTTAAATGATTTATGAAGTTTTGAAATAAACTAAACTCTGTTTTAATATAGGTGGGAATAGGTCTTTGTGATTTCATAAAAATATGAAGTCCACATCAAAGACCCCAAACTAAGTGGAAAGTCTTATTAGTACTCTGCATTTACTGTATCTGGGACCAGATGTAACATGAAGCTGATGTCACAGAAAAGTCACACTGTGTGACTTTTCTGCAGTGTAACCTATTCATGTCACTCTTTTGGAGCTGATTAGGAGGAGACTGTGGGAAAGGACTTGGGGTTCTGTGAGGATCTGTATTCAATGTAGTTGGTCAGGGAAAAAAGTAAGTATGGAAATTGGGCACTTTGTGGGGATGTCTTGTAACAATAAAGTGTAAACACATGAAGTGTAAGCAGAGCTTTATGTATGACATGAAAATTATTCATTTTGTTCTGTTCAACTTTGGTAAAATATTGTAGAAAAGATGTGGACCAATTTCAATCCAGAAGGATACAAGAAAATCAAGCTGGAATCTGAGAAATGTTGCCTTATATTGGAGGTCATATTAGGAGATTAGTGTTATTACTCTTTAGGGGGCAAGACCAAGGAGGAACTTAAATTCTCAACCGTACAAAAATGGCATTGCATGATGAGTGTGTATTTAGTGTTTCTTGTGAATATCCATTTCAATGTGGCCAGCATAAAAAAAGTCTTCAGCAGCTCTATATTTCAAAGACGCTTGTTACTGAAAACCTCCCCTGCTGGAATGTGGACAGGAAAGGGATTATTGTCAGGGAAATGGAACCTATTGCATGGTATGGGCAGAGACTTTAGGCATCTGCCCTCTTTGAGGTCATGGGTCTACAGGAGAGGTTGTGACAGGTTCCTTCCTGTGGTGCACATGTGCTGGCCTTTCAGCCTCATCTGTCATCTGTGCAGCCAGCAGCTCTCCCTGGCCAGTTTTTTGCTATGTGGGATTATGGAGCAGGAGGGAAAATGGGATCTTTGGTTATTTGAAGTGGACAGTTGTACCTGCCCTGACAGGTCCTGGTTTTGAGCCTCAGCTCAGTGACTGGCTGAGGTGGAGCGCAGGCAGCCGTATGGCTGGACAGGGATTGTGGAGGTGGAAGCAAGAATAGAGCAGGTGTGGGAAAGAAGGTGGCACAAGATACAGGATAACAGGATGGAGGACGAAGGAAAGATCCTGATTTTCAAAAATAGGGAAAATTGGAGCATAATAGAAGTAACATAAATAAAGTCTTGATGTACTGGTTGAAAATTATATAAAAGGGAAGGTGAGAGAGGAAGTGACAAATGCATTCTTCTGATAGAAGGAGCAAATAGGAAGGAAGAGAGCTACCTAGACAAGGAGACTGAAATGCTGTGAGGGACCTGACTGCAAATTAGTGTCTACTGGCTGGTGAGAATATGAGTGATTATGGAGTTTGCTCCTACTGAAGTCAAATCAGGGCAGATCAGGAGCTTGTGGACACATTCTCTCACAGAATTATTTATACTTTATTTCCTACTTTCTCAGATTGGAGGAGGTAATTAGTCCTCTTATTGGCAGGACTATTAAAATATATGTCCTCTTCTTTCATTTCTGCTGTAGGATTGTTCAGTCAGATTACTTGGAACTGCTCTCAATTCTCCTTTAAAATGCAGTTTTAAGGTGGGTAAAATGGTTTGGGGAAGGGAAACTATAAAAACCAGGTTTTGTAGCAGTCATTAGTAATTAGGTATTTCTGTTTATCTGCTTTCTTTCTTTAAGAGAAAAAATAAACTCAAACTACAAATTGCTCAAACTACAATTGCAAAAAATTGCTCAAACTACAAATGCTCAAAGAGAAATATTTATTGAATGGATGTTTTGTGAGCAGAAGTAAGAGCAAAGAGCAAAGGAAAGTTTAGAACACACTTCATGAATGATGTGGAAGTTAGCAACTTTTAGCATTGTTTTAGCATTGTTTTAGCATTGTTTTATAACTGATTAAAACTAATGTATGTAGCTCATGGGCAAAAGAGCTAGAAAATATTTCAAGGGGTTAAAGTCTTCTCCTGTCAGAAGATGTAGTGTTTTGGAAAGACTACATATCAATAATTTTTGTGAGAAAAATATCATGCTCTCCCCAGCCTTGGTTTCTGAAAAGGAATTATTTTTCATCAAGGTCTCTGTAATCCTCAAGTTGGGTGAAGGGCTGTTTTTTGTAGTGCTTGCTAGTCTTGGCTGTGTGACATTGCCAGAGCTGAGCAATTGCAGAGGGCCATTAGAGTGGGAAGCACTCTAATGGACAGGGCCCCTGGTCCCTACTGAAGTAGCTTTCTTGCTGGATGTAGACATGAGTTTGGTTAGATGAAACTCACTTCAGTGTTCTGAAGTTCTGTCTGGTTTTGCTAGTTATGAAGTGAAATTGTCTTTATATTTCAGTAGTAAGTATTAAGGTCTAATACCTGTTTTCCTCTGCAGGCCACAAATCCCCATCTACCATCTACCTTTTAAAATTACTAGTTAACCTGCTTTGCACAAGGCACCCAGAGTAAGAAAAAGTCTCCTCTTTAACTTAAGTCTTTAACACACTTTTGATATCCTTTTAAAGAATAAGCTTACTCTTTCCTGTTTAGGTTTAGGTTTGGGGGATTTTTATTTAGTTGGGTTTTTTGTTTGATTTGAGAGGAAAACAGCTCAACACAAAATACTGTCAACACAACAATACTGTCCTAGTCATACTGGATTGTCTCTTGATGCCCACTGCCTTGACTGATTGCACTGTACAGGCTGCCTACACCACAGAACAAGAAACACCTGAAGGGTGCAGTTTGTGGGAGTTCAATAAGCAGTTGCTCAGTACAGAGAGGAGGCAAAGTGAAGGCAGTGTCCGAGGTCTTTCTAATGCTTTCCTTTCTGATGATGTGTGAAAAGTTTCCCAATCAGTTCAGAAGCTACTTGCAGTGAAATAGTCTCATTCTCCTGTGGTGATAACACTGCTGTCCTTTCTCCTGGTTGGTCTTTCAACAGTTGTCCTGCAGTTCAGCTGACTTTTCTTATGGCTGAGTGAAAGATTAATTAAGAAGGACAGGCAATGTGAATTGTATATGAATAATAGTAGACAACTTACCTTATATAAAAATTTATCTAATCTTTTGGAAGTGGGTGTAAAAAGAAATGTATAACTTTTTTTTTTCTTTTTTCCCCATCAAACCTGGAAAAAAGAAATCCATCTATTTCCAGCGTAAATTTTATTGTAATATCTGGAGAATGTGGCCATATGATTCCTTACAGATTTCATATATCCTTTTTGTCTCTTACTTAAATCAGTACAGGAGTTCTGTATTTGTGTGGGAATGTTTTAAATGACTGACATTTTTGTTTTCCTGGGGTTTGTTGTCATTTGGGGTTAAAAGAATTCCAGTCCATTTTCTTTTGAGCCTGTAGGATGTTTTGACTGACGTTTCCATCCTGTGTCTTATTTTCCTGTAACTGGATTGTGTACTGAAGTATGTAGACAAAGTGTATAAAACTGAAAGATCCATCCTTAAAATAATGACGAATTAACAAAAATGTTCACAGACATAGAATCACAGGATCATTTAGGTTGGAAAAGGCCTTTAAAATCATTGATTAGCATTAACCCAGCATTGTCAGGTCCACCACTAAAACATGTACCCAAGTGGCCTGTCTACATGCATTTTAAACACCCCCAAGGGTGGTTACTGAACCTTGCTGGGCAATGTCTTGCAGTGCTTGACCTTTTGGCAAAGAAATTTTTCCTAGTATCCAATCTAAACCTCCCCTGGTGCAACTTGAGGCTGTTTCTTCTTGTGGAATCCTGTGGGTTCCCAGATGAACTGACACTGCTCTTAACTTGTTTTGGAAGTTTACTCCCTCACATGGGAAATTCTGCAGGTGCATGAGACAGAGTATCATGTGGGTTCTTTGATTCTCTCTCTGTGCTCTCAGTCTCCAGTGTGCTGACTGATGTCAGCTATTAATGGTGATTTTTTGCCTCATACAAATGCAGGACACTGTCTACTACAAGTAACTTGTGTGTTGTAATTTGCTTTTAAGGAAAAGTGAAAAGTAACTTTATCTGAAATGCAGTCTAATTTTGCATGTCACTGTTTTTTTTGCCTGGGTGCACACAGAGCTGTGTAAACACTGGAGAAGTAGTAGCACTTAGGGAAATACAAATAAGTCACTAATAAAGTGTGTAGTTGGAAAAGTTCAAACTCATTTAAGAAAAATGATGGACCCAATAATAAAGAATTAAGTGGAGAGTGCTGACTGACAACTAGCATGCATCTGCTTCCAAATTTCAAGATTACTGTTGTAACAGACAATGCTTAAAATGACTGTAATAGCACAAAATTGGATGAAGATAATGCTTCTGTCTTTGTTCATTTATATTCTGCTTTTGCAGCACTTTGGATATAGCCATCCTGTCCTTTTGTACTCAGCCAATTTGTCTGTTTTTGTTTGTGTGAGTTCGGTTTTTTCTTCCTGTGGAAAAGCAGGACATAATGTTTTCGGAGGAGAGAGGGAATGTATATTATTTTGAAACCACTATTAGTCATCAGGGGACTCAAAATGTTTGGTACCTTGAAGTTTTTTTTGAATTGCTACCTTTAAAAGTTGAAAGGTTTAGCAGGAAGACCACGATGGTCCATAGCATCTATTTACTGGAATTCAGAACAAGTGAAAAGCAAAATGTGGCAATTTAGAAGTCAGTTCTGTGGAGCTACTAAATATTGCACAGCTGAAATCTCTTCTGGCTTTCTCATACAGACAAGTTCATGTATGTGGAAAAGCTGCAGGACAGAAGTCTGTGGATGGCATGAACTGAATTGGTCTCATCAGCTGAAGCAATTCAGACGAACTGATTTGGATTTTGTCTTTAGAAACAGCCATTTTCATGAGCAGAGGAGACTGAAACCTGCATAAGTATTGAATGGACTCTGCTAAAATACATATTTGCAGTAATAAATGTTGCTTTTTTCATACATTAGGGAAGAAAGGTTTCCTCTAAGTGAGGAAACTGTAAGTTAGTGTTAGAAATAACTAAAGGCCTCTTTTTCGATGTTCTGATCATCTACAATATATTAGGTGTGTGTGCTGGTTTGATTCATTTTTACAGATTGAACATCTGTGTTCTGTGTCTAATTTGGGTGTGTTTACACCCTTTTAATCTGCACTCCTGTTGTGTGAAAAGAGCAGTTGCAGAATCACAGAATGGTGGGGGTTGGAAAGGACCTCTGGGGATACCAATTCCAACTTCCCCGCTACAGCAGGTTCACTTCCAGCAGGTTGTGCAGGACAGTGTCCAGGCAGGTTTTGATAATCTCAAAGAGACTCTAAAGCCTCTCTGGGCATCCTAATTGCTTAATACCTCCGTCTGCTGAAAGACTTTCCTAGGCTGTCAGCAGTGCACACACATCAGGGAATACTGAAATATTAAACTACTGGAACAGATTTGGCAGAAATCAAAGCCTTCTTTCTGGTAAGAATATTTTTTTTTAACTTCAGGTTAAATAAAATAGGCCAGAATATAGCTAGAAAAGTTTGGGAACTGTCTCTTAAATGTGAGTAAATCTTGAATGTAATAGATATATGGTTTTCTGGCAACATAAGTTGTTATGATTTTGCCTGAAATTTTAATTGCATATTCATCAAGGAACTGATTTGATGAAGCACTTAGGAATAAGCTTAATTATAAACCTGTGAGTCGTCACACTGTTGGTTTTATTTTAAGATTGTGAATTTGTTGTGTTCAGTAGCTTTGTTGATTTTTGAGGCATGGAACAAACTTTGCTATTGTACTTAATTGTTTTTTCTGGTGTGGAGAAAACTTTGTGGGAATTAGTCATTTTGGGGACTAGTTTTGTGCGGATTCTGCTAATTTCCCAATTTTTTTTGTAATAGTGTCACTGAGCTGATGAGAAGTTCAGAGGGGACAGGTGCCACACTCCTGAGAAAATATAACATTTTAAGAAGTTGAATGTGCTGATTTGATACCTCACTTTTAGCATTAGAGGCAATTTAGGAGGATCTGGTAAACAATTCTGTTGTGGGGTAGATTTTCAACTGGAAACACTTTGCCTCTAAAAATCTAAAATTTTTGGTGTGATTTTGTGCTTTTTTTTTTTTAATGAGTTCATGTCAGTCCCCTTAAATGAATCTTGTCAGGACCTGGGGCAATATTTCCAATATTTCACAGGAACAGTAGTAGAACCAGATAGTCTGAAGCCACTTCTTATCTCTACTGTTTTTAGCAAAAAATGTTTGTTAAAGTGACTCTGTCTTCAGGTTGAAATAAAATTTTAGTTCTGAATTAATCTGTGCTACAGAGAGACTTGGCTTTTTGATCTTCCTAAGGAGCCTCTTTAGAAGTAAGGGAGCTTTGAATTCTGACAGGTGACTGATAGACAGTGAAGAAGAGGCACAATGAAGCTTATGTTCCAAAGAAATGTAGTCATCTGAAAGGTCAGTTGAATTGAGGGTGGGAATAAACATCTTCCTGTTAATGCATTTTTAAAACATAAGCGATGTCAGCAAATAATTCTGGAGAAATGTATTATAGATGTCTTGAGGTGACTCATGAGTCATTATCTGATGGCTCTTTCGAAGATAAAAAGGCAAGAAAAAGAAAGGATGCTACTTGCCATGTTCTAAAATTCAGAAGATTAGATGGTGCTGGGGAAATGGCATAAACATTTCTTTCTGGGTATGAGAGCAAATACTGACTGGTTTCCCACTTGGAGCACTCTGATTCAAGAAATTAAGCAAGTTGGCCAGTGTAATGGCCTTGTAAGAGAGGAAATCAAAGGAAGGAAAGAAAGAAATGGAACTCCAATTCCTATCAGAACAGGATTTCTTCTGCAGGTAAGAGTTTATAGCCTGAATCCCTTCTGTATTGCCCCCACTGATATATTTTGGTGATGTTATTCAAGCTATCTGTTATAGTGTCACCTGACGAAACATACTTTCCTTCTCCTATCTGTGCTCTCAAGTTTGGCATCAGTCTTTTGGGGCATTTATGCTCAAGCAACTTTGATTGTTGTGCAGCTTCTTGTTTTGGGTATTTTTAAATCCCAATACCTTGTTTGTTTTGCAGGCTTCATGAGTACCCAGCTTTACACAAAAGAGACTGTTTCTTTGTGATGCTGCCACTGATCCCTGACAGATAGTGTATGTGTTTGTGTCCAAGTTTAGCTGAGTGAAAACCTGGCCTACTTTCTAAAGATTTTTTTCAGGCTGTAATAAATATGCCAAATTTGGAAGCAGAGAAGATTGTTCATAATGTCTAATTTGCATGCCAATACTTTGAGTGCATTTGCGGATCATTAGGGCTTCTTAACAGTGCTGGATTGGGTGGCTTTGGTGCTGTACCTTCTTCAATGTCACCTGCTGCTTTGGGAGAGTCTGTTTCATAAGGGAACTATGAAGACTTTCCACATAGCTCTTTGCACTTTTGAAACTGAGAAAAACTGTTTTTTTACCATAGAATCATTATGACTGGGGAAGACCTCCAAGATCATCAGTTGACTAAATACCACCTTGCCCACTAAACCATATTACAAAGTGCCACACCTGCTTGTTTTTCAAACACTTCAAGAGAGTGACTCTAACTCTAAAATGCCCTAGAGGCCTTTTCCAATGCTTAACCACCCTTTTAGTGGTTAAGCTCAATCATACTCACTTGCAGGGAAAAAAAGCAGGCCCTATATGCTTTTGTTTATACATTTCTTTTCAATTCAATTTTTAAAAATATTTGTTCTGCTCCAGAAAGTGGAAGTAATATTTATTTGTCTTAGACCAGTCAGGAAGCACTTCTGCTTCAGATCAGATGCCTAAAAGGCTAGAAATGAGTCATAGGCCAGATCCTCAGCTCATGTAAGTTATCACAGTTTGAATGAAGTAATTTGAGTGGTGACAGATGAGACTGACTCTATATTCTGTGCAGATTTTCTTTTAACTATATGAAATCCAAAAAGCCTGTTTATTCCAGGTAATTTCCAACATGGGGAGATGATAGAAATTTTTTGAACTCCTCAAGGATTCATCTGGTGTTGAAAGCTCTCTAGTTTCATCTGTTATGGATAGTATTACCTGAAATACCTTTTCCTGTAATGACTAATTGCACATTAAAATACTAACTCCTCAGTCCTGCTCTTTTAAGGAAATAGGACAGTCCTGCTTTTTGTTCTTAAATGGCACTGAAAGGCTTCTGAAAGTTCTTCATAAGTTCTTAGGAGAATTTCAGAATTTTCAGGTACAGACCATTCTAACTTTTTGCTAAAAAAAAAAGGTGTTTTTGTCT
The DNA here is from genome assembly GCF_015832195.1 of Motacilla alba alba. Lineage (NCBI taxonomy): Eukaryota > Metazoa > Chordata > Aves > Passeriformes > Motacillidae > Motacilla > Motacilla alba. Next base: position 105,751,036 of record NC_052016.1, read on the forward strand.
TTGTCATGTGTATCTAATGCACCTTGAAAGGAAGATGTGATTTACCCAGAAACACCATACAGCTTTTATAAACTTTGATTGCATTATGGATTTGATGCTGATTGTTAATATGATACTCAACTGCATTGTAGCTCCTTTTTTCAGTGTTGAATATTTTACTGTATTAATCCTTAATTTAGGATTTTTCCTCTGTAATTATTTTTCTGCCTAATTTCAAGATTTTTGTCAGATACATAAGATGAATTACGTTAAATCAGTCATTAAAATAAAGCAACGCTACAGGTTACAAAAAATAACCTACTTGAAATTTAATAGAGATGTGTATGATGATAAAAATTTGACCTCAGCTCATTTTAGAGGTAAGTGTAGATGGACAGATTGTAGTGGCAATGTTGTAACTGCCTGTACTTGTCAGCATGTAAAATATGCTAGAGGGGATAGATGGCTGTGTCCTAAGTTTATGGTTGCCATCTGGTACCTATTCTCCTTTGTTGTTTCTCCCTACAGCTTCATCCTGTGCCCTTCAGCATCATAACTGCAGATCCAGCTCTTTGGGACTTTCCTGCTACAATACAAATTCTCAAAATCATGTAATTGGGCCTCAAAATTATTTTGTATTTAATTAAAGAAATAAGTGCTCTAACATTCACACTTGACAATAACACTGACTGTTTCAGTGGGCAAGGGAAGGGCTACAGATGTCATTTATCTGAACTTTTGTAAAGGCTTTGACACAGTCCCCCACAACATTCTTCCCTCAAAGTTGGAGAGAGATGGATTTGATGAGTGGACTGTTGAGTGGGTAAGTTGACAGACACTTGCATACAGAGGCCTGTGGTCAGTGGCTCAGAGTTTTGTTGGACATCAGTGACAAGTGATGCCCTCGGGGGTCCTTAATGGGACCAGCGTCATTTAATACCTTCATTAATGACAAAGAGAATTGAGTGTACCTTTGGCAAATTTGCAGGTGATACCAGGCTGAGTGGTGTGGTTGGTGCTCTGGAAGGATGGAATCCATTCAGAAGCACCTGGATAGACTTGAGAAATGGGCCCACAAGAATCTTATAAACCTTAATAAGATCAAGTGCAAGGTGCTGCACCTGGGCTGGGGCAACGCCTCATATCCATGTGGGCAGGGATGAACAGATGGGGAGCAGCCCTGCTGAGAAAGACTTGGGGATGCTGGTGGGTGAGAGCCTGGACATGACCTGGCCATGTGCACTTGCAGCCCAGAAAGCCAAACGTGTCCTGTGCTACATCAAAAGCAGTGTAACCAGGGTTTGTTCAGCCTGGGAAAGAGAAAGCTTTGGGGTGGCCTAGTTTCAGTCTTCTTGAACCTGAGGGGAGCCTGCAAGAATGCTGGAGAGGGACTGTTTTCAGGAGCATGTAGTGAAAAGACAAAGGAGAATGGCTTCATACTGAAAGAGAAAAGGTTTAAATTACATACTAGGAGGAAGTTCTTTGCTGTGATGCTGATGGCACACTGGAACAGGTTGTTCAGAGAAGTTGTGGATGCCCTGTCCATGGCAGTGTTGAAAGCCAGGTTGGATGAAGCTCTGAGGAACCTGGTCTAGTGGATGTGTGATTGGAACTAGATGATCTTCAAGTTCCCTTCCAACCCAACCCATTCTATGATTCTTTGCTCAGGTATAAGAATTAGTGTATGTTAGAAATCGCTTTCTTGTGATTTTTAGATCTTGTATGGAGCACTACTTTATCCAGGTCTCTATCTTAGACCACTGGTTCTATTACAGAATATCCCAAAAAGATGAAATGTACCAATAAGGTGCACCTGAAAGAAAGCTTTTTGGCTCAAGATTTGTCTGAAGGTTGAAAAAGGAGATGGGGAAGTTTTCATTTTTGTCATTGCTGTGCTGACTGAGTGTACTGAGTGTGGTAGGAAGGGAATTGACCTTCAAAGAGTGTGAGCTCTTGGAACAGTGTCTGACAGATGTGCAGAAGATGCCGATTGATATGGAGCACAATGCACCAGGCTGGTGCTCGACTGGGAGCTGTCTGAACAAGTGCTACTTCAACAGAAAGTGTGTTGTGGAACACACAGTGTCAGTCTACTTTAGCAAAGAAAACGTTTCTATGGCCTGGCTGTATAAATAATAAGAGTACAAATACATATGTTCATAAAGATTCCTAAAAACTATGCCTCATTTACTAGTGGTTGAGAAAACATACTTTCAAATGAAAAAAAAATATCCTCCCCCCCCCCCAAAAAGAAAGAATTTATTACTGGCAGTTGTCAGACCATTGCATCTGGTTCTTGGTTTGCTTTACCTTGAAGCGTGAGCAATTTCTTTTTAAGAGGGGTTTTGGTAGTTTTTTGTTTGTTTGTTTTGGTCTGGTTTTTGTTGTTGTTTTGGGGGTTTTTTTTAGAAAGACTGGAGTACCTTGGTGTGTAAATAGTGAATTTTCACTACTAGCCATGTTTCTTGTAGTTCAAATCTTACTGTTATGTTCCTATTTTGTGGAAGTGTTCTATATCTGATTTTGATTGGCAGGTCAGCTGATCAAAACAAGTTGTCATAAAATATCTACATTGCCAAGTCTTCTTTTTCCTCCTCATTTTTACCATTTGCAGGTGACTTTCTGCTATTTTTGGCATTCATAGTCTTCACTTTTGTATTATACCTGATATTTGGTGCCTTTGCTAATAACAGGATTCTTTGTGCGTTTTTCTTACCGTGATTCATGTGAGTTTTAATATTTGGAATTCCTTTGTTAGGTTGCTATTTCAGAGCCGCCTAGAACTCTTTTTTGCAGCTTGTTATTTCTTTTAGGAAGGAAAAATGAGAAGGCTCTAGTGTACTGTTGACTTGAACTCTTTACAAAAATTCAGCTTTGAAGCAATAAATGTCTTGAATAGATTGCCTACTTAGCAGTATGGGATAGACCTATCCTTTAATGCTATTACATTTCTTGAAACATTTCTTAGTTTAGAAAGTAGAACACAAACTGTAGTTCCCTTCTCAAAACTCAAAGTGATGATTACTCTTATTTTTGTTGTGAGCCCAGCAGTGTGCAGCTACTTCAATTGTAAATGTTAAAATACCGCTTGCTGAAATCTGTCCTGGAAACCATGTAGCCTTTTGGAAACACTGTTCTAGCAGGCTGTGTGCAGATTTGTGCAAGATTTCGCAAGCAATCACAGGCTATGCAAAATCAACTTGAGCTGGGAAACTCTTGGTCCTACACAGGAAGCCCTTTGTATGACAGAACTCAGTGTCTTCAACTGAAGTTCCAGAAAGAAGGTATAGTGCTCTTACTTCATTAAATACAAATTCTGAGTGTAAACCCCTTTTTTCCCTTGAATATTCTGAGACTGAGATACATCTCAGTTAATTTGAGGTGGACACAATGGCTTATTATTGCTTTAACCTACATTAGCACAGTTTTGTAGCATCGTATTAAACTGTGTCTGGAAGTGCCACTGAATGACTATGTGCTGAATGAAAAATAGTAAAATATAACCTCTCATTTTACCTGAACTAATGGTGAGACTGACTTTACATAGCTTGAAAGTGTTGAAAGTATCATATGACGGTGGCACTTCATTCCATGTTTAAAAATTTCTGTTAAGGTTTTTTTTTCCTCCATCTGATACATGCAACATTACTTCAGTCATTTTGCAGCATCTCTGAGAGGGGTAGGGAAAAGTGAAAGGCTGAACACATTGATACTGAGAAGTGTTTAGTCTCAGGTCCAGGTAATTACAATTTCTGTCGTGTCATAGGATGGATTATTTGTTATCTTATATATGACCAGTCTTCCTAATTAGTACTTAGCTATTCCAGAGTGCAGCGACTTTTTAATTTAGCACACTGAAATTCTTCTGAGAAGGTAAATGATAAACTGTGTTTGGAGAAGAAAAGGCATCGTCAGTGCCATTTAAAAAAAAACCAAACAAATCCCAACCCCATTTTAATCAAATCCCATTCTGTTTTTATAATATGTGCCTGTTACTGAAATTAGGATCTCTATTGCTTATGCATTGGCCTGGATATGTTGCTTTTATTTTTTTTTTTTCTGAGGATACTGGATTAAAATTTCACATTTAATAAAACCGTTTCAGTTTTTTAGGATTGTTTTGTTTTCTTCATTGCAGTCAGCTCTGGTGGCCAACACTGGCTTGAGGAGAATGCCCTTATGGTGTTTACCAGGTTTCCCTGGGTGTAGTGGTATTTTTCTTACAACTATAAGTCTCAGGAGTTGATTATGGTGGTGCACTTCAGTGTGAGAGCCAGGCAGAGAGAAAGATGCTTCAGAAAGAAAATTTTCTTTGTATCTGGAAATGCGCAGGGGGGTTTTGATCCTAGAATCTGTGAAGAAGAAAGATCTGTCATGATGACAATGGAATATAACCTCTTGGGGAAAAATTCTGCAGGCATTACAGTGTCTGTCTGTCTACTGACTTCTGTGAAAAACATTTCAGAGTAGTTGGATCTTTTGCTATTTCAGGTAATTCTAAAATATTTAATACAGATGCTTCCTGAATACACATGAATTCTAAACATCACTTTATTTCCTACTTAATCTCTTTCTGTAGTCCTCAACAAGGGAAATGAAGGACTGTTTTCCACTGTATTTTAAAAATACAAGTTTTTTTTCTCACAAGCAATTATTCATTAAATTGCACTTAATATTTGCTAATGTGGTGGATATCTCTGAATTACTTTTTAGCTGTAATAAACAAAACAATAATGTGGGCTCTTGCACAGAAACACGTTTCTAGTTTGAATGACCCAAAGCTGGAGCATTGATTACTGAAAATTAAAGAAGAAAAGAGTGGGAAAAATGAGTCTTAAGTTTTTTGCTGCACTAAGCCTGGAGAAATCCCCCAAAGCAAGAATTTAAATCTCAATGTTTAATACTTTTGCCAGCATGGAAATAAAAATGCTTAGTATATTTTCATTGGAAAAAGAAGGAAAGGTGCTTGTTCTGGGTCTTTTCAGGAATCTTCCGAACAAAAATTCGTTTTTCTTCTTCAAACTTTAAGCTGTAAAAGCACTGCAAATGGTACAATCTTTCAGTGGACTTCAGAACACAAAGATGAGCAGTTGTATATGCTGACTAAAACTTCTTTTTTAATGTATCTGTAGGAGATGGGGATATTGGTTTTTCTTAGTCATCTTGGAGCAGACAATAGAATATTACAGCTATTGGGAAATGCTGTGTAACAAAGCTTTTGATTACATACTGTCTGTGGTATTTTTCAGTAATGTGAAAAGAAGTGCTGACCTTCACAAAGACAAATGAATTACATTAATACCATGATGCCTGGGTCCTCTTCTCCCAGAACCTTCAAATATTTCAGTGGGTGTTAAGTAAAATAGAGTACTCTGTGGAAGTGAAGAAGTCATTACTGCTTCTGGCACTATCATGGCTTCCTTTTAAAGCTTCTTAAAATGCATAAAATTAAAAACCCATCAGAAATCGGTAGAAGCACAGCTTTTGTACACCGAAAAAGAGGAAGTAGAATGGATATGAGAAAAGGAGCACTGCATGTGAAATGCCTCGGTAATGGATCATTTTGGGATGTATGACAAAGGAAAGTACAGAAGTATATAAAGGCATAGATTGTAAAAGGAAGAAAAGGAGGTAGTTTACAGAAGGTGACACAAAGTCAGTCAGCTCATCTGTGGAGAATATCAACTCAAGAAGTATTTTCCAGGTCAGTGCTAGCCATTATTTGCCTTAACAGCTGTAGGTAACTTCAAATACCAAATTGTATGCTGTGGCTTTCTGGAATTTCTCATTTTACTAAGTCCCAGAAGATTGGTAAAGGCCAAGGAAAGTGCGCAAAGGAATTTTTTTTTTTTTTTTTTTTTTTTTTTTTTTTTTTTTGTTTGGTTTGGTTTTTGTTTTCATCCTTTCAGGGGGATTGCAAGCTAAAGACTCGACTTTCTTTGACAAAAACATTGGTGGAAAGTAGTTACACTATTTGAAGATTCATGGAAGAAGAGTTGGATCAAGAGCAAATCACACTAAACCAAGTCAGTCTATCACTGTGTTTCAGAAGAAAAATTGATCATTAGATATTTTCTTCTCTTAAAATCCCAGTATGACTCTTGCTATCATGTAATGAATATGGCAGGGGAAACTAGCTTAGGGGACACAGAGTGTAGATAGAAAACTTCCTTCTAGTTGTCACCCATTTACTTGTGAATTTTTAAGATTTGCAGAGTTCTGATTAGTCTGATGTTGCCCTGAATTTCTGTGCACGAGCTGAGTGATGGAGGACGTATTCTGTGACATTTCCAGGTGACATTTCCTCCTTAAGAACATGTTAGACAACTGTCAGAATGATATAGGCAGAGCTGATCCTGTCTGGAGGAAATAGATGCATGCAGAAACTTTTTCCAATTCCATCTCATTTCACCATTGGCTCCTGGCACCTGCCAATTCTCTGTCTGGCAGCTTAGGAGGGGGAGAAAGGCTTTATTTGGTTGGGGTTTTGTTTGGTTTGTATTTTTTTCGTTTGGTTTGGTTTGGTTTGGTTTTTTGTGTTTTGTTTGTTTGTTTTGTGTTTTTGTTTTTGGTTTTGTGTTTTTGTTTTGTTTTGTTTTTAATATGCCAAAATTTCCAGGGACTAGGAAACATCTGTTTCCTATATTTCCACACATTTTGCATCATTTTTATATTTTTCCTTTCCAGAAAACCATGTTAACATATATAATGTGTATTTGTAGAAGAAAAGCTAAGTAATAATTATTTACAGAAAAATTTGGTGCATGTGTCATCTCTAAAACAGGAAATCCAAGGTGGTGTCCCTCCAAAGGTCTTGAGATTTCCATCTGAGCCTAATGGAGATGGCAAATTTTTACTAGGGATTGAGGCAAGAGATATTGTTTCTCTGAACAAAAGAACAATGAGATAGCTCTTCCTGTTTGCTGGAGCCTCAAGAAAAACCCAACCTTTTTAATTAAAAAAAAAACCAAACTAAAAATTAGTTGTAGGAGAATATCCATGGCAACAATAAAGGTGGTCAGTGCAAGGGCAGTTCCTGTTAAGATGGTATTTTGTGGGCTTAGATTTAGGTCGAAGTTTAGGTTGCTTATGATCTTCATGCCACAGGAAATGTACGTATAAATATTGGTGAAATATTGTATGTTGTAAGCATAGTCTGAGAGGACATGGTCTCCACTGTCACACAGGATAGTGCCCATCAGCTGTGCCCAGAAGCATAAGGATTAGACAGATGAATCCAACTGAGAGAACAAAATATTTAAACTGAAGCCCAGATTAGGAAAGGACATTGCAACCTGGTTACTGGGAAAGAAATTCTCAATGCTCATTTTACCTGATCACAAAATATTGGTTGGCTGGTTTAGTGTGATTTTGTTGGGGTTTTTTGGTTGGTTGTGGGGTTTTTTGTTTGGTTGGTTTTGTTTTGTTGTTTTTTGGTGTTTTTTTGGTGGTTTTTTTTTTGGTTTTTTTGGTTTTTGTTTTTTTTTTTTTTGTGCATGGGAGTTTTTTGTCTGCTTGTTGGTTTTTTTTTTTTGATTTTTGAGGGAGCTTGAGTGTGTGTCCATGCTTTCAGAAGCTGAGTTACTGTGAGGCTTTTTTGTGGTGAGAGACAAAGATGTTTCTAGAAACAAGTAAATGAGGTTCTGCATAGGTACTATAGGATAAAATCTGGGTTAATTCTGAGATATACTCACACTGAGTGGACGTAGATGTGCATACACCCGCATTGCTTTGCAAATAGATTTTTTACTGTCTTTTACAACATCCTACTAAAATAAAATAGGTGTCTAAAAAGCATTGCTGTATTTGGATATGATAGATTATATCATGCATAACTAGCTTTCTGGGACATAGATGAAGGTATCTGCCATCTCTATTTTACTACTGCTGTGAGAAACATAATGCAATATCTGCTTCTTTTAGTCAGAATTTTGATTAAATTTTCTGCTTTCACAATTTATTACATGGCTGTGTAACTTGGATGAGCTGCTGCATTTCCAAGTAACATAATTCTGAAATAACAGCATCCTCTCTCACTTTACACTCTTATATCTCAAGGTGACAATTACTTAATCATTTTATAATTTCTTCTGATTGCTGCATAGTACTAACTTCTCATTTGAGCAATGACTCTATCCTGGACAAGGAGCCTCATTTTGGTAGCCTCTGTACAATGCACCAAAAAAAAAAAAGGTGCTTGGTCAGCTAAACCTTTAATGATCTTTAATTAACACAAAATGGTTTGTGTTTAATAGATCACATTTACATTATTAGTTAATGTAACACATACCCTTAAAGATATAAAAAGTGCTAAGTTATCTATACTATGCTGCTTCATTGAAGGCTGTATGTATTACTAAGAGACTGTTTCAAACTTTTACTTAATATAACTGAGGATCCCTGCAAAAAGTTCTGAAGCTCAGTTCTAAAAGCCACCTGTCCTCAATAAACCTGAAACAGAAATACTTACAGATTACGTAAGTACTGTTATTTTTGTAGATTCACTAGCTTTCTTTCAGAGATCTGAATACAGATGACAAGGGTAAAATATTGTGCTTTTCTCCTAATCCACAGTGCAATTTGCTATTAGCATGCTTCATAATGGGTTTACTGTCATCATTGTTGAATTGAATGGGGTTAGCTGAGTCAGTGAGTGATTGTGGTGCTTGAATTTCTAGCTTGAACTGTGCTATTATTTCTATGAGCACAATACTAATATGTTTCCTTAAAATGAAGTCATAATGTCACTAAAGGGCTTGGTTTTTGAAGTTATCCCTCACTGTTTCTTTCAGGCAGAAACCTTGTTTTACTCCTAACCCTTTTTAACTTTCCTAAACAACTATTTATTTTCATCCTTTCATTTCCCCTTAATTAGTCTTTAAAAGAATTGTGACTTTGTTTTATGGAACTACTAACAAGGTCAACATTTCAGATATATTATTTTCTTACCATCCAGATCCTCTTTTCATATACCAAACCAGTTGCTTTGCAATTCTGAAATAGAAATGGCTTCTAGCCATATAGCTGAACTAAAAGAAAGATGTGTTGGGCAGACTCTTTCTGACTTGAATCACAGAGTAGTTTGGGGTGGAAAGAACCTTAAAGATCATCCAGTTCCAACCACCCCCAGCCAGGGACAGGGACACCTCCCACTAGACCAGGTTGCTCAAAAGTCAAGTCTCTCTATCTGTTCACACTTTTGTGCATATTTTTATCTGGAAGGCAGTTTGCTGTCCCTAAAGCAAAGGCAGAACACAGCAGGATTGGCCAGGTGTCTCCCAGGGGATGGCCTGGGCAGGGAGGGTGGAAACCCTGCAGAAAGGGATTAATCATCCCCTGTGGTTGGGGGCTGGGGCTGGGCCAGGGCAGGGAATTAAGCAGAGATCATTCCATTTTTTTAGAGATTTAAGTATGGTTGTTTATTCAATAGGTTGATGTTTGAGGAAAGTTACAAGGGAATTGACCCTCAGGGATTAGTACTCAGTTGCTGCCTATTCCTGTGTGATTGTGATCCTTTCAAGTAACTGGAAGGGCATCAGTATCTAGACAACTGATTTTTATAATGCTTTCAAAATCCTGAGCCTTGTTCATGAATCTCTCACCTTCTGGGGCAGTGATTCTTCTCTGATGTGTGAGATTCCATTTAGTGTGTTTAATCCTCATTTTCCTTTTCAAAGAGCAGCAATTGCAATACATAGCTATTATACTTTCTTCAGTGCTCTAATCTGAAGTGTGAGTTAGGGTTTATCACATTGTTTTGTATAAGGAGTAAGTTACAAAAAAAGTGAATAGAAAACAAACACTTAATGGGTTATTGAGGAGAGAAAGGAGTAATCTGAAACTGTCAAAATGTTTTCAATGTGGAAGCATGTATCCATCACAATTTTATTGCTCCACAGAAAGGTAAACTAAGGATGTTAGATTCAGAACTCAAAGAGAGTGGCATAATGAATAATTTGCTATAAAATGACAATAACATTTTTATTAGAAATACTGTTGTAAGTATCAATGCTTCAAAATATATTTTCATGGATTATTTCTAGAGATGGTGTTTTTATGAAATATGTTTGTGGTAGTCTTTTACAATTTTACCTGATCTGTAGCACTGAGTGTTTTCAGAGATGTATTTCCATAGATATGTTTAGTGACTTTTTCTGTGTTAAAGACTGTATCACAAAGGGAATTCAAAACTTAGCTTCCTAAAAATAATACTTAAAAATAGCTTTTTTTTTTTTTTTTTTTTTTTTTGTTAAGCATTTTCTGAGATCACAGTTATGCCAGTGAAGGATGAGTAGTGATATGTCTTTGTTAAAACTGTAGCAGTTTTTGGAGCTCTTCCTTCTTACATTTTAAAAATGGTTTCAGACATGACTTATCACTAAAGCAGAGACAGTTTCACTGGTCTGAAATTGTGGTGGGTGAAATTGTGTGATCTGTCCATGATGGTGTTTGGTGTTCTATAGTAACCCACATGCTGATGTGAAGAAGCAGCTGAAAAGTTGTGGAGGCTGTCTCATTTCTACAGGAGATGAAGAGTAATTTTGTCTGCTGAAATAACTGATAAAAGATCATTTTTAACTCATAAAGCAGTGTTTTGCATTTTTTTTGCTGTAATACCTAAGAATTTTCCTTAGTGATGGGGAATTCCTTTTAAACCAAACTAAAAACCAAAGTACAACATTTAACTTGCAATTGTGGTATACTTTTTTTGCATAAGTGGGACAGATTTTTTTTTTTTTTTGTCAGGGGAGAGGGGCTATGCACTGCTGAAGCTCTTAAGGGCTTTAATGTATGGATTTTTCCAAATCCAATTATATCTTGATTATCTTCAGTCAGTCTTGCATATCATTCAGTAACCTTTCAAGTGATAGGAGCTTGAAACTTACAGTAATAAAGATGCTCTTAGATGTATTTAAATTCCAGACCTCTGAGACCAGGGTGCTGTGCCAGACTTTGGGCTAGCATGGTGTGTTTAGAACACAGATGCTCAGGCCACTGCAGTTCAGTGGGATTCGTCTGTTCCATAGAGGCTGGGTGGTGATGGTGGGACCTTTCCCTATGCCTGTCTTCTCCCCATTCTTTCATTTTTGCAGGCAGTATGTTTGGTTTTTTTTTCCCAGTAAAATGACATGGAAACTACAGACAAGTTAAATATGTTCAGTGATGTGGAAATTCTGCAAAGGTTTGGGGACAGATGTCAAACCAGGAACCAATCTTTGCTTGCAGTGAAAAGAAGTTGTTCTCATGCGTGTGGAAGACTTGTTCCCTCTAGCTGCTTGTGCCAGTCCCTTTTCTCTCCAGCTGGGGATCCTGGAGAATCCTGTTTATCAAGATGGAAGTGCTTGGTGACTTCCTGCTGAATCCTCATGACCTAAGAAAATGACCCTAATTAAAGTATGTTATGAAAATAAGATCTAATGTAATAGAAGACTAAGCTGTAGTCCTGCAAGATACAGAATTTATATTTATCCCACATCATACTTGATATAGTAATAAAATATATGATAAAGTAATAAAATATTACTTAGCTATATAATTATAGTAAAATAACGGGCATTGACAAGCAAAGTTTCTGTCCTTATCTAAAAGCATGTTGTTTAAATCATTGCAAGGAAGATAGCAAAATCAGAAGTTACTGTGGGATGGAAAACATAAATAAATGTCTTGGGATTATGTGGATACCAAGCTGGGGTTCTGTAAGAGGAATGTAGGATGCGCATGAGGGACTGACAACATGTTGTAAATGTATGCAAGAATTGCCCAATGCAGGTTTTTAAATAAACCTGAGAAATAAAGTTTAGATATGCAAGCATTTTCTACTGCTCTTTTATTTAAAGCAAAACCATTTGGAATTTACAATTCTGTAGGTTCCTGTGTGAGCTCTCACTTTAGATTTGATAGCTGTAGTGGTAGATTTGGGTTTGACATAGTTTTAGGATGAAGCAAAAGGGTGAAATAAGTCCACCTCAAGAAATATCTCTGCCTGTGTTATTCTGATAAGAAAATATTGTACCTTTGTGGCTTGACTGTGACTGAGTTGATATACTCTACTCAAAAAAGAAGAAGATATACTTGAAAATAAAGTATTGGTCCAACTGAATAATTTATTCTCTATTTATTGCAGACAGTTTTGTAAAATGAATTCCTTCAGTGTTTCAGTTGTTCCTGGAGGCTCCCTGGTGGCTTAGCTTTTATATGAAGGAAACTATACTTTTGTGGCTCGTCTGAGCTACTAAGGGCAAGGTAACAAGTTTGTGTTTCAACATTTGGCTCAACCTTGTGTGTAGTAGACTTCAGTCAGACTTCCCTATTTCTGTATCTCAGGCAGCTGAGGGTTATAATGCTCCTGTAGCTGATGAACTTTGAAACTGGTGTATTCATGAGTGATTTAATGCTATGTACTCTGAACCTTTCCTACAGCACTGCAGTAGTTGACTGTTGTCCTTTGTGAAAATTTCATCCCGTGAGGATGTTGTCAAAATGCTGGGGAGGCAGATTATGCTGCTTCCCCTGGTCCTGTATCTGCTGGGGGAAAGTAGAAGGGGGGACTTCCTAAATGAAGTATGGTGGATTAATGCTTGGGTTGTTTTTTTTAATTTGTTTTGGTTTTGTTTTGATTTTCTTTTTTTGGCTGGTTTGTTTTTGGGTGGGTTTTTTTTTTTTGCGGGGGGAACATATTCTGTTTTTTTGGTTTTTTGGGTTTTTTTTAAATTTATTTTCTTAATCCCTAATCTTTGGGGCCGTTTTTAGATTATGATAACCTCTGAAATCAATCATCAGAATCTGAAGCAGGGATTGTGATGGATTCTGTCCTTGCAGTGCCTCCAGTATGTGCTGTTTTGAATTCAGCATGATGTGAACAGATGGTTGTTACAACTTAGCTTTCTGGTGCTCTTAATAGTACAAAATTATTGGAGTATTAAAAAAAAAAAAAAAAAGGCAGTAGAATTTTCCTTGTTTCCATTCCTGAGCTGGATGAGAGGTGGTTTTCTCTGCACAGCAGACTGCAGACTGAGGAGCAGCACAGGGGCAACGTGGTGCCCATGTGCACAATTCCTCTTGACGTTAATGGCCCTTATGAATATAAAGTGAGGCTTGCATGCGGTGATTACACATGAAGAGCCAAATTATTATTGGTAATGATGATGTGTATATGTTTCAGTGATGGCTGAATTGCTTCTAATGGGTTTTGTTTTCAATTCCCATGTTTAATGTGAGGTACTTCTGGCTCCTGGGTTCTTGTTTAAAATAGGATTCCCATCTTCTGCTGTCTGTGAAACATGATTCTGGATTCTCTCGATTGATATATGCACTTTTGGTTTTGCTGTTCCTTTTTTTGAGGGGGCGTGTGGTGGTTTTTTTGGTTGTCAGGGTTTGGTTTTTTTTTGTTTATTTGTTCTTGAACTGTCAAAATAAGCAGCATATTTTCACCTTATGTAAGGTATAACTTGCACCTTATATAACTGTTGTGATAAGAGTATGAAATTTTGCAGAAAATAACGCCCCTTGCGCTCCAACTTGTCCTCAGACATCAGAAGGGCGGGGTGCAGCTGGCCTTAATTTCTGATTTATAACCAATTCAACACTATGGGTCTGGTTACATTGAATCAGAACTTTCACCGTCACAGATTCACAAAGTGCAGTTTCTTGAAGCAACAGGTTATAGATTATTGTTAGATTGCTGGTGATAAATTCACTCAACCTGAAAATATGAGCGTGTAGTGCTCTGTACAAGTGTCCTTGTGTGTGCTTTGATGTATTTAGAGGTACAAATCTTACCCAAGAGGTGTCCCTGCTTTGGAGGGCAGAGCAAGGAGCAAGCCTGTTAAGTGAACATTTTCTGTGAAGTTTGTTTGTATTCTGATCCTCCCTAATGGAGAATTTCAAGTATCAATTTTTTTACTTTTTTAAGAAAATGGAAGTGTGACTGTAGTCAAGAATAATTGCTTACCTGTTGCTGCCATCAGAGATGGTGGGGGGAAGATGTTTTTTCATTTTCATATTGGTTGATGTGTTCTTTTTAATGTATTAATTAAATTATGAATAATGAGTTTTTCGTTCCCTTCAGTAAAACCGAGTTTTGTAGCTAGTGGTTAAAACAAAGACAGCATGGAACCATAACACCTCAGTATTCTCCTCCTCCTAGCTGGGAAAGTGGCAGTTGAAGATCCGTGGGTTTTGGGCTGTAAAATCCCCCCGGCTAGTTTGGGATTTAGGCCAGCACGGATCCTACATAGACGAAGCAAAAGACGAGAAGCGCTCTTTCTCCACGTGGTTCTGATGTCCTGTTTTATTAGCTGGTAAGGGACATCTGCATAGGAGAGCACCCAGGTGAAAAAAGAGACCGAATTCCAATCCCAAGGGACATTTATACCGGCGGAATGGGAGGCGGGGATGGAAGGCTGCAGCCAATGGGATACCAGTGAGGAGGGGCGAAGGGAGTGGCTACAAGGGCAAAGGGATACAAAGGGAACAAACCGCCTGAGGGAAAGGGGAACCGTTCATGTAACACAACACCCAGTGCAGAACATCTAAATAACTATTTAGTGCATCACAACAGGCAGTGAAGTTCCTCTGACATCTGCCGGAATTTTACTCATACTGTTAATCTCCTTGAAGGACCAGATTTATTACAATGTTTGTTATGAATGGAGGAGGGAGAGGGAGAGTGATGGCTGGCACAGAGATACGGGTGCTCTCTTGTGCTTCACTGAGATAACATCAGGCTATGAGGCCTTCAGTCCACCCCAGACCTCATTCAGATGTTGAGCACAGCTCAAGCCCAGGTGCAAGATGAGCAAGACGCCCAGATCATGGTTCTTGCTAATTTCACCAGCATCTCTGTATCTTTGCAAGACAAACCTGTCAATCTCCCACAATAACCAATGTAAACTATGAGGGAAGGCAATCCACAGAGGCAGCAGGTGGCAAGTAATGGTGGAGTGGAAGCAAGGCAACTGGGATTTTTAGAGGAGGCGGGGAATAGGAGAAAAAGCATTCCTGCAGCTGGGGCTGACTGTGCCCAGGCAGCTGGGAATGTGTGACCACCACGAGGGGGCTGTGCTGGGGCAGTACAACTGTGAGGAAGGAATCAGAGCTGTCATTGAGGTCCTTGCCTCCTAGATGGCATGCATGCTTCTACTGGATTCACAAGGTGCAGCGATGGAAAATTTCAGGACACTCCAGAAAACCTAAGCAGTTCACTGATTCATTATTAAATGTCAGGCCTTACTTAGTCTCTTTTTACCCTTCAGCTCCTCTCTGAGTTTCTGTATTTGGCTGTCCCCCCTGAGATACTGACAAGAGATGCGTCCCACCCTGCCTTTTGATGGTGTGGATGGTGAAATTGCCTGACAGGTGATGTTTGGATGCTGGCTTGCTCACAGCAAAAGACTAGACTGTGAGCAGCCAAGCTTAAAACCTCTGCTATTTAATAAAAAAAACCCAACCCAACCCAAACCAAAAAACCTGACAGGAACCCCCAGAATTCGGAAAGTTTTTTCTGGAAAAAAGACTTAGTTGTTACATCAAGAGTCTTCTTTGCTGGGGGGAAAAAAAAAGTTAGGTGTTTTTGGTCAGTTTTTTCAAGGGATGGAATGCCAGTATGCTAATTATTATGATGATAATTTTTTTTAGAATTGCTGTTAGTGAATCTTAGTGATGTATATGATTGAAATTGTGAAATGGAGCTTTCAAAGGAGAAGATAGCCAGAGAAGCCATTACCTTTAGGAGGAAAAAAAATAGCGTGAAATTAATTGTTTGTCCTAGGAAACCTTTAAAAAATGATATCCTTCCTCTCTTTGTAAGAGGAACAGGAGATGATAATTTTGAACAGAAAAAAACATTTTAATACTTTGTGTTCCATGGTCAACTTCAGTGCATGTCTTCTGACAAACCAGAGGAGAAGCCATGTTGTGAGTTCGACTGAAAACCTTATCTCAAGATCTGAAATACGAGTAAACCCAGAGGGATTTGCCCTCCAAGACGTATCAGAGCAACTCCACTGAGTTAATGTAATTTATTTCCACTTTTTCAAACTGCTTCATTTAAAATTCAGTGATATTTATCTTAGGCAACTCTAGTTTTGTGTAGGCATTACTAGTTTATCAAGCATGGCCATTATTTTCCAAAATATTTTTATTACAGCTTTAATAAATTATTTAAGATATGTCATCATTTTCATTGGTTTCTCAAGACTGAGCATTTCTAGTGGCCTTCAGGCAACTGCTTAGTTTATCCAATGCACATTATAGTATTGGAAAAGTGATCTCCATCTCTAGGAAAGGAGGTACATTTTCAAGACTAGGAATAGCTGGCTAGCAGTTGGTTTATGCTGATACTTTATTTTGGCAATTGCCAGCTTTCTGACAACATTCAGTGCTTGCAGCTGTCCCTATTAGGGCATTAGCTCGTATGCCTGCAGTAAAGATTTCCTTTCCTTAGTTACAGAAGAATGAGACAAATGCTACATTGCACTTATTTGTTTTTTCAGTTAATTCATGTTTTTGCTAGAAGATGTACGAACAGGAGTACAGGAGAGAAGGATATTGGAAACAGAAGTAGATGGGAAAGAATAGAACCTGCGCAACTTGGGAAAGAGTGCCCAAATTTGGCCCATGGGGCAGAGGGAGATAATTATGGCAGGAAGAGAGAGGTGTGAGACAGTGAAAGTATGTTGGATTGGGAGCTCCTTTGGGGTTAGGAGAAGCAGAAGGTTGAATGCATCTGCTCATGATGCATAGAGTTTGGCTTTTACCCATATGTCTTAAAGGTCCTTTTTGACAGAGAATTGGACTCACTCTTGAAACACTAACTTGAAAAACAACCCACCCTTTCTTATTTTTTTCCTTCTGAAAAGTGGTTTGGAACTCTGAGTTTCTTCTAGGTACACTGTTGGTAAAATGTGAATCCTAAACCTTTAAATCTGCAGTGCAGACCCATTACAGTGGAGGAAAAGAATAAATTTTGATCATCTTGAGGACCCAAGTGTTAGAAAGATTTTTATACTGTTTTGGTTTTTTTTGTATCACAACTGTTTGATAGGTACAATAATAGGGATGCAATGCTGAGTTTGAGCTTCAGGTATGAGAGGGGACTGCTGTCTCTTGATTCCAGAAACAATCAAAAAATAATTACCTTGCATGATCAGCTCAAGAGTCTGTTAATTTATTGGCTTGGCAACAGTTACATAGAGCTGCTACATGGGTGGGATAAAACTGCTTCAGTTTATAGGGAAGCATAGGAAATCTTGTAAGTAGAAGGCATATGAGAACCTAGAAACATGGTTAAAACTCTCTTAAAAGGTGGCAGAATCATAGATTTTCTGTCTGGCTTCTGAAAGAAAGATGAAGTGTGATCTAGTTGGAGTAATGACATTGAATTAAAATTGAGCATTCATGAGAAGCAAAATTATGATTTTATTGGCTTTTTTTTTTCAATGGATTTTCAGGTAGGAGTATATGTAAAGTCATTGAAGCATTTTTGTGAAACTTTGTATTATTTGGATTCAAATTGATGCTGGTAATGCCACTCAAAATTAAGGGAAAAGATATAGGATAGTATCACATTTATGCAGCAAAGGTAGTACTTTTCTTTTTGTCTTTTTTCTTTGTTTCTTTTTTGTTTTCCTAGTTTCTTTATTAATTTATTCAGTGCATATTGAGCTCAGGACCAGCAAACAAAATATTGGCAACTACAGAGCTTAATCCAACTACTGAATCAATCACTCTCAGAAATGAGTACTCATTGCATTCTCACACCAAATTACCATCTCTTGCCTGGTGTCATTGTAAGAATGCCTTAAGGAAATGGCACTATCCCTTTCCTAAGGAATAACAGAGCTTGTATACAATATAGAGATAAGATACTCTTAAGTCTCCCATGTTCACGGTTTTAAAACACCAAGCCAGGTCTGGACTTTATACTTCCTCTCCTTTTTATTTTTCACTATTAATTGTATAGTTATGGTATTGTAGTGCTAGGTACAGTTAATGATGAAAATTTTCTGGGAAAAAAAAAAAAACAAACTTATTTCAGAAATCATGCTTGGTTACTCTAAATCCAGTGTTAATAAGCAGGGAGGAGGTAAATGTTGGTCCATTCATCTCACATGTTCTGAGGTTGTAATGAGTCAAAGGATACTGCTTCCACACACCCCAAGTCTCCTTGTCCCAAATCCTGCAGCTGCACCAAATCTTGAAATTCAGTAAATTATTAAATTGCTTTTTTCAAGGCAAAGATCAGATTAAAAGCCACCTTCTTGAAGAAGGCACCAAGAAGTTGCCTTTTTGCCCAAACAAAGTTTGGTCCATCATGCAGCCAGCTTCAGACAGGATGCTCCAGGTAGAAGTAGATGGGTCACTCTTCCAGTGTTTTGGGCATAAGGGACTCATCCATTTCTCCAGTTATTATTCTGTTGGGATGACTCTTGAAATCAGGCTAGGAAAAGTTTTGTACCTTGTTTTGTAGAAGTGATATGAAGTTTGTTCTGGTTACATGAATTCCTGGTCCTGGCCATTTTATCTGTATTTTTGCTTGAACGATAACATCGATTGAAACAAGATAACAATAACAAGATTGAAACTTTCTGTTAGTACTAAGTAAAACTGTAATTAATATAGGGCTAAGCTTTGACAGGAAAAAGAAAATCTTCAAACCAGATGCTGGTATTAATTGGGCACTGAACTGCATGAAATCATTCATTAGCCTGTAGGTACAGTGTTCCCAGTCAGCTGCAGTTTCATTTCAGGCAGAAAGTGATAACATAATCTCATTTTAATTAAGGTGATATTATAAATTAACCTGTCAATAAATGGCATTAACTTTTTCAGCAGTGCAGTTACAAGTGGATGGATTCATGGCACTGTTCTTTTGCCAAAAGACAAATATTGTATCCAGTGCCAAGTTGTTAAATACTAATGAATAATTTATTTAATGAATTTTGTCTTTCTCTGTTCACAATGTGACTGACTGAGCAGCAGCCTTCTCCAATTGTTCTGTTCTTCATAATTACTCTGAATTTTGGGGCTTACTGCTTCAACTTTGCTACCCAGCATGCTAACTCCTTTGCTCTATTTTGGACAAGATAAGTACATTAACTGTTAATTTCCCTGATTCAGCTGAGAACTATTTTATATTAAAAGTTGTGGTGGGAAAGCATATTGGTGATTAATTTTTAAATTCAGTTTCTGCAAAAGGTTAGCATGTGTGTCTCTGTAAACCTAATTGTGAAAATGATCATGAAAGTGAATCTACAGTGGCTCAGACATCAAAGTGAATTAAAAATGTGGTGAACTGCAGAAATACTTTATACTATATCTGGTCAGATCCAGGTCATTATTCTCTTTTTAAAGATTATTGGGGCTTTTGAAAGAAGAGGGAACTATCTCCAAAAATATTACTTGAAGCAAATTGGCTTACTATGGGCATCCAGTGTAAAGTAACACATGATAAAATTATTTCCAAAATTTGTAAGTGCTTATAGGTCCAGCTGTTTTTTACTGAACTGTTGGTGCTGAAGCAGCTCTCTTTAGAAGATGGTCTACATGTTTAGTATCTTTTGACACAATTTAAAAATAAAAAAGTATGGCATGTTCTGGTTTAGTATACTGCAGTAAAAAGGTAACCCAGGGTACCTGGAAGTGAGACTGTGTTGGGATGAGACTTGTGCTGGAAGTGTTGCAGAGATCTGAAGGGGTAATCCTGAGGAATATATGGAGTTGGTGAACATCACTGCTGCTCCTCTTCACGAGCAGCTGCTGCATTTTAGGCTCATGTGCTGCTCCTGCTGGTTTGCCCCATGCCCTGTATAATCTGGTTTGCATGAAGGCACTTTACATTTTAAGCTTTTTTTTTAGCATATTTTTCTTTTTGTCATCTTCTGACATCTGCATGCTATTTAAAATATCACTACTATTCACTACTACCCCATCTGCTTCTTGAAGGCTACCAAATGTGCTTCTGTTGGAAAAGATGTTGTGTCTTTTTTCTCCTGCCCTCTTAGCAGACACTTTAGGGGCTGATGCTGAGGGCGGGGGAGATCTTTTTCCCTGCCTGAATGTAAAAGAGGGAGGCATGTGCAGCAGCTGATGTGCATTCTCGAGTAGAAGCTGGAGAAATAGGGCTTCAGTATTCAATGCTGGAGCTCTGCTGGGAGTACTTGTGGGATGGAGGTCAAAATATTTCAAGTGCAAATTCAGTTTGTTTATTCCCTGAACACAGATTGTTTGGCCTACCTGGTCTGTCACAGGCAATAGCTTTTAACCAGTCTTTAAAATCAATTGGTGTGATTATGTTTATGGCACAGTGGCTTCTACTGAAAGTCTCTGTCCTGTAGGAAACCAGGACCCAGGTCCTAAGCATGAGTGCTTTGAGCAGTAGTCAATTATTTGATAGCTGGCTTTCTTCCTGCTATTTCCATGACGTTGTATGTGGTGTTCCCCTAAGGCATATTGGGATGCTGAAGTGGAACTTTTTAATTACTATTTTTGATTGATCTGGGAGGGCATGGTTGAGGGGGGGAAGTATGGGGATCCACTAGTTAAACTTGAAAATAAAAAACAGTAACGGAAAGAAAAAAAAAAACCAAAAACAAAAACAAAGCAAAAAACCCTCAAGCCACAAGGCACTGAACAGTGTGATTCAGTGTAACTGAATCACAGTTATTCTGCCTTTGCAAAACATAATAATTACTTTTTAATTCTTATTTCCTGTCTGAATTAATTGCATTTTGTATTCAAATATGTTCATCTGAATTATTCTCTTCTTAAGTGACTTCCTCTTAATTGCATTTTTAATTACATGCCCTTCATAGTAACATAAATGTTTGTATTTGTCTCCTGTTCCCTAGTTTTTGATATATTCCCCCCATAGTCCGTACATTTTCGTAGTGCTTTGAGCTCCCCCTTTGTTTTGCCTGAGTTCACTGTAGGTATTAAAGGCTGTTGATTTTCTGTGAGTTGGCAGTTTCGCCAATTTTAAGGAAGACAAGGCAAATTCCATGTTACTGTACAGTACTGTAGCAGCTGGGGCAGGAGAACTGATATTGCTCAGAGACTTCCAAAGGATCCATAGCCTCGAGAAAAAGGTGGAGAAAATACAGATTAAATAAAAGAAAAATTTTTTTTACATCTCTAACAGTGCTGTGACTCACAGGAGGCAAGAAAAGAAGTTGATTTTCCTTCAGCTGCTTGCAGAGACTATGCACACACTTTTCTTAGGTTGTTGAATGATAAGTAGGAAATTAAAGGATGCCCATTGGGGGATTTCATCCTAAGTGGGGGAAGCTTCTCTCTGCTCAAACAGTCAGAGAGCAAGCCATCTTCCCAGGGAGGTACTCGGGAAATACTTCACTAGGTTTTGTGCTTAGAAAGGAGCAAACCTAGTTGCCCACTGTTGGATTAGTATGAACCATGGAGTATTTCAGAATATACCCCATCTGAGAAAGCGCTCTTCTTTTCCTCTCTGGAGAGAAAATATTTTTCCTAATTTAAATTAATAGCATTTTGGCATCAAGAAAGAAAAGGACTTCATGCTTGGTTGTGGCACTTGCAAATATGAAGGCAAAACCCTTTCCTTAGCAGTAAGGATGGTTTTACATGCTGTGTGGAAAGTACCTGTGTGCTGGTCTGCTATCAGTGCTTTTCTCATTGGCCTGTTGCTAATGACAGGCCAACTGTAGGAGTATCCATTTCTTCCCATTTTAGTTTTCAGATGTTCAGTTTCTTTACAAATCTTAATCTTTAAACCCCAGATCTTTTTTAGCAGGAGAGCTGGAGTGGACTTTAAATTGTCTAAGCTTGAATGAAGGACTGTGGCTTTGGTTGACAGTTGCTTTCTGGCCGTTCATGATTGCTTTAGCTGCCAGCCCAGAGGTATTAAATGAATGGAAATTCTGTAACAGGGTGCCAGTGCCAACAGACAAGTGCCTATTCTGGGCTTGCTCGTTATGCCAGACAACAAAAATGTTGTGAAGCCGCGTAACACTTGCATTGTGATTAGATGCATCACTTATTCATGTTCTGCAAAATAAACACATTTAGATGGCTGACCATGATAAGCATTTGGAGAAGTAATAGTCTTTAGGCATCAGCAAAGACATAATTAAACTGAATATTGAAAAGAGCTTCACAGCTGTGAGTACAGTTAATCAATGAAATGGGCTCTCAAAAAAGCCAGTAATGGTCACATCGGTCCTAAATTTTGGGTCCAAGAATAATATCATTAATGCCCGACTAAAAGTGATGGAGACCAGCCTTCTGTACCTCAAAGTGAACAGTAACCATCCACTGACCTCCTCTTGGGGAGCTGCTGCACTGCAACCCTGCTGGGGATGGAGCTGGAGTGGGTTGATTCACAAGAGGAAACACCTCTATGTCAATTATAGGAAGAAGGATTGCTAAAAGGAAGTTGGTGTGTTCGGCATTGAGATAGTGCACAGTGCCATTGCAGTCACAGCACAAATCCTTAAACTCTTCCTTAGTAAGAGGAAATTTAATTTTCCACAAGAAGAAATTTTATGCTACTGTGTTTCACCTATTAATGTCTTTGTGATCAGAACATTCACTGTGAGCCTAGAATTAAAAAATCACGGAATATGCTGAGTTGGAAGGGACCCATCAGGATCATCAAGTCCAACTCCTAGCCCTGCACAGGACACCACAAGAATCACACCATGTGCATGAGAGCATTGTCCAAAGTATGTTCTGCAAGTAGTATGTTCTCCAGTAGTTCTGCAAGGAACGGGGGAGTTGCACTCAGTCATTATGGGTGCCTTTCAAATTGAGATAGTCTACAAATCTGACTCTTACAGACAGTAGGGAATGAGAAAAAAGTCAAGTTGGCAAAGCGTGAAGTATAAGGAAATCACAAAGTAAGGATGAAAAGAAGAAATCATGAAGCAAAAGGAGAGGCTGGAAAGTATAGCAAAGTGGTGGAGAAGTTTGTTAAATAATGAAGAAATTAAAGGCGAAGAGAAATGATGCAAATAAGTGAAAATCAGAGAAACAGATTGAAAGAGGAGGAAGAAGGCAATAATTTAAAAGCCACACACTTTATTAAAAAATACAGATAAAATAGCAGTGAAAAGAGTGTCTGTGTATAACAGCTGTGCAAACATGCAAAGCCCACTACTGATTAGATTTCTAGTATGTGTATTGGCAGATGGATTTACTTGGAATGCTTTATGTAAGCCGTAGGCTCAGCTGTGTCTTACTGGCCCTTCCTTTTCAAAGACAGGTGGGGGACAGTAGTCTGGCAAGTTAAGGATGGAAATTCTCTCTCCGATTCTATGTTACTACTAATGTGCAGGTGATCTAGGGTAA
Organism: Motacilla alba alba; assembly: GCF_015832195.1. Taxonomy (NCBI): domain Eukaryota; kingdom Metazoa; phylum Chordata; class Aves; order Passeriformes; family Motacillidae; genus Motacilla; species Motacilla alba. The sequence goes on from NC_052016.1 coordinate 105,774,337, forward strand.
TGAACCTCTAACATTAGATGGGTGTGAAAAATATCTGTGTATAAATCCCTTTTGGTGTCTTCACACCCTCAACACTCCTCCTAAGTGGGACTTCCCCAAAACTTTTGTTTATGAAATTTTGGCTGTTATTTTGTTTTCTCAGTCTTCAAAATCTGAATTTTTTAATCTTTTTTTCCCTGAAGAGATGTGAGACCAGAAAAATTGAGTTAGAAATAAGAAAAGGTTACATTTTGCTATGTAAATCATGTATGCAATTTAAAAAACCCTCTCTCCCTCAACAACTGGTCAGAGGAAGAAGAGTCAAGTTTCAGGATACTCAATGTCAAAGTGGAAAATCCTGGTGTATGTGAGTTATTGTAGCTCTCGTGCTGGCAGCTTTATGAATCAGGACTATAGGAAACAAGGCTGTCATCTCTCTTGCTTCTCAGTTGATTTATAACTGCTTAACACCCAGCTTCTCAGCTCTGTTGGACTCTTACGTTGGGTAAAGTGAAAGAGTTATTGTCTTGTGGAATGACAATGCATCCAAAGACTTGAGTGATTTGATTGGATGGACAGTGGTAGAGTGTCCATAGAACCATTCTGCATAGTTCTATTTATTGATAGGAAAATATGTGTGGAACTTAAAATCTGTGGTATTTCAGAGTAAGATGTCTCGGTCCTGTTGAACTCCAGTGATATTTTAGTGACTGAGTTAGCTTTTTAAATTTCTGGTCCTTAAACTCACAGACAGAACTGTAAATGTCCCCTTCCAATTTTTCATTTTGCATTGGTTTGTGCTGTCACCCAGTCTCTTCTTCATGTTTTGCAGCAATCACCCCATCCTAAATCAGAGCTAAAAAGCTCCGTGCATCCCCAGATAGAGAACTTTTATTGGCTGTATTAGAATTAACCAGATTAATTTAGATTAACAAACTTCTGAGTTTAGTTTTATCTGCTACTTTGTACTTTCTATAAAGGGTTTTCCAAGATCACCTCTTTGAAGAACTGTTTACATGTGACAGAGCACTCAGTTAAGCAGTGATTTGGTGATTTTTCAAATTACAAATCTCTGTGTAAAATTGATATTTTGGGGTATTACTCTGCAGCATGAAAATTGTTTGAATTTTTCTTCACTCCACTGCTAGTGGAGTTGATGTTGTCAAGGTTTCTCATCAATCATCAGTACATTTATTCTTTGAGTTTTTCTTAATAGGATGGTGACTCTTGGGAGTCACTATGATCTTTTGAGTTTCTGAAGACAAATATGCAGAAACTGCTGTGTTGGGTGGAATAATTGGGTGGTACAAATAAGAACATAAAGGTTATTCACTTGTTGGTGCATAGGTTGGTATGTGACCTGAAATTAAACTGGGACATGGCTGGGGCCTACTGAAAAGAACCAGCACAGCTGGTCTGACACAGGCTAAGAGTCCCGATGTGGTTTAGTCCCTGTTTTACTTACAATTGAGAGCTAATAGAAGAAAACAGGACTTTATGATTTAACCCAGTTGGTTGAAATGGGGCAAATGGAACTCAGCATAAGAGAACAACTCTTGGATTGTCCACATGGGTGGTGCTTCCAGTTCCCTGTCTCTGAACATTGCCTCCCTATTGTACATCTGTGTTGGTTGTGACTAAAGGTAAAGCAGTTGAAACGAGGAGTTTCCTCAGTGGCAAAACAGAAAAGTCTTGATCTGAATCCAAAACACCTATTACTTCTCCTGGAATTATTCAGTGAGGGACATACTAGAAAGAGGGTCAATTCTTAGCTGAGAATAAAAATGAAAAAATCAAATATTAAACTACCAGGGAGTTGACATTCTTTCAACTCTTAGATTTTTTTCCCTCTTACACATGTTATATCTATAATGTTAATTAGGTTGTATTGCAGTCAGTAGGTTTCAGCATATCTAATGGCCACCAGGTGGAATGTAAGTTCTTCAGTCTGCCTGCCTTCTATTTCAGAGAGGAAAGAAGGGAATATTTTTATTCTTTTTTATTCTCTGAGTTGGTTTTGGTTGTTTTTTCCCCTTGATTTTTTTTAATGAGTTTGGGTTTTTTGTTTTGGTGGGGTTTTTTTGTTTGTTTGTTTTGGTTTGTTTTTTTTTTTGGTGGGAGGTGGGTTGGTTGGGTTTTGTTTTCTTTGTCCTGTTGATTTGGAGGGGCAGAATGAGGTTTCTATGAGGAACGTTTGAAGGAACTGGAGTTGTTCAGCCTGGAGAAGAGGAGGCTTAGGGATGACCTTATTGCTCTCTACAGCCTCCTGAAGGGAGGTTGTAGACAGGTGGGGGTCAGTCTCTTCCACCGGGCAGCAAGTGACAGAACATGAGGACACAGTCTCAAGCTACATCAGGGAAGGTATGGGTTGGATATTAGGAAAAAAATTTTCACCAAAAGAATAACAAAGTACTGGAATTGTCTTCCCAGAGAAGTGGTAGAATCACCATCTCTGGATGTGTTTAAAAAAAGATTGGACATGGCACTTGGTGCTATAGTCTAGTTGAGGTGTTAGGACATAGGTTGGACTTGATGATCTCAGAGGTCCTTTCCAACCTCATTGTTCTGTGTGATTCTGTGATTCTGTAATGTTTGATAAATGGATGCCTTAAGCTTTCACCCAACCTCCATAGCAAAATCCCTATAACTTCCCCCATACCTGAAGAGGTAATAATTGCCTTGCAACACTCTGTTTGGAATAGGAAAAAAATGTGGAACTGGCTGATACTGGGAATCACTAATAAGTGATTAAATGTTGAATGCTCTGTTTCCCCATCGAGTGAGCATTTCCTTGAGTATGAAGGTACAGTGCACATGGAATCAGGAACTCTGCCTATACAGAAGGAAAATATTTTTGTTCTTCACTGTGGGTCTGCAACTGCAATCGGTAATACAGGGGAGGAAAAAAGATACCAGTGGAAGTGCTGGACTGGTTCAGCAAACACTTATGCATATTTGGTGTAACTAATTAACCTAATATCAGCCTTTGCCAACATCAGCATGTATTGCTTAAAAACTCAGGATGAAGCCAGAAGGCAGAAAAATTAAATCTTTGTTCATGCAAGAATAGTTGATAGGTTATTACTCTGTCTCTCCATTTGGAACAGTAATATTTCTGTCTGTAACTTACAATTAATATAATTCTCTGGAGAGCATTAATTTGCCATACCTGAAGTTATCAAAATTATGTTCTAAAATTTATATTTTTTCTGTAATGCAGTTCCCGTGTCCTTTTCTTCTTCTGCACATTGCATTGAGAAAGATAGAAAGTTTCTTGTCTTTATTCTAAAAGAGGTAGATTGCTCTTTTTCCATTATGTCATCTTCTTTTATCCTCTAAAAGGATAAGTAGATAATGGCATAGCTTCAACAATAGTAGATAGAAGAGGAATAATCTAAAAAATTTTCCATAATATTTTGTTTTTATCATCTTATTCCACTGCTGAATGTTTTCTAAAACAAATTTGGTCAGAGCTGTGAGTCTTTCTACTCTTTTGAAATTACCAACAGTCTTGCTTGATAAACTTTAAGGATCATCAAGAATTTAAACAGAATAATTTTATCACACTGGGGGTACTCTCAGTTGGGCATATGAGTCCGTAAAGTCCCTGATGACTTTTGTAATAACTCACCACAACATGCCCTGTTGTATTGCAGCTATTAAGAAAATCTAATTTCTAGTAGTGCAAGACCTTTCTGAAATTTCTACCCTTCTTGGTAGGGCTGAGTGATGGGGGCAGTCAGTCCAGGGCAGTGTGTGGGGATATGTGGTGTACATCCCCTTTCCCCTACCTCTAACCAAACAGTCAGACACTCCAGAAAATTCTGGGGATCAATCCTGCAGCATAAGTGGTATAAAAGAGACAATATTTTAGTAAAGGCACAGTGGCTGAATGAGAAATATGGTGTTAATAGGAGTGCATAATAATATATAGTGAAAAGAATAAAGAAAAACAAAGAAATGGGAAAAGCAAGGAAGATACAGGATCCATCAAGATATTATATTTTTAAGACTTCATTTTATTGAGCTTTTATTGTTTTATCAAAGACAATAGTGAAAGGTATTGCCACAGATAGCATATTTTTTGAACTTAATATTTCAAAGAAGTTTTCACTTAGAATGGCAGCTTCTCTGTCCCATTACTTGTAACATGCATTTTTATTATAACTAGGAAACTGAATTTTTAAAATGATAACTTTTTACTTCCTTGCTGTCTTGGAATGAATGATCTTTTCAACAGAGACTTCTTTCCTACTGGTGTAGAAGAAGATTACCTCGTGGAGAATGCTCCTGAAATATAAATAATGTATCATCAGGAACTGTAGAACGATGTAGGTGGAGGACTAGAAAAACTGAATGTTTGCCAGGCTCGTCTATTATTTATCAAAGCTGGTTAAATCTAGTTGTCACAGCCCAAGATATTCACAGATCTTGGTAAGAGCCATTCTTCTCATAAGTCTTATTTCTTTAACCAAAAATTGCAGTAACACTACTTCTTTAAAGAGCTGCGGGGTCTAGGAAGTTTGTTGTGGTTTTGTAGTTTTGTTTGGGTTTTTTTTTCCTTGTTTGTTTGGGGTCTTTTTTAATACAGATTTTAACTCATTTGGTTGACAGGTTGGGACATTTTACATTATTGTCATATGGATCTCTGATACAACAGAAAAAAAAACATTTTTAATCAAAAACTTGTTTGTGCTTTCATTGAACTGCCAGGTTTTTCTCTGAGGACTACAGAGCAAGTTCATAAAATAAACTTACCTTTAGGCACATTTGAAAATTAAAGCCCTTAATGAGTTTTGGAAGCCAAAAGAGTTTAAATCTGGTTCCTAATAGCCAGAAAGTTAGCTGTATGGATTATTAGCAGAATATATTTTTTATTCATTGCTTCCTGTTATCACCTGGATAGGTTTGACAGTTTTTTGAGTTGCTCCTGTGGGGTCATAAAGCACGTGTGATAGAGGGTGTGTGTGTATACCAAACATAAATACAAGTGTACAGATAGTGTCTGGCCATAAAAGAAGTAGAATGCTTGCAGGCATGCTGACACACACCAGCGCAGAAGAAAGAGAGCCCTGTAATAAAATCTCATTGAGGATGCAGAGAGAATGTTTGAGCATTAGGCATTCTCCTCATGTTTCACATAAATGCATCCTCCTCTCATGAGGGGATGAACAGTGCATTTGCACCTGCTCGTTTAAATTGAACATTGGTAAAAGAAGAGTCTTGAGCAAACACTGAAGAGTCTGACATTTTTTAAAGACAGGGGAAAGGTTAAGCTGACTGCTGTTTAAACTGCTGTTTATTGGATATTTATTTGCTTACCGTGTTTATTGAAGGTGGTGTTGAAAAGATCACTGGCAAGATTTCGGATGGCTGCGTAGCACAGGTCAGAATTCTATTAAGCTAATGCAGTTTTTAAAATGAAGTTTAGATCTTCATAGGTGACTTAGTAAGTTTTTTTTATATCTGAGAGTGGTTAGATTGTATTTTTCTGGAAAAGAGGGTAGGATGTGCCTTCTCTGTATCATTTCCTTTCTCTCTCACAGCACTGCAGCTTTAACTTTGCTTAGGGCTGTAGTAAATGAGGAACTTCCTCTAGCATTTACAAACCAGAACATTTATTAAGAATAATTATATTTCAATATGAATGTTTTGTTTTTTATTATTTTTGTTTGCTGTTTCAAAAACAACAGAGCTCACTGAATTTGCTAATTTTCTCCTTAATGCACTGAGGGGCTGCATGGGGGAGAGTCACAGTCACTCTTTTGGGTGAAGCACAGGGTCATCTAGCAGTGCCTTAGGCATATTTAAAAGCATCACTTGTTAATTTTTAGAAACAAAAGGTAAGGCAGTATATGGACACTAGATCTAGTCTTGCATTGTACTCACAATGAAGAGATTTAGAAGAACCAAGGAATTTTTGAGGTATTCTAATTTTACACTGGTTTAACTCTCCGACCTTGCAATAGACACACACACACAGGCACCACCTCTCTGTATAGCTGAATGTCAGAAATAAAGTCACTGTTTCAGCAGGGCTCTTCTTTAGTGGTGTCTGAAACATTAGGGGAAGTCTTGTGTTACAAATGCGTCTGAGGTGTTATTTGCTTCTCTTCCTCTGCATGCACATGCTCTCTGTTTATATTTTTTTTTATTTTCAAGGCACTCTTTCTAGGAATTTTATGGGGATTTATTATTTTTTATTATTTAATTTATTTACTTTTTCCCTGTCTTTCTCAGACATAGGATAAAAAGTCTTGTAACTTAACTGTTGCAATGAAAGTTTGTGCTCCTGGTTGTGAGGTCTTGCTTACATAGTGAATGTGGTCTGCAATATTTCCTCAGGAGAGCTGCACTCAGGAAATACTCAAAATAGCAGTGTTTTGCTTTAAAAATGTGTGTGTAGGCATGTCATTTATGTATATAAATATATGCTATATGTGTCCAGAGCTGGTACTGAATTGTCTATGCAAAACAGACATGTATGGCGTTTGTATTAGTGGCACTGCCTTCAGATTGCTTAGACATTCTTCCACGGACATTCTGGATTGGAGGTTCCTAAAGGACTAACACGAACTCACATGCAGCTCATCTTGGGGTTGACTGGCTCTGTTTGGATGATTTAGTGTAGAGAAGCTGTAAGCAGTCACATGCTCTGTACCTGCTTCCATGGACAATTTGATTGCATTAGTGGTCTCAGGTGAATGGTAGAAGCCAGGTGGCCCTCCTGTCATTACTGGGAATAAACAAGATCATAAGCTTATGCAGCCTCTAAAGCATTTCAGTACTGGAATGTGGTTTTCTTTTGTTTTGGTTTGTCTGTTTGTTTTGTTGTTGTTGTTGGCTTTTTGGTTGGTTGGTTGGTTTTAAGTTTTTTGTTTTGGTTTTGTGTTGTGAGATTTGCAGGGATCCCAGGACGAGGGAAGAGACAAGAATCTTCACTCCATGTTTCAGAAGGCTGATTTATTATATTATGATATATGCTATATTAAAAAAGCTATATTAAAATTACACTAAAAGAATGGAGAGGAAGGATTCATCAGAAGGTGAGACAGGAATAGAAAGGAGTGAATAATAAAGACTTGTGACTGACCAGAGAGTCAATGCATCTGGATCCTTGATTGGTCACTAAGTAGAAACACTTAACATGGACCAATCAAGGAAGCATCTGTTGCATTCCACAGCAGCAGATAGCTGTTGTTTACATTTACTTCCTGAGGCTCCTCAGCTTCTCAGGAGAAGAAAATCCTAGCAAAGGATATTCATTAAAATGTCGTGGTGACAGTTTTGTTGTTGTTTTTTTGTACTAGGAAAAACAATCTTGCACTGGGCTCTGTGTGTGTAGTTACTGCAGTGACACTTGAAATCAGAGTAACTCTGGAATCCTAAGACTGTAAGGTGTGCTCCAGAGCTGGGTAAATGCTTCCTGTGAGTTTCCTATGTATTTGTTAATAGGTTTCCAGATGACATGGTTTGATTTTATGTTTGAATGAAAGTATTATGTGAACAGAACATAGCTCACTCAGTTCCACAAGGATTTGTTTAAATACTCACCCCTACCATCTATTTTACAACAGCTGATTTTGGAAACACTGGGTGTGATCAATGTTGAGTGAAAGGGCCTATGATGGAAAAAGGCATGACATGAAGCATAGAGAATTATTGCGGTCCATAGCATTGCTTTGCTGCCCCCATGGTTGTCAGTTGTTCTGGATTTGACTGTATTTATTGCTTAGTACAGTGTGAAATGACAGGCAGCTCTGTCATGTGCTGGTATTTGAGAGGGGGAAAAAAGTGATGCATGTTGTGACTTGCACCACTTTAAATACTGGTTAAAAGGCTGAAAGACACTAATCCTTCCTGGCTGGGACAGCTGTATTTGGTTTGGGTGGCCAGGTTTTGGTAGCAGGGGAGCTACATGGGGCTTCTGTGAGAAGCTGCCAGAAGCTTCCCTGTGTCTGGCAGAGCCAATTCCTGGTGGGTCCAAGATGGACACACTGCTGGCCAAGGCTGAGCCAGTCAGGAATGATAGCAATGCCTCTGTGTTAACATACTTAAAAAGGGAAAAAAAATAGTTATTGCATGGATGTAATTGTGGCCAGAGAAGAGCAGAGTGAGAATATGTGAGAGGAACAATTCTGGCCAGTGAAGGAGGGGCAGAACCTGCTCCAGGCACCAAGACTGAAATTCCCCTGCAGCTCGTGGTGAAGACCATGGTGAAGCAACTGTGCCCTGGCAGCCCATGGAGGACCATGGGCATGCAGAGATCCACCTGCAGCCTATGGAGGAGACCCATGCTGGAGCAGGTTGTGTCTGAAGGACACAGTATGGAAGTATTACCCACACTGGAGCAGTTCATGGAGAACTGTTTCCTGTGGGAGGACCCTCATGCTGGAGAAGGGGAAGAACTCTTTTCCCTAAGTAGCATCAGGAACAACTTGTGATGAACTGACCATAACCCCCATTCAATTTCTACCTGCACCACTGTGGGGGGCGAAGGTAAAGCTGGGAAGCAGGGAAGAGTGGGGGAAAGATTTTTATTTTTTAATATTTATTTTACTTCTCATTATCCTGCTCTGATTTTGTTAGTAGAAATGCAGTTACTTCCAATTTGAGTCTGTTTTGCCTGTGATGGTATCTGGTGAGAGATGTCTCTCCGTCCTTATCTCAACCCATGAACCCTTTTTTATGCGTTTTCTCCCCTGTCCAGCTGCAGAGAGAAGCGATAGGGCAGCTTTGATAGGTGTCTGGCTCCCAGCCAGGGTAAACCCATTACAACAGCCTCTTCCTATCCCATACACGTGGCAGGTTTTGATTGCACTGAATTTTATGCTGTTGTGTCAGTGTTTGGGAGTTGCGTGTTGGAATTTTTTAAAAATCATTTTATTTTTAAATCAACACATTTTGAACTCTTTTTTGAAAACTGGAAGTCAAATCCCAATTCTATCTTAAATGTTAATTAACTTTTAGTACTAGAACACAGTTTCTTGCTTTTCTGAAATCTGATGATTAATGCTTTTGTTTACTTCCACGTGATACGTTGTCGTGTCACCACTGAAGCCCTGCTCCTTTTCTAAAATTGTTGTTCTTGGCTTTGCATGAGCAAATGTTTTATTTTTCTTGCTAAACTGCCTTACTTTCTTGTCCAGAATCCAAATAGTGAATGGAATTAAAATTTTTAATTAACCTTAGAGCAATATTTTGCAATTAAGTCTCAGCATCAAGTTTTACAGGATCATATAATGGTTTGTGTTGGAAGAGGTCTTAATGATCATCTATTTCCAACCCCCCTGCCATGGGCAGAGAAAACTTCCACTAGAGCAGGTTACTCAGAGCTCCATACAGCCTGGCCTTGAACACCTCCCGCAGTGGTGAGTCCATAACTGCTCTGGGAAGTAAGTTAGAGTTAGTCCTTTTTTCTGGCTACCTATAAGAAAGATGAAGGCAATGACAGCCCATTTTCCTGTGTGTAAACAGGATGCTTTCAATATCATTGCATAGTTGATTCTGCTGATAAGCTCAGGGGGTTCTAGTTCTACAAAACTAACCAGTCATTTGGCAGCTCTGCATGTCCATCTTTCACTTCTAAACATTTTAAACATTTGTTTCTAAGAGAGCTGTCAGGCAGTTCTCAATCAATATTTATAAAATTCATATTTGTCAGAGAACATGAAGAATCTCTCCGGTGTCATCACACCTGTGAGTGAGTGCAGCCTTTCACTCGATGGTAGAGAAATGTCAGAGGCTGCGTGGTGATCCTTGTGTTGTTTCAAGATGACAATAGAAGAATTAGCCATTTCTTGGAGGATATGTCTGAGCTGTCCCAGAGAAGATGTAAACAGGTACATTAGAAGAGGTGGAAAGAAAATCGGAGCTAACATTTTCTGGGAAAGTGTAACTTCCCTGCGGATGCCTAGAAAACTGTCCATTTGGTAGTATTGCACTTTGTCAGGAAGTGAAAGTGTTGGCATTTGTTACATTTACATTGTAAATACAAGTATCATGTCTGCTTCTAATGGACGTCCACTGAATGATGCAAAGGCAGACTTTGAGGTAAGAAATACTATTGTGGTAAATTTAGTTGGTTGCTTACTCATTTTGCAGATGGGGAAAAAAACTTTTACTGGGGTGTTGAGGATACCTCGCAACTTGGAGGTTTTCCGAAGCTCTAGTCCAGGAAAAATACAAATATCTCTGGAAAATAAAAAGAAACGACAATGAATATTCCTAATGTATGCTTTTTTTTCCAGTTAAAATTTTGTTCAAGAAGGTAGCTATTAAAAATTGAAATTATTAATAGATTTTGTATTTTAAGCTACTTTTAAAGTTCAAGCTGTAGTAATTCAAGAAGGTTTTGGCCATTTTCACACCTATCTGAGAGTTACAGAGAGGGAAAAGACTCAAAGTTGTGCTCATGCTCTAGGAAGGACCGAGCTCTGCGCTTCCTGATGATTGGTCTGCTTGAAAGTGGACATGAGCTACCTTTCTGCTCAGCTGTTCTCATAGATACAGTCACTCTCCAGGATTTTTTAGGGAAAGAGAGGTACCCTAATGTCTGAAGACAGCTACTTCTGTGCAAGAACTTCGGTGTTTGGTGAAAAATTCTTCCTTTCAGATACTGAAGGATAAATTTGAATTATAAATCCTTTGGATTTAGAATGTTGCTATTACTCTGTGAGGAAAGTATAAGGTTCTTGTATGGATGCAGTTGTACTAAACGGCTGGATTTTGTATTTGGTTGAGTATATGCAATAAACATCAGTCAGATTTCATTCAAGGGGATGCTGCAGCTGTTGGGGAAAATGCTGTGAGTGAAATTTAAGGGTAATTATGACTCAGTAGTCTTTGCATAGAGTTTCTAAGAAACTGAATAGTCATTTGCCAATGAAAACAGTTCATTGAAGTTAATGCTTTATGGATATGAAAAGGGATGATGAGGCTATAGGCACTGCAGAAAGTAGCAACAGGACAACAAAGTCCTTGCTGCCAATCAGGTGGTGTCATCAAATTTTTCTTAGTCTTTGAAAATCCTTTTGCAGTCATGTTTTTTTGTGAGTTTTTTTGCTAGCCTTTTGCCCACTCAAAATTTAGGATGTAGAAAATCTAAATGTCGCTTCCATATTAAGGATTAGCTTTGGGCTTGGAGGAAAAGGCATAAAGTTAATTGGAAGGTCATAAATAAATCAGTGCATTTATCATGTGTGTTTATGCATATACTTTAAAAATCTCTTTGTAGAAAAATAAATCTTTGGTTTCTAAAGAAGATTTGGATAAATTTCTGCCCATTGACCATCTTAGCTGCAATCTGTAAGATTCTCTATTTCTCAGTTAGCTGATAAAATTATTTCTGAATTTCTGGAGCTGGCTGTATTGTTTCAGAAACAAAAAGGAGATGCCATATACCCTAAATAGAAAGAAATAATTTTAACACCTCATATAAAATATTTAATAAAAAGAAAAAGAGAAAAATAAGAAAATTGTTTATTGTAAGAGAAACAGCATTTCATGAAAAATTTGTGTGTGTTTATGGTGCCAGACAATTTTGATTTCTCAGTTTTAGTGAAACTATATAATGAAAAATGCCTGTTACCACCAGACATGGAGGTATTTCAAAGACCTGTAGATGTGGTGCTTAGGAATGTTTTTTAATGGTGGATTTGGCAGTACTGGATTTATTATTCTGTGATTCTATAATGTGATCATGACAGTTAATATAATGATATAATCTTTGGCACATGATAATTAATGTACATCTTCCATTTTAGAAAGAAGATTTGCAAGAGTTTTTAGCATATTTTTTGCTATTAATTAAAAATAAAAACTCCTTCAAGTACCGATTACAGTTAAATTGCTTCAGGAATGCTGAACAAGTGATCTTGGGGCTGTGGACAGCACGAGAGCACTGTAATCTCTGGCTCCGGTGGACAGCAATGGTGTGTAGCCTTTCTGCTTCAAAAGCCAGTGGTCAGCAGCTGGCCAGAAGCAGAGAACCCCCTTCTGGCTGGGACAGTGGGGACATCCATAAGGATCATGGGAGCTGCTGGCACTTCCACCAAGGTGGGTGCAGAGAGGGTCCAGCCATGGTGGAGTGTCAGTAAAATCATCTTGTATCACCTTCTCCAGTCCCTTGTGTCACAGTGATTTGAGCTGTAATACTTACAGCTCTGTGTGTTCACAAGAACACCTTGATGGACTTCAGTGACTTGGTTACACTCAGAGATGGTATTTCCAAGTTCATGAAGGTGTAGGCAATGCAGAGGTGATGTGAGGGAGCACTCAGTTGATGTGAAAGTGCTTTGTCAAACAAAACTGCTCTAGGTTGTGGTGGGTTGACGATCTTTAAGGTTTTGCAAAGTGTTTTGTATATAATAGGCTCTAGATTACCTCTATTTCAAATGTATGATATGAGACTAAGCAGTGAAAATTTTACATATCTTAGTTATCAGATTTCTCATGTTTTTTCAGAGCTTTATTGTATCCTGTTTCATGGTGGAGTCTCTTTCAGTGGTTTCATATTTTGATAGTAGTATGTGGAAATTTTTACCTTGCTCTTAATTTAATAATTAAGTGGAAAAAAATAGTCTAGGGATGACATAGTGGTGGGCTTGTTTGTTTGTTTTGGGTTTTTTCCCTCCATCTTGGTAACTGGGAAATTAATGCTGAGTGGATGCTGTGCTCAGAAAACAAATGCTGTACATAATTCTATTTTGAAGTAAAGTGGCACCATACTAGTGTGTATATCATTACTGATATGCTCCTGCGCCTTGTAGAGTACATATATCAATGTTTTGGACTGAAACTCCTTTACTGGGGTACTAGAAAGCAGTACTAGGCAATACATGAAAATGATGAAGTGGAAACTGACATTTCTTAGTCTTGTAGCCATTCCTGTTCGAAGCAAGTAGCTATTACACCAAAGAAATCACTGTTCTGCAAAGCTGAATTTGTGAAATCTTCAAGGTGTTTTCTTTTTTCCTGAAAATCTATTGAAACTACTTTTTTGAGGTTTGCAGAGGAAGTCGGCAAAACTCTTAGGAGTTTGTACAAGGTTACAGATTTCCAGCTGATTTCTGAATTACCTTTCTCTTAAGCTTTTCTTTCATCTGGGCAGCTGCTATAGATGAGGTGAGTTTGGTGCTTATTGCCTCCTTCAAGGGATGGACTAAAGCCATGGTGTTGACTTTGATGTAGAAACAACAGCCAGCTGTTCTGCTTCCTATTTTCCATGGACTTCACGTGAAATGAAATTGCATATGAGAAGGATAATGGATTTAAGGAAAAGGAGTTAGAGAGCTTCCTAATCTATTAAAGCAGAGAGATGCAGAGAGAGAAAATGCTAAATGAGAAAGAAAATAATGAATCCAAAGAATGGTTTCTCTGCAAAGGCTGGTGGCATTACCAGAGAAAGCCAACATGCATTTGTGACTGAAACTTGTGTATTGTTTGTAAGTTGGGTTTTGTCTAACTTCTGGTACATTTTCACTTCAGACAAAGAAAATAGGTTCTAACTTTCACGTGGGTTCTTGGGAGTAAAACACAGGTTTATCAGAGATGAATAAGTATCTCAGGATTACTTTTATATATTTATGTGCATATCCACAAACACAGATGTGTGTTGTTGTTGGGTCTGGGAATTATTTTTGTCCCTCAAGTTTTAAATACTTAATCTGTGAACAAAAGTCTTCTCTAGAGCCGAGTAAGGTGTGGTTTTTTTTGTTTTGTTGGGTTTTTTGTTTTGTTTTAGCCTTTTTGTTTGTTTGCTTTTTACATTTTATTTTATTTTATTTTGTAGTGATGAGCTATAGCTCATAACTGTCTGGCAGAGCTAAAGTGCAGTTGTTTACTGTGCTTGTATTTTATTTCTGATCTGAGCCAAAGTGCTGAACCATAACAAATCTACAATGCAGAAAATTTCTTTATAAAGATTGAGCACAGTAATTTTACAAACTGGAATAGAGTTCATTTAACAAAGTGCTGAGGAGAAAAAAAAAAAAAAAAAAAGAAATTCATCAGCTCTATTCCTATCCCACTGCTGGACGGTTTCCAGACTTCATGGAGTAGGGTTCCAGCTCTTGAATTCAGGAGCATGAACTTTTCCTGGAATAAAGGCTGAGTGTATTAAAGCCTCAAAAGGCTTCTGCTATGCTCTGCAGTGACCACCAAGAATTACAGTTCTCCTTCTGTGAACCTGATGCATTGTGCAGAGCTTTAAAAGCTGTATTGACAAACATGTAGTTGAGATAATTAGCCTCTGGAGGCTTCACTGAGATGTGAGAAAGCAGCTGTCTGGTATTGTGAGGAACCAGGGTCCTTTGCAGTTGCAGTGATGTAGGGCTGAAAGTCAATTCCTTTGACATGACATGAGATGTGTAATTACATTTTTTTTGTCTTTTATAAACTACTTGCTGATAGAAATGTGAATTTTTGATAGACTGCAGAATGTGATGGAGGATGGACTTTCCCAGTAGTGGGAACAGCAATATTTGCTGATGCATCTCTTTGGTTAGCTCTGGGCTATTAATAATGGTGAGTGGTCCTTGAAAACACAAGCAAAAAGATCTGTTTAGATGGGGAGAGTTTGATGGGAGTGAGAGAAAGGAAAAAGCATTTTTCTGTGTGCTGTTGTATCTTCTGAAGAAGGGCAGGATCAATTTGCGATGTGAAAATAAGGCCATAGTGTGTAACATGGCAAAACATTACTTCCAGCTTTTTTAACTAGTTTGTTTTTCAGTGTACAGAGTCTGACATGGCTTGTCCTTGTCCATCCATGCACATGAATGTCTTTTTAGAAAAGAATAAAAATATGTCTGTCAGCAGCTGGAGTGTCCCAGGGTCCCATTTCAGCAGTGTCACCAAAAGAAAACTTGATGAAATATGGGAGGGAAGCTTGCTCATCTAGAGCTTTGCCAGTGGATAGGATAAAACCTTTCCATTATGATTTTTTAAATCATTTTGATTGAACAGTTAAAACTTTAGTGATATTTATGCTAGTTATAACTTTTTTCTGTAAGCATTTTGCATCTATTCTTAGGTATTTTGTTCTGAAACATGAAAACTGAAAGGGAGAACTTGCAGAAAACATAGATAGCTGAACCAGAGTTTGACTAGTCAGCTTGCTTGAAACACTCAAAAAAAATGTATATGAAGACACTAAAGCTGGTTTTACATCTTTCCAGCTTGGCTTCACAGTTTATGAGAGTTTTGTTTTTCAACTTTGACAGAATTATTACTGTTTGTTATGATTATTGTTTAAGAAGAAATATTCCAAAATGTTATTGAATGCAAGAGGAGGAAAAAGTTCCACAGCAATTTTGAGGAGAACTTTAATTTGAATAACAATTTTAGTAGTGTATCCTAGAACTTACTCTTCACTGAGACTACATGAAAGTGCATTGGAAGACAAATATTTCTTAGCTCTGAACAAGTTTCAATTTGGACTCATGCCTGTTACATTTTCAAAGTGCAGAGCATGGGATATGTGACAAGAATTTGGGTGAGAAGTACAGGAGTGCACCGTATCTGTGGTTTGAAAGGAGTAGTTGTTTTCTATAATGAGCAGTTTTTTTTAATTGGTTATTGAAATCTGAGCACTGAATTCTTTTACTGAGCTTTCTGATTCTTCTGATGTTTTTGTGCTTGCAAACAAAAAGAGCTGCCTGCGAGAAGTAGATGAGAAACAATTTTATGTCTGTTCTCTTTTTTTTTTTTTTGTGAATGAAATTCTGTCAAAAGTCAACTAAGAATCTGGAGAACAGAATTTCTCTCTCACTTTTTTTGACTTATTTAGGACCTGTTTGTTACAGGGTGACAACTAGTAAGCCATTCATGTTTCCACAAATTCTATAGGGTTTTTTCTACAGTTGGCTATTTTAATCTAAAATATGGGTGTCTGCACAGTGAGTGT
This sequence comes from Motacilla alba alba, assembly GCF_015832195.1. NCBI lineage: Eukaryota > Metazoa > Chordata > Aves > Passeriformes > Motacillidae > Motacilla > Motacilla alba. Next base: position 105,790,220 of record NC_052016.1, read on the forward strand.
ATAAAAACCCCATTTCTGGTGTGTTAGATGTGCTTGCCCAGGCTCTACAGCCCTTGCTTGTAAATATAAACTCACAATTGTAGATCATCATTTGTCTGTATGTATGCATGTATGCTTTCTTTCAATATAGAAACTTAAATCTGACCTGTCTTGCTGGTAGCTGGCAGCCTCCTGGCTAATTGGGGTAAGACTGGCCTGGTGTCAGGGGGTGAGGTGAGCCCAGGATAGCATTACTTCAGGGTAATGTAATAAATAACTATGATTTGTTCCTGGAAATTTTATGATTGTAGAGAAATTATAGGGTAACACTCAGTGATTTTTATTTGTTTGGTATTTGTTTGGTTTTTTTTTTTAACTTAGCACTATTTTTTTTTTTTAGTAGGTGTCTGGAAAAATAATACCTGAAGACAAGAGTCTTGACTATTATTTTATTTACCACAAGCAGAAACACCAAAATCTTCTTCAAACCTCATTGCTTCTCTATTCAAACTAGTTTAGAGCTCATGGCAGTGGGCAGCTGAGCCACATGGTGCAGGAAGCTTGCCAGCGTCGTGGTTGCTACCCTTGCAGGTGTTCCTGCTCGCCTTCTGGAAACACGAACATCCAGCCCTAGCAGGGACTAAAATCAAAACATTTATGCTCTTGTTACTCCTGTGATTGACCTGTGCTGCCCTTCTTCATTAGCTGTAGCAAACCCCTACCCTTAGCCCTTTTTGCACAAGTGAAGCTATGCCTTAGTATGATGTGTAAGTAACAGCTGCAGCTGGGCTCTTTGGAGATGAGGCTCAGGTCTACTCATGCCATGTGTTTACAAAGAAAAAGAGAAAGCAAAAAATCATGTCACAAATTGTGGTGTTTTCCCAAATTGTGGTGTTGTTGGCTAAAGGAGATCTTGACAATGTGGAAACCATCCTGGTTAGGGTCGAGTAGTTCTTCCTCACAAGGCAGGTCCAGATCTGTGTTTTCCTTAGCCCAGCATCTGGAATCTGACAGATTTTTCTATAGCTACTGATGCAAGACCAAGGATGTTCAGTTTCTGCAATCTCTTTTATTTAAAGATGTGACAAACAGAACAAAACCTTGACCTTGTTAACTCTAACTCCTGAAGTCATTGGTTGCAGTAAAGCTTGAATATCATGAGTACCTCTAACAATTTTTCCAGTTTTTGTTTGGGAGCATCAGGATATCTCTCTGTCCCCTTACTCTAGCCATGAACTATATAGCAATAAAATGGCTATAAAGTTATTGGTAAACACCCCCTATACTGTGACTGGTGTGGGGTCAAGACCATAGCTGAGAGAAGTGCAGTATTCACTCTAAATATTTTCTTTTCTGAGCAAAGTGTTAATCTAATAGGTTTTGTGAGACAGATAGATAAAGTCGTGTGCTGGTTTAACAAAGGCAAACTGTGGTCTTGCACAAAGTTGGTCTAAATATCTCTTTTGCCAACTTCCTGTGCTCAGGCTCTCTTTTCTCCCGAGATTCACCTCTGCCAAGTACTGTGTTCATTTTATTGTAACGATGTAAAGGGGTGGTAGGAATAGAGAGGGACTGTGCTGTGCTAGGTTCTGGCAGCAGAATACCAATCAGATTGTGGTATTCTCCTTGATGCTTAAAGATCAGCAGTTCCCTTATACATTCTTTCCAGTTTAAATTTTTAAGCCGATGTATGGTATTTATGTATTTATTTTGGTAGGCCATGTGAAGTTTTCAAAAATTCACTCCAAGCTGGACAGTTCTTTTAGTCTTCCCTCTATCTAGGGAGAATTAAAAGAAATTTCTGTGTGAGTTCTTTTTGGTTCTTCTAGCAGGAAGAAACTGGATGAACTATTTTTTTTTTAATTGTGCAATTGAAAAATCTGGAAAATATGTGTGGAAACGTGGCATTATGGAAAGTGAAGGCACAGAACTTGCTATTGTGAGTTGGAAAGTGAAATTTATTGTTAAAAGACATGGTGTAAGCTGGTTTTACTCAGGCTAGCGAAGAGTTCTCATGGGAAGGTTGTCACTCCTCACATAGAGGAGGAGGAGAGAGGATCTACAGACTTCTTAGGATATTTCAGAAGAAAAAGTAGAATAAATTATGCATTTCATTGTTTGTCTCAAAGCACTCAGTAAACTTCCACCTTATGCTGTTTTCAGCAATGAAATTTTACCTTTACATCAAGGGCAGTAATGGAACTTTGTTCTGAGTGGTGTGTGAGAAAGGCAGTGTCAGAACATACAGGTCTTCCTGCTTACAAGCGGGGTTTGTCATCCTTTTCAAAGTGTATAATAATATGGCTAGATGAAGAAACTCCTAAACAGCACTTCTTTTTCAGGTCTGCATGCTGTGTTCTTACTGCTCTCAGTCCTTGTGGTGCTCTCATGTAAATCAGCGGCTGACTGGTCTGTCTCATTTATGATACTTGCAGCAATTCATTAGCTCTGTCTTATTTAAAGGACTTTTATTTTTAGCTTTACGGTCCTTTAATGTGCTTCTTTCTGGCACTGACACATGACTGTGAGAGAGCTCTCAGATCCAGCTTGAAAATGTGTTATTCTACAGGGAATGAATACAGTGGGAATTAATCCAGTTTTTCCAGGGGCTTATATGATACTTGCTGCCATGTCCTATGAACTTGGACTTCTTTTGGAGTAATTTCTGTAGTGAAACTCTGCGCTATGGGGAAGGGTGCTAATGACTTAATAGACAGAATAGACTTTGATAGTAGATTTAGTCATACTTTCTCTTACAGACTAGTGGTTTCATTATATAATTTTAAAAGCACACTATAATACTCTGCTATGTGGGCACCTGCTTACAAGAGCTGCTGAGCTTCAGTGAATGGTCTCTATTTAAGATGCTCAGTGACAGATTCTGTCACAAACTAGTCTTAATTATATTTATGTTTACCTGTCTCCTCTGTAACTTAACTGCATTATGAAAAGGTTTCTTATTTTTCTGTTAGTAGCGAGCTGTCCAGTAATACAGACTTGCATGTGGCACTGATGAGTAAGTATCATTTAGGTAAACTAAATATATTTAGAGACACCTTTCATAGTTGTTAGCATGCTATATTTAGAGAGCAACAGCTGAGTGATGGATTTAGGTAGGGAGGTGTAGGAGAATATGGCTAGAAATTTAAGTGAGGAGTCATCTGTAGTGGTAGCTAAGAAGGGTCGTCAGTGATGGTAATGCACGTAAAATCCTCCAGAGAACATTCTCCCTGCTCTTGTCACATTCAAGGGAGAGAAGATGGCTCTTCCGAAAGAGAGTTCACTGCCCAAGAGAGATTCCAGTTTCTGCATCCCACTCCTTGGGAGAGTCGCTTTTTCAGTGTCAGCAATAGATCAAGCTAAAGGGGACAAGCATCACTAAACCAAAGATTGCTTTTCTGAATACCTCCCACAGGGCCTCTGAGGGCAACATTCAAGTGAAAAATATGAGAAGCATTTCAGATTTCTAACAGCTGTCTGCTCTCTTTGGGTTTGCTTGGACTTCAGAAGAGATAGGAAACAGTGCAGTGGAAGTGTGCAGATATGAGATCAAGTGGGGAAAAAAATGGCATAAAAAATTTATTCATTTTTTCTGAGGCTGTCTGTAACATTCTTTTCCATATTGCCAGCATGTCTGAGAGTGTTTGACAGCATTGAAAACCTGGGTTATTTAAAAAACAATCCTTAAGGAGTTTAAAATTGCTTCTGAAGAGGAACCTCGACTGAGTTGTGGTTGGTTTAGAGGGGGTTTGCTAAGAGAAATGGTATAGCAAGGTGTGCTGGTACCTTAACTGGGCTGGATCATGCTTCAGGATGACTTTGTTCCCTCTGTTTTCACATAAACTTTTCATACTTCTTAACTTTGCTTGTGATCATTAGTTGCCTCTTGAGTAAATGAGGTGCATCGTTGTGGCCCTCTGAGTTCAAATAAATAAGCTTCCATAGTTTTCTGTCTGAGACCAGATCACTTCACACTTACATGTGTTCACGTTTCCCAAACAGCTGGAGTCAGCAGCAGCAAGTGTAATTGGGTAATATTTTTGTATAAATTGATTTGGCTTCAGTTTCAAAGAGGTTCCAAAACAATGAAGCCCTTCAGAATCCCATTGGATTTCATAAGAATATAACATCTCTTCAATCTGTTCTTTAGTGATAACTCATATCTTGTCAAACACTTTTATGACACAGCTATTTTTTCTTTTTATTTTATAATTTTGTTGTTAATGTATGTTTTTTTTCTTCAGCTACAGAGCATTGAGCATATTCTTGAAACTGCTCTATGCCTTACCAGTGTGTCCTGACTGATTGTACATTAGAATCAGAAATGCAAATGGTTTCTATCCAGTGCCTGCTTTCTCCCCAAACATGGAAACAGCTGCTTAAGCAGTGAACCTCCTGGCCAAAAGTCAAATGTCAACCCCTTAAGCACTGTTTGACAGGGATTTGGCTGCTACAGCCATCAGTGGAACCTGCAGAGTAAGTGAAGGGCAAGGAAGGTGAGAAGTGTTGCCCCCTGGTCCCCAGGGACATGAAGAGCCGGGTGTGTAGGCAAAGATGAGAACCCTGTTTCCTGAGAGGAGAACAGACTGTGGGGAAGATATTACACACTGGGATATGCTTCCTCTGCTGCTAGGACTGTCAGCATCCGGATTTGAAGGGGGAAAAGAAAAAAACATCTCAAATACTGTTAAAAGGAAAAAGTAGGTGTACTTTCATATAGTACGTAGCCCTCTACCTCTTGATATTTCAGCGTAGCTAGAGATTTTATTCCCGCTTCATGCAACATGCCTGGAGCTCATGGCCGTGTGTTGTTGGAATTAAGATTTTTGTGAAATGGCTCTTGCTACCACAGTGGTGCTGTCACTAAGCAATTGCTCCCTCTGACATCTGGCCTGTCCTTTTAATTCCCAGTTTGCTCACAAGCCTCTGCCAGCTGGCGGCCTGGCAGGGGAGGTATTCAGAGGTGAAGCTAATGTGCAGGGTGGGACGTGAACAGGTATGTTACTGAATGTCTCCTGGACAAAAAAATAGATGGAGATTGTCTTTGATGCAAACAGTTGTGCTACTTTGCCGCTGAGGCAGTTGGGTGGCCATGGTGCCTCTGGTGATGAGAAGATGACAGATGAGGTAATCTGCTTATTTAATAATTTTTCACCAAAAATTTTAAAACTGGAAAGCAGCAACTAGCTGATCACATGGATTCTTAGGACAAAGAAATATTACAGTCTACAAGTCCAAATATACCGACAGACCAAATGGCCTTCTTGCTGTAAAAAGCAAAAAAAAAAAAAAAAAAAAAGAAAAGAAAGGAAAAGGTAAAGGTAAAATAAAATTTTGGTATTGCTGATAGATGTTACATCTGTCACTACAAGATGTATGTATGGGGAAAATATACTTAGAAGAATTTATGTTCTTCATCATTGCAGTCCAAGGAGCTGTCCGTTTTCTGCAGCCTTCATAGCAGCAGTAGTATTTCAGTGTTTCAGATGTATTTTTCTTCCATCACATGCTATCCAGTGCCAGATTTACAACCTGTGCCAATGCAAGTGACTAGGTACTGTTTCTTCCCACTTCCTCTCAAAATGTATAACCTAAATTTGCCTTCTGAAAAACCTTGGTGCTACAACTAAATATGTTAAAACAATAGATATGAAATAGGTAGTTGGGGGACCACCTAGCTCCCCTATTTATTTGGGGGTTATACTCTCTAGAGCTTCCGAGCTGAAGCAGCCAGATATTTAGTGTGTTCCACATTCAGGTGTGCAAATAGTTCCTCCAGCAGGAGGAGGAAACTAGGCTTGGTATATCCTGGTTTACCTGGTGGATTTAGTTGGGTTGTTTTTTTTCTTTGTCAAAAAACACAGGAACAACTTAAACAAGAGGTGTCTGGAGACACCTCTGGGATAGGTGTCCTCCATAGTAAATTGTAGTGTTTCATGGATTGAATAAAGCTGTTATTTGAGAGAAACAGACACAGAGGTTTCTCCTTAGCAAATCAGCATTTTGCATGCACAGCATTCTCTTCAAAGATCAGTTTTTTTCAACTACCATCCATTTCAAAACAGGTTATAATGACACAATTAATCAGGGTAAGTCTTTGTTATATGGACAAATGAAAAATTAAAATGTGCCTTATTTTACTTTCTGGGAATTTCTGTGGTCAGAAATGAGAGTAGGAACCAGCAGTCTCTTTGGGAGTTGTGAGCTCAGGCATTTGATCAGTTGGAAAAGATACTCACAGATGTTAAACCTTCAGGCATCCATGCACTCAGTTTGTAACTTCTCTATTAATGAATTTGCCATGATTATAGAATTTCAGTTTGCCAGAAGGAAAAAATAATGGGTGACAATTTCTAGGAAGCTATTGTATTATGCTGGTGTCTTTCACTGCAGTAAAAATCCGTGCATCAAACTGCAGGGTTGTCAGAGGTCTTTTGAGACTACATGTGCCAACAAGGAAAGTATATAATGAGAGATGAAATGACTAGTGTAGTTTCTTGAAGGAGCTCAATTTCCTTTTCTGAAGAGAAATTTTCTTCAGGATTTGAAATACTATTGCAGTGTAGCTATTTGGCAGCTTGGCTTGTTCGTGTGTTATGAGAATGATGCTGATAATTCCTACTGACTGCTGTGACCTCTGCTGCAGGGAAAAGAGCCCATTTCCTTGTACCCCCTCCTCTCAAAGCCTGGTAAGATATTCTTAATTTATTTATTTACTACCTGTTTGTTCCCTGCAGCAAATTTCCCTGCAGCCCTGCCTGCCAGGTGGCTGAAGTAATTTATATACGTTGTCATTTATCTCTTGTCATAAATGTAGTTCAAAATCACATATCTGATATCATTTTTAACCTAATAGGCCTTCAGTTCTATGGCTGTATGCTTTGTATTCTTTGTGGGGCTTAATTTAACTTAGCCTATGCATGTCTGTCTTAACGTTTACATCCACAGCTACATTTCTGTATTTGTACAACACGTCTTGCTCCAAGCGTTCAGAGATGTCAATGTGTAAGTCTAGATTGCATCACCTTTCTGAGCGCATACCCTGAATCTGCAGTCAGATCTACTCAGTTTGAAGGCTGCTGTTGCAGTTCTGCCTCTGTTTAGTTGGAAACTACTGACAGTGGAGCCATTTCAGAATAACAGATCTTTGGCTTCAGACTGTGAGGATAGCCACTAATTATGTATTTCTCATTCTTCAATGCTGCAAACATTGGCTTACATTTTGACTTTATGCTCCAGTTCACTAATTAGATTCCTCTTTAAGAAGATGCATGTTCAGTATCATTGTTTTGGAAACATTAAGAGGCTTGGGGTTTTTTGTTTGTTGGATGGAGAGTTTTTTGAGGAGTTTGATTTGTTTTGGGTTTTGTTGTAGTTTTGCTTGTTTGGGTTTTTTTAACATGGAGGACTTTTTGCTGTATCTAAAGCAGGCTTGTCGTTGGCTTCAGATCAAGAACTGTCCTTTGCTGTCCTGGCTCTGCCCCAGAGGGGTTGCAGTGCAAAGTAGCAATGAGCACACCTGTGCCATGTTTTTGCGGGGACTCCAAGCAGTACATTGTAGCCCTGTTGTGTCAAACAGCCAAAACTTTTTGAGCTCTGACCCAAAAAGCATGACGCAGAGTTTTGCTTGCTAGCTCTCAGCAGCCTAGGAGGAGCTTACTAGAGACACACGTAGGCCCACGTGGTGTTTGTTCTCTGCACATTTGTGGGCAGTGTTGTTGTGGTTTGGTTGTAAAAGCAGCCCCCTCAGATGGGGAAACAGGTCAGCAGAGCGCCAGATTTTGGGTACAAGTGGGAGGCTTTCAGGGAGGAGTGTGAGATGCAGTTACTTGCAGCCTTGGGAGTCTCTGCGTGCTCCTTTCTTCTGGTGAAATGGCATCTTTCTGTGCCAGCTTAGCTGCCTGTGGTGAGACACGTGCACAAACCAGGTGTTGGAGCCACAGCTGTGACACTGGCAGAAGAGAAAAATAGCTGGGAGGGACAAGCCACAGGATTCATGTGATGCCTTAGGTTTTTGTGTGTGGGAGGGAGGGAGCTCAGGGTTTGCTGTTTCTGTCATGTCTCTGGGGGCTGGAGAGGCACCAAAAGTTGATGCGGAATGAAGCTTGAGTAGAAGAATCCTTAAGAGGAAAGATCTGGGAAAAAGGAAGTCATCTGCAGGGCATAAAGGAATTTGGGAAGAATAACAAATGAAAAAGTCTAGATAAGCATAGTTTTTTTCCCTTCCGTTTAGCCTGTGTTCTAGCTAACAGCACAGAAGAATCAAAGCCCTCAATATTTCAGAAGGTCAAAATCTAAACTGCTGTACTGGGCAAATCCAAAATGGTTCCATAAATGGTGTTGCATGTCTAATTGTCTCTTGCTGGCTGGATTGTTTAAAGGTGGATATCCCCATCCTTTAGTATCTTAATACACCTTTGTTGCTCAGAGGGGCTGTGTTGGCATCTCCATCTTCTCTTGCTCCTTGCCAGGCAGATTTTACCATGCTTACTTCTTCATGTCTAAAGCTTTGAAGCTCAGTGAGGGAAAGCAGCTTAAACTCTTGGAGGCTATCATGACCATAGTGTTGCACATGGAGAGGAATTTACAAACCTGGAATCTGTGGTTCTCATATTAAATGACAGACAAGAAATAATTATAAAAGAACTTTTATGCTATTGAAATGAATGTTATAAAAGCAAACTCCAGAAGTGGAAACAAATATAACAGTTTAAAAAAATAATAAATTTTGAAAAATAGATAAGTCTTAGAAATCCAAACTTTAGAATCAGTTCTGGGTTTTTTTTTTTACTTTTTCCATAAAACCTTTATACTTATTCAAGGCAACAGTGGAATTTGAACACAGTCATATTTACATAGTAAAGTGGCAGTTATTTCCTTTTCCTGTAAGATTGATTTAATTAACATTTCTATTATCTGGGAAAAAAAAAGTCTACCTGCCTGCTTGACATCTCCTCATCTCCTCTAAAAATCTTCTAAAGACCTTGTGACAAAAGGCAGTCTTAAGAATCTTAGCAACCACTTATGGATTATAAATTCATTCTACCATGAACTTTAGTAGAATAGAAGAAATACAATGGTTGGTGAAATAGGAATGGTGATGCTTAAAATACATCCCCTCTACTGCTTTTTTGGGGAGTGGCGCTCTTCCTGTAAGCCAGTCTCCAACATTCATATCAAGACAGCATTCTTTGTGTAAAGTATTCAGTTATTCCTTTATATTCACATGAGTACTTCTCCTTATGTGGAAATCCAAAATGCCACCGAGTGGAGGAGTCCTTACAGCATCCATAGGGACAGATTGTGTTTGCATTTCTATGGCTGGTGAAAACCTGAAATGCTGGAGGATGGAAGAGTTTGGATCACCTGTACTTAGTGTTATACTAAAATATCTAAATGGCAGCCAGTGTGAGTTTAGTTGTGCCAGCAGTGCAACTTTAAAGTGCCTTTAAAGAGCAAAAGTTTTGTTTTTTTAAATTATTGTTTGCAGTATTTTCTGTTGGTATGTTGTGATGTTACAGACCCAGGCATGCAATCACTAAAACTCCAGTGCTGCTTGCTTTTCTCCAAATTACATCTCTGTGGGAGTAGTCCAAGAAAGTTAAAAGGAGGACTTACTTCTTGATGGAAAAGGACTGAGTTCCTGCATAATCACTGCAATATTCCTTAGTTTGAGTTATAGTTTGAAGAAATGCTTCCCCAGGTCCTGTCTCACAACAAGCTGTCATGGTTATCTTGACTTCCAAAACTGCTTGTGTACTTCCAGAATGAAGGGATAACATTTCTCATGTTTAGTTGTAGAGTTTTCATCTGTTGATTTGTGTGGGGCTTTTTTGGTGGTTTTTTTTTTAATTTTGTTTTGGGTTTTGGTTTGATGTTTGGGTTTTTTTGGTTGTTGGTTGGTTTGGTTTTTGGATTTTTTTGTTTGTTTTTTGGGGGAGTTATTTGCTTTGTTGTTGTTGTTCTGGTCTTTTTTATGTGTTTTTTAATTGGTTTTTTGGGGGGGTTGATTTTTTTTTCCTGTTGTAGGATAGAGTTGGAAAGAATATAGCATAATTTACTTCAGTTCACCTGCCAAAAATATTCCAGTTGGAGGCTTTCTTCTCTAGAGTTTAGGGGGAATGTTGGTGATAAAGCCTGATTGTTTAGTACTTTTCTGCCTATTAATCTGTAGAAGTCAATTCTCTTTCTAAAGAAGACAGCAATCATTTATTTCATTATTTTTACAGTAGATTGAATTTAAGCTAACCTCCATTCCACTTCAGTAAAGTGGGCCTGAAAGATAGATTTGCCCATCCCTTCTTTAAATTCCTGTCTTCTGCAATCCAGACAATTAAGTTTAATGCTTGCATCTCTAGTGTTACTGTGGCTTGAGTGAGCTGGTACTGGACTTGCAGCTTCAAGTTAGTTACCATTGCTTTAGGACAGGCAATTTGACATTTTCTGAAACTGAATGTTGAGCTGCAGTTTGACAATTGGACTTGTCAAGGATAACATGTTTTATGTCCAGATCTCAGGAAATGACAGGTTGGTTTATGTTCTCCCCCCTCACCCCGTAGTGCATAAATGAAGTTGTACTATCGCCTTCCATCCCTCATAAGATTATTTTCTGGCTTCAGCAACAGAAAGGCCTTTTGTGGTGACTTTGAAGGAAATATCTGATTGAAGTTAGTTAGCCTTGTATTATCTATTAAAACTAAGTTTCAGTCATCGACTCGCAATAACCAACATGTTGGAAATTATGACCCTGAACCTTCAGATGTTAGCCAGGACTTCAGCAAATATGACATGTGATAATGAGTACTGAAGGAAAAAGTAATTAGTAGTTCTTGAATTTTATTTATGAGAAGGATTGCATGGAGCAACTGACTTCAACTTGCAGACTTTTATTTTTGTTTCTCTTAATATTGTTTGGTGTTTTCTTTACATTATCTGAATCAAAGCTGATGGAGGGGGGAAAAAATCAATATAATTTGCTTGTATTGTATTAGATGCCTAAATCCCACTAATGTCTGTATTACATTTGTTTCTATTACATTATAGCTAAAATGTAAATCAGTAGATTTGAATATAGCTTTTTTTCTTTTTTAAATTTTTGTTCTTCATTTTACTTTAAGTTATATCTTGGATTAAATCCACTTTAACTGATGTGGCAGGTGTTAATTTTCCAAACAATGGGCTGTCAAACCATTTAGGCTTGGAAATGAGTTGTATTAAATGAATTTTTGTAATCTTTCTAATGTGGGGAAAGTATGCTACATTCTGCAAGGCTACATTTTCAACTTTATCATAGCAAATCTGCAATAACTCTTTATTGCTGTTAAGCGATTTATATTATCTCTTAATGGAACTTAGTGATAGATAAAACTGCCCCAACAGAAAGGCTAAGATTTTTAGCACCTGCTTCATCTTCTGTTTTTAGGCATGAAACAAATTCTGATTCTTTTCATAGCAGCATTTTGGAAGAAGGGGGTTAGAGCAAATAGTGTGCTGTGACACCCAGTATCTTTCCTCTATCATGTGGAAACAAAAAGAACATGTTTTGACTATATGGTCTCAATAGTGCCAAGCAGGAATAGAGAAGGAATTCAGGATGATATTCATGTTGGGGAATGTAATAAATGCATGGACTGGTAACTGAGATTTGGTTAAACTAGTTTGCTGATATGGAGGATGTATGCATATGTAGGGGTGACTTAGCCTGGTTTCCAAAGGGGAAAAAAAGCTTATATATTTTTGCTTCCTGTTTCTGTGCCTGTCACACATTTTAACTCATTGTCAGATGTCTTTCAAGCTGGCCAGATGGGTGGTGATCTCAGTGGTCCTAAAATAGTCTACCACAGCCTTTAGCCAGGAGGACCTATGATCCCTTCCCCAGCACTTGTCTCTGACCCGCTCAGGAATCAGAGGGGCAGTAGGCACTTGCCTGTGGCCCCAGGCAGCTGCCATGTGGCTGAGCAGCTGGTGCCCATGCGGGGCTGGATTAGCCCCAGGTTGCAGTGCTCACACTCTCTCTCTCTCCCCCAGTTATCAGATCAAATTAACCTTGGTAGGTGACCCCTGCCAGTTTCTAAGACTTGGACAGGGGGGAGGCTGGCAGATGCACACAGAAGGCTCCAGCGCTGTTTGTGGCTGTTTGCCTGGGCTTCATGGGCAGAGGAGCGTGGATATCTCTGCTCCTGGGGGACAGCAGCCTGGACACCTCTCTTCACTGATTCAGACCCATCCGTCCTACGAAGATGCCATGACAAGTGCTAGTGGTTTGTGACTTCACCCACTGTGGGACGGGGCATGGTGTTTGCCAGCCAGATCAGTCATCTGGGGAGGGCTGCTGCTTGCCTGGAGCCTGGATCCATGGTGTTACAGAGAGGCTGTCACAGCTTACCTTGCTTTCTGACTGCTTCCTTGGCACCTCATCTAGACAGACATCAGTGAGGAGGCCAGGAAAAGCTTTCAGCAGATTGAAGGTCACTGCAGGGCTCTAGGGGCAGAGGGAAGAAGGACAGGTGTCTGAGTGGCAGGCTTCTCAGTGCTCCCATATAAGATGTGAAAACTTGCTGAGACCTCAGGAAAAAATAATCCTATTGTGCAAGAAGATTAGGGTCTTTTAAATAAGACCCCCTTGACAGGAAACTGCTTTGGGAACTAAAATTCAGAAAGGTATAATGCAAAAAGGGGAATCAAAACCAGCTAAAGTAACAAGTAACATTCTTAAAGTGGATTGATAGCAAAGGGTGGTTTGGAAAAGGTGTATATTCACTGAATAGAAGAAACCAGCTAGTATATAATGGTACAGAAGAACTAAATGCTTTATTGGCTTCAGGGAAAAGCCTGTTCCACTGCCTGGTATTTGCCAGCATTTTTTTGAACAGCCAATATCTGGAGAGCAATTAAGTTCGTGGGCCCTTAAAGAAGCTGGATATATCCAGAAAAGTGGGATCAGATGGGAGCTGCTGAGAGTACTGAAAGAGCTGGAAGATGTGAGACCACTACAAAAAAGCCTGCACCTGGGGAAGGTCCTCAGTGAAAGAGAAAAGCCTGATGTGTTATCCGTCTCTAAGAAAGACAAGGAGAAGCATCTAGGTAACTGTAGGCTGCATAGCTTCTTTTTTGGCCTGGAAAGATCATGGAGTATACTCTTATTTCCAAACACATAAAGAACAAGAGGACAACCAGAAATCACCTGCATGGATTTAGCAAGGGCAAATTGTGCTTGGCTTGCCTTATTGCTGCTTTGGCTGAAATGACTTGTTGCAGAGGTGAGGGCAAGCAGTAGATCTCTTGAATTCTGTAGTGCTTTTGTCACTGTCTCCCACAGAGGTTTCATTTGGAAGCTGAAGTGGTATGGTCTAGGCAAGTGGAATTTTACATGGGCTGAAGACTAGCTGCTGAAAGGTTAATGGTGCTTTATGACTGGTCCTTAACAAGCAGGGTACTCCAGGGAATACTGGAGAGGCTGACACTATTGGGGCTTTCATCACCATCCTGGGTCATGAAGCAAGAGGCACTTTGTGCATATTTTCAGATTCACTAAACCACTTGGTGGAAATTAACCCATGTATTATATTGAATTGAACAAGAGCCTTAAATGTGCCATCGTCACAAATAGGGTAAATAAGGCACTGGGCTGCACCAGAAACAGTACCTCAAGGACTGTTTTTATCTTCCGTATTTAGGGTCTGTAAGGCTGTCTGGAATACTCCATTCAGTTTTGGAGGCACTGCACTTCAAGAGTTAGACAGAAAAGTGGAAGAAGGACCATGTGGATGTCTAGCAAATGGTGTGAGGTTGTGGGTGCGAGTGAGAGGCTGACAGAGTTGAGCTTGCATAGTCTAAAAAAGAGGAATCTGAAGAACAGTCCAGTAGCATCCTAAATCTTCTTGAAGGGCATTTACAAAGATCTTAAAGCTGATTTCTGTTCAGTAGTGACAGATGGCAAAACGACAGATGTAATGGCACAAATGGTAATTTGGGTTTGAACAGTAGGGAGAAAGTTTTATCTGCAGGGACAAAGCAGCCCTGGAAGAGGTTGCACATGGAAATGGTTTAATCTCTGTCCTCAGAGGAATTTGTAACTCCTTTGGACAAAACTGTGACTGACTTCATCTGCTCTTAGCAATGGTTTCCACCTGGGCAGAAGACATCCCAGCCAGCACTTTGATTCTGTGAAGTCTCAGAGACACAGAGGATGTGGGGACAGTTGGTTCAAGTATGGTGCAAAAATATGTAAGAAACCAATTTCTTTCAGCAGGATGCTTTGATGGACCACTTGGTGGTTTGTTGGGGTATTTTGTGTGGTGTCATCATCCCAGATTTCACAGAGTACTGGAAAAAATAATTTCACTCTGGGTCGCTTTAAATTCGGTAAGATTATGTACAAAAGGATAGTTACTCCAGTACCAATATGCACACCCCATACAGAGTGCATCTCTAGTCACTGTTACCACTTAAGCTGAAATGAACCAGCATAGTATTTTTACATCTGAGCTTTAATTTGAAAAGTTTACATTCACTTTTTAATTGGAGACATGGATACTTTTAACACAGGTAGTTTGAAAAACTGAATGTTCCCCATGTATTCCGAGTTCAGCTTTTCTGTCAACGTAGATCAGATAAGGGTCTAATATCCTGAAAGAGTGCCCCATTTGGTGAGTACTCTCTGGATTCAGGGAACCTAATGGAAGCATATGTAATTCCAAGGTTGACTGCCTCTCACTGTGCAACTTCTTAGTCTCATGGTCTGCTGCATAGGGAGCTTTTTGAGTTCAACTGAATGGTCAATATTAGTATTGTTATATACTTCATCTTTGGGAAACTGAGGAGGTAGTCTGAAAGTAAATGTATTGCTGTGTTTTCGTCCTTGTTCATGTTTTGCATCAGTCTGCACAGAGTACTGTCTCTGTGGGGTTGCATGCTTGTAATCAAATTTTTACTGCCCTGCTTATTTTTCTTTCTAACTCTTCATACCTTCATGAAAATTGTTCTTTGTGCACAAGAAATGGTTGGGTGCATGCCAGTAAAGCATGAGCTCAGTAAATAGAGATTTTCCCTTTAAAAGATTAAACAAACTGCAGAACTTCCTATCAGTTTATCACACTTCTTGTTTAATCTAATCACAATGATTGAAGTCTGTTTACTGTGGTAGCTTTTATTAGAGGTTATGCAAATTTTGTGTTAAATCCCATCAGTGATAATCAAGATCTTCTTGGCTAGGAAGTTATATTGCTTGGATTTTTTGATGTCATTTTTTAATAGCTGGGGAGTATCTGAAATATTAATTTTAAGGTATGCCTAAACTGTAGTCACACCTTTTAAAATACCACTGAACTAGTTAGCCTGGTTGACAGTAATAATGCAGTTGGTTCAAAAATCATATGCTGCCACCATTCCTGTGGTTATTGTTACAGGAATGGCATTACTGTAGAGGCTCAAGGTATACTCAAGTGCTGGAGCAAGAATCTGAATGTGCAGGGATGTGGTGTGCAGGTTTTATGAGCTCTGCACATGCAGTTTGTGACCTGGACTGGGAGGTGTGATGTGTATGCACTGACTATATGCACTGTTCATCTCCATAATGAACCTGGGGACTTGGGGGAGGTTTTTTCCTCTTGGTCTTTGCTTCTGGAATACTGAAGGGAAATGTGAAATACAGGCATACCCCATTCACAGTTGGTTTTGCTGCACCATTCATCCTTGCACCAAAAGACCAAAGCTGTGCCTGTCTGGGAAGTGTTTCTGTCTTGGGTGTATCTGCATGAAGCATAATTACCCTTCTGAAAGCAGGATTGATAGTCCTAAAATAGACTCAGGATATGACCTGAAATTTATCTGCAAACTATAAATGTATGTGTTTAGAGGTATTATTAGTGCATGATGTCTGAAGTCCCAAACAGCTGCAAAATTTGATGTTTTAAATTATCTCTGTTTATTTTTTGAGCTGTATGCATAATGGAAGAATTTGTAATGCTGACATGGCAGCTCAGACTGCATGTTGCTAATATTCTTAATTACTCTGCTTCTGCAACTGAGAAGGATGACAGCTCATACCTATTTCAGTGATGATTTGTTTAATTTTGGTGTAATGTCTGTATGAATCAACTTATTTTGCAAATCTTAAAATTGTCAGATTACAGTGGTTCTGATTTGCAATGGCTTTATTTTTAATTGTTGTGCTTGTTTGTGTGGGAAGCTGAAGGAGAGAATTGTCACGATTGAAAATTAGGGTTATCAATCTTCTGTAGAAGCCCTTTCTGGAAAGGTGATTTTCTTTTTCAGTTGCTCATATTTTAGATGTAAATCAAAACTAAAATATTGTGTGTTCCAGTACCAAACCAACATTGATTATCTTAACAATTATCTATTGAATATGGTTGCATGAACTATTAGTAAAGCTGGTCCACACATAGCAGTGGTTGCTACGACAACTTGCAGGGAAGTTGCAAGGCACAGTATGCTTGATGACTATCTATATTGAGGAAAGAAAGATGTAACTTGATTTTAAGCTTAGGTTTTAATGTATAAATGCTTCTGAAAGACAGATTGGTCTCCTGCTTTTCCCTTTCAATTTAACCATCCCATTGTAAACCATAAAAAAGTCTTAGTAATGTTGTAAATGTCTAAATTACTAAGGATCTTAAGTGTTAGAAAAAAATTTAATATGTGATTTTTTGCTACATTAAGGTGTTTGTCTGTTAGAGTATAATGATTTTAGTTGTGTAACAAAATTATGTTATTTCTCTGAACTTGGGTTCAGTGCTTTAGCTTCAGATGTATGTGGCCAGCTTCAATAATCAAAAATTAAAATCATGGAATTAGTCTGAGTTTGAGCTTAAGAGTTTCAAACATCCAAATTTGCAGCTGAATAACCTGGAATGATATAGTCTATCTTGGTTTGATGTTCTGGGTTGTATTTTGTATTTATGAAGTGATGCACTTTTAGCACTTTTCTTGGGTAGTTATTTAATGTTATCATCTTATGAACGTGTATTAAAGCTACATATTATTAATAATTAAATAAGATCTTCATGCATAACATCAGCTTTTACAGTTTTCCTGGTTTATGATCCTCATGTTTTGTTGCAAGTCTCATAAAGTTCAGAGGATTGGCAGCACTGTACAGCAGGAGTGCACAGAGTATCATTTTGTTTTCACTTGTGCTTGTTATCTGCCTGGCATTGTACCTAAGTGCCTGCCAAGGAAAATTAACTGTAGGGAAGTCCATAGAAGCAACTGAATTTGAACCTCCTCTGACTCCTACAATGACTTTTTTTATTTTGGTTAATATTTTTTTATTTTAAAAATTGGAATAGGAGACCTGTATAGAAGATGGTCACTGCATACAATAAAATTTGTGAAGTTCAGGCTTTTCTATCCTAAACACTGGAGTAGACCTGCCTGTTGTCTACAAAAGGAATAATGAATTCCAGCAAATAGAGAGTTGCTTTCTGATTTTATTCCTACCCACAGCAAGGGTTTGAAACGAAAAGTTCTTTAAGGTCCCTTCCAACCCAAACCGTTTTATGATTCTGTTATTTTCCTCAGTTCGTGTCCTTTTTCATATGTGTTTCTGTGTTTGAAACTGGACTTTGTCTTCTTTTACTGAGCAGAGGTCGATTGTTATCACTTGGGTGCCTTGTGGCTTTATTTTCCTAAATTTCGCTGAATGGAGAGCAGAACTGAAAGAAGCAACAGTCTTTGAACTGATCTGGAGGGTGATAATGCAGAGACAAAAGCAGTGGGTTTTAAGTATGCAAGAGGAACTGGGTTGCTGCATGATGACTTCTACAGGACAGCAATATAAAAACATGTGTTCATACTCCTCTGTCTCTTCCTTGGGTTACACACATCAGCTTTGCCTGAGCTAACAGGTGTTGCTAGTGCTCCCTAATATATTTTACAGACATAATACTGAATGCATGTATGCAGGAACTCATATGTTGATATAGCTTGTAAGTCTGTAGTAATATTAAAGCACATTTTGAACCATTTGGAAGATAGGTGTTTTTCACTCTACAAAAAGTGGCAAAAAAAAAATCTTCCTTCTTTTGTCTTGGCCAGTCTAATTTAGATATTTTACCTTTCCTTCCTTCATTAATCCTTGTGAGTATGGAAAAAAACTAATTATTTCAGTGAGCTAATTCTGACTAAACCCTGCGATGCAGAACAGCATGTGAAACTGCTTGTGCCCTTCTATTACTCAGGCCTGCAAGAGAAAAGGGGAAAAAAAGAGCACATATATCATGGATTATATTTTCCTTCAGGCATTTTCTGACCTACTGTATCATGATTTGGCAGTTACATAAAAAAATTAAAAGCTATTTGGGTTCTTACCAAATACATTTTATAAAAATAAAAAACCCCAGTAATTTAGATTGTAGAATGGCTTTAGATGGATGATTAATCTGAAGATTTTAGTAGTCCAATAAGAACCTAATCTAATTGTATGTTGAAATGAAGTTAAATATTTTCCAAGTAGATTACAGAAAGGGAATTGCGTTTGTCAGTGTGGAATGACACCCTTCCTTCTTAGTGAGCACACACATTTAGAACCTGTATTATTTTGACTAAACAAATGTGTCCCAAAGGAAATAGATATAACCAGGTAATGCTGATATCCATTTTGCCCACTTAACGAGAGGATCACCAACTGCAATGCAAAGTCTTGGCAGAGTAGCTGTAAGAGCCAGTTATCTCTTTGTTTCCCAGTTACAGCTTCTGCAAGACATTTAATGGTTCAAGGCAAGTCCTGCTTGGATTGAAAGATACCTTAACTATCACAAGTAGGGCTACATTTGGGACAGTTGTAGAACACTGGCTGTTCCCTTTGAGCTCTCAGTATGAGGCTGGAGTCAGTAAGGACAGTGATCCCAGGGTCCCTTTTGCTGGGTGATGGAGTCTCCAAAGCAGTTTGGTGCCTTGAAGCAGACCTTGAAGAACAAAGGGCTGCAAGATCTGTCAGGGATTGGTCTCATCATCCTTTCGGACCCTAAATGAAAGGACTGGAAGCAGCAATGCACGTCAGAGCTTTTTTGGTTGCAAGGTATGTCTGATACAGCATCTGACTTTCAGATGGTGTGATCTCCTTGATCTTGTCACTTCTTTGAAAATTTTAGGTCAGTACCCGAACCCCACACTTCTGGCCTACAGAAGGAGGTGAGCATACTTGCTGGCTATTCAGCCTGTATCTATTGAAATGTATTACTTAAATATACTATTAATGTAAGTGGTTCTACAGCTAGAAAGGGACTAAATTAGATACTCAAAGGTAGACGCTTTTCAGCCATCAAGTATACTGCTCTCTCCACATCTCTCCAAGTATAATAATAAAATAAACATTCACGTCTATCAAGAACTGAGTTCTGCAAGATTTTATTTTCAATAGGGGAAAAAAAAACCTAAGCTTTTCTCCCATCTCAGTATGAAGTACAAGCTAGGAAAAGGCTGGGGAAGAAACTAGAGCAAGAATGAGTGCAACCTACCTCCTGCATTTGTATTGCACTCTCCCGATCCTTTGCTTCTGATTTAATTTTGTGTTATTACACTTTGGATAGCATGTTATAGTTTACACAGTGGGAATAAAAACTTGTTTTGTTCTGTGCCTGAAATGGCCTAAGGGTGTGCTTTGACAAGATGCTGAGAATTGCTGATCCACATTCAGCAGGTGCAGGTGGAGCTGGTTTGGAGCTTTCATGCTCAGCCCTGGCTCAGCACCCAAAGCGCCATCAAGACCACAGGACTTTTGATGAATGAATTTATGAACTTCTTTGATATCCATGTTCTGAAGGCGTCATGAGAAGAACTGCTGAAATTGATTGTGTGCATTTCAGACACAGAGATGTGAGGGCAGGAAGGGAGATAGGAATAGTTCTCTTCAGATGCCTATAGATTTGCATTAAAAATTACTAATTTAAAAAATCTGCAACCCTGATGGACTGGTTAAATGCATTGTATTACCACGCTCTTTAAATACTAAGGAAGAAACAGTTTTTTCTCTATGCATAATGAGTAGTTTTTCAAAATACTGCTTGGAGAGAAACCTTTTCCTGAAAATTCTTTTTTTTGTTTGTTTATGTTCCCTCTATCCTGAAATTAAAATGGGAATGGGAACACGATTAACTTTCTTTTCCTTTTTTTCCTGTACTTTCATTTTACCAATGTTCTAAGTTTTTGGCTATTAAAATGACGTCTGAGGCCCAAAAACCTAGAGAAAAAGCCAGGAAAAATTATGGAGCAGAAAAAGGGGGAAACCTTTCTTTGGTTAATGCGACCAAAGGAAAAATACAGCTTTCTACTATTCAGTGGTTAGCTAGAAGTGTTCCTGAAAGTTGAATGTGTAGGATCTACCTTTTTCCTAAAAGTTCCAAAAATTTAGGATGATAGAATGGGATAGAAGATTCTCTTTCAATCTTCCAGCCTGTGATTTTGCGCCTTTATATAAATTTTTAGTTATGCATTTATAGGCTTCATGTTACTAAGAAGTTTTTCTTTTTGTTTCAGTTAAGTCTCTTCCAAAAAAACCCCATAGAACAGACAAACTTTCTGAGTTAGTAATATTTTTGGGAGGATAACTTTCTATATGCAAGTCGTATCGATAGATAGAGTGTTGCCAATGCCACCACGAAGGTACTTTTTACCACTGATATACAAAAATTAAGAAATCTAATCTCTTCACTGTACTTGACTGCTAAGCCTACTGTATTGCTTCTATTCAGCATATACCAAAGGTATATAGGTGTATTAAATAGCCAAATATAACCGATGTATTAATATAGCAAAATAATTTCATTAATACTAATTTAAAGAAAGTTTTCTTACTAGCTGTCAATAAGTGTCATTAATCTCAACATCAAAATACTCATGTGTCTGTATTACTTATTAGTCTGTTCCCATGTTTTGATTTACATATGCAGAAAAATTAGTAATTTAACCAAATACATTTCTTAAGGAGTCAGGGTATGTCAGTGTAGAAAAAAGCTGAATGGAGTAGTGGAATTATCAAAAAACCTTTCTTGTTTCGTTTTAGCCATACTTAACGTTCTACAAATTTTCTAGTTTCAATTTTTTTTGAGAAATAAGATACCACAGTGAACCTATTGGCGCCTAAATTGTGTGCCATCAAAGCTGCGTTTATTCTTTTCCCATGCCTTCATTAACAATGAACTCCTTTTGAATGGTTGACAGTTCAGTTTGGGCTAGGTCCTTCTGGTTTTTTAATGGCATATATCACCTTCCACAGTGCTGTTGTGTTAGAGATTCGCTGCCTCGCCATGGTTGCCTCTGTTGCTGCTTTAGAGGGCAGTTCTCAGCCTGCAGCCCAGCGTCTGTGGTGGTGGGAAACCTTACATACACTGCTCAATGGAGTAGATTCTGCTTCACCAATCAGCTGCTAGCCCCTTTTATTGCAGATCTCCTTTTTATTGCAGATTTCTGAAGTATGCATTTATGTCCATTTTTAGTAGGGCTCTCAGTATTGACCAAGATGTCTGTTCTGCCACAGGAGAGATGCCTGAGGAGGTTGGGTTCTTTTGTTTAAAGAAGGATTTCAGACACAGTCATAACTGTCAGCAAAGTGGCTGAAGAATGTCCCTTCTCTCCAATATAAGCTTCAGCTTTTTGGGAAAGAGTTTCAGTAAAGGAATTTTGTTTGAAGAGGGAGGAGCAGTGAAAAAGTGCCCATGAGATAAAGGTTTGAATTCTTTCTCAGTCTCTTCTGAAAAAAGTTCCTGCTGTCACCCATAGCCAAGCATTTAGCAGAATTGCTGACTGCAAACCCAAGAAACATCTTAAGAAACACCCACTGAGGTATTTTTAAACTCTCTGGGGCTGGGGAATAAAACAAGACAAGTTCACAGATGCATAAAATATTCTCTTTATTCTAATCTGAATCCATCATTGATGGATTCAGATTAGAATAATGCAGTATGTAAAGAAAGCAAATATTTTCATGTTTATGTGGAACTAGAAATTATGTAAGATGAACAAGTTTTTATTCCATGCAGTTTATCCTCTGTTTTTACATTTCATAGAAAAATGTTCCCCAGCCCCTAACGGAGGGCCAAACAGGACTTCAGATATTCTGTTAATCATAGAATCACAGTATTTGCTGAGTTGGAAGGGACCTCTCAGGATCATCAAGTCTAGCTCCTGGAAAGAGGACTAGGACACCCCAAGAACTCCCACCATGTGCCTGAAGAACATAGTCCAAATGCTCCTTGAACGCTGTCAGGACTGGTGCTGTGACCTGTTTCCTGGGGAGCCTGTTCCACCCATGGAGTGAAAAACCTTTTCCCAGTCTCCAGCCTAAACCTCCCATGTGTCAGCTTCATGCCATTTCCTCAAGTCCTGTCACAAGAGTGAAGGGATCGGTGCCTGCCCCTCCCCTTCTTTGTGAGGGTGTTGAAGATCACAATGAGGGTACTCCTTGGTACTAAGAGTAAGTTCACATGATCATACTATAGAATTGTGGAATCATTTAGTACAAGAATAAACTCAATACTACCAAGTACACCACTAAACCCAATTCCTGAGCAGTTCATCATTAACTTACATACTATGCAGATACCCCATGTGCAGATGTGTATTGTATACCCACAGTAGTGCAGGCATGGGCTGTAGATTCCCACATCTTATTGAATATGTATTAATCATAAATACTGAGATTTTTAGTCTTAAATGAAAGCAGTGAAACAAACTGTTATTACTAAATTACATAAAAAGTAAAACCACATTTTCTTTCATTAACAGACTGCAGTATTAAGAGCACTCCATTTGCAATTGGTACTTTTTAGTGTCATTCTTCAAAACTGATTAATTGAAGAAGAAATGCTGGACATTGCAAGATACAGACTATCTCATGAACTCTGGCACTTCCTGCTTAAAAGGTGCTGCCATATGGTGTAACAAGGAAAAGTTAATACATTTAGGCATGCTTGATTGCTGTTTTTGTTTAGTGATATTCAATATACTTGCGAGTACAGAAAAAAAAGATAAAAAGCTTGTATTTGAGATTGTCTTAAAGGTTTTCCTACTTTCAAAACTCCTGTTAAAAGTTTTTGATATTACAAACTAACAGTAAAAAGTCAAACAAAAATTTCTCCTGTACCATTGGAAAAGCAGCTTTTTATATTCTTAAAAAGAAGACAAAAAAGTAAGCAAGAGGAAGAAAGTCCTAAGTTGAAACCTAACAGAATGCAAGACCCCCTACATAATACAAATGAATAGGTCTTTTCCAATTAGTTGAGTTTTTGAAATAGATTTTGGTTAAAGAACAAATGCAAGAAAAGTAATAAGGAATCCCAAAATGACCTGTTGGCTCAATTTCTGGGGAGCAGTGATAATTCTAAAATTATGTGCCACTAATCTTTCTTTTTGACATTTAAATTGTCTTTCCTTTTGGGGCATGAAAATTCATTGTTTTCCTTTAACTTCTCTGTGAGAAAGTGGAGAGGAGTAGCATTGAGCGCTGGCACGCTGGAGAGAGCTGGGGAGCAGTTGTGGAGCAGTAATCAGTCTTGCATATTGCAATATCTAAGTGGGTAATGATGATTAATGTTCAGCATGATGCTGTGTGCTATAGAAATGATGCCTCTTCTGTTCGATCTGTATGCAGACAGAGTCCTGCAAAAGCTGTAAGAAAGTAAGGACTATTTGTTTTGGCACAGCCTTGTTAGCACCAGGATTTCTTACATGCAGGTTGTGTGCTGCTTACATATTGGAGGATTTTTTAAAAATTAATTTAGGCTGTTTGGACCTTTGATTTAGTCTTATTTTTGATAGGAACTGACTGATACTTAAAAAAGTAATTTTGGGGTTTTTTTTGCTTGTTTGGCATTGAAGGGAGATGTGGTCTAGGGGGGTTAAATATGGAGTGGAGAGTGCTGGGAAACTGCTGCAGCTATGTGGGTTAATCTCCAATTTAGATGTAACTCAGTCACATTCAGACATGACTCATTTAAAAAGAGAGAAGGCTAGACTGTGTGAATGATCTGTTGTTTTGGCTTTTTTAAGTGCACCTGTATGCATCTGATTCTCTCCAGTATGAAGGGTTACAGTTGCAAGTACATGTGCAGTCTGTCTGAAGTGCTTTAATGCAAACATGTATGTGGAGAGATTAGTTGAAAGGGATGTGGCTGCAAAAGCAAGTTTTTAGAAGAAATCTTTGCCCATCAAAAAGCAGATTTAATGATGTCTTACTGTGTTCAACATGGGAGCCTCTTTCTGTAAAGAGCTAAAGAAGCTGGAGCCAGCTGTGGAAGGAGCCAGCTAAAACTCTTGTCCATGAGTGGGAAACTCAAGATGGTGCAGGAGCCTAGTCTAGGTGGGGAGACTTCTGTGAAGTTACTGTGTGATGTCCTGATCCCTGTGGCAATGCACAGTGTTTGGCTTGGAATTTACTCTGGTGAGGACCATCAGTGGGACTGGAACTTTGAAATGTTGCCCTACTATGCCGTTGCTCCAGATTGCAGTAACTCAGCTAAGATGATTTAGTAGTCTGTAATACTGTGAGCTAATGCATGAGTTACCTGGTGGTGAAATATGATCACTTTTAGGAAAATAAAGTGTTTTAATTGAAAATAATTTTTCTCTTGTTGTTTAAACTGTGGAAGAAAATAAGTACAGCAGCTGCAAGACAAGAGCACCGTGTTAATCTGTGATAGCTAAGGTAGGAATAACAGCCTGGCAGGACTTGCTGCTTGCAATAAATATCCAAAGTTGTATAATAACAAACAGCCTAAGGACAAGGTATTCAGGTATTTGACTGTTTGAGAAAATTGTTCCATATTGTAAGATAATAACACCGTATTGCACTATGTGGATTACAGATTGGTTGTTTTAAAATCACTTAAGTAATACAATAACAAAATAGTAAAATCTTTTTAAATTTGACTGGAGAAATTTTGAGGTTGTTTAGGCTGTTCTATAAAACCTGATTATTAATAGTGGGAATACAAAAAACTTACCATTTTTTTTTAATTTTACCTTTCTCTGCCTTAAAGTAAGTACTAAACTGACTCCATTTATTAAATTCTTTCTGTAAAACCTTTACTTTCAACTACCACTGTTTGAAATAATTCCATTAACAGGGTGGAACACAATGAACTGAAAACTGGCTAACTAGTAATTTTCAAAATAAGAAATAACAACAACAACAAAAAAAAAAAGTGTTGGAGAGAGGCATGTGGTGTGTCCCAAGAAATATACTGCTGGGTGGACATGGCTGAGGGAGCTTGCTAGCACTGGTGTGGCAGAACATAAGAAGTCCCGGACGTGCCAAGTCATCCTTGTGCTGTCTGTGCAGTCTGTTGTTCCTGGGTAGCCTTGGTGTCCCAGCACTCTTGCAATGACATGTGCCTCTGCACAGCAGGCACAATTACCCCCGTTTTGGAATGAAGCATGTTGAGCACTCTTCCTTCCTCCCCTGAAGCCCATATTTCATTTTATGAAGCCCAAAGGGACCTCTACACCTTGTACTTTTATCTGCTTGCTGCGGGCTGTTTAAATAGGCTGTTCCTTGACTGTGTCCCCTAACGTGTAACTGAGACCTGCCTGTTTCAGAGCGTATTTGTTCTTTGCATTCTTGAGAGGTGCCATGGCTCTTGTACTGCTTTCACTCTTGTATTATAGATGAATGTGAACACCTTCTCTCCTTCTTTTATATGAATTTGTCTGACTTCAGTGTCAACTTTTGCCTCTTGTTCTCTTGCACTGTGAGATTGAAGTGCCTTTTCCAGACCTGCTGTTACTTAGCATTTGAGTCACATGCTTTTGCTGTTTGTTTGTGAATCCAGTCACAGTGTCCAATTCTCACAGACAGCTGCTTCTCTCTTTTCTCTGGATGCAGTTTATGGCTCTCTGCTGCATCTCTTGCAACATGGAGACTCAAGCTAGAACCCACATTTCAGCACTGATCTCAGCTCTTCGCTCTCTAACTGTGGGTCACTCTTCCCTATCACCTGGGAACACCTGGGCCTTGCAGTCATACTCATGAGCTCGTTTTGTGGGGAGGTTCATGTGCAGCTCCTGTGCTGCTGCTGCCCACAGAATTTTTCCAATGCTTTCTTGTATGTCAGACTTTATTTCACCATCCCCAGATGTATTAGCTTGTGTACTTAATTTAAGATTTCAGCCAACTGTTTAAAAGCTGTAGCCAGCAGGGCGAGGGAAGTGATTCTGCCCCTCTACTCAGCTCTCATGAAACCTCACCTGGAGCTGTATGTCCAGCTCTGGCATCCTCAGCACAGGAAAAACATGGATCTGTTGGGGCAAGTCCAGAGGAGGACCACAAAGATGATCAGAGGGCTGGAGCACATCTCTTAGGAGAACAGCTTGAGAGGGTTGGGGTTGTTCGGCCTAGGGAAGGAAAGGCACTAGTTTGACAGCAGCCTTCCAGTTCCTGAAGACAGCTACAAAAGAGCTGGAGAGGGACTTTTTCCAAGGGTATGTAGTGACAGGACAAGGGGAAATGGCTTTGAGCTGAAAGTGGATAGATTTAGAGTAGATAAAAGGAAGGAATTCTTTACAATGAGTGTGGTGAGGCACTGAACAGGCTGTTCAGAGAACTTGGGGACTCCCTATTCCTGAAAGTGTTTGAGGCCAGCTTGGATGGGGCTTTGAACAATCTGGTCTAGTGGAAGGTGTCCCTGCCCATGGCAGGGGGGTTGGAACTAGGTGATCTTTAGGTTCCCTTCCAACCCAGACCATTCTGTTATTCTATGATTGTATGAAAAGCTTGGTTTAAATGGTCAAAATAGCTGAATTTCTTCTGCCTTGACCTTCTCTTTTTAACTACTTAATCAATTTGCTTTCTCATCCCAAATTTGCATCAGACCTTTTTATCCTTAGACCTGCAAGGTACCTGTGCTTGAAACACGTTTTGATATAAAACAGGAATTTAAACTGTTTTTTTATTGTTTTATTTCCATTGAACCCATTAAGTTCTAACGGAGAGAGAGAATAGTTCAGTGATTAATTTGGCTTTATTTTTTATAGTGAATTCTTAAGTGAAACCAATCTGGGGATCACTACCTTTTGGTAAAGAACTGGTTATTTTTCTCTTAAAATTTAATTTTCTTCTTGTATGCACACACCTACACATGGACAATTAAAGTTTTGTACAGATTCCAATGGTAATTTTTAGACAGAATTTTCAAAGTTTTGACATTTTAATTTTTTGGTAAACAAAAAAACCCTGTTATCATATAAATGAGGGTTTTCCAAAATAACTCAACATTTTGTCTGGAAGGCTTGTGAAAATGAAAACTATTTCCAGGCTTATGTAATGGGAACAATACAATTAAAAATAGATGAGTCTATTCTTTTTTTATTGGTTCAACATGGTATATTTTTAGTTTTCTATATTTCTTTTAAATACTTCCATGTTTCTCTCTGTAGAAAATGTCAACAACACTCTAATTAATTGTTCTACTGTGTAAAGAAGAGTAGGCTTTTTATATATGCGCAGCACCAAACTGCTACTATATATTTGCAGAAAATCAATGAGAAAAATCTAGCTAGAATATTGTCACTTCCCAAAGGAAGTAAAATTTAATTTTCACCAATCAAAATGTCAGCTTGATGAATGTATGTAAGAATACATATACCAAACTGCAGAGTTCATTATACGAATATAAATTACAGAGTTATCGTTATGTTAATTACATAATGCCTAATAAAATAAATTTCACAGTCCTTAATAATTTGGCTTTATTTGAAAAAAGTGGTTATTTCCAGTAGCTCCTGGGTATTAAAATCATACTTACGTGTTCAATGTTCTCTAAAGTGCACTTGAGGGCCTCAACTCGTGCATTTGTCTATTCTGTGTCTTCATTTCCTTTTCCGTAGGTGAAAATTTTAGTTCCTTCTAAGTATTTCTCTGTAAAATACACGTATATTTTGGGTCTTACTGCTTTGTCCTTTTCTGGCTTAAAATACTTGTTAATGAGTCTTTATTTTGGTATTGCTTGTATTTTTTTCCTCACAGAGCTTGTAGAGTATATAGAAAATATACATTTTGTCACTTAAAGCCTTTCAGTTCACTGTTCAGTACTTTCTCTCCTCACATACATCTCTTGGCATCTGACACACAAGAAATTTTCTCTTAGAGCTGGGTGCCCTCCCAAAACCAGGAGAGAGGCAGGAGCTTGCTGCTGCTGACATACCATTCATGTTGCCCTGTCCAAGCAGTGACAGTTTGGCCAGCACAGCTTAGTCGCTCTCATCTCCCTTATGGCCCTCCCTGGTGGAGTGGGATGTGGGCCTGTCTTCCCCAAAGCGGCATTGACTCTAGACCAGGCTTCTCAGGGCTTGGACCAGTTGGAAGTTGAAAAATCCAGCAATGGAGAGGGCACAGCCTCTTGGGGTTACTCGCTCAGCTGCCTCACTATCATCACTGGGAAACAGATCCTTTCACCTGCGGGAGTGTGGTCTGATGTGTGCTATGCGGAGGGCGACAGTCCCTTAGCTTGATCTCTGGGCTGTGCCCCTGTTTGTACATCCCAGGAACTGCAGGATGCCTTAGTTACCAAGGCACAGTGCACACCATTTGGATGTCCAGGTCATTGATAAGGATGTTAGTGGTCTCAGGACAGACCCCTGCAGTTCTCCCTCCACTTGGTGCTGGTCTCTGGGTGGGCTACAGCTCACTCAGCCTGAGTGTCCAGCCAGCATCTTACCTGTCTGGTTTAGCTGAGCTCCAGTCTTTTCTCTTTCTTGGCCATCTCTCTGAATATTGTGTAAATTCTTAATAGCAATTGTAGTTGTGCTGCTTTTCTTCCTTCACCCCCTTTTCTCTTTCCCCAAAAAAAGACCCTGTACATTCCAAGACAGAGAGCAGGGGAGTGACGCAGTAACCTAAGGTTTACTCTAGAGGGTTTTCTGTACTGGGGCTCCCATGTTTGTCTTCCTCTAAACACGAACCATTAGTTGCCATACAGTAAGTAGGATAATCAGGTTCTTTCTGGGAGGACAGGTAACTAAGATCCTGCATTGCACAGTTGAACTTCTGGAGCTATAATGGAGTTAATTTATCTCCACAGTGTGTTCTTTCAAGCAGGAGAGGCTTTACTGAATTGGTACTTGGCTTTCCTTTTCTTTGGTTATCTGCTGCTGGATAGCTCTGTGTTGAGGAGATGGAGAAAGCTATGAAAAGATCTCAGATGACATGAACTTACCCATCAGCTTGAGAGAAATGCTGTAATTTCTCAGTTTTGACAGTACAGACTGCAATATGACCTGCAAGCTCCTGACACACTGCCTTTGAATAGGTGAGGAAAGGATTGATTTGGTCCTGTTTCTCTCCTTAATGCCTGTTATGGTTGTTGCATTGGTATTAAAAAATAGAAACCGTCATGCTCTCATTTCATGATTTTCCTCATTTCTTGAGGAAATGACTGAATATAAAAACACCCTGATTCCATTACAAGAAGTAATGGCAATAATTTGCTTGACTGTAGAAGTCAGAAAAATTTTATTATGAAAACCGAGAGAAAGAAAGCCTAAATTTTGCACCGTCGTAAATGTTGAATAAAGGTTAGATTTATACAATGTTAAATTATTTTGTCAACACATTAGCTATAAGGATAGATGTACTGCTCAGTTCAGGAGGACCAACCAGCAGCCTGCCAGCAAATTATGAAGAGGGCAGAACTGAGCCTTTTACAGAGGCATTTACCTGAAGAATGACAGATTATAGTAATAAATTGAAAAATGTGAGGTTCAGACTGGATATGAGGAAAGAAAGCTTTATCATAAGGATAATTAAGCAGTGAAGCAGGTTGCCCAGAGTCTGTGCAGTTTCCATCCTTGGATGTGTTCAAGACTAAACGCAATAAAGCCCTGAGGGGAAGCCTGGTTTGACCTTACCTTGGCCAGCAGGTTGAACTAAAGACATCCATATATCCCTTAAAACCTGAATTACTCTCTGGGATAAGGGTCTTCTTTATGCAAGATTCATAGGGGCCTGGCTTTAAATTCCATGGCCATTTGGCCTGGGTGAGTTCTGCAGTTTATGCTCTTTGGAAAGACCAGTTGCTCCACAGCCTTTTTACATCTATAGCAAAACCATTAGTTATTATTACAAGGGATAATTTCATGTTGAATGCTGCAGCAGTTAATTTGATTCTCAGGTGGTATCAGTTGTTGTAAATTTAGAATACATTCTGTATGCTTTTGTTTCATTGGTTTTACACACAGGGCATCTCTTACTCCATATTAACCATGTCACAGGCTACATTTTCACTTCTTTCCCAGGCTTCCTTCATTGTTAATTTTAAGTACAGCTTTGTGCTCCTTTGGTCCTGCCAGTCTTTATGCATAATTTTCCTCCTTTTGTTACATTTCTCAGCATCTAGAGATGTGACAGTAGCAAGTTATTTAGCTATGTTTGTCATCATTCAAAACAAAGAATTTGTTGAAAAGAGAAAACAAACCCCAGATACCATCATTGTCTGTGAAATTTGTAATTCTCAGGACTTCTGTGTAAAGTTATCTTGGATCTCTCATTATTACTATTGTTAATAATATATTCTTCCACTGCCATAAGACAGGCTTCCTCAGCTTTTTTTTTTTTTAATCAAATTTTCATGCTGCAAGCCACTTCTTTATAACTGTTTTATTTTGATACTTGTTTTGGTTCATATTCTGAAAGGAAATATTCTTTTGCATCATGATACTGGATAATTTTATCCCCAAATTATATGACTCTAAGATATGAAGCATAATATACCAAATTAGTGCACATACTTAGTGAATTATGGTACTTCTATCTTGATTTGAGGGAAGGATCCTGTACTTTCACATTTTTAAAATTCGTATCCGTGAAACAGTTGTGTTTTATCTTGCAGAGCTGGAGGTTTATATGTAGAAAGAGGCAGGGTGGTGGGAAAAGTATGAGTTTGGGAAATTCCATAATTAGGACCCAGTGTTAACCCTGCTTTGGTGAGAACAGTTTACTGAAAGCTTTGGACTGAATTAGGGTTTCATTGTTTACATTGCCATCAGTCTGTGTCCTCATCCTGACTCTTTGCAAGCAACATCTTTACCCCACTGAGTTTTAAATACCCCCTGAACTGAGCAGTGTTGGGATCTGACCCGTGATGAGCCTGACATTTTCTAAGGCAAGGAGGGCAGGACAGACTGTGGTTTGGCAGGTCACAGCTGACCGGCAGCACATTATTTTGTCAGGGGGCTGAATGTGCAGGCAGTTAATAGTGAAATTCATAGGTTTGCATATGCATGTGCTCTCACAAAACCAGACTGCTTTAAACTGAGATTTAACCTGAGAGATTTTATCTTTTCCATAACGTGAAGCATTTCAAAATGGGGAATCAGATCTTTGCAATCTGGTTAAGGTCATGGTGCCATCTTCATGCTACAGTTTTAATTTTAGTAGGATGTAGAGTTTTGTTTGGCTTATGGGCAGACACATTTCCTTTGAACTGTGCAAAAGCTTACATTGTGTTTTTTAAGTTAAAAGACTGCCAGCAGCTGGTTCACATTTTTAATTTTTTTTTCTCTTTTTGTAGCTTTGTGAATTGTGAATTGCTCTGAGGAAAATACAAATGAGTTTTGAATCAATTAGAACTATCATTCTGGCTTAAGGATATATAGAAACATAGCCCATAATTGTTAGGCATTTGCAGGTCACAGAAGAGCTTGCTCCTGATCATCAGGTGTTCTTGCACAATATGGATGCAAATGGTTCATTATTCCCAAAGTAATAAGGAACTTCATTTTAAAAACATTTCAAGAGTGAGAATTACAGTTTGTCTGATTATTGATATATTCCAAGTCTACATCTTACAACTTAGGGTTTGTTGTTTGTTTTTTTTTTCTGAAAATATGTTAATTCTTTCTCTAGAAATTATTGCTTTGTGGCAAAGTTTTTCATGTTATAGCAGTTGTCTTGCCTAGTGGCTTGATGATGCTGCATCCTCCACCAGTTTCTTCCTGTCTGTCTGCCCTTCCCTTTTCAAAGGCAATCAGTCTGCCTGCTTTTGTTATTAATTCTGAGCTCTTCCATTTTTCCTGATGGGATGTGGTATTGTATGAAAAAAAAAAAAAAAAGCTTTTTAATTACCACTCATAAGAAGGAAAATTACTGTTTCTAAGAAGGAACTACTTTGTGGCCTTCCTGTAGGTGCTTCAAAGTGCATTCAGGTACAGTTGGCATTTGCATAGACTTTCTGGTCAAACTAAAGCAGATGCCATGAAAATAGGCAGTTGTCATGGAAGTAGGCATGGTTATTTTGCCCTATTTAGCCTGTGTAAATGCAATTATATATACTTATGACTTTGAAGGGGGATCACAATTCAGAGTGCTGGAACAAAATAATTACATTATTCGATGCTTGCTTTTTATTATTTCTTCATTTTTTGTGTTTGCGATGTTTGGATTTGTCACATTAATTGTTCTTGCAGCAGTAAGCATGGCTTTAATTGATGTTCTCAAAGTGTATCCAAGTATTTTTAAAATTGCCAAGCATTCTCTCTTTTTAGTCACTGAGTTTTATTTTTAAACTAACTAAAACTTAGGGCAAGTTTACTAAATATCTCATGGTTTTTTTTTCTTTCTTTCAATACCTAAGATAGAATTTTTAGTATTCTGCAACAGGTTTGTAATGAAGAAGAAATGCTATTTTTCCCCTGTTCCAGAAAGTAGATGCTTGATTTGGTTTTTGAATGCTCAATTCAGAGATCTAATGTGCTGAATTTGTAGTAATAGGTCTCATTTGATGAAGTTTTCTGTGAACTGTGTTATACATGGGTAAGGGTAATGACATGATGCTCCTAGGTTTGAGTCCCAGCTCATTAAATGGATGCCTTGGAATCCTAGCTGGGCTATTAATTTTTCATGTCTTTATACAGTATAAATGATTAATGTGTGCTTCTGCACTAGAGTCTAAGATTTTGAAATGGGGAATAACAGATGACACAGCATACTTTCAGCTGTGAAAATGTTTCCCAGGGGAGCAATGAAATCTAAAAAAAGAGTGAACAGACCAAACGAAGAGTTAAATGAAAGAAAATGCTTTAGGTTTCCGTCATTTGAAAACAGATAAATATTGTAACTTCCCATGAGCATTATATTGTTTCCTACAGGTGTAGGAAAACCTTTGTCTTTAATGTCATGTCAGATAAGCTACTTCAAAAAATATCTTAAATAAAGTATAGGTGGGGTTATTTAGTTAGTTAGTCTTTGCATTCAGATGAATTTCAATGAAAATGTATGCAGTTGATAGCAGAGGAGTTACTTTACCAGTAGTTCCCTGCTGGGAGTTATTTTAGAAGGAGTGCTTTGCTCCCATTGCCTTTGAGAAGATGCTGTTAGGTCTCTGCCAGCTGAGGTGGTCCAGGGGAGCAGCAGGAAGAGCTGTGTCTGACAGAAGTTTGCTCCACTTGCAGGCTTCTGAGGCATGGACCATGAAATACACACACATACAGGGCCAGAAGCCAAAGACTGAAAATAAAAGAGACAGCAAGGACTAGGATGTGCTAGGGGGTCACTTTTGGTGTTGTGTCATTCGTTTTCCACTGCTGACGGAAGTTTAGTGCTGCAGTTCAGAGGTATGTGAAGCGTATGACTAACGCAAAGGACACAAATTTGTTTGTTTCACAAAGCCATTACAGTAAAGTTCCTTTCACTTGCTTATTTCTTCACTGTTGTTTCAGATGTTAATGTTTTTACAAAATCACAGTGTGAGTTTTGCAAGTTGTGTGGCCCCTCTCAGCTATACCTCCTGTGAAAAACTTATTAGATGATACATGCTGAATGACATTAGATAATACTAGGCCTGAAAACTATTCTTGCACTTGACTGTAAACTGCATCAATTCCTGATTTAAGAAAGGCTTTCTGCTAACACAAATTTAGTTGGCTGTGTTGTTTCTGCAGGAGATGTGTGCTCTGCTGTTACCATGTTTGCTTGTAGAACATTTTCCCTCTTTCAGCTTGTTTTTTGGTTCTAACATGACAAAATAGGGACGCTTGTTAAAAAATTAAAAACTCTCATGCACATAAAAAATACCGTGACCAGTGTCCTGACTTTCTTATTAGAAGTTCTCTTGAGATGCTTCTCAACATTGGTTAAACTAAGGAGCTTCCTCAGCCATGTACTTCTGCAGTGCTGCCTTGGAGAGTGGAGCCTCTTTGAAACTTGGAAGCTGTTGGAGCCGAGTTGGAAATTCAGTAGTGTGTTACCTCCAGAGAATTAATTATACTAATAGTGTAAGAGGTTTGCAACTTTGCTTTCTCTCATCAAGGCTTCCTTCCTTTTGAGGGGCTCTCAGGAGATGCATCTTCCTTCTTGTCCTGTTTGGTCGTAATTCCTCTTCTGCTTCTGTCTTCAATGCGATTTCTGGGAGTCTCTGAATTGCAACTGTAGCATAGAGTGTTTTCATACATGCACAGGCACAAATTAGTCTTGTACTACTTTTGTACCAAATATGTCTACTCTAAATATGTATGAAATACCCATCTGTCGTTTATATTTCACAGATTGATCTTCAGAATCACAGGAATGGTTGAGGCTGGAAGGGACCTCTGGAGGTCACCTTGTCTAATCCTTTTCTCAGGCAGGAACACCTAGAGTTGGTAGCCCAGGACTATGGCCAGTTGGGTTTTGAGTGTCTCCAAGGATCCAGACTTCATCATATCTCCATATGAATGAAATCTAATTTGGCCTTTTAGCATATTTCAGTACTAATGAAGTATTTGGGATGCATCTAATGCATCATCATTTACTACATCCTGCAGTAAATGTTTTCTTTGATATTTGCAGGAAATCCCAAATTTGGTCTGTTGTAAGGCTGCAATGGTATGTTATACATAGAAGACATGAAGACTGTCTGAGCTGCTGAACTGTGTTTCGTGGCTGTGTTGGGGGTTTGTTGGGTGGGAAAGGTGACACGATGACAGACTGTGGGGGAGGCTGTGAGGGAGGTGAATAAGCTGTGTAAAGAACATGCAGCTTTGTCCCCGTCTCTGGGACTGTATCATTCTACTCCTGTCCCTAGACTCCTCTCTCAGGAGGTGTCCTGTCTTCCAGTGTCCTCCCCCTGACCTGTGTAGATGTGGCCCATGGATGCCATTCCAGGAGCGAGACATGGGCTTGGGACAGCCCTTGAGTAGCTCTGCTCGTACCCACAGGGTTCCACACCACTGGTAGCTCCACATTGGGTGGACTGCTGAGAGTACAGCTCACAGACTCAGAAAGCTTCCAAAGTAAATTTTATCCTCCTTTCTCTCCTGATCTTTGTCAGATTTGTGGTCTTAGGCCATAGAGAGAAGTTGGAGAATTACTTGGGTTTTGCTTAGCTGAAGTAAGGCCCTCAGGAGAAAATGCAGATGGAGGTGCCTTGGTGTGGTGCACAGGGTTGTTTTGTCTTCTTGAAATGGAGAGATGGGGAGTTATCACAAGATGCTGCTCCTGACTGGCACAGAAAACTTTTGGTACATATTGCCACCTAATTTCTACACGCTGCAATCTTCCCACCTGTGAAGCAGGTGTAAACACATATGCATTAGCAGGTGTTTTGTGGGGTTGAATAGTTTGAGGCTGCTCAGCTGTTTTGGGATTGCCAAAGTGAAATTACAATATAAAGGGCAAATAAATAATTATAATTTGGACACTTCATTTTTCAAGACTACTTATTTCTAAGCTAAGGAAACTTCAAAGCTGACATGTCATTAGGAAATAAAAGATGACTGAAGGCTAAGGAGGTTATTAAGCCAAACTGTGATTAACTGAATTAGTATGAAGTAATGGCAAAATATTGCCACATTTGTAATTACCTCTTTAAAAGCATGAACATTTACAAAACTAATGTTAAAAAGT
The DNA here is from genome assembly GCF_015832195.1 of Motacilla alba alba. Lineage (NCBI taxonomy): Eukaryota > Metazoa > Chordata > Aves > Passeriformes > Motacillidae > Motacilla > Motacilla alba. Next base: position 105,826,029 of record NC_052016.1, read on the forward strand.
AGGATTTTTACCAAAGAATCTCTTTGCATGATTTACATTCCTTTATAGGAAAATAACTAGTGCCCCAGAATGTGATGAAAATGTACAATACAACAAGATGAAATTGAGTAAAAATTTTAGTGTGTGGGGTTTATTCTCTCATATTCATATAAATTAATTTTACAAATAAAATAAAAATACAGATTTACTGGTCATGCATTTTGAAATTTTTTTCCCCTATGAGAAGTTTGGCTTTTCTGAGGATTCTTTGAGAGGTAAGCGCCAAATTATTAGTCATATGTTGCCTCAGTGATTAGAAGGTGTTTATTGACTGAATGTTTTGCTGGGACTGGCTACAGTAGAAAATGAAAATAAAGTGCAAAGAATAAAATTATTGCCATTTTTACAAAGTTAAATTTTTTGCAAAATCATTCCAGTAGAAGCTAAGGAGCCATCTTTTCCTGGCAATATGAAATTTCCCACTGAGCTTTTAATTTGAGTATCAGTATATAAGATTAGCCTGATTGAGACAGGTGATTAAGTCTCCAATTTCATTTCAGATGGAAAAAAAAAGGCTGTGCAGCAGAGCATGAGTAACTATCCTCTGGTACTCTGTGCATGGTCATTGTTTTTTTTCAGTCAGCTTTTAAGCTGCAGTGTGTGCCCTGCTTCTTTTTCAATGTGCTGGAGGAAAGCTGGTTGTGCTGTCTGAGAGGAATGTAGCAGCTTTCAACTGGGGTTCATTAACAGGTTGTTCTTTTTTTTTCGGTTGTAACATGAGTAAATACAAATTTCTGGTACAAGTTACTAGTAAGGATAGCAGTCAGATGCAGGCTACCATATATATTTTTTTCTGTCTGTGAAAGAAAGAGAAGACAGGTGTTGATATCAGCATGCCAGTATTCACGGGGAAAAAAATGTGTAGAACCTGCAAGAACTGGCTGCTGTGCACAGAATCTCTGTCTGATGATATTACTGGAGATGTCATTTTGTGGTACTGCTTAACAGGAATTTTCATAGAGATAGCTATATGTGCAAAAGAGAAGGAAAATACCAAGAGTCAGTAAGGTTTTACAGATTGCTTACTGAGTGGAGGTAGTCTTGAATGCTATATGATTGTCCAATTTAAACACTAAATGGATAGTTCGAAGTAGAAATTAGGTGGTGCACATGTCAAGAAAATAAATGTCAGTCTCTCACTGTACATGAACTTTAAACAGCCTCTGCTCTTCTGAATATTTGCACATTGTATCTTAGTGCTAGACAAATGCATTTGCTATTTATCTGTTATTATTATTATTATTATTATTATTATTATTATTATTATTATTATTATTATTATTATTATTATTATTATTATTATTATGTGATTGTACAAAAAGCTGTCTGGATTTTATAGCCCCTGACTGCTGCCAGCTCTCTTTGAATTAGTTCTGTCATTTCTATCATACATTACTTGAGTGGAAGATTCTCAAGTATTGTAGCCTCTCAGGGCTATTGCTTGTTGCCCTCTCCCAGTATTCCCTGCAGATGAAAGAGATGCTGTATCTCTAGGAGGATTTTAGGGTTATTTTTTTCTCTGACAAAGCTTTTACTGTAGCAATGCTTCATGGTGATGACAGTCAGAACATCAATGTTAGTTTTGCATCTCAACCTCTGTGGAGAGGGCCCATCTCCGTGTTGCAGATTAATTCCCAAAGCTAATTAAACCTCATGAAACAGTTTTTTCAAGCCCAGCAAAGCTGCTACAATTGAAGATAGGATTGCTTCGGCTGAGTGACATAGCTGAAACTTCTGAAGCATCCAGCATCTGTGAACCCTCTGTCTTTTGTGGTTTGGGAGCACATTCATTCCTGTTTTTCAAGAAAGGGCCTGTAAGAAAGCAGTATGCATTTGGTGAATTATACGTATTCCCCGAGGTGCTGGGGTGGCAGTGTTTGACGAGAAAGACTATTCAAGTGTGGATCAGAGTCAATGCCTGAAATCTTCCAGAGGTTTGAAAAATGTCTATGTCAAAAGGTTCTTGTCCCATTCAACTCCTATGGCTTTCCTTTTCAAAACATGTCAGTTGGAGTGTAAATGTTAAGGCTTTCAGTCTCATGATGACATCCTTTTGAAGCGTAAACGAGATTTGTATAACCCTGCTAGATATTTAACATTAATTTTGCAGAGTACGCAGGTAACTATCCGCATATAGGGAGTTGATAATGCTTGCAGACTAATTGCTTGAAAATGGATTCACATTATCCGTGAAAAAAACCTAATAATTCATTTAGCTGAAAGCTCAATGCACATGATCCTTCAAAACTGTCTAATGACTCAAGACCTTCTTTGAATTTTAACTTTCTGGTTTTTTCTTAACCAGATAAGGATCTTAGATAATGTGCTCATAATTGCTTTATTGCAAGAAAAGTATTCCTGGAGGATGTTCTTTTCTTTTGTTACTTCAGCTTTCGGTGTAATCCTCTTTCTGCATCTATATTGAAAATAATACAGAGGACTGTTTTCTTATGACATTGACAAGACATGACTTTATTTGGCCTAGAGAAAAAACCTTCTTTGCTCATTCTGGGAAGGTAATACTAATTGCAGATGCTGATGTATTCTTCCCTCCTACATTCTTGTATTCAGTCAAAACCGAATATATTTTAGATGAGACCTGCAGAATCTGCTGCTCTTTAATTTCAGACCACAAAAAACACCACTCTGCAGCCTCAGTTCATCTCACTGGTGAGCTGCTCTTCATGAATATACTTTATTCTGCTTTCTGAGCAGGAAGGTTTAAGGGCACTTTGTCTGAAAACTCTCAGCGATGGTTTTGATTCCTGTTTGCTTTGTATGAGGTAGCACTAACTTTCATATTTGAGCTACAAGGTACGTGAGCTGCTAACGTGAAACAAAACCAAGACCCACATACGTGTGATGAATGTTAACCCTGGGAGTGTGGTCTTTGTAGAGTCCCTCTGTAATGAGTAGAGAGGATGTGGTAGCCCTCTCGCAAAAACAAAAAGTGTTCCAACTTCCTCTGCCGGGTTGCTCCTGGAAGAAACTTCAGTCTTTCCATTGAGAGTAGAGGAAATCTCCTAAGATTACAGTTTTAGGGCTAGTTTCCCAAAGAATTTCTTAATAGTTAAAACAGATGTAAGAGAATACTTTTAATAGGTCAAATCAGTGGGCTGAATTTGAATCAACCTGCATGTTGATTGCTGTATTGTAAATGTAGCACACTTCATCCAAAAGAAATTGCTTGTATTAAACAACCACATTACTACAACTTAGAAAAATATAAGACATGAGCAGCCAGCCTACCTTTTCTTACACAGACTTCAAAAAAGATTAAATTAAAGTTATGACTGTGGAATAGGATTCATCAAAGAAAAAAAAGTGGTAATGTTTTTTTGGTTCTCTAAAATACCTTTGTATTAGATTAACCAGTTGTCACCTGAGGAATTTATAGTCAAAGCTAGTGTAAGAATGTGGAAATCTGTACTGTAGAAATTTCTGATGCTTTCTTGCTCTTTATTAAAAAGAAAAAATCAGTATGATATTTTAAGATGTGTTGAATTATTCATTTAGACATATTAAACAATGAAGACTGTTGGCTTTTCACCATACCATTTTGATAATTACTGTTGGTTTATTTTTTATAAAAAATAGTAGATTCTTTGCAGCCCAGAGCTGTATTTTCCACATTATTATTTTTTCCTTGAGTTGCTGTCCTATTTAAAATCCTGTATCATTGCCAATGCATTCCAGGTTCTGCACCTCAAGCGAAAAAGAAGCTGAGATTTCTGTGTATTACAAGGGGGTTTTATATAGCATTTCTTTAAGAAGGAAAGAGTGTGTAATGACACATTGCATTAATTTGGCATAATTGCATTCCTCAGTGGTGATGCACCTGGAAATCATAAAGAAAGTTTCTTAACTCTAGAAATTAGGAATTTGTTGCCTTTACTAGAACTTACATTAGAACCAGAAAAAAAAGTTAAGCAGTCCCGAAATAAATTAGATCTTTTTGATACGAGACAACAATATCATACAAGACAACAAACAAGTATGTGAAGTGAAATCTTCCTAGGGAAAAATGCTTGCATTCATATTCTTTTAATTGTAGATGTTTGAAAGGCCTGAACTTCTTGAAGTGGTCTTGCCATGATGAGTTAATTGACAGTATAGAAATGTAATCAAAATCCTCATTAAACAGTTGACAGCATTGGATTTTTTAATATTTTATCATTAAAATAGTTATGTATATATAGTAGAGAAGTTTATTAATTTGCATAAGTTCCTTCTGGATTGTGAATGCATTGTACTATTGATGAAGAGACATATGAACTTGCACTGTATAGGTCAGTTTGTTTTGGGCTTGTATTTTTCTCTTGTCTCACTGTAATCCCATTATCTCAATTTTTTGTCCTACAGACAATGGAGAACTGAGTACAATATTGTAAAACCAGTGTTCTTTGTAAGAACTTGATTTTAATGCAATTTTTGTAAGATGGTTCATAGAAGCTGAAAAAGTATTTTATTTTTTCCCTTTCCACAAAATCTAACATTTTACAGTTTAGGCTGTTATTTCAGCCTAAATAGTATTTCAGCCTAGTCCCCCTAAATTGGTGACTAAGTTGTGGGTCTTGTGTAGTATGTACCTGACCTCTCTCCTCTCTGCTGCTCTGAACTGGATAATGAACAAGTTATTCTTCATCTCCATAATTACCAAATATGCCAGGAATTCATGCCTAGCAATAAGTACCCATATTTCATTCAATGCTCATGTGCCGGCTTTCAAACTCAGAGATGCCACTTGTCTTGATGTTTGAGGGTCTTGCTGTTGTTTTTTTTCTGATGTCAGAGTCAAAGATGAAAATGAAGCATGGTGCGTTTGTCTGTGCTGCTCTTGATCGGTGCAATGGTTCATTCAACAGACAGTCTCTAGACATGAGATTGATCTTTTATTTGGGCTTTGTATTCCATTTTTCTTTTTTTAATTTAAAATATTTAGCATGAAATGGTATATTTTGATAGGATTTTTTTTGACTGATTTCAGAGTAAAAGATAATGTAGTGCATATCTGAATAAAGAATATTTTTGATTTTAAAAAAGTGTAAAAATTCTTGAGACTCAACTAAAGAATGTTGCACTGTCTTGACACATTGCCTGGTTTATTTTCATGGCCATTATGTTGCTTTGTTCAAATTTAGTGAAAAATAGTGAAGAATAAGTGCAATCTGAGGCATAAGGTCTATTACATGATCATCTGAATTTTAACAGTTATTTTAGAGTAGGAAGAAATAACTAGTTCAAGAACATTATGAAAGTTTTCCAATGAATTGACAAATGATGTTTTTGCAAAATTATAAGAATAAACTTACACTTTTTATCCAGATGCACTAGTGCTGTCAATACCATCCTTCTTGAAAATATTTACTGTGCTTAGAATATAAAACAATTTTATAAAAAAGTGACTGGAAATCCACAAGCTTGTATGTGTTTCTGTGTAATAGGTAATGTTTGTGTATTGACACTAAGGGCTTCGTTATGCTATATAATAAAATTCAAAGTCACTTGGCTTCCAACTGGTTTGATTTATACAAGGTAGAGTTTAATCCTCTGTCTTTGATTTCTTGGCAGAAAGTAATTTAGAAAAATTTGGGCTTGCATGGCAGATCTGAAGAGCTTGGAAGAAGTCTGACAGAAATGTTTTGGATGATCATTTTCTGGTGGCATGAGAAGGGAATGGGCAAAGTCTGTTCTGTCCTTCAAAAAAAGCAGACTGTTGGTAGTCCTTGGATTAAGTTTGGCAATGTGGGAACAAGCAATCCTGCGATTCTTCCATGCAGCCTCTAAAATTTTGTTACAGATTTTATGGAGAGAAAAATCCATAGTCCATGAGTATGGTGTTTATATTTGAAGCCATTCTATAACTCTCTGCCTAGAAAGAGGAAGATTCTGTACAGAAATGTTGCAGCATTGCTTATCAAGATTCATGATATATAAATAGTTTGAGATTTGAAAGTTCACTGAATGAGGATTTTCTTCCTCTTCCACCATCATATCCTCTCTATATGTTCCCTGTCTAAGGGTTTTGCTTAGCAAAGATTAGTCAAGCCTATTTCTTTTTGGCAGCATAGTGGAACTTCAATTTGTCTTCCATTTTTCTCCTTTATTCCCTTTTGACTGGTCCATATTCTAATTGGGAAATAATCATTCTTCCTACTATTCACTGTTGTTTTCAAACTTCCCCTCAAGCCAACTACTAATTCTGGGAGCTGCACAATTTCTCAGATGTGCAGTTGTTAAATTTTTACTCAGATTACATCTAACAAAGACTGGCCTATTTTCCATAGGTCCATGCTGACCTACCTTAAGAATGTCTTAAATCATCTTATCTTCTTTTTGTTTAAGCTGTCATGAATCACCTGGTAAAGTTTGTGAGCTACTTCTATCTTTTAATTTGACGTCTTATCCAGTTTAAAAAATTGCACTCATTGATTTCTTCGCTGAGCCTGTGTTTTCTGTTTCACCTATGTGTTTTTTTAATGACCTTCAGGTTTGATTTTATGTCTCGAATTGATTCCCTAATTACCTGTTTTATTATTATAAAATATGTCCCTAATTTTTCATTTTAATTCATCTGGTGATCCCATCCAGCCATTGACCCTCATTGTACTGTTTTCTCAGTAGATCTGACATAAGATGTTTCTGCAGGAATGCATTTTTACTTTAATTTAAAAAAGAAGGGGTGAGGGGGAAGCTATGGGCCCTGGTACTTTATCCCTGCTTAAATCTGTCTCCTTTAGGTCTTCATTTTAAACATGAGAAGGTATCTGGTCAGATGCAAAATAATTATGTGCTTTAGAACTTTTGCAGTTCTTGTAAGTGATTATTTAATTATCATTTATTTATTTTATCAGAGATTCATCTATCAGCTGAAGGTCACAATGTCTGCCACCCTAAATTGCTATGGAGGGTGTTGGGGATAACTTTTAAGTCAAATTATATTATAATGTGGAGGGGGTTTGTAATTTCTCTTTCACTGTCCACCTCTAATTTCTATCACTGATGCCACTATAACAAGTTTAGGCCCAGCTAAACCAAATAAATCCTGCTGTCTGATAAAAAGTGAAATGAGGAATGTGGTGCCCAAAGGAATATTTCAGCTTGTCATTCCTTTCCAAGGAAAAATGTCTCCTTGCTTTACTACTACTCCGAGGACAGAGAAGATTACAGAATGCCCAAGATTAATATCTCTTCTGGTGCATCATTCAACCGTTCCCCTTAACTTAGGAATGAAAAATTTGTTGACGGTATTTCATGCTTGCTCTGCTTTTTTATTTTTTTTACTGTGCACTATCTTTGCATGAGCTCATGCAGCTCAGGGCAGCAGCTACATGTGGGGCTGCAGACTGGTGGCAGGGGGGTTGATGCATTTTAGGTGTGCTTTAGGTATAATTTTAAGATGAAAGAAGAGTTTTGGAAGAGAAGGTTTTAAAAATATCAATTAGAAAAATAGGTATCTGTTTACAGAAAAATAAAGATCCTTCAAAGTGCTTTTATATTAAAGCACCTGCCTTTTGTAAGTAATCAAAAGAGAATTGACTCAAGGGTTTCGATTGTGTACCTTTTTGGAAAGCAATGCAATGATGTTACTGTGTTTGATATGGTGAGGTACTGTTGAAAGTGGACTTCTGATCTTCTACTCAGCAAACCGAAGGATGAAAACATCAAATGACATATCTGGAAGTAATAATGTTTAATCTAGTATGAGACAAATAATCCTTATCTTAAGGTGGACTATCTGAGAGAAAATTACAAAAGCAACACTGTACTTCAGAGCCCTTACATTTGTGGAAATATCTCTGTGGGCAGTCAGGGAAGAACAGATCTGTGCTCCTTGGGAAATGTTAGGGGCAGTTTTGTTTCATTTGTACACATGTGCTCCTTTGTTTTTATGCAGCATCAAAACTTTACAGCCAGTTATTTGCCTTCCACCCCAAGACAGTTCTTGTCCAGGCCATGCCCCATCCCTGTTGTGATGCCTACACCTCTCATGGCTTGCCAGAGACCACCATGAAGAGAGGTCACCACTGGTGCCACTCTGCTTTCACTAAGCCTTTCTTGCTAAATGGAAATAAAGTAAGTTCTTCAAAATCCTTTTAAAACCACATGAGTTGAAATCTCAAAAATATGACTAAGTTCAAGAAGCATTTGGACAACACTCTCAGGCACTGGGGCTGCAGCAGGCCAGGAGTTGGATTTGATGATCCTGTTGCATCCTTTATTGCCAAGCAGATTAAAAACCGTTTAATTAATTTGTTCTAATAGAGTATATAAATTCAGGGTATTAAGAATATTAACCCTGAAAGAATGACACTTAATAACAATAGAAATAAATTATAAAATAGTCTTTCCTGATACTTTTAAAATCAGAAGTTTTGGGCTTTTCCTCGAGCCTTCTCTGAGCCAAGCAGTGACTCTTTATCCCATGGCATGGGATTTGCTTGCCTCCATACTCCAGGGATGGTCAGTGGTACCTCATGTAAGGGGATTGCTTCACTGGTCAGGTTCTCAACTGACAGCTCTTCACCTGGTCAATAAGCTCCTGATCCCAGGATTTTGTTGTGTTTGGGAGTGAAATGATAAAAATGAACCTGGGTGTCTCACAGTCATGAGAATGCAAGCTACTAAACATGCATTTTCATAACAGGGACTCTTACTGAACTTGGGTTTTCCAGATTTTGGAATAGTTTAATTGGATTTTGCTTTACATCCCTTCCTATACAAATTGAGGAATATATGATACACCTGTGTATTCCCCTACCTCTTTCTTTCTCTCTAATTAACTTTGGTCCAATGATTTTAAACTAATTAGATCATCCAAGCTGGTGCTAGGAAGCAGGGAGACGTTTCTAATGTGTTGGAGTCAGTGAAAGTACAAATTGGATATTTTTCTGGCAGAAGCTGTTTTCCTGCTTTTTCGTGCACTGATAGTGGATTTAGTTTCTCTCCTCTGCCCAGTGCTTCCAGGTAAATGAGTTAAAAACATTTTAACTGGGTTAGCCTTCTTGGAAGCAATATGTGTTCTGCCAGGTATCTCAACAGCTGGTAATATTAAATTTATTTCTTATGTGGGGTGAAATGTGACCCAGTGTTACAACCAATGGCATGCTTAGAATGAGCATTGGGATTTCACTCCACTGACCATTTTAGAATTCAAGCTAGTTGTTATGTTCCCAAAGCAGTGTGTTTCCATTCCTGGCATTTTCTTTGCTTATGCATCTCATATGTTTACTTCCAAGGTAAAGAAAAGCTACTGACTCAATATGTTATAATAAAAAGTGAGGACAATCGTCCTTGTTATCTGCCTATCTCGCAGTCATTTTTGCCCTGTTTTGCTTGTTTCTCAACTACAGATTAAACTGGTGTCCTATTTGTGCTTCCTAGACAAGTAGTGGGACTAAACAAGCAGTAGCCTTTTCCAGCTGAATGTAACCTAAGAGGTGAGAGGAGTGTGGTGGAGTGGTGGAGAAGGATGATGAAAGGTATCCATGGGATACTCCCCAAGGAAGCAGAGCATTATAAAATGAATGCATGCCTGCTTCCTGCTGTATGAGAATGGTTATAGCTATGTGAGGAGTCAGTAGGAGAGATTGAGTCAAATATTATTAGGGTGGCAAAAACGGAGAAATGGGTTTAGAACAAACCAACTGAGAACATTATGAAAGAAGCCAAGATTGCAGTAGGGGGAAAAAAAAAAGCTTCGCAAAGCATATAAACAGAGCAAGACTGTGCCTCCAGGCATGTGCTTGTATTTAGTGGAAGTGTTTAGCTCCGGTGCCTTGGGCAGTGCTAGGGGAAGAGCTGTGCCTTGGAACTAAGCTGTTTTTTCCCTGCTCATCACCCTTTGCATCTCGAGGGAAGGGGCTGCACTTCCCCACAGAGAGAGGAATGGTGCAGACTTTGCTTCCTGGCTCGATGCTTCTGCTCACCACTTCCCAGCTTCCAAAGCTGGCTGTAGTGACAAGGAAAGGAGCCCTGAGCTTACCAGCTCTTCAGAGCGCATGGTAGTCAAGCTACAGGGTGAAGAAGGGAGAAGAAGGGTAGATGCAAGAGCCAAAAAATGTATTCAAGGATCACCGTGTTATGCATCTGTGCAACTGCAAATTGTTTTGTGCACTGAGCGAGTAACGCAGTTCGTAGAGGGGTGACAAGGGAAATTTGGTGTCAGAATAAGTTTGCATTGTTCAAATGGAGAAAATGTTTCATGTTTTATGACTCCGCGTGCAGCAAGGCACATGAAGTAAATATGCCAGTAAATTGAGGAGCACTTTCCTCCTTAAAAGAGAATAAATTTTAATGAAGATACAGGTGGTATGCACACAGATACGCACACAGAAGAAAATAAAAGAGGAAGTAGAGCAGTTATAAAAAGCAAGCTCTGGAAGAGTTTGATGGCTGCCTTCCCAGAGGTTTTTGGTGGGGGGAAGGTGGAGGAAAATGCAATGGCAGCAACAACAAAAGAAAATCATAACAGGGTTTTATAAACTCCTGAGGAACTGGAAGATGAGACTGAAGGGAACTGAGCAACATCCTCTTCTTAACAGATAAAAGGGAATGTGCTGTAAAAAGCAATATTAAAGTTTGATCTCTTTGCTGGTGACATTTTTGTGATTGATTTAGGGCAGTCCCCAAGCACAAGCTGTTACAGGCCATGCTAGGTCTAACTACAGCACCTTGCTGCAGCTCTGGAGAGACAGGCCCTGAGGACTGGCAGGAAGGGAACAGTTTTTGCTATGGTAAAGACAGCTCAAAATTTAGTAATAGGGCCCGGTGCTACATTCAAGGAGAGAAAATATTTCATGCTTATAGCCAAATGCTTAATGCACAAGCCTTTAACAAAGGATGGTACCACAGAGACCAGACCTGGGTGGGAGACAATTTAATTTAAACTCAATGCTGCCAAACACAAACTCATGTTTGGCTTTTGTGTGGATGAAAGGTCTCAGCACTGAAGTTAAGCTCCTTCGGAGCAAGGCTGAAGCTTTCCACTGTGCCTCACTCCACTTCTTTCCACCCTCAGATAGGGCTCAGCCCATACCTCACATGGCTCTTGTCACCTTGTAGGGCTCGTAGCAGAGAAGCCTTTTGAAGGAGAAGCAGAGAGGTTTGAAGGACTGTCCTGCCTTTCCCCTCCCTGGAGGCAGGCTGTTGGGAGCCTTAGCAGGATGCAGCCAAAGGAAGGCCATCTCCAGCTATGCTGTGTTTCATGGCAGGCACTGGCCAGGGCACAGAGAAATGACAGCAGAGAAACACAAGTGAGGACTCTGGCAACAAGGTACTCAGTTACACAGTACCTTTGTGTATATATTGGGAAAAGAGGAGTCTTGAGCAACATAATGCTAAAAAGAAGAGAGTGTGCAGACTTATTAATTTGAATTGTTTCTCCTTCAGTTTTATTCTGTCTTTATATTTTTCAGTTGCTGTGTAAGTGATGCAGTATTTGGACACTCTGATGCCTTCCTATTGTATACTTGAAATTGTATGTCTTCTGTAAGATTTATGCTAAACCTCTTACAGCTTTTAGGAAAAGAAGCAGCATATTTCATTTGCTGTCCCTCTATAAACAAAATGTAGAAGGACTTTTTTTTTTTTTTAAGTTTGTGTTTTGGGGCAGTAGAAGTAGATGTTTAAAAAATGTGATTAAAAATAAATTTGGAAGCAAGATTAAATATCTGTCAGATCTCTGAGGAATAGATGTCTAAGAATAAAATTAACTCTTTCCCAGAAAAAAACAGTACAGCAAGACTTGTATAAAAGCTTTTATGCAATTCATCTTCTGCCTCAGCATTTCATAGGTAAAAGTCTTCCATATCCACTTTGAGTTCAGGAAATTTCTTTTTATATCTGAATCAAAGTTACCATAAAATAGCAAGATTCCAGGAAGTTTAGAAGACAAAATAATTAAATTTGTAATAAAATCAGAGGTCCCAGCTCTAAAACAACAAAACTGGGGGGGAATTCTACAAGCACACAGGTAAAATGAAGCTTGGTGGGAAAGCGAATTACTTTGTATGATGTATATTTCTAGTACTTCATGCATACATTACGTGTGTGTGTGTGTGTGTGTGTATGTATATATACTTGTGGGTCTCCTTTTTTTCCTTTTTACTTGCAGCTAGATATGCTGTTCCTCACTTGATCATAAAATGGGTAAAGAATTTAAAATAATTTTGCAAATGTAGCATTTGGTAGAAAAATAGGTAAATAAATAATGTTTACATATTTTGTCAGGATAAGTCCTGTAAACTTGTAGACTTCAAAATATCTGTATTAATGGCAGAGTAGATCACAAAGACCAGTTTAAAAAACATTGTTTGCTGCCTTTTTGGATTTCAAATATGCCTACATGTCTGCCTGTTATGACAGAGCTGGTAAAAGGAAATAATTGCCTTGTTGTGACTTAAGAAAACAAGTTTATTTTCCAAACAGTCTCCTAAATATTTACTTCTAGGGAACAGTATGGGGGATAAAACAGTGTATCCTCCCAGTAATGTCTTCAGGACTCTGACTCAACTGTGTTTAACCCAGCAGCAGAGTTAAGGCTGTTGCAATCTAATCTGACAGTCAGTAAATATTTACCATCCAAACCACTCTGTGTTGTTTCTTTGTGCTGTCAGTTCCATGGAGCTAATTTTGACTTGGTGAGATGCTGATGTGGACAGGAACGTTTCTGGGCATGTGCTGCACTCCAGTGCCTGCTGTCCGAGCACACACCTGTCCAGAGCTGCAGGAACCTGCCTGCTGGGGAGAAGAAGACCACCAGTTACGCTGTGGGGTTCAGCAGCCCCAGAGTTACGTACTAGTGTTTGCTGTTGATCATACTGCAGAAATGAAAACCTGACCCTACTAAAGTTAGTAGGAGAGTTCCAGCACCTTAAGTAGGATTAGAATTTCTGTTTATCTTCAGTAATAGTGTTGTGAAGCCGTAGTCCTCATGTGTAAGTACTGTCCTCCAAAGTGAATTTCCAAACCCAGCATATTGTTGTTTGGGAGCAAAGTATATTCCTGTTATTTAAATTAAAAATGAGAATAACAACTTTATTGTCAAAAACCTAGAAACCTAGCCATATTTAAATTTATTCTTTTGTTGGGGTTGGTGAGAAATAGAAGATTAAAATGTGTTAATATATGACCTTTAAAATAAAACAAACTAATTTCACCAATACTGTACTTGTTGACATACTAATTTATTTTAATAATGCCTAAGACAGTCTCAAGCTAACTTAAACTTTATAACATGTTTATAAAACCTGAACCTAGGTTGTTTTGAACTTAGATTTATCTTTGTAAATCATTGCAGTCAGGTTTTTAAGGATATTGAAGCATCTAAAGGTTCGGGTGGGCTTCAGTAGAATCACAGAAAATGTCACAGTAAGTAACACCTGTTACTGGGCACTTTTTTTTTTGCCAGTTTTATAAATAACTAGGCCCTTATGAACACATGTAGCATTTCCGAATGTCTTTACAGAAATTAAGCTGTCAAGTTCTGGCTCTGTGCTTCAGAAAATGGGTGGGAGAGTTAATACATTGAGGAAATAAAAATAGCTCTGTGAAGTATAATGGAGTGGTGGGTGATAAAATCAGCCTGCTGACCTGTTGCCTGGGGTAAAGCTTGCTAGCAAAGGCAGTGAAACAGGCAGCACTTTAGCAGTACTTATTCCAAATAGGCTCTGGCATCCTCCAGAACTGTTTCTTGGGGTATGAAACTCTGCAAGTGGCTGGATGACTGGAAACCTGGAGGCTGGCTACTGTGCTGGTAGTGCTTTCCTGTGGCTAAAGCAGCAGAGAGCTCAGCGTGTGCTAGGTCCCTTTACATTAATCTTACCACAGCCAAGACTTTAGGCTAGCAGAATTGGTTTACTTTATCCTGTCAAGGAAAGAATCTATTTCTAAATGAATTTACAGTGCTGGAGGAGGGAGTGCAAAAGGGTGAAATTTAATGTATGACTCTCAAACCAAACTTTGTAAGATTTTTCTCAGTTGCTTTTGTCTGCATCACTGTCTCAAGTAAGACATGGTTGTGCAGGACAAAAATGCACAGATTACAAAAATGATCTGTTATCTAATGGCTTTTGTAAAAGAAGGGATTAAGTAATTTAATAATCAAAGCTATGAAAAAAATAATTTTAAATGCTGGTTACTTCTTCCCTGAATTTTGTTGCTTCCCATGGTAAGGGACATGGCAAGGAAGCTGGGCTCAAGCCATTTTGGGTCTGACCATCATTACCCATTCTTTATATTGTTTTTCTATCTTCCCTGGATAAAATGGACTCTTGCAAACTCCCATGGGCACCCAAGGCTTCTTATAGTCTGACACAGGTTTTCTGATCTGTCTTCTGTCAGGGCTTCACCTTTTGCTGTATCATACAGGGCAGCAAGAGAAGAGCAATTTTGTTTACTCCCTCTTCCCAAATCTTCCCGCATTTTGTATTCATCATATTCCGTAAAGTGAAGAGGAACGCACAAATTACCATTTTTCTTCTTTTTCTGTCCTCTTTCTTGCAACTCAGGAGATGACACATTTTTTTATTGTGAAAATCACATATGCTCATTGAATAATTTTTAAGCCTTTAGCTCAATAGTTCCAGAATATTTGTTGAGCTGAGACTACCTCGTGAAAGCCCAACACGATACAGCTGGTGCTGATGTTGGGGCCAGTTACATTGAACATATCTCTTTCATGCCCTGTTATTATGAGGGGATCTAATTTATGGACTATGTTGTGAAGTTATTGGGAAACAATACATTAGTAGGTGGAACAATGCATATATCACCCCTTAAATGGATCAAACTCATGTGTGGCTGTGTGACTCCAAGCAATTTCTGCACTGAAAACACAATTTCATTTCAGAATTGCATTGACTGTTAAACTTCAGTGTTTCTGTATGCTCTCGCTCAGATTTCCCTGTATTGGTGCTGTGCCTAATTTCATTCATCTTAGCAACGCAATTAATAACAAGCTCTGAGAACTGCAAATTTAGAGAATGCATAATATCAATGAGCTGGACTTCATCTAAATGTGTGTGTAGGTGCACTCCTTGATTGGAGTAACATGCAGCTAAAACCTGCAAACATCCATCTATATTCCTGTAGGAAAACAGCCAGAAGCACTACAGCCTTGTGTCAGAGAACAGCATTGAACCTGTGTAAGTTGCAAAGTCCCTCTAGTTTTCTTTCTGCAGGGAAAGTTGCATTTTCTCCTGCAAGGTCTTTAAGGAAGCTGCTTGTCAGTGGCAGTAAGTAGGTTAGCTCAGCCGGCTGTACCTCTTGTCTGTATCCTTTTCCTTAGCTATCACTTGCAGAGAGCTGAGAGAGATTTTTTTGGGACTTTCCAGTAGCTGTCACAGTAGCAATGCAGTTGTAGCTTACTGGAATATAGGCAAGCATATGTACCCAAACTCCTACCACGGCATATAACCAAGGACTGGTGAAAATTGGAGGAGGAAAGATTTAGTTTTGGTTTTGTTTTTTTTTTGGTTTTTTTTTTTTTTTTGTATTTATTTCCTGTGTGTATGTGTAACTTCATTTCTAAGAGCCTGCTATTAGAAGAAATTTATAAGTCCATTTACTTAGACGGCTTAACATCATAAGATATTACGGATTTAGATAGCTGGAGCCTTGGAATTTCAGGAGCTTTTTATGCAGCAACATATCACAATAATATTTTCTCTTTTGGTTGTAAAAGTAATGTCTGCCTTCAGAATGCTTTTCAGGTCATAAATCAAATTAAAGAAAAAACATGCATTTTGTGTTACAGGTTTTTGTTTCCAGACTTTATGTTTAAAAATCACTGGGTTAGGAAACACTGATGGGGAAAGAAGAGGATATAGACCAAAAAACAGGAAAGAATGGAATCGGCAAATTTTGCTTTTTCTATCTATTGCTTAGTGATTAATGGGATAGGCATATAGAGTTAAAGTATGTAACTCCAGGCAACTGAGTTTTTGGTGTAATACCTGTTTTTCATATTTTTAATGCTGATTTTTTTTGAGTGGGAAATTGGAGGAGCTGGCCTTGTGAGGTTCTTCCCAAGCGGAGTTGTCCTGTGATTCTGTGACATGTGTAAGTGTGTAGGCTGCTATTGGAGCATGAATGCTGCTGCCTCACAGCTCAGCAAGAGTTTTTGCTGGTCATTGTGTAACATGAAAATGGCAGACAGCCGCATGGTTTGGGACAGCTGGCACTAGAAACATCATTCAAGGTAAACTCTAAGCCTTGCTGCTAATCTTAAAGGCAAGCAAAAGGAAATGGTGCAGCCACTGACTTCACCAAGGGTACTGTAAGCTGAGTAATGGGTAAAAAGTGATTCTAAGTTGACAGAGAAGATTAATGTTACTGGTGCTCCTTGCTGTGGTTTTCTGGGATAGAGGGGGCTTTTGTCAAATATTTAAGTTTGCCTTGATTCTGTTGGGGTTTTTTTTTGTTGTTGTTTGTTTGGTTTTTTTTAATTTGCAACCAAGAAATTTCTTCCTTTATCTCTTGTCCTTCTTTTGCAACTTTACACATTTGTAGCTTCTTGTGTGGAAAGCAGTCATTTCCTTGGAATTTCAGGAAGACATGTACATTAACCAGTAGAGAATGCAGGAAAAAAGATTTTGAAAATAATTCCTGAGCAAATGTCTAGATAATTGTCATGGGAATCTGCCTCTGTCACATATGGATGGATGTTTTGCCCACTTTGTTCTAAGCTCCCCTGTGGTTTGGCCTGGGATGTGTTGAAGGGATGAATGTTCTGAGATAATTTGTCTCCAGTTTTGTATTGGATCTGTACAGCTTCAGATCTTCATAAGTTAAGTTAGTTTTCAAGGCACCTCATATTCTGTTGATGCATCTAGTAAAGTTGTGCACTTTCCCTTAAGTATGTAAGCTCTAAAATAAATTTGAAACGTGAGACTTTGGTTCCACTTTATTGGCTCACACTTCATGAAGTCACTAAGGCTAAGGAAGAAGTTTTAACACTCCACTCCTGAATGATTCTTTCTCATTTGTTAAGGTTTTACACATGCCTTGGTTTGTAACATAATTCTGCAACAGAATGTGCCAAGTGTTGGTAATTTCCTAAGAATGAAACTGCTTCAGATTCTTGTGTTGTTTAGAGTACTTGAAATAACCTCCTGTCTGGATGCAGGCTTCTTACCACTGGTGAAAATGTCTGACTACTACATAACATGTCCTTTACTTACAATATTTCTCAGTATGTTTCCATATAAACCATAATTTTCTCTATGGAAAAATACAAAGGAACTCAAAGAAAATAATTTAAAAATGCCAGCCTTGTAGCATGATAACAGTAGAAACACAGGCTTTTCTGCATATGTTTTGAGAACGTAAGCAGATTGCTCAGCACACGTTTTATCTGGTCCTTTTCTGAAGTTCTTTGTAACTTTTGCTGGGGAGTGAAGTATAGAAAAATGTGTAGTATTGTTACCCTTTTAATAGCAGGATGGCTATTTTGTTATATATTCCCAGTTTTGAGAATTTTGGTTTAAAGGCAAGTGGAATATTGAACTTTTGGGGTATTTTTAATCTACAAATTAGGAAAAAATACCTTGCACTACAATCATGTTCTTGTATATAGTATTTGAAATTAGATTTAAGCCTAGCAGACTGATTAGTTTGGTAATTAAGATTTTTGAATGGGAAGTGCTGCTTATGGAAAGCAAACTCAGCCAGTGGTAAGAGGCTGCATCTCATTTCAAGGTCATCAAATGTGTTTTGTAAGGAGATGACCCTTTAGCTCTCAGAACTTCTTCTGTAATCACTTGCAGTGGTGCTTCGTATTGCTGGATTTCTGTGTAGGGAAAATATTTAAAATATACATGTCTTTCACCTCCAAAACTAAGAGGATAGTATTGGTTGGATTTCATTTACAAAATATGTTTAAGATAGGCTACCTTTATGTAATTTATTGGCCATTTCATTTTATTTCCCAAGAAATTGAAAGGGAGGAGATGAAGTCATAGGAGAAATCTGAAGAGCTGGTAAATACGAAGGTGTTCTTACTCTTCTCTTTTCTCTGCAGTTCTCTTCTCTTAATTAAGATCCACCAGATCTTTTGTTTTACTATTTTGCTGATGGAGCTCATCTTGAGAAAGAGCTCCTACCAAAACCAAGCAGTAGGAAGTTAGGCTTTAATCCAGGTTTACAAAAGCAATTTTGTTTCTTTTTTGGCAATTCACTTCATGCTTCTAATGCAAGGTCACTCCCTACAGACTAAAATGTCACCTTTCAGCAACAGTATGCCATGAAGAATTTCCTGGTGACCACAGGCCTGAAACATGGGTGATATCTTAACAGAAATAGAAATAATTTACCAGGAAGTGCTTAGAATTTTTCTGAGCTGCTTTTTCTAGTGTATGATTGTCCATTTTGCTCACAGCAGGCAGATTGTATTCATGTAAAGGTATTGAAGAAAATTCAAAATTTACAATGCAGAAAAATGAGATTCCCTTTAGCTTTTCCAAATGCTGTGTGCATAATTGAATTTTAATAACTATGTACGCCTCAAACTTTTATGGCATAAAATGGACAGTTGTGTAAGAGGTGGTAAGAAATTATATGCTACACTGTTATTTTTATTTAAAATATTATGCCACTTTACAGCATTGTGTTTGCAGTGCTCTACTGTCTACTACCATAAACTCTCATTATTAGTACCGATGCAGTCAATGAGCTAGACTGCATTTCTATCAGAGGCTTTATGGGACATTTTTTTCATAAGGCAGAAAAGGCAAAATTCCTGCACTTCTACCTGAAACACAGCAGTGAGTCATGGCTGCATGTTACTGCAAAACTGATAAGAGGGCAAATGTTCATTGAGAGCAGAAGTAACAACACTTTAAAGCAAGAAAAAAAAAACCCTAAAAAATAATATGTGAGATAAAATTCAGCATCTGATAATAGCTGTGATTTTTTCAGGGATGGCATTTTATTAATAATTAATTTGGTCCCTGGTCTGGGGGTATACTGCGTATCATATGGTAAGATTTCCTGCAAGTACTAGGTTGAGGGAGGAAAAAAGAAATTAAAAAGGTTTTTCAGAAGATTTAGAAATAAATATCAATACTCCATTTACTAAATGAGAAGAGACAAATATGCTTCATATGCTTTCATTAGTTTCTTTTGTTGATTTTTTTTCTCCTGACATACTGAGTAGGCCTGAGAAAGCCTAAGGTCAAAATCCCCATTAAAACAGAGAAAAACATCTCTCACACATCAGCTTTTACAGACTTTCACTTTCTAGCACACGTCAGCATGAAGCTAAAGCATCCTATAGAACAGAAGAGCCTTTCACAGGCGTCCAAGTCCCAACCATTACTTGCTGCTTTTGGAAATTTTTGGCTTCAGCAATACAAAATTCTGGAGGTGAAAGCAATTCCTTCAGGACTTGGATCTCTAATGAGGTCAGTGTGCTTTAAATGAAAAGCCCTGGCAGTCTAAAAGAAAATACGATGGAGGCTTTTGTTTTCTATGAAATGGGGCCACATCTCTAATAATAATGGATGTAAAACATAGAGTGAGACGAGACAGGCAAATGAAAAATGTGACCTGTATCAGTAATTTTAAAAAGCCCACGAAACCAACCAACCAAATAAAACCCAGAATAACACAAACAACAGACATGAAAGTGCATTAACTGGGCAGCAATGACTGTAGAGAATCAGAGTACATGCACATTTTTTTGCTAAAAGGGAAGACTCAGCCTACAGCAAACAGGGCAGTGCAAGAGACCGGTCTGTCAGTGATAAAGAGTTTATAACTTTTTGTGGAATCAGAGACAAGAAAGGAAGCATTCTGGGGCAGGCAAGGTACCTCAAGGAATGACAAGACCTTTGCCTTGTCCCTTTTCCAAGGCATGTGAAGGTTGTTGGTGCCTGAAACAGTACAGCATTGCCTCACAAGGTTTGTTTCATACCTTCCCAGTGTCCTGTCTGTGCCTTTGATAGTTATGGGTCCACAGAGGACAACAATGGCTCTTTCAGCAGCCAACATTCAATTCTGAGGAGCTTTCTATCTATCTGAAACAAACATGTTCCATAGGTTCTTCACTGTGCTGTTTGGTAACTTGTGGCTTTGCACATATCAGTTAGAGAAGAGAGAGGAAAGCAAAACTGAAATTTTGGAAGATACTTGGTGCAAAATGTTCTACACATACATCCTTAGAACAAAGTTTGTTTGGAGGTAACATCATGTTGTTGTAGTTTCAGACTGAGAGGAACCATTCCTTGGACAGTGAGGTGTGTAATGGGTACAGTGCACATTTTGAAAAGCTGGTGGTTTTGTTCTTCATTGTTCAGTACTGCCTGTGATACAAACAGGAGTCTGGAATTGATGCTGAAGGGTTTGGGGCCTGTGAGTGGCTCACAAAGTCCACAAATAAACTTTTCTGGCCATGTGGAACTGCCCTCTTTTATCCCTGATGAAGTGATGAGCACCTGCTGCTGTATTTCCTGCTTGTGTGGCAGGAGAGCCGGCACAGAGCGTTCCCCATGGCAGCCATGGAATCCCTGGTAAAAGGGATCCCTTACCTTTCAGATCATCTATACAGCATGGGCCCTTGTTGTCTCATGACTAGCAGCAGGAAAAGTGACTTCTGGAGGAGGAATTCTTAATTCATTGGAGTGTCTTGTGTTCTCAATCTAGGCATAGGCTGCCATTTAGAAAAATCTGGTTTAGGTACTGAGGAGATGGAATCTAATGAAATCTATAACAAAACCAGTCTGATAGGGTTTTCTAGAAATGTAGCTTCTCTACAATTGTAAATTACCATAGAGGAGTTCAGTATGAATTTTTGAGTTGTACTTGAGGTTTTCTCTGGTCCCCCAAAGGATTTAAAGGTCGAGTGAAGCCTTTAGCATCGTTGTCTGTTTGGAGTAAGAATGAGTGGTACTTGGTGAAATTGTGAATAATTCAGAGCATCTGTGGTGGAAAGTGAGGACAGGAGAAAAAAAGTTTGGATTTTTTTTTGCTTCAGCCAGAGTTTGGGGAGTAGTTAATGCCTAAGAAAGAAAAACTTTGAGCTGGAGACAATTTCTGCTCCACTGATGCAAGGCAACCTGGCTTTATTCATAGACCTTACTAGGAAAATAGAAAAAACTAACAGAAGGTACAATAAAGGTGAATGCCTTTATTTTCTGAATAGCATTTGCATTTTTCTGATGGTGCATGATGCAGGAGAAAATTTCAGGCAAGCATAGAGAATACAGTAGTCTTATTCTACCTTTGACCAGAGCATGGCTGTGTTGCAAAATTACTGAGAATGATAAATGGTGTCAAAGGGCAAAAATATTTATCTAGCATTTTGTTCTTATGATCAAATAAGAAAAGCAGTCTTGGACAACAATTCTACCTTTGGTGATTGGTTAATTACAAGCTTGAAATTCTAAACTCATTTGTGGGATGATACACATCAAATTTCTTTTAACTGACACACACAAGTTCAAAAACAGAACACATTTAGATGAGGACTAAAACCCTTCTGCTTTCTTACCCGTCAAAAGATCTGAAAGCATGTGGGTTGTAGAAGATGAAGGATATCTGAAGTTATTAGTGTTCCCTTCTGTACTGAAATGATTTAGTAATAAGAGATTAAGTATGAATTAAGTTTTTTTACTACAGCAGAAGGTGTCTGGGGCAGTTGAATTTCTTCTTTTGAGTTTCTGGCAGGACTACTTCTCTGGGGGTTTATAGGACTCATCTCTACAAAGACAAGAAGTCTTTCAGTGTCCTTGATCTTGTATCCAGAAACTATTGTCCATCATGTCTGTGTGCCCCTCAGGAGAGTTTCTATAGCAGGGTATGATGATTGATTTTGATAGTATCTCTGCAGATTCTTTAAAACTTTCATTTCTCATTTTTTCAAGTTAAAGTGGTACGATGGAGGTAAAAGTATTGCAGTAGTCTTCTGGGACAGGAGAGGGTGAGAACTGGATTGAGAAAGAAAGGTTTCATTCCTGAGGCAGTGGAAGATTAAATATCCTAGAGAGATGGTTACTGAGCTCCACTTGTGTCATAATAATGTTTCCTATTTGCAGAAGACATGTCCTGCAGGTACTTCAGGGGGGTGTTCTTACTTTTAAAAACTAATAATACAAAATGTTTATCTCTGGTGTTCCTCTCATTACCTCCTTGGGATTGTTGAGGCTGGAATTGCCTCTGTGCTGTTGAGCTGTGTGTCCTTCATAAGCAGCTCTGGGAGTGCAATGTGGCTTTTGTTCAGGATGTCTTTCTTTTATCATGGGTGGAAGAAGGACTGACCTATGTATTGGCATGTGGGAAGCAGAGAACTGGCTTTTGTACCAATGGAGAGTTGAAATGAAGCCAGGCTACATGGCAAGACTTGAAATTTGGAAGTTTTTTCTTCATGGAAATATTAATATACATAAAGGAAGCCAGCGTATTGACACTGTTACTCCATTTGCAGTGCTGAGTTGCTTGTGCTACGTGGTCGGCCTTGTGTGAGTCACTGTTGCCCCTGCAGACAGTGCTTTCAGGAAAAAACAATTCCTGTATATGAGGAAGTACCATGAGAAACATCAAGATGCTGAACAAGATGATTCTAGGACATTGAATATCCAAATGGTAAACATTATAATGTGAATCCTCATAATAAACATTCTGTGATTTCAGCCATCCACCACAGCTGCAGCAGTTCAAGGGCTTGCTATAAAACAACATTAGAATATAATCCTTCCACTGTTTTAATCCAGGAAATCCAAGGTAGATGCTTAAAAAGTTACTAATACCTAAAGAGAAAGTAGGCATTAAATATTAATAGTTCAAATTATTTATATTTAGGAAAATCGTAGGGCTCCATATGGTTCCACATACAGAGATTTTAAACAATTATGAAGATTTTTGTCAGAAACTCTGTGGATAATGTCAGTTTTTGATAGCCTGTGCTGTGAGCTAACAGATATTAACTAAAAGCAGCACTGGGAGAAAATAAGGCAGAGGAAAAAAATGCTAAGGGTTTTTTTTTGTTTGGTTGGTTGGTTGGGATTTTTTTTTGGTTTTTTTTGGTTTTTTGTTTGTTTTGTTTTGTTTTGTTTTGTTTTTTTGTAGTTGTGTTGAGGGGGAGTTTTCAAGGGGAACTGCTTTGATAGGAACATTTTGGAAGATATGCCCCAACTGTGTACAGAGTGTTGTGCCCCATTAGACATTAAATATGCTAAATACAGTTGGGATATTCCATTTAACTGAATGCTTTACCTAAGAACTCTCTGAAGAATGCAGTTCTACCATTCATTTTCGCTGCCATGTGACCGTCTGTGAGGCCACAAAGTAAGCAGAGATGAATCTGAATGGAAAAAAAAGCTGCTAATTTGAAGGTGAACCAGTGTACGTTCATAGGCACAGGAGCAACTGTGATGTGAAGCAGGAGATGCTGGGAAAATGGGAATACTTTTGTGTCAATGCCAGTTTATGCTGTTTTAAAATTACAGCCTGAGAGCTTAATTTCCACTATTTCCACTATAGGGAAGCATTACATTTATAACAGAGTTTACAGGCTTAGGCTATAGAGGTGGTACAGTTAAAAAGTCGGTCAAGATTTCTATAGAAAAGACCTATTGTGAGGAATCTCCAATTGCTGGTTAAAAAAACAGGTTTGGGACAATATCACATACTTATTGGCTGTAGATACTATTTTTTTTTTTTAATTTGAATTTTTCAACCTATTTAATAATTTATTTTTTCCACATTTGAAAGAAGAAAGGATGTTGCTTTCTGTGTTTATTAACACTATCTGAACTGCTCTGGACATTAGGCTTTAATAGTATGTTCTAAAAATCCAAACTGTTCTAGTTTTGATCTTTAAAAAGGAAGTGGATAATACTACAGATTTGCACTTCCTGTTAAGGCATGGTTTATGCTGATTATGTTCTGCATGTCACATAAAAAGTATATCACTGGTACAGTGCAGGAGACTTTACATATGATCTCATTTCAGATCATTACTCAAGCACAGGGCAGAAAAAAGGCTGACCTGAGATGTTTGCTGTGGCAGAGCTATTGCATTATCAATCAGAATGTTCCTCCACAGGACACATTGATTCCTTACACACCACATCAGTAATCACCACTTCGGTGATTTTAATGAACTGATTATTTAATGTCAAGGAATTTGGAGAGATTGGGTTTTGTATTTCTGCATCAAGAATGGCAAAAGCAGGTTGAGGGGATATTTTAGCTAATCTGCCTTGTTTTCAGACTACTGCTGGCATGGTGCTGGCCTAGCTTTCACGGTGAAGTTTGACACCCAAGAGCTGTGCTCCTAAAGGCTCTCGAGCAGCCAGGCTCTCCCATGGCCATGAGCGAGCAGGGAGGGTGATGGACAGCAGGCAGTGAGGAACAGCAGTGCCAGTGCTGCCTCTGCAGCCAGGCTTGCTGAAGTAGAAGGTGCATTTTCTTTGTCTTTTTGGTCTTTGTAAGTGACATAAATCTAGGCAGTCTTGGTGGGCTCCTCCTTTGCCTGTGCAGGAAGGAAATGGCAAATGGTGATCAGTGAGCTGAGGGATTTATCCAAGATCAAGAGCATGGAGGTAGGATTTGGACTGGAATCTCTCAGGGCCTGATGATCTTCCTCATCACTTAGGCATCCTCTTGACTTAAAGATTACCAAGATGGCTTTGTTCTTCCCCCAAGTGAAATGCCTGACTTGCTTATCATTCCTGGCATTTATCTCCTCTTTGCCATCTTTTGCCCTTCATAGTGGCCACTGAAGAGAATTCTTGCAAACAAGCAGAATTAAATTCAACAAGTGAAGGGAGGTGTATTAAAAAATGCAGGTAACTTGCTCCTTTTTTCAGACTGTACAGGCAGCTGGGAATCTTAGTCACCTCTGAGAGTAAAGAACTTGCTTTATTGTTATGACATGAGTGTTTATTATTGAATTGCACAATAGCTATAGGAAAAATTATGTCTTTTTTTCCCTGTGGAGCCACTGTGAATTTGCACACAGCTGATGTAGGTGCATACAGTGTCTCAAGTGCTAATTTGTATCCCACTGATTATATGAAAGTCTGGAGGAGTAGATCAGATGTAGACACATTTATAGTTAAGTAGGACAGTTATTACCTGTCATATATGATATGGTTCTAACACCATTAATGTTTTAAGGACTCAAAGAAAGCTTTCAAGGGAATTAGATTTACCTTAAAATTCACTAATACTATAATCCTTAAAAAGATGAGCCCTTAATTTGAATGCAGAGAGTTACAATATTGATCATCATCACTGTCCTATGCTCCTACAAATTATCTGATAGTTTGATGTACTTTATGTGGGAATTTAAATGTCACTGTATGCATTTAACAGATGGTGAAACTATAGCACAGGGTTTGTGAAACACATCTAATTAAAAGGAAAACTGTTAAATGGATGGGTATCCATTTATACAGTCTTGATGAAAAAGGTTACGTTCTAGTGTATTTAGTTAACTGCAGTGGTTAGGATTCCAAATACTCTAAAGTGTTATTTGAAGTCTGTAGATGTTGTTAAGCTGACATTCTCACATTGTAGAATGGCTCCTGTCTAAAAGAAGGGGCCCTTTCTTTGTCTCTCAAGCATATGGAGAAAACGGAATGTTTATGCTCAGCTTAACAAGAGACTGCATGAGAGAGTGTTGAAAGTGTATTGGATTTGTTCCTTGTATGACTGTTTTCTAACCAATTCCTTGGATCAGAAATGGACTAGTTGCATTTATGTGGGGTAGTGTATCATATCTGACATTTATGTGTTTGATTAGCCTTGAAGAACTAATTTTTTTAAGGGTTCTAGCATTTTCAATATTAGATTTAAGCCGTGCCTTATGGCAAATACCAGTGTTTGAATATGGTAACAGAAATGTTTTTCTACTCCTTGAAGATAGATTACTTAATGTAATTGATAAACCAAATGATACCTAGCATTCCATTGTAATGCTCTACTTTACATGTAAATTGTATTTTGAAGCACCATGTTTTTTCTCAGTTGTGATTAATCCTTGAAATGAAGGGGGAGGGTTGAGCAGCTAGTTTGTTTTTAATGATACATTCCTCCTTTGGGAAAGATTGACTATGCACAACTTCATTGAATTTAGCAATTTACAATCACTTGTTGAGTTGTCCATGGAGACCAATTCTTTTCCTTCAGGATACTTTGTGCTCTGTTTCTCTAAAGAAAATAATTTCTTATATCTCTATCTGTGGCAAGAGGTAGTAAATTCCTTGCTACAATTTGAATTTAAATAAATCTAGCACATAAAACTAAGGTGTAATATATTTGATGGGTGGAGAAAAGACAGAAATGGGGAAGACAAGTAATTCAAAACATGCTCTTATTTTGTGAGGTTTTGGTTTTCATGTCAAAATTTTAGATTGTATTCAGTGTTGGATGCTCATTCCTATTTGCCTGTCACATACCCTCAGCTGGCCTTTAGCTTTTTTGGTTGCCCTGCCTCTTCTTCCTGCTCTTTCCCTTTTTCAAATTGTACATAGATATTAATGGCTTGAATAATTTTGCTAGAAGACTTGTTTGTTGTCTTCTGAACCTCTTAGTCCCACAGGAGAGAGTGGGAATGTGCAGTAACATCTAGCTTAATCCCTGCAAGTAAGGGGAAAATCATGTGTGCAAACGTTGGGAATTCCTGTGGGAAACTATGGTGGATCCCTGCTAGCTGAATCTTTTTTTGTGGGGAGTCAGTGCCTCACAAAATATTTCAGATTACTGGGGAAACACTGTCACTTGGGAGTGCTGCTGGGCCCTTCTTTGGGAGTGGGAATACCAGCAGACAGTGCTGGAGCAGTGGGATGTAACAGTGTGTGGGCTGAGAGATACTGCAGCCTTTTAAAGGTTATTTGGTGGGAGAGCTTAGTGGCTAATGATCAAGTGCAACAAGATTCACATATTCAGTCAATTTAGTGTGTTATGCAGCAGTGTCATGGCCATCCCTCATGACAGCAAAAGAAGCAAAAAAATGGTTTCCTAACAGAGAGAAGGTTGATGCTCCTTCTCATGCCAGGTGTTGCACTGTGTGTGTGATCTGGAGTGATGTAGTGGGTGGTTTGGTTTGATTTTGGTTTTTTTCCCTAAAACTGTGCTGAGAGCTGGCATTTGAACAAGGAACGGTGATGAATGAAAATGCTTCCTGTTCCTTTTATTAAAAACGGCTGAAAATTAGCACTGTGTATGTGGGAATGATAGAGAATGACAAATTCACCAACCAAAGGGTTGAACTCACACTGTTAGAAATGACAGCGTATCTTTCTACTGACTGAAAGAATATCATAAATGTAAATAGATCTGCTAACCTCTGTTTCATTGTCTGGGTTTTGACTCTGTATTTCACAACTATAAAAGTACTTGGATGTCAAGTGAATCATATGAAGTACAAGAGATAAATAACTTTTTTGTTTCCTCTCTTTTCCCCTCCACATTTTCCAAAATTGCAGCCACAGGAATAAATCTTCAGGCTGGCCTCACCCTTCAGGGACCTGGAGCTTGAACCAGGGGACACCTTATGGATGGGAGATGACGGCAAACAGAGATGGAAGAGACTACTTCATCAGGTAAGTGGGCAGTGTGGGGCGCAGCACTGCAGCCCTGCTCTCAACTGTATCCCCTTGGAATCCTAATTCCTGCTTCAGCCCAACATGGTTAATGTTCACTGCTTTGATTTATGGCACAGGGATAGCTCAGACTGTGCTTGCTGCTCTTTGCTTTGGTACTTGGTTACTTCATTTGCTCAAGAGAATGTTGATAATATAAGGACCTGTAATTCTTTGAGAATTACAAGTAAGGTCATTAACAAAAGATGAATAAAAAATAAAAATGCCATGTTTAAAGAATGAGGCAGAAGGTCAGTTCTGACTGAGACTTCCAACTCTCCTCCATGTTGATGCCTTAGGATTAAGCTTTTATATTTTTCAGATCCTGTACTGCTTTAGTTGTATAACTCTAAAACTCCACAGCCTGTCAGCTACTGTTCTCCTGTTTTATTCAGACAAAACAATTCCTCTCTTGGCCTGAAACTCAAGGACACCTTATTGTCTCAGGCCCAGAGAGATGTAAACAACAGTGAAGAGGGGGGGCAAACTTGGAGTAAATGACTTCATTACCTGAAACTGTCATTGGAGGATTAACCCCTTATATGGAAATAGACTTTTAACTTGTGACCATTGTCCATCTTGGGTAAACCCCCCCGGAGGCTTTTGACTGCCCAAAGTGCCCCTATTGAAGGCCTTTAATGAAGACCCGCTTTCATACTCTTAATTTTGTCTAGCCTCTGTTTTAGGTAGCCACTCCAAGGCATCAATGTGAGGTCTTTTGGTTTAGATATTCATTATACTCATAATAAGAAAGTGTATGTTTGGATCCTGTATAGTAAATGCACTAATTTTTAGCTTTCCCATAGCTTTTAGCTCTGATTTAAAAAAATAAATATCAATATGTATGATATAATTGTAAACATAATTGGCTTTTCTTTTCCCATCATAAGCTGTGAATAATAATTTTTTTTAATCACTGAGGTGCCTTGGATAAAACACATTTTGCTGTACTAGCAAATGTACTCTTAGGTGACTTTGGAACTTCTTCACTAAAAAGGGGTGATGGTAGGTTTAGCAGAGCTATTGGCTGCTTGGCATTCTTTTCTTTAGCTTACATTTCATTTTTAAGGTTAGCATTTTGAGTCTGTTCTTGTGAAGTTTTGGCTTTTTAAATTGCTGTTTAATTTTTGTCCTTATCAACCTATTTAGAAACTTGCAGGTGCTTGAAAAAGTCATGGATGCGAATTAGAATTCTTTTAACACAGAGTAGAAGGATCAATCATATTTTTAATTGACTATTAAAAGTGTTTAATTCTCTCAAGATCCTTCAACTGCAAAAAAAAATAATCACCAAGCATAAGGCTGAAGATCCCTGTAACTGTGCTTTGCTTCCCTAGCTCTTTTGCCCGCAGGGTATGCCCTGGCTTCCTAGGAGGCATTTGCTTTTGGAGCCAAAACAAGATTTGTAGCAGCCTGGTGACCTGAAGGCTTTCAAGATTTAGAGCAATTTCCGACCTGTCCAAATTGGAACAAATTTTCTGGGTTAATGAGGGCTCAGAAGCTGACTTTGAAATGTTGTTTTCTTGCTTCAACAAGTATTTGTCATGCTTTGGATGTCTGAAAGATGGGCAGTATGAAGCTGAATGCCAGGCACAATATAACTGTATTAGCCTAGGTTTTCTGCCTGAGTTAATGAGGCTTGTCGAGAAGTATAGATGAGCCTCCAATGCAGATGTGAGACTGTTGTTTCTGTTACTCGTGTTAATGAAGATACCTGCACACCATCTCATTCTTATTTTCTGCAAACTGTTGGCATGTTTTCATCTGTGTGAATGAGATTCATTTGAAGGAATAATATCCTGATTATGAGGAGAGGTGCTACATTTGATTGCTCCTCTTTTCTCACTGGTCACATAATGGGATGCTGCACTTGTTGTGTAGCTGTCAACAGCTTTAGCTTACAAAAAGCAGTGCCTTAGTACTCATTAATTTTGCAATTTGGGAATGTTTACTAACCCTCTGCAGCTAATGATTATTTTATTTTCTAATGGCTTTTAGTACCTTAAAGTACCACGTCCCTGTCTTAAATTGAGAAAACTGCATCTAGGGAAAAAAAAAAATCCATAACAGGAAGTGCCAAATTATGCCTTAAGTAATTTGAGGCCTGTGGTTGTTTTGTTGTTGGGGTGGTTGTTTCTCATGCTCTTAAGAGGTACTTGTTTTTCGTTCTCTTTTGGGCTCTCGTCTTCCTTCCATTTTTCTCTGCATGTGGATAGCAGACTACGTGGAGAAAAATAGTCTGCTCTGAGAGGTAAAAGGCATGAAGCCTCTGTGGAAACTGATCTGTAGAAGCCTTTGATGTTTTGTGGCAGACTTTCCAACCCACCGGAATCTCTGAGCAGTTTCAGGTGCAAGGTGAACACTGCTACATACCTACACCCTGGGTGGTTTATAGTACATATTCCTACAGTACATATTCATACGGTACCAAATGCTTCACAGCATTGGCTGTAGCCTGTGCACAGATGTGCTTCCAGAGTAGTAATGCATCTTACGTGAAATGATGTAAGGAAAGCATTAAAAGCCAGTACTTTTGGAAACAGAATGAAATCAGGAAAGCATTTGGAGCCACGTACTCCTGCAGCAAGTCCCCAACCATCCGCCATGGCCCAGGGAACATCAGCCCAGGTGGCTGCTACAATGTGACTGGGTAGTTCCATTAGATATATCTTGGTTTTAGAAGAATGACCAAAGACTAAATAGAGCCAGTGACTTGCCAATGATTCCTCTGTGGAGGTGTACATAGTATTTGTCCTTACAGTGACTGTTATTTGGCAGAGAAGCTCTCTGGCTTTCAGAAGAACTGTTTTTTGCAAATAAGGCATGAGACTATATAAATTAAAACAGAATTTAATTTTCTTTCCTTCATTTTCATGCCTAGATTTTAGGAATGATATAGTGAGACGATTGTTGACTGTTATGCCAATAAAGACAGGAGAGAGATCAGCGAGATAGCATTTTTATTGTCTCTAAGGCTTTTTATAGCCATGCAGATTAACAAATTGCATCACACTGAAGGAGAAAAAGCAATTCAAATACTTTGCTTGGTTTTGATTAAAGATGTATAAACCAGGTATTATCACAATGAAATGTATGCCTGAGTTCTGTACAAGGAAGTAACATAATTCATAGCAACATTAACTGCTTTTTAATTAAATAATTTACTTTGTGCCATAGGTACATATCCATTCAACTGCAAGCAGACATATTGTAATTTTGAAATTGTGGGAGGAACAGAGAATCCAGGAGAATCTTCTGGTGAAATGAAATGTAATTATATAGTGTTGGTGCAAATGCTTTAAGGCATGAATGAGAAGAGATGTTTATTCTTTCTGCTGAAGCAAATTTGATTTTCAAATTTTCAAAACTCTGAAAGCCCTGATGACATGAGCTAATCAGGGGCAGCTTCCATCACCAGGCAGTGCTTTTACAAAAGTGTGAGAAGAATCTTTTATCAAAATATTTTCAGATGTTGCTATCAGTTCATTATCTCTTCTGTAGAGATGGCACAACCAGGGTAATTTTGCAAACCTCTAAAATGTTTTTTCTTAAGTTTAGGCCATGCTACATAAAAGTTTCAGAACTTCACCCATTCCCTTTTACCTTGCCCCTTTTACTTGAAATAGCAGTATGATATAAGTAACACATTTCAGTATGGGAGGATGGCAATCATCTAGTATTCTCCCAGCATGTTTCTGTACTTCACAAGCTGTATTAAACTGGACTTTTATTATGAAAAATTTGAATATGGTATATTTAACCACTTTAAAGTTCTAAGTGTTTTATTTGCATCTATTATATATGCTGTGTAGTATATGATCATGAGAAATTCTGTAATGTTAATTTGAATAAAAGTATGACACTTATTAAAAATGATTTTGTGTGAATATAGTATTCCAGAGAGCAGAAAGAGCAGAAGGTCTTGGCTGATTTTGTATATAAAAGGTTAAGACTCACAGCAATTTTAGGTCCTTATTTTTGCCACTGCTGTGATCTTACTGATTTTTAGGCTGGTACATTTTTTTCCTTTCCCTTGTGGAAACTCTGCTGCTTGTCAGATCTAGAGGGAAGTTGATAGAGGGAAATAAACAGGCAAAAGCTAATAAAAAGTCAATCTTAGGGAGAAAGCAATAAATTTTATGTTGGTTTTGCTCTAAGTCAGTCCTTTTCATGGTCTGATGAAGTTGCAGAATGGTTTAGCATGGAAGAATCCTCTGAAGGTCAGTCTGTCCAGCCTCCTGCTCAGACCATGGATATTACCAGGTGATGAGCGTTGCTGCCACACTGAAATACCTGAACGGTTTGAGAATAGGGCTGCAACAGAGTTGTATTGTCTTAAGCTGCCCTGCAACTCCACTTTAAGGTGCAAGTGGAAGCAACATTTACTGCCTTCAAAAGTCTTACCTTTTTGATTCCTATTGCTGTTTAATTCCTAAGGAATGAGACACTTTGGTATTTTCATTGATCTGGTTTCTGTCATTCAAATAAAGACCAGAGAATGTGAAATAAAATTACCTGAAAGGAAGTGCAGCCCTCCTCATGAGAACCTTAAGTAACACTGGTTCCACTAAGGTGTAGTTAGTTATTAGATTTTCAAAGTAGAAGGGTCTCTTAGGTTTATTGCCATATCCTTGTTTGCAAGAGGTGCTATTGGTTGTGTTTACTTTATTTTGCTTTATTATTTTTATTGATTGTGTTTACTTATTCTTGCTATTGCCTGGGAGAGGATGATGGGGTCTGTCTGTGTTTCCACTTTGGTTTGCTCCCTATTTGACTCCAAGGACCCTGGCCATCTGTACTTTGTGCATATTAGCTTGCTTCTGTGCTGCAGTCTGGAACAAACTGAGCAAACAGTTGGGATCCCAGACAAGAAATTAAATGAAGCACACCCAGAGATCAAAGCCTGCAGCATTATTATTGCTTGGTTTGAACCCACAGGCCAGTCTCCAGAGTGCACAGCAGAACTGGGAGAGTACTACTTGTCAAAAGTCTTCCTGAATTTTATTTATGTTAATGTGACGTGGTTGCTAGGGCAGTTGAAATGACTAAGTCCCACCTGGTGGATGAGGGAACCTCTGAGGACGTAGGCTGCTTGGACTTCAGCAAAGTCTTTGATATTGTCTCCCATGGCATTCTCATGGAAAAGCTGGCAGTCCACATGTTGGGCAGGTGCTCTCTTGACTGCATTAAAAACTGGCTGTATTATTGAGCCCAGAGAAGAGTAGTGAATGGTGTCACATGCAGTTGGAGGCCAGTCACTGCTGGGGTTTTCAGAGCTCAGTACTGGACCAGTCCTGTTTAATACCTTTATTAAGGGATGAGGGGATCAAGGGCACCCTCAGTGTGTTCACAGACAACACTAAGTGGGGTGGGAGTATTGATCTGCTGGAGGGTTGGAAGGCTCTGCAGAGGGATCTGGATAGGCTGGATCAAGGGGTGAGGTCAGTGGTGTGAAGTTCTGTTGAGTAATACACTCAGTGCAGGTAGCTGGGTGTGCAGCTGCACTGGGAGCTGCAGGTTGAGCTCTGTGGGTGGGAGCTGGCACTACAGGCTGTGAACTGCCAACCCTTTGCATAACAAAGGGCACAGAGCCCTGTGGCACAGCCAGGTGACCTGATGCTCCAAGACACAGCAGGAGCCAAGGATCCCAGACTTCCCTGTGCTAAAACTGTAAGGATATAAAAGCCCAGGTTTCCTTTATTCAGAGTTCCTCCTCAGAGGCATCCAGCTCAAGCTGTTATTTTGTTCTTGCACCATGATTAAATTATTCTAAATATTAAGACCTGTGAGGCTCTGCTATGGGAAACTTGGGGTCGAGCTGGTAAGGAAACCTGGTCTGATGATGAGTGTGGGGTGTGTAGCTGTGAAGGGGCCTAGGTCCCAGCTAGGGTGGTGTGAATGTGACAGAGTGACTCCTGGATGATCAGACAGGGACAGTTGAACAAGTCTAAGTTTCTGGCTCCTGCACTTACAGTCACAACACACCCTGCAGCACTACAGGCTTAGGGAGAGTGGTTGGAAAGCAGGCCAGTGGAAAGGACCTGAGGGTGTTGGTTGACAGCAGGCTGACCATGAGCTGGTGTGTGCCCAAATGGCTGAGATGGCCAACAGCATCCTGGATTGCATCAAAAACAGTGGGACCAACAGGACTGGGGAAGTAATTTTTCCCCTTTGCTGGCCGCTGGTGAGGCCACACCTCAAATCTGTGGTCAGTTCTGGCCTCCTCACTTCAAGAAAGACATTGAGGTGCTGGAGCATGTGCAGAGAGTGACAACAGAGATGGTGAAGGTCTAGAGAGCTGAATCCTTTAAGGAACTGAAAAAAAGTTATAGGAAGGTGAGGGTCGGCCTCTTCTCCCAAGTAACTAGTGACAGAATGAAAAGACATAGCCTCTGGCTGCACTAGGGGAGGTTCAGCTTGGACATCAGGAAGAATTTCTTCATGGAAAGGGTTGTTAAACATTGGAACAGACTACCCAGGTGGAGTCACCATCCTTGGAGGTGTTCAGGAAATGACTCTACGCGGCACTTATTGGTATGGTCTAGTTGACAAAGTGGTAATCGGTCAAAGGTTGGACTTGGAGGTCTTTTTCAACCTAAATTATTCTGTGTCATATCACATTTTGATATCCTGAGCTCCTTGTTATTCACTAGTGTTTTTGTATTTACTATCAAAAAATAATTCTAGACTTCTTCCAGGTGTATCTGGCAAGCTTAATTATTTTCTCTAAGGTTTGTTATCCTGCATATTTAATCTCCATGATTTTTGGCTTGTGAAATCATTACATTTAGGTTGTTCTTGTTTGGCTTAGTAGCTGTGATATTCCTGAAACATGAAATTCTTAAATGTCAGCTTTTGCCCTGTACAGGAAATAGAGGTAACACGTTTATGTTCTTTGATAACTATTGTAGGTCCCAACATCCCAAATTCTCAAAGCATACACAGTACAATATTTCTTTGCAATAAAAAATATTCTTCTTTACTCAAATACCTAAATTTTCTTTAGTAGTTTTCATCTTATTCTTTTAGTGCCTGCTGTTCTTAGAAGAGGAACTCAGTTGTGTTTTCTGAAAGTTCACCTCTGTGCCTGTTGATGCATCCTGTGTGGTCTGTGTTCTCCTGCTTGTACACACAATTCTCATGGCTGGCCAGCAATGTGGAATGACAAAACACAATCATTGATGATATTAATGGCCTGTCGATCAAGCATCCTGCTTATTAAGGACCACTAATTTATACCAGATGCAAAACTGAGGCTCACAGCTTGCAAATCAGTTTACTTCAAAGTAAATAAGCACAGAAGATGACCAGACCATTCAGCATTTTAAAAAATTATTATTTTCTTTTTTTTATGTCTAGCCTACCCCAACCTTCTCATAAATGTGTTCTGTAGGTGTTTGCATTGTTGGAAGGTTCTGAAAACCATCAGTGGATATAAGTAAAATATAGTGAAAGCCTTGATTGTTGTTACTCTGTTGTTCATCTTCCTGGGTTTTGAAAAGGCTGTTGTTATTTTACCTTAAAACTACCATAGTACATAAGGCCATAATGAAAGTTTGAAGTCACAGGAGCCACCTTCTGCCCTGTAGGTATGATATTACATAGCACTTTATTGAGCACATTGCATTCTTTCATCTCTAAGTGCAGAAACAATGTTCCCTGAATTCACAGGGGATTTATGTGATATTCACAAAAATATGAGCAGCGCAGCTGCTGCTGCTTCGTTCATGAGGCACTCACCCCTTGTGCAGGGCACCTTTCCTTTGGGCGAGGGCTGTGAGCGGAGGCAGCCCGTGCGCCGCTTCAGTGCCTCCAGCCAAAGGCTGGCTGCCGTGCGCCTCTTCGGGCATCTCCACTCCCAGGTGAGATGCCAAGGGGAAAAAAGGCAGTGGAATCACACTCTGGCCCACTTATTCCTGAGTCCCTAAAAGGGACATCCAATGAGATTGAATGGCAGGCAGTTTAACAGTGATAAAAATAGTACAACCTATATAATTAGCAAATAGAACTCTCAGCTACAGGTTACAGTAAAGCCTAAAATGCTTTGTAGGATTGAAATGTACATTTGCAAAGTACATTTGTAATAAGACTTTCACTATTAAATTACATAGGATTAAAAAAATTAGAGCAGATATAAAATCTTATGTTTCAGACAAGCGGGTGAGTCAGCTGCTGACTGCCTAGGGCTAGGACGAAACTTCCTGTATTAATCAGGTTATTCTATAATTACAAGGTTTCTTGCACCTTCCTCTGAAGCGGGTACTGAGTGCTGTCAGAGAAAGAATACTGGACCAGGCGGACAACAGGTCTGATTGGTATGGCGATTCTTGGGGTTTTTTCTATCTCTTTTATGTTGTTTTTTTTTTTTAATTCCCTTGTCACTAATACGGATGGTTGATATGAATAGTGCGCTATTAGAGAAAGAGTGCTACTCTGCTTCTTTCAGACTGCATACAAATTTGCTTTCTGTTGCTAAGGATTTGACCTACTCAAGGACAGGATCATATGGTGGAAGGGGGAGTGGGTCTAGAAGAGATGAGCAGCAGCAGGGATACAAAAATGGAAGGGATTGTTTAAAGCAAACCTGAATAATTTGAAAGGAGAAGAAGGAAAATTGTATAGCAACCTGTTTATGTCAGTAGTTTGCCTAGAGACTACTCCGGTATGGTGAAAAAGAAAGTATTGCTAAATCAGCTCAACCTCCTGAAAAGAGAGTATGATTTAACGATTGTCCTTCCTTCACAAAGAGATGTTGCTCTAGCCATAAATACAGCAGTCATGAATATGACAAAGTGATGTTAATACTGGCTGGGATAAATCGTTGTTATAATGGAGGGTATGATAGCAAGGAGATGATGGTTTGTGGCGTTGTTTTATTTTAACTAGAGCATGGAAAAATGGAGAGTTCATTTCATTGTAAGGCAGCTGTACCTAACCTGGTTAGTGTGCTGTAACTCAGGAGCTAGTCACAGCAGTGTGGCTCCCTCCCTCTCTACTGGCTTGCAGTTACTGAGTCCCCTCTGCACATACACAGAACCCTCACTGACTGAACCAAGAGTATTTCTAACACTGGAAAGGTGAGGGGGGTTATACAAGAAGGTGTGAATGTGGGTGAGACTCCTCAGAATAGAAGAAGCTTTTGCTCAGTCATTTGCCTTGGGTTGCCTGGATGAAATTATGCCTAAGAGGAGTACAGGGAATTATACTGCAGGCCTCTGCTACAGCAAATTCAATGTTTCTGAGCTAGTCCTCTGTGTTTTCTTGAAACACAAACTGGATGGGGACACCATGAAAATCAGAGAAGTATTGCATCCTGAGAACTGTTACGCTTGGGTGTTTGAAGGCGGATTAGGAAGGAACAACATTTCTGGAGCAGAACCAGATTTAAAAAAAAAATCAAAGTACGGAGGATCAGAGAATACATTAATACAGAGGTGCAAAGATTAAATCCTCAGTATTGTTGGAGTACACAGTGTTCTAGGTAGGTGTTTCATATGGAATAACAGCAGTTCGTCTGTGAATTGAATTGCAGCATGTAAATGCTTTTGTAGAAGCTTTGCTTTGGTACACCAAATTACCTTTCCTGGGAGTGTAAAACAAATTAATTCTTGTAAACAGTTTGTGTGAGAATGATAGTCCCCAGTGGAGTCTGTTTTCAAGCATCTCTCTCCTGAAACAGTGTAGTCCCTGCAGAACTGAGACTAAAGGTGTCATGTTCTGTTTCTGCAAAGCCATGGAAGTGGTTGGAAGAGTGGTAGTGTTTTGTAAGAAGCTAAGTCTTATCTTGGGTCACATGCTGGTATCCCAATTGATGCAAACACAGAGACTCTGCATATGAAATAAAACCAGGCTATGTAAAAATAAAGAGGGGAATACAGCCCACCTGAAAGGTGTTTTCTGCAGCTTGCACGTGGGGCCTTAGTGGCCATGAGCTTGGAAATTTAAATAAAGCAAAGCTGTCTGATACTTGGTGATGGAACTGACACCTTTCACAGCAAAGGCTAGGTGAAAATTTCCCCCAGAGCTGCAGTTACGACATTGAGAGAAAAATGTGCTGGAGCTGGGTGATAGAGCTGAAAAAAAAAAAAAAAAAGTATGAGAGTTAGCACATTCTATTGCTGCTGTTCAAATACCACAGTTGAAGTTTACCGGTTCATCATGGTGTATGTAGAGAATTTAAAATTAGTTACTTCATGTGTTATGCCATGACAGGAAATACCGTATTTCCAGCAGACACTCATGTACTAAAGAACTGTGTGCTGATGTATATGAAAGCCAGCAATTAGGAAGCCTAATTCATCCTGTTGGATTAATTTCTCTCCAATAATTATATTTACAGTTTTCTGTAAAGAAAATCAGGTATAAGCCTCCTGTGAAAGGTTCTCATCTGGACAGTTATTGTAGAACATGAAGATAATTTGTTTTAGAAAGACAAGATGAAACTAACAAAAGTTTACTGAATTTTACTTCTCATTTAGTTTTAAATTTCCCTTTTTATAATAAAATACTGCCTAATTATACTCAAAATTCTCAGCTCCCAAATATAATTCTAAGAATCCTCACATTTTGTACGTTGTCATATATGTGTAAGATTCAGGTAAAGAAATAGTTCAACTGAACTCAAATTAATCCAGTCACTGACAACATTATGACTCACTGCAGTATTTTGAAAGCTGTTTATCTCAAGTTCACTGGAATCCTGGACCGTTCCACAGAAGAACTTCAATTTAAAATAAACCAATCAAACTGTGTCGCTGAGCAATTAAATATCTCCATGGTAACAGGGATTAAGCACATAAGGTAAAGACCTGCTGACAGTGCAGAGATTATTTCAAATTTCTGGCTCTTCCAGCAGTATACAAATGAATTTACATTTTCTGCATCAAACATTGGGAGACATAAAATGAAAGCAATTGAGCTACTTCTGTGACATCTTGGGACTTCAGACAGTATTTTCTTGACAGGGGAAGTAATTAGCTGGAATTACAAGAAGGAACTTAGCAGACAGATACAAATAAGCATTTGCTCATGGGATTTATTTAGCTCTTCATAATTAAAACCTGGATAGGCATATTATTTAGGATACAAATAGCATGGAAAAATCTTGCCATCATTAAAAAAAATTAACATAATAACACCATTTTTCTTTTAATTTTTATGTGTTGTTAGGTTCACTTATGAGAGAAGGTTAATTGCAGTTCTGCTATCAAGTAATATTTTTAATGAGAAATTTACTTCTAAAGTTATAGTGCAGATATACCTATCTACTGCCTGTCCTACTGATATTCAGTGAAGACATAGGATGATGCTTTAATCAATCCTAACATCTTTCTGATTCTCTCTGACTCTATTCCTAGCTTTTTTATGTGTATTTATTAAAACTACTGGAAATGCACATCTGTTGGCATGTGTAGTTTTCAGCTTTCCGTTATGTGGCTTAGGGTTGGTTTGTTTTTCTTTTCTTAGACTGGTTTGGTTCCTAGGGACCTAGAAAGACTTGGAAGGGACCTTAAAGATCAGTCAGTTCCAACCACCTGCTGTGCACAGGGACACCTTTCACTAGACCAACCAGCGCAGTTGCTCAGGGCTGCATCCAGCCTGCCCTTGAAAACTTCCAGCAATGAGGCATCCAGAGCTTTTTTGGGCAACCTGTGTCTTCCAGCCTCACTGCCCTCAGAGTAAAGAATTTCTTCCTAGTACCTAATCTAAATCTAGCCTCTTTCAGATTAAAACCACTGCTCCTTGTCTGCAGCTTGTCCTGTCATTGAAAGTCCTTGTAAAATGGCTTTCTCCAGCTCTCCCATAGGGCCCCTTAATGTACTGGAAGGCTGCTCTAATGTCTTCCTGGAGCCTTCTCTTCCCCAGACTGAACAATCTCATGTTTCCTAGCCTGTCTTGATAGGAGAGTTGCTTTTCTGTCAAACTGTGGGAAGTGGAAGTGAGCTGTAGCTCTTCATCCTGTATTAGGCACTTGCAAACTCTGCAGTGCTTCTGCATTCTGAATATTATTTCAGTATTTTGAGCTCACAATATGTTGAGATGAAAGGTGCAGGCTTCCCACCACTAGTGCTTACTACTTTGAGGTTGGTCTTGGACTCATGCTGTTCTCATTCTTTGTGGCAGGATGGACTTCCTACCCTCACAGATAAGACATTTGGAAAATATTTTATGAGACCAAGTTGTAGATGGACTCACAAATGAACCTCTTCATTTGGAATTAGAATTTACCTACCCTGTCAGGCTACATTTTGTTGTCTGCTTTTGAATGTGGGAGCCTAAACAGTCTTGATTCCCTGTTCATTTCAAACACAAGCTTAGGTCTCTGTGTGTAAAGAGACAGGCTTTTTAGCTGTGCTTCAATTGTCCTAGTTGTCTGACACTCAGCTTTATGTTAGCATGTCCTTCCTTGCATATTGAGATGCAATTTTTTCTCTTTGCATCTTGGGATGAAAAACTTTTGTTAAAAATTCATAATAAATATGGCAGATCTATCTAAAAGTCATCGTAAGTGGTACGTTCCTAAAGGAAGAGATTAATACTAAGCACATTTGGTAGGAATGAGTGTAGAGTGTCTGTTTATGGCTGCACTCTTTTACCATTCAAAAAAAGAAGAAGCCCATGGTAAAGTTAGCTCCTGGCATAAACATCCAGCAAATGTAGAAGGAAGAAGTTCTGAAACGTTGATGAAACTTCAGGTAAATCAGAAAGTCAGGGGTTTATGGAGGAGGTGTTGTAAGAAACAACTTCAAAGATAAAGAGAGTTTCTGAGGACTGCTGTTTTAGATAATGCAGTTCCTGGGCTTGACCAGGTGGGAACAACAGTTTTACCTGGGATCAAAAGAGACACTTCATATTTTTGTTCCTGCTTATAATCCCTTTTGTGCAGTGTTTTCTTCTTGCTGCTGTGTTTATTGGTTTTGTTTAATCCAGTCAGTGCCTTGAGCTGGACAGAAGAGACTTGGCAAAAAGCCATACTGATAAAAGACATCTTGGGTTGGGCCAGAGGGGCTGATTTTGGCAGCTCACGGTAATGACATTTAGAGGTTTTGTTGCATAATTTCCTGTTGCCAGCATCCAATGAAGATGCAGTTCCACCCTTTTAACAGGGTCCCATGGAAGTACGAGCTAACGATCATTCTCTGAGAAGGAAACCGTAAGCATAGCAATGGTGTTGCACACTGACAAGTTGTAACTTTACAATTTTAACTTTTTAGTTAAAATATACATATAAAAATAGGGGTTTCAATGCCTTCAAACACGGGCCAAAATTGTGGCTATGTCTTGAAAAATATTTGGGTCCCCAGAGTGTCACACTATGACTAGCCAGAAGTTTCCAAAACACTTTGAACAGTGCCTGGTAAGAGAAATCCCAACGTCAGCATACTCAAGCTCCATCTAAGACAGTCCTGTTTCCCTGACTAGAATTAATTAACGCAAGTGCAAGCTAATGGGCAGATCATAGAAACAGCTGCTTTCATGGCATGAGCCTTCAGGAACACTGTTCCTGAAGGAGGAACCTATCACCTGAACATAATGTGTAATGGATGCACAGCTGGTTTCCCAGCCTTGCCTCTGTGACTTGCATAGGCAATTGAGCCCCGTGCTGAAAGCCTGGGCACCGTTAGGGAGAGTGACAGGACAGGGCTTCACGTGGAGCTGCTTGGAGGGGGCAGTTTGGCTGGGTAGCTTGATGTTTTCCATAAGCTTCTTTTCCAACAAGCTGTACTCAGAGTGAGCTGGCATATCCCAGCCAGTCTTAGAAAGAAAGGATGTCATGACTGCCCATGCTCAAGATTTGTCAATGTGAAACAGCCAGATAGCAGTTAGCTTAATAGTGCTATTGTTTGACCTTGAACTCACATTTAAAGAATTGATCAGTAGAACTTCCAGAGAAATTTGCTCAAAAAATTCAGGGTTTTGGTCACTGGAGTTCTTTTTCTGTTATTGTTTTTGGGGGGTTTGTTTGTTTGTTTTTGGTTTTTTTTTTTTTTTTTTTTTTTGATTGCTTTGGTTTGGTTTTGGTTTGGTTTTTTTGGTTTTTTTTGTTTATACTACAGGACTACAGGAAGTCTGCCACATAAAATTGGGATCCTCATGGACTAAGTGGTTACATTTTAATTAGCAGATGCTAGAGACACTGACTTGATTCTCATTATGGGTTGCAAATCTAAAGCATGAAAAGATTAAGTGAATTTTTTAAGGAGGGATTTACTGTCACCCTCTCCTCCCCAGATCTCTGTTAAAGCTTAAGAACTGAATGTGCATTTTTTCTTAAGTACCATTCAGTGACAAATTAAAAAGCTAAGTTATCCACATGTTGCCAGACTAAGTATTGTGCCATATTTTAAAGTAATAATGATGTTTTAATGTAAATATTAATGATAGAAAAGTGATTTTATGTCAAGTGTTTGGCTAAATTTTTATAGAGTACAGCACAAATGCTGAATGCCTCTGCTACATGGAAGAGTAAAATAAAGTATTTGCACTAACCAATCAGTGTCTTATTTCCTAATGAGCTTTTGAGTTCCATGCATTGTCTGTCATTCCTAGGCTACCATAAAGGTTAGCATGGACAATCTAAAAATTTATTTGGTTTCTCAAGCAGGTTTTACAACTTGGACTGATCTTTCTGCTACAACAGCTAAGCTGCTACTTGAACCTGACTTTGCTACTCTAAAATTATTTTGGGATAGCTTTGCAAGACAGTACTTGCAAGTGGTCTATTGGCTGCATTATGGAAAGGCTGCTGCTTGCAATAAATCTGAAGAGCATTGCTTTTACTGGAGAGCTAAATGTGGATATATATGAGACTTAGGGGGATTCTCACGGTAAAAATTCGAAGGTAGAGGAGAGAGAGGCAGCAGAAGCCAGCCAGGAGGGGTTTATTCCAGTCCCAGTTTCAAGATTCAGCATGATAGCATAGAGTAGTGTGCGAGTATGAGAGACAGGTATGAGTGTAAATACACACATAGATACATCTCTGCACTTGTACAGTGCTGATGCTAAGAATTGCAAAAAGCGTGTTACATATTTAAGGAAAACATTTTTAATCATCTGGATTTATAGTCCAGTTTATAAAGTCTCAGGTCTTTGAGTGATATGCATGCACCTGAAAACTGTTAGAAGATAGGCATAATCAGCTGAATGACCACATCTGTAAATACACTGCATAAAAAGCAACAGATGTGTAAGGAAAGGTTCAAAGGACTGACCAACATCGAGAACTTCATAAAAAGCAGAAATTAGAGGCCTGTAGTGAGGTTTGCAGAAGTGTAGCATGAATTAGTTCTTACAGTGGCTCTTTATCCATACAGAAAGCATTGAAGACCTCTGAATTTTACTATGTGTGTCTGTGTTCTTTACACAAAGACATGATTAAGGATTAATAACAAATCTTTCCAATGATCTAAAAGTAATTGTTCAAACAACTGAGGAGAGGAATCTTGATTTATTACCTGATTTGCTGAGAGAAATCCAAATATCATCATTTGAGTATGTCACTGGAAAATGCTGTTGTAGAGATAGGGAAGTATTATTTATTGCAGCTAGACATGTTTGAGAGTGGGGATTCAAACTGTAACAAATGCAGAAGCTACTGTTAGAATGATTTTGGTGAGGGAAAAAAATAGGGGAAACAAAAACACATTGATTTGTCTAATACAGCATAATTAAGATAAAGAGGGAATAAACACCAGGAAGAAGCAAGAAATATTTAAAACAAAAAGTAATTTGTGCCAAAAAAACCTAAAGGCACTATACATTCAAATTGCAAGAGAGAAGACCCTTAAAGATTAGAACAATGGAGTTAATTTCCAAGTTTGCAGCCAGAGCACTGAATTGAGTAATCCAAAATGTATTTACAAGAATGATTGTTGGTAAGTATTTAAAGGAGAATATGGGACACAGTTTATATGATAGATTGTAAAACAGCAAGGGATTGGAGATGGTGGCAAACCAGATAATTCCCATTCCTGTTTTTCTGTAAGTCAAGTGACACTTTACCTCTTTCTTTAGCATGTAGAACATGAAATCTAAGCAACACATTTGCAAAACAGACTTAATCCACTATATGCCCTTAGAACCTTTTGCAAATATTAATGAAACATATCTAATTATCTCTGTTAGACAGATTACTTGAGGCAATTTAGATTGTCATATAAAAGCAGAATAAAAATCAGTGATTTTAGTTACCATATGGGTAATAAAAATACTTAAATGGGATGATATTCAAGGCAATGATATCATTTGACCAGGCTTTCGGAAAACTGCATAAATTCTCTTTCCTAAATTCTGTCAGAGAATGATGAATAATCTCATTTTAAAAAAATGCTTTTGTTGAAAGATAGGAGAGGAAACATTTTCTTCCTGAAGTGTTTATATGTAGTATCAGCAAAACGTTTTTCTTTCTCTGGAAAATGGGCATTATCATCAATCTTATTAAAGGATAAAACATAGAAGAGGTCTGCAAATATAAGGACAAGTTAAAGGACTATTTCTTTCTAGAAGTTTTGATTTTTATACTGTTTTCTGATAGCAACCAGCAGCAGTTATTAATTTCATCAGGACATGCTGGTTGTCCTCTTCTGCCCACCTATCTAAAAAAGCAATTGCTAGTACCTGATATAATTTTTTTGAAGCAAAATTTAGGGAATCTTTTTGCTTATGTGAACTTCTGCATAATTGTGGTAATATATGTAGTATTTTTGAGTGAGAAGACTTTTGCTGCCAGTAATATAAATGGTGGTGCTTTAAAAGTGTGCTAGTTAGACAGCTCCTCAGAGAAACAAAACCCAACAATTTGAATTCATTTGGCATGCATATGGTACAAGTTGCTAAAGCCTCCATAGTTCAGGCAACCTGTGTAATAATCAGCTTCTTTAGTCAAATGCGACAAGTTACCTTCACACAGGGTGTTAGTTTTGGGCTTTGATGGTTTTATTAGATTATTTTAAAGACTGGATTTTATTTTGGCTCTTTAGTATCAGTAGCACACTTTTCCTGGCATGTAGAGACAACAGTTTCCTTGTACAGGCTGTCAACAATTTGCAGCGCTGCAGCACAGACCCTACAGTACCACCTACCACTACACCCTACAGTAACTACTAGTAACACGAGGAAATACAGATATAAAATAGTGTCAAACAAGCGTTGGCACTGGAGCAAAGCAACTGGCTACATATGTCCAGAATGTTCTGGTGGTTGTTTCACATGCTTCATCAGACCTCCTTTCTGACTGGCTCAATGTCTCTTTCCCTTCTTATCCTAATGTATAGAATGCTAATGCTCCTTATG
Organism: Motacilla alba alba; assembly: GCF_015832195.1. Classification (NCBI taxonomy): domain Eukaryota; kingdom Metazoa; phylum Chordata; class Aves; order Passeriformes; family Motacillidae; genus Motacilla; species Motacilla alba. Next base: position 105,870,947 of record NC_052016.1, read on the forward strand.
AGTTCTTAGACATATATATATTGTTTCAATTAAAGTAGAACAGCTAAAGTAATGCTAGTCAAATGTAGAAAATGTTCTAAGAGAAGACAGATTGGTGACCATCTACATCAGAAGGGGTTCCTCCCATGCTAGTCTGATAGCACCAGGCTGCTGCAGTCCCCTGTTCCCTGGTCCAGCCCCCCATAAGGCTGAGCATGCAAACACACTCTGGACTGACACGGATGACCACTATATGCATACAGGCAACCAGTGCCTCTGCAGGCACCACATCAGCACAAACAGCCCACCCATGAACAAGACCAGTACGAACAGCCTGATGCTGTTCTTACCCATCAGCAATTGGATCTTGCTGATCAGGTGCTTGCTATTGGGTCATGTGTGCCCATGCACACGCAACCTCCCCATATTTGTGCAGAATTTGTGTCACCAGAAGACCTGTGGTCTTCCCCACAGCCAACCCTTGTCTCTGGTCTCTCCAGTGCCATGCTCCACATCACTTTTCCTCACTGGTTTCACTTTCATAGCATCTGCACCTAAACATGGTGTTTGTGAACCATCACCTAGATGCCATTAGCCTTACACAGTAAGACCAATACTGTCCCTTGGCACGGTTGGCCTTGGAAGTTCAGTTCCCCAAGGATTGGTTGGGGTCCTGTCAAACGTGGTGATCTTTCACATGGTTCCCCATCACCTGCCCATGACACCCCACCAGCCCTCTCTGTCACTTGTGGCACTTCTCACTCTGCTGTGTGTTACAGCCAGCTGTTTCTCTCTATGTGCTTTCTAGTTTTTCTTGGTTGATCAGCTGCACCTTAATCTCTGTCTGCATTAAAAAAAATAATAAAAAGATCATTGAAAACAGAATAATGTGTGTGTTCACTACATAGTGCCAAGAGTGGTCAGTTCCAAATTCTGTCAATCAACCTCTGGGAAAGAAAAGGAGGCACAATGTATCACAAGTTTAGACAAGGGTTTTGCTCTCCATTTTTCAGTGATGTTTGGATTCTAATTTAGCATCACAACTATTGTATTTTAATTCTTTCTAACAGTACTTCAGGAACTTAACATTTTAAAATATATGTGCTTTCTCTGCAGTAAATGAGGATGGTTGTCTAAGCCAGATATTGTAGATTTATAAAAAAGCTATACTGCTCTATGGGCGTTACAAAATCTTGGAAAAACTTGAATGAAATTATCAAGTTCTTCATGATCTCATTCTTTTTACAAGGGCTACCTTTCATCAGCAGACCCTTTCCAGCAATTTGTAACCTTACATGCTTTCCTTGACTGAGGTGAAAAGTTTTGTTCCCATCTCTTTTCTGAGACCTAATTGTTATATTGAAAAATATCTTCCCTTTCCTGGAGAATCAGAAGATGTTTTGACAAAGTGCATTGCAAAGCTTGGTTCCCAGTGTTTGAGACATATTTGAAACATGACCCACACATCCCCTTGCAACCAGGGATGTACTTTTTGTTGTTGCTGTGAAGCTCTCCTGTTTTAAGAGCCTTCTGAAAATTTTGGAAATTGCCAGAAACACAGAAGGAGCAGTAGTGTCCATGCAATGTGTCCAAAAATCACACGGCTAAAAAGAAGGATGCTGATAGTGACTGCTGGGCATCAGAATGGAGAGCTGAGGGGAAAGCTAGGTAAAAATATGGACAGCACAATTTGAGGAGGAACTAGTGTGAGTGGCAGGACTTGGTTCAACTGAGTTTAACAAGATAGTCATTAGGAACCATGAAAGGAGAAGGATTAGGTGGAAAAGAATTGTTCTCACAAGGAGATGGGAGCAGGAAACATGGAGCACAGGGGAAGTAACAAATGACATCTGTAATTTTTTTGCAGCACAGTGGCACTGAGTCATGATCTGGTTATGACCTGTAATAAGCTTTGCTATTGCTCTGCCTGTTTTATTATAAATTTTTTGCATACGAATTCTCTGTATTTATGCCTGTCAGATGGATAGGAGCATTAAGTCTGCAACATGAATGTTAATATTTTGCTTTGTCAAATGCCCAAAACTCTTAGCCACGTGTTATATGCATATTTACATTATTAAAACATTTTTAGAGTTCAGGAGTGACATGAGTTAAATGTTAAAACATTTTAGCGTTTAGGAGTGGCGTGGATTACGTATTGCAGTTCTTGCTAACTGAATCAAAATTTGTCTTACAAAATTATAATATTTAGTTGTCCTGAAATGTGACTGCTAGTAGTTCTGAAGCATTCATTTCATGCTGTGGTGCTGCCTTTCACAGAGGTGTTATTAGTATTTTAATTATGTGTATCATTGCCGCTGTCAATATGAGACCACAAGATGAATGCAATATCGCTCTCCTGCACAGACTACATACATTTGTGTTCTGTGTTATTGTAGATCTTTAATAATATATTTCTACAGTATCTGCTGTTGAATTTAGACATTAGTTGCCATCACAGGAAATAAAGAGACACAGTCTCTACCATAAGTCGGGTTGGCTTCATTAATGTCAGCAGAGCCCCACTGATTTACACCAGAAATGACACAAAAGCACTTTTTATATTTTACTGCTTCTCCCGTGAGTTGCTTTATTGCAGTGTTTCACGAGTCCTAGAATAACATCTCTTTTTCTCCTTTTTCCCATCTTTTTCTGTCTGTGCTTTCATTGTTTTTTCGGCCACTTGAGCTCAAAAATATCCTTACCGAGTTTGAGTAGATGTAGAAAAAGGTTTAGTATTGTGGTGTTTGTCCATAGCTATCATGAAGGCATTTCAATTTTTACTTTTTCATTAGAGATATTAGTCAAAGTGTGCTTTGGGCTTTTGTGAACAGGAAGCTCGCTGCCTGTAGCTTTCCTGGCCTTGTTCTGCAATCATCATCCACACATAAATGTTTATGGATACGAATGGATGTCCTGTCAGCCCCATGGTAGAACCCAAATTGCAAATGATTGAGTTTAATTAGGCCTACTCAGTTCATTATGGGAACCTTGATGCATTTCTCTTAGATAAGTGCATTATGGGGTCATTTTTCTGGATCAGGGTATCAGTTGTGACTCAGGAAGAAAAAAGGCCTAGTCAAAACGCAGGGTTTTCCCTGCACTGCAGTCGCAGTGACAGTGCCCCAGTCAGCCCTAACTGAGCTGGCACAGGTACCAGTACAGCTCTTGCTATGGCAGCCTCAAGTTTTGGCTGGTGTGAAGTGAAGCAGGTTAAACTTGTGCTGTGCTCTGCCGAGCAGCAGCTGGGCTTCCCACCCAAGCACTCTGGCTGAAAGCTGTATAGATTTCAGACTTCTCACAGCTCACTACTCAAGTATTCACTTTTATAGATAGTTGTCCTTAGTGATGGACTCAGATTTTCAGCCTGACCTATCTTCTAATGGAAATACTCTCTAGGGATGTAGTAGTCTTTTCTGCATGGGAGAATCTCTTCTATTTTATTGCAGTTAGCAGCCTCCACCTTGCACTCCTGGTTTGTATCAGCAATAGCATGGCCAGCAGGACTAGGGCGGTGATCATCCTGCTGTACTCAGCACTGCTCAGCACTGCTGAGGCCACATCTCGAATCTTGTGCTCAGTTTTGGGTCCCTCCCTAGAGAAAAGACTTTGAGGCGCCAAAGCAAGTCCAGAGAAGGGCAGTGGAGGTGCTGAAAGGTCTGGAACACGAGACTCATGAAGAGCAGCTGAGGCAGCTGGGGTTAGCCTGGAAAAGAGGAGGTTGAGGAGGGGCCTTATTGCTCTTTACAACCACCTGAAAGGAGGTTGTACCCAGGTGGGGGTCAGTCACTTCTGCCAGGTGACAGGGTGGGAGGAAGTGGCCTCAAAGTTGCGCTAGGGGAAGCTTAGATTGGATGTTAGGAAAACTTCCTTCACGGAAAGCATTGTCAAGCTCTGAAACGGGCTGCCCAGGGAAGTGATTTCGTAACCAACCCTGGAAGCATTCAAAAGACATGTAGATGTGGCACTTAGGGACATGGTTTAGTGTTGGACTTGGCAGTACTTGGTTAAGGATTTAGCTCAGTGATTTTAAAGGCCTTTTCCAACCTACATTATTTTGTGATTCTATGAGAACTTGCAGCTTTATTCTGTGAATAATTGTTTTTTTCAGCTTGGTTGCTATTTCAGATCAAATCAAATGTAATGGATGTGACTGGTTCTCTTCTTCCGGGTTGTTCCCTGACTAGAACAAAAAGTACTCCACTTCTTCAGTAATTCATGTTTTTCTACACCAAATGGCCCGTTCATGGATAGATTCACAAAACTGCCTGAATATTAGAAACTGCATTTGCTTTTCAAAGTGATTCACGACTTTGTGTTCTTCAGTTTCATCATTTACCACGAGATAAGCTCACGATTCCTGTTCCCTGCACAAGATTATCTGGCAGTCAACATTCCTGGCCACAATGGTACAGCTTCATGTTGCATAAATGTGAATTAAATGCTCACTGAAGCAGAGCAGGGACCAAGTATGACACTTGTCAGATGACTCATTTGGCCTTGCTTCAGCTTGCCTGTGGGTAATGTTTTGATGAGATTTAGCTGATGGACTTTACAACGCAGCCTTATGCTGGGTGGGTAGCAGTCATTCTCCAGTGCCATGGGAGCTTGCTGGATGCCCGGACCCTGGGAAGCTGGGGAAAAAAGCTGGAGTTTTTTCCAGTCCCAGAGACTGCTTCTCCTGAGAAGGAGTGAGCCCAGTTTGAGTCCCAGATACTTCACTCCTCTGATGATTTTGAGATTTTTACTTCAGCAAGTAAAACGCCTGTACCAAACCCTACAGTAGTTAAAGCAGGACTGGCTCACTGCTTTCTAGGTCTTTGGCTTTATGGGAGAGCTGAGGGATTGCATCCCAGTTGCCCTCTTTTATATTCTCTCACTGGGAATATTAGAAGGCAGGGAGCAGCTGTGCTGCTTTCTTGATGGGTACTAACAAATCAGGAAAAATTGGTGTTGTGCATATGTAGCTCATGTGATCTGTTCTAACCTTTAGAGAAACCTGCTCTGCTACAGAATTGCCACTTGATATTCAATATATTTTTTTGAAAGCTGTCTTTGGAGATTAAAATAATTATTTTTGCATTCAGCAGAGTGGAACAACCTCTCACCTTCACCCCACCTCCACAGACTGAAGGAAAGAAAGGAGTCTGAAATAGTTAATAAAGTTAGAAAAATTAACTGCCTTGCAACAGATCCTACTTTATTTTAATAAACCTTCCACTAAGTTGCATTAAAAGATTTATTTTTAATTTCTTTTGAAAAATCACTTAAAATTTGATTATTTATTCTACATATATTCTCAAAACATTTTTCCAAAATTAATGCCACAGAATTCTCTTTTACCCCACTCTATTGTTTCTTTCTTTTCCACATTTGACAAAGTATTTTTTTTAAAGTAGACACTAATTTTGCATGTGTGCTGTAAGCCTTAAAAAGGGTGGTTCGAAGGTTGTGAAAATGTGAAGTGTTTAGGGTTTATCCTTAGAAAAGAAGCACTCATTCGTAGACTCTGAAAAATCTTGATCTCTGGTCAAGCATAGCTTAAATTGTGAACATGAATAATTGTAATAATTACTGGGGTTTTTGTTTGTTTGGTTGGTTGGTTTGGTTTGGTGTTTTTTGTGTTTTTTGTTTTTTTTTTTTTTTTTGTTTGGAGTTTTTTGATTGTTGATGTTTTGGTTTGGTTTTGTTTTGTTTTTATTTTGGGTCAAATTATATAGCTAATGGCTAACACATATCATTACTTTTTGTTGCCATTATAATGTATTTCCTTAGGGGATGTAATGTTTGGGAAATAAGTCGTACATCCCCCCTGTGGTTTATGTTCATATACTTACCTGTATGTATACAGAAAACATAACCTTTCTTTGAGGCAGTCAACTATTAAACTAATTTGCTACAATTCCTTGTTTGGTCTATAACAAGCAGTAGTGCTTTACTCATACACTGCTGTGTATTTTACCTGTACTATGTAATTTGTTCCATTCAGTTTGGTTTATTTTCTAAAACTACTTTAGCCTGTGTTATTTGGTGAATACAGAGTAATGGAAGTGATTTTAAAAATGTTTATCTAAGATTATAAATGAAAATTTTATTAGATACTATAATGTTTTGCATTTGCAGTAAGGTTGTATTTAGAAATTGTGGCTCTTTGGGAAGGCCATGCTGGAAGGCAAGGCATAATTTTTAATGTGAAACAGCAGCTAGGAAGAAAAGAACTCTGCTGTGGGGATGGGAGATGACCAGATCAGTGTGTACAGGTCAGGATTGGCAGGTAAACCAACATGGGTGATGCTGTAGGAAGTCTGCTCTAGGCCACTGTTGTGGTTTAGCCCCAGCCAGCAGCCAAGCCCCAGGCAAACGCTTGCTCACTGCCCCAGCATCAGGATCAGGGAGAGAATTGGAAGGGTAAAAGATAGACATTGTGAGTTGCAATAAACACAGTTTAATATGAAAAGCAAAAGAATCACACACAAGCAAAGTAAAACAAGAAATTAATTCAGGCCTTCCCATGGGCAGGCGGGTGTTCAGCCATCTCCAGGAGAGCAGGGCCCTAGCACATATAACAGTGACTTAGGGAGACAAACACCACCACTCCAAATGTCACCCCCCCTTCCTCTTTCTTCCCCCCATTTAATGTACTGAGCATGATGTCAGATGGTCTGGAATATCCCTTTGGTGAGTTGGGCTCACCTGTCCCATCTGTTTGTCCTCCCAATCTCCCTTGCACCCCAACTTCCTCCACGGCATGGCAGTAGAAAAGGGAGAAAAGGCCTTGGTTCTGTGTAAGCCCTGTTCAGCAATAAAAAAAACATTTCTATATTATTAACTCTGTGCTCAGCATAAATCTAAAACATAGTCCCATACCAGCCACTGTGAAGGAAATTATCTCTACTCCAGCTGAAACCAGCACAGCCCCCTGATCAGGAAGAAGTGGATGAGACCTTAGGACAATGGGAAGTAGCCTCACATTAACACACAAAGGTTGTCAGGGGTGAACCAGCCTCATAACTTGCTGGTGTGCAACACAAATCAACAGCTTTGTGCATAGGTGATGGAGGGGTCAATGAGAGGAGATACTTCACTGGATGTCATACTTAAAAACAAAGGCCAGCTGCAGAGATGAAGGTTAGGAGGAACCTTGGCTTTAATGGCCATAATATGGTGGAGTTCAGGAGCATGAGAAGGGACCACAGCCTTAGACTTCAGGAAAGCAGGCTTTGGCCTGTTTCAGTATCTGCTTGAAAGAATCACATAGCATCTTATGGTATCCGGTAGCCCTGGAAAGAAGAGCAGTTCAAGACTGATCTTCAAGAAGCATCTTGAGCAGGTTGATGGAATTCACTGTCCTGCTCCACTCCGTGCTGGTGCACCCTCATGTCAAGTCCTATGTGCAGTTTTGGCACAGGGAGAAAGATATAAAGCTATTAGAGAGTCTAAAAGCTACAAAGATGGTGAAGGACCTAGAGGAGAAGCCATAGGAGTACTGGATGGGATCACTAGGTCATTCAGCCTGGAGAAGAGGAGACTGAGGGAAGACCTCATTGTAGTCTGCAGCTTCCTCATGAGGGGATGCCAAGGAGCAGGCACTGATGTCTTCTTTCTGGTGACCAGGGCCAGGACCCAAGGGAATGAGAGAAGCTGTGTTGGGGAGAATAAGTTTAGATGTCAGGAAAAGGTTCTTCACCCAAAGGATGGCTGGGCACTGGAACAGGCTCCCCTGGGGAAAGGTTACAGCACCAAGCCTGACAGAGTTCAAGAGGCATTTGGGCAATGTTCTCATGCACATCATGTGAGTCTTGGGGCTGTCCAGTACAGGCCAGGAGTTGAACTTTGATGATCCTTCTGAGTCCCTTCTAACTCAGGCTATTCTATGATTTTGTGATCTTCTGCAGGATTTAATTTGGTCCATCCTAACAAGCAGTCAGCCTGGAAGCAGGGACAGGTAACCCAGGAGTAATAGATACTGTCCAGTCGTGCAGGGGTGGTATCAGGAAAGGCAGAGCTCATGTGGCTTGAATCTTGCAAGAGATGTGAAGGGCAACAAGAAAAGATTTTAGAAGTATATCAGAAGCAAAAGAAAGACTAGAGAAAATGTAAGCCCACTGCTGAATGGTTCTGGAATACTGCTGATAATAGACAGAGAAAATGCTGAGGGACTCAATGCTTTCTTTGCTTCAGTCTTTCCATGCCTTTATGAATCTGGAGCAAAGACTTACCCTTAGTGGAGGGTGATCGGATTAAGGAACCGTTAAAAGGGATGTAAACAAGTCCATAAGGCCTGGTAGATTGCACACATGACTGTTGAGGGAACTGGCTTATTTCACTGTGAGGCAATTCAGCTATCTTTGGAAGGTTCCTGAGAGTGGAGCAAAAACAAATACCACGTCTCTTTTCCAGAAGGGCAAAGAGTGGGATTTGGGGAACTCCAGGCTGGTCAGCCTCACCTGGATCCCTGGAAAGGTGATGGAGCAACTAATCCCAGAAAAGATTTCCATACACAGGAAGGACAAGAAGAGGATCCAGAATAGTCATTGTGGATTTAGATAGAGTAAATCATGCTTATGCAATCTGACAGCCTTCTACAAGGATGTGGCTGATTTGAAGGGAAAGGAGTGGATGCTGATAGCTTTGACTTTGCAGAGGTTTTCAGCAATCTTTCATAAGGTCCTCAAAGACAAGCAGATGAAATAAGGGTGAAACAAGTGAGGTGGAGGGAAAAGTGGCTGAATGACTGAGTCAAGAGGGTTGTGATCAGTGATGCAAAGTCCAGTTGGAAGTCAGTCACTAATATGGTACCCTAGAGGTGGCTACTGAGCTCAGTACTGAGTAACATCTGCATTAAAGACCTGAAGGATGAGGTCAGGTGCACTTCCAGTAAGGTTGCAGATGGTAAAAAATCCTGGGAGGAATGTAAATACACTGACTGGGTGTGATGCCATTTAGAGAGACCCTGACAGGCTGGAGAAATGGGCAGGCCTGATGAAGTTCAAGAGGGGGAGATGCAAGGTCCTGCATTGGTGGAGGAACACCATGCGTGAGTACAGGCTTGGGCCTGACCAGCTGGAAAACTGCTACTGGAAGATTGTTTCTGCTGTACTCCAAGCTGACCATAAACTAGGAATGCACTCTTGGGACAGTGGCAGCCAACAGCATTCTGGGCTACATTAGGAAGTCCATTGCTAGCAGGTCAAGGAAGGTGATTTTCTACCCTGCTCAGCACTGGTGTGGCTGCATCTGGAATCCAGGTCCCCAGAGAGGTTGTGGAGCCTTCATTGTCAGAGGTGCTCAGAATCCATCTGGACACATTTCTGGACAACCAGCTCTAAGTGGCCCTGCTTGAGAAGGGTCTGGACTAGACAATCTTAAAAGGTCATTTCTGGCTTCAATTGCTCTGTGACTCCATAGCTCCCCTGATACACCTTCTCATCGTCCAGCAATCTGTTAGTAGATTCTTGGTGCTACCCATGCAGAGGTTGTACTTAAAGAATGTTTGCCTTTTGCTGGTTGATTGTTGTTAGGTGCATTTAAAGGGCCATGTTTATGAATCTTTCTAGACATGATACTTCTATTAATATGAGTAGAATGAGACACAAGACATTGATACAATTAACACCCTGAAACTTATATTATCACAGTTTTTATTGCTGTTATCATTTAATTTGCACTAAAGCAGCTAGAGACTTTCTCATAAAAGATCATATTGTTTTAGACATCATTGATATAGAAGCATTTGTAAATTAAGCAGTGCTGTATGATTTTTTCAGGGACAAGAATTTGATGGGGCCATCAGCTGAAGTATTAGAATGGTCCTTGACATGCTCATGCATGTGCCACTGAAGACTTTTCAAATAAACTGTGATGAGAGGTTGGGATTTAGCATAGGCTGTACGGGTCTTGTCATCCCCACAAGACTTTTTGGACATCATACCTTCTGTTCTGGAGTTTAACAGAATAACTATAATGAGAAGTACAGTGCAGTAATAATGTTGGCACAGGCTGCTCTGTGCCATTTGCTCTCAGAGCCAGTGAACAGCTTCTGGCATAATTAATTTATTGGTACTACTAGGGAGACAGAAATGTTCTAGGCCAATAATGCTTGCATATTACTGGGAAATATATAATAGGGAGGTTGGGGATACTGGGAATCTTCTAGTCCATTTGCAGAACAAAATCAGATACCTGTTGAGAAGTACCTGGGAAATGATAAATGAGGATGTGCTTGGAGAACACTTCTATCTTAGTAAAGCTCCATTTTTATTTTTCACTGTACATGAATATCCATTTTTGTCAGTTATCCAGCTGGCAGAAGTTGTTTTTTTTTGCCAGAGGAGTATTTCTTTTTCCTAGAGATCCCATGTTAAAGGAATTATTTTCTTTGAGGCATGGTGAAGGATACTTTAAAGGCATGCTGTGTAAACTTGAAAAAGTGCACTATGTTGTCAACGAATCTTACAAATGTATTGTTATATTATTACCAAACTGCTTTAGGCTTTGCATTGGTTAAAAATTTCATGCCAGCCCACAGCCAATGTGGCCATCAGCAAAGGCAATGCCAGTCAATGGCAGGCTTTGGCAGGTAAGAGCTGCAGTGCTGACAGGAGCAGGTATGCTTTCAGGAGAGATCGATCATCTGATGCCAGAGAGAGTCAGTGGATGGGTTTGTTCCCAAGCTTGATTTATGTGCCACTGTATCTTATTTGGCACCTTATTGTTATAATGAATTATTCCTTTATGGAAGGTCCTAGAGATTCCTTTGAGATATGCAAGCACATGTTGACTCTGTATTTAGCCTCACTATTAGTTAGTTATACCATATTTTTGATAAACAAGCAAAATAGCAGGACTTTTCCATGGAAGTTAATCCTTGTCATTGAGGCAGAAAATTCCTTCTGGTTACCTCTTAGTTTTTTTAAGGAGATCCAAAATGTGTCTGTCTGTTTTTGATTGTTGTGAGCAAGGTTGTGGCATTTTAGGCTTTTTATATGTGAAGTCACCAAAACATTGATAGCACCCCAGGCTGCAAAGAAAAAGGTTGCAGAAACTGCATCTGTCAGGAAGCTTGAGAGGGGTGCATAGGAAACTTCATCTATTTCTATGTGTGATCTATCGTGATCCATAGCTGACTTACTGAGTAGAGCAGCTAAGCAGTATTTTCAAACTGATATTTTCTGGCATATGTGGTTGAATTTAATCTGATCTAAGATAAGGTACGGTAAATAAGCCTATACCCAGTATATTATCCACTGTGAAGAACATTAAAAACAGAGTCAGAAAAACCCTCCCTGAGAACAGTGAATAAATTTGTGCTGGTAGTGTTTTTGTAAGTGTGATAGGTCTAGAAATAGAACTGAGGCAGTGCTTGTTAGCAGAGATAGTACCTTCCACTGGGATGACAAAGATAGTTTGGGGAAAAAAACCAAACCAATGAAAACCAAACCCATGCTTTTGGCAACAAGATCTTCTGGTTAAAAGCTTACTTGTTTTCTCAGCTACATAAGCTGCTCTAATAACTTGCTATTAGGCAAACTGGGACTCAAAGTAATTTTTTTATTCCTATAAGCTTTCCTTAACTGCCGTCCATTGCTACCTAAATAAATAGGCATTGCCCATCCAGCCTTGCTGAAAAGCAGCATGCCTTCCAGTGTGCATGAACCTGTCATGCCATCCTTTATACAGCATCTGTTAAGACCATAAGGATCTGAGCCCTCCGCAGAAGTGCTCCCCAGGCAGCTGCTGTTGGACCTGGGGTCTGGTTTCCTGTGTTGCTGCTCAGGGGTCAGGCACATGCTGGGCAGTGTGTTTCTGGTGTTACCATTGATGCTGAGCTGAGCTTTGCTTCTGCACCTGGTTGGACTAGGAACCTGATTTGCTGGACTATATCCAGATAGACACAGAAATAATTTTGGAAGTTTCCACAAGTTGAAGACACAGGCTAATCAAAAATGCTTGACTTATAGTGTCTCCTTAGTGTATGTACTTGCCCACAAGTTGGGGTCCTAGCTCTCAGTCAGTAAGATCTCAGCCCTAATATGAAAAGACTCTGAGAGCTTGCTGCTAGAGCCAAGGACACCAAATCCCTGGCATATCAGACTTGCTGCTCAGGTTTGGAAAACATTGTGCAATGTGAACTGAGACCTGAGTCTGAATGCAGCTTGTGCCTTACCTAGGCCTTCAAACTGTTAAAGGCAGCTGCCTGCCTCATCATCCCCTGCCCAGCTGAATTCAAACACTGGAGTGGTGCTCTGAGCTCATCAGCATGAGTTCATTCCTTCCTGCAGGACCACTGTCCCTCTGATCATGGCACAACGGAGGGGTGTGAAAGTTTGAATGGAGCAGGTGACGATGAGAGCAGTATTTTAGGTCTTCATTTGCTGTTTGTGGCCTTTGTTGATAACATGAAGTCTTCTCTATAAATAGTTTGGGATGGAGGTAATTTTCCTTCCTGAAATCAGGTCATTTGTCCATGATTTCACTTTTTTGGCACAGAAACATGTACTGCACTGCTTCGCATACTTGTACCAAAGCTGAGCTTTCAGAGGCTAATCCAAAATTAGGAAGGACAAAGTACTGCATCCAGCCTTGTTGCCTTCTGATTCAAGCACATAATGTACTTACAAAAGATTATTAGCATGAAACCCCCCTCAAAATACTACTTTTTTTTAAAGAGTTCTATTGAATATAGGACAGCACTTTACCATATTTAGTAAACACTGTCCATGTTGCTTTGTGCCAGCAGCATCATTCATAGGATACAATTATACAAGATAAGCTTTATTAATGAATTAAGATTTGTATGATAGATCTCCCTGCTTTGTAGACTCATCTGCTTTGAAGTTTCTTCTGATCAATCATTAGCATATATATACCTACTGAAGAATTCTCTTTTTTATCTTTTAGAGGACATGTCTTTCTGGCTGAAAACACAGCCATTTCATTTCTCTAGTTTCAGTTTTTATAGTACAGTCTCCCATCCAATTTAATATTTATCAGTAGTAATAACTGACTGCCAGGGTGTTTTCAACATTAATTCCGGGTGTCTGTGCAATGGAAAGTCCTGCATTCAGAATTACTAAGCAGAGTATGCAGGCAGACACTTTGGCTGTAACTTGTTTGCTCATTTATATACAGAAGAATGGAGATGAATAGCTAATTTTGCTGCAGAGAGTTGTCTGCTTTGAATCCCAAATGCTCCATATTTTATAACTCCAGGAGCCTGGTCAAACTATTGTAGCAGTCTTCCAACTGGTGGAAGGGATTAATTATTCCAAGCTCCTTCCTTTTTTTTTTTTTTCTCTTTTTTTTTTTTTTTTTTAATCTCCCTGCCCGTGCAACTTTCACTAAAAGAGGTTCTGAATCATTATTTAGGGAGCAAATTAAATACTTCCAGTATGACTGATTTAAATTTCTCCTAAGGATTACACTGCAAGTGTAGTCTTGACTGAAGATCCATAAAGAAAAGCACATATAAAGGCAAAGGAAGACACACTGCAGCAGAGGATCTGGATATTTTCTGGAGATTTTTTCCAGCCAGATTGTGCCATATTGTTTCAGTCTAAGGGATTGATTTGACCCTAACAGCACATAAATGCAGGTTTATTCCCAGCTGTTTGATATGGAAGCTGCATTGCAGCCTCAAGAGCTATGCAAAACTCAGATGAAAATCCAGTCTTCTGTTTGCCCTTAGTTACAGCTACAAGGAGATCTAAGAGGAAGAGACAGGTTTTGTTCTTGTAGAAAACATTCAGTTCATGCTCATGTTTTATTTCATCTGGCAATATGTACACAGCTTCAGGGTTGGATTAGTGATGGCTTGTGCTCCAAGGAGCTAAGCTCCACTCTAGAAGATTTCCCAAGCAGCATAGTCACTGAAGCTGTGAGAAAAGAGGATACTGGTGGCCATACTCTGTGATCCCTACAAAGTGACTTTAACTGGGCTTGTGTGTGCTGGAGTAATTATACCACTTTATAGAAGGTTGCTTTAGTCTAATTACAGTAAATTAACAGTACCTCACCTGGATTTTACAGGGCAATGTCCTTTCAGAAGAACAGGGAATGCAGGCTGATGGAGTAGACTGAGGATGGTACTGCAGAGTTTGATGGATGGTGAGATGATAATGTTGCCAGGGCTCCCCAATGTTTTTCTATTGCCCTCAAAGAGTTTTATCTTGCCTGGGCTGAGTTTTACCTAGATGTTACTATAAGTCAGGCTGCCTGTGGATTCAGGAAGGAATGAAATACTGATTGATGTTTGAGCTAACCTGTGAGAAAGGATCCTGGTAGGAAAAAAACAAGTTGAGTTTCTTTTCCAGTCTCTGGAAGGAAGCCGGAAGTAAGATATGGAAGTTATGGAGGCTTCTACACAGTTTTCCTTGTAATTTTTTCCTGCACTGATGATGTCGCAGATATAATATTGAGTGTTCCCAGTAGTCCAGAAGTTTGACTGTAAATTTTGTGTTGGCAATAATGATTCTTTCCCCACACGATACACAATTAAGAGGAATAGATACGTTGCTGATGAGTGGCTTCTCCTCTGATGTCATCTCCACCAATTCCCCTTCCCATTTCTCCTTCTGTTTTATGGTTTAACTATGAAACAAGTCACCCTGGACTTGGTGCACTCGTGTTCCTTGGGCTTTTCTTCCTCTCCCATCTTCACTCTTTAAAGAATGTACACATGGCCCGGCGTTTAGCTGGATTTTGGCTGCTGGGGATTTTTTCCTCAAGATGGTGCTAGTGAGGATGGGATTCTTCTTTCTAACCTGAGTATTCTAAATTGTTGCCATGCATCTAGCTATTTTCTAAAGAAAAAAAAAACCTTCAGGTTTATTCTTAAAGTGATTTAATTTTCCTGTCCTTCTGTCTTAGGAGAACAGAAGTTTCATTGAAGTGTAACAGACAGATTTATTGCAAAACATTCTCTGTTTTTTCTGTAGCTGCACCTTTTTTTCTGGTTTATTTTTGGGGTTTGTTTTCTTTAAAAAGCTTTATGTATTTGGATCAGGCCGTAACTGGGAGGTAGAAATACAGGACCTACCACTGGCAAAAGAGTAATCTGCATAACTCTATGGATGCAGAAGCTTAAATGAGACTTCTTCTAAACACATTATTTTGTTCCTACTATTTCATTTATAGCAAAATTATAATGGACAGACATAAGATCCCCTGAATTGCTTATGCTTTAGTTGATCTCACTCTTTACACAAAAGAAAATAAGTAACTGTGTTCTACAAGGATATGAATTTGATTAAAGTGTTAAAACTTTTCCAAATCTATTCCTTAAGTTTATGAACATAAGTAGTAGAGTAGTTGAGTTTGACAGAACAGTGAGTAGGTTAATTATCCATCACTGAAGAAGACTTGCTGTTTTCTCTTGCCAGATGTTTGAAATAATTTTTGAAAATAGTAGAGCTTTGCTTTGTTTTTATTCCAGTTGTTTAAAATCAATAGTGAGAATCTATGACTCATGTTTCAAAACAGAATTTAGAGAGTAATTTAATTTCCTGGTATGACAGATTTTTTCTGTTCTATCCCCAAACCTGAATTATGTAGTTTTTGAAGTTACACTGCTTGTCAGAAATTAGTATAACTTCTCTAATTAATCTTTCTGAGTTCTTGATTAGTGAAATAACAATTTGATTTGCATATGTTTGCTGTATTATTAAATTATGAAAATGTGTTCCATTTATAGACTAGACTCTCTGTGATTTGAAAATATAAATGTTGGTTTGTTGAGTAATTAGTGATGGGAAGGGCTGCTTTGCTTTTGAGGAATTTGTGCTTCCTACATAGACTGGCTTCTTATTCTGTTAAAAATCGGTCTACTAAATGTCCAGAAATTTATTTCCTAGTTTCACTTGTAGGCTGTGATGTGACCAAGATGTGCATACTTCCTGGATCTGTCAGCAAAAATATTGTATGTAGAAGAGAATCATAGAATCGTAGAAATTTGGAAAAAACCTCTAAGATCATAAAATCCAACCATTAACCAAGCACTGCCAAGTTCACCACTAAACCATGACCCCAGTTTTACACATCTTTTAAATACCTCTGGAGTTGGTTCCCTGGAAAGCTTGTTCCAATCCTTGACAAACCTTTTGTTTAAGAAATTTTTCAAATATCCAATCTAAACCTCCTCTGACACACCTTGATGCCATTTCCTCTTGTTCTATTGCTTGTTAGTGGGAAGAGACCAGTCCCTAAGTCACTAAAACCTCCTCTCAGGTGGTTGTAGGGAGGAAAGGTCTCCTCTGAGTCTTCTCCAGACTAAACACTCCCAGGTCCCTCAGCCACTCCTCATAAGGCTTGTGTTCCAGACCCTTGATAAGCTCCACTAACCTCTGAAGTCAGACAGTTTGGTTTGTCTTGGCTTCACATTCCTTGGTGGAAATGTTCTTTACTTTTATGGCAGATGTTTAAAACCAGAGTTCAGTATGCTATGTATGGGCACTAATATTAGGCCACAGCATATTTTATAAAGAGTTGAGGTTTTACTGGTATAATTAGGCAGATGTTTCCCATTTCCTTTTTTCTTTTTTTTTCTTCCCATGTGCTGGGCCATGCAGTTTAAATTCTACCCTCTGGTTTACAGGCCACTATGATTTAATGATGCTCTGTGAAAATTAAGGCACTTTGGGCCCAGAAGTGTTATCTAACTAGAAAAACACTCTTTTATAGAATGCCCTACGTAGTGGAAGTAATTTATGTAGTAACTTGGGAACTTCATCACTGGAATATTTCCTACAAAATTGATTTATCCTCATGGTATAGACTAAGCTTAATGGGAGATAGTATTGGTCTAAATTTAGCTACAGCTAGATAATCAGATCATGCAAGAATGATGTTTAAATAAGTGTGTAGTTCAACACTTATTTTAGTTTTGTAGTGGTTTTGCTAAAAAACAAACCAAAACCAAAAACCTTGGTTTTGTATGGCTGCCAACTACCACTCTTTCCATATAGTCTTGAACCCCAGATCAGCCCAATCCTAAGCAGACCTACACTTACAAGATAAAGTGATTTACATTTGCTGCCAATGACTCAGATCTATCCTTGTTCTTAAGCTTCAGAAGATAAGTAAGAAATTTATATATTTCAGAATATTAGTTATGGCTTATTTTCTTCAAGTTTGGCCTGTTCTGTCAGTCTGACCTATGTACAAAAAGAGACATGACAGTTTCCAGGCTGAAAATGTGTACTACAGGTGTGCAGTATCAATGACCAAGATTTAGTTTCAGTTGTATTTGTTTTTTTGAAAGCCCAAATCTTTAAAGTCATTTTTCAATCCTTGTATTTAATGTCAGAATTGCACTAGTGTTGTTTTTCCTTATAAAAAAACCCCCAGCATTCCAAAGTGCTTTATGTACTTTCTCAGTTAAGAAACCTTGAAGGCCTTTAATTATGTTTTCCATGAGATGGGGCTTTGCAGAGTTTATCAGCTTTAGATTTCAGAGGAGAATGACATGTCTGTGGCTTAACAGAAAGCAAATAATCTGTAGAATTGTTCTGAACTCCAAAGTCAGGATTGTCATAGTCTGGAATTAACTAAGAGCTTCACTGTTTACAGAGAATTGGGACTTGAGATAAACAGGGAGAGTTGATGCACTGATCAGCCTGGCTGCAAGTTCCATCATAATTTACTTTTTTTGTGTCAAGGTTACTGTACGTGACACTTTTGTTTGACCTTTTTCTTCACCTGTAAGTAAGGGGTTTCTATCTGAATAGTCTTCCCTAGAGCAGCTGTCACTCCAGTTTAACTCCAATGCATCTGTTTTGAAATGTTGTACATTACCTTATTTCTCCTTCACCTCTTGAGGAAGCCTGCTGGCAGTTACAAATTGAAGGAGGTAATGATTCGTGTGCATCATTACCACACGTAGTGCCTTTAATAATATTTATATGGATACTATCAAACGCAATGGATTGGAAGCAGGGCAGCTTCTTGCATAGGTAAGCAGGTAAATAGAAATTACTTGCAGGCTTTAGCAAAAGCTTCTTTGATATGATGAAGCTGCAGTATGATCTGCAGCACCCCTATTTCTAAGATATATGAAATATCCTGTGGTTACTAGAAGTGTTCTCACTTAGAAAGGTTAGCTGCTTACTTTGGAATGAAAAACTAAGTTCAGAAAAATAATTCAGCCATTTGTGCTGAAGTATAGAGAATAATATATCAGGAAAAAATTCCAAAGATCAAATACACCTGATTTTTTTTCTCCTTTCAATGTCCTGTACTTAATTTTTGCATGACAGCTCTATCTGGCAGCCTCACATCCCATCAGTGCAATCTGTCATTCTAGCTTATTTCAATTAAGTTCTCTTTTTCATTTTGCATTTGTTGAAGAGTCATAATGGCATGCTCCCAAATCAGCAGTCAAGAAGAGTAATCCTCTCTATTTGTATTTGTTAAAAGAAAGGAGAAGGGAAGAGATGGTTTCTTTGTTTCCTCTCTGTCCTGAAGGCCTTCTCCAGAATTACAGAACTAGAAGATTTGCTTTGAAGACTAATTGTGAAGACTTTGTTACAGATCATGAAGGTTTGATTTTGGGACTTTTGTGAGTTGTTATGAAAATCTTTTAAATTCATTCTATTCCCCTTGATTGCTTGCAGATCCCTTTCTGTCTGGTAGCTGGAAAATTAAAGGTTTTCCTTGCTGTCATTGTATCAGTGCAGGAGTTGTACATCTTTATAAAAATAACTTCCTAATCTTTCCTGTGCTGGAATTTCCACTGAAGAGAATTCATACCCAGCAAAGGAAACTGGAGACAGCTTGTTGTACTGATGTACAGACTGCTCCTCCGTGTTACCCTGAACTTGGACAAACTCAGTGTTTCTAACTGGGTTGTTGTGTTGCCCTTTCATGAAGTGAACATACAGAAGCAGGTACCGTCTGCTTCTGAGTACAGAGAGCTCTACTGACCAGAGTGATGTAAACTCAGGGTTTATATCCCTGAGTATTTAAATTGTCAATAAACTAAGCAGCTACAGTATTGAGTACCCACTGTTTATCAACTAACCCATATGCTGGTATTTCACCTGTTTTAACACTGGCAGCTGATGTTCAGTTTCCCCTGAGAAAGGCTGCACTTTGCCCAAGAGGCAATTGGTGGAATGCTGGGTCAACACGGTGCCATCAGAAGGGCTAGTTTTGGTTCAGGAGCCCTCCACTGCAACTGGAAAGGAAGGAAATGAGTAGATAATTCAGAGCCCTTTCTGTAACCTGCTCATCCATTCAGTTGCTGAAGGAATGAGGAAGATTAAGTTCAAAGGATTAACAAATGGCTTTTGCTTCTGCTGTAATTGCTTATCTCCATATGCTCGTAGTAGCACTGAGCTGCCAAGAGTGAGGCAGGTACAGAACTGTTAAAGCAGGGGTTTCAGTGTTTCAGCTGTTGGTTCATGCCAAGCCCAGCTCTACCAGGGGGTGACAGTGGGCACATTAAATCTGCATTCTGTCTTTTAACCTGTCATCAGGTTACCCACACTTAGTGTTTACAGAGAGTGACATGTGATTGTTAGAGCAAGCTTCCAGCATTGCACCAGAAGAGATTTTTTTTAGTTAGTAGCTTTCCTAATCTAATCAGCACCTTAAAAGCAATTTCCATGCTGCTTCTCCTCCCTTGTTCTTTTTATAACATTTCAGTTGGACAAATTGTCCATGTTGAGTTGGAGATGGCAGCTCCTTTTACTCGCTGGATGGGAAATGCTGGCAGCCCTTAGCACAGGTCTGTGCTGTTTGTTGCAGACTTGGGCCAGGCAGGGCTGACAGATTGCCCTTGATGGGGTTAGTGTGAAATCTCTAAAGCAGGATAAATAGGAGTTGTTTGTTCTGTTTTCCAGAGGACGCTTTCAGCCCAAATGAATTTATTGTGTATTTGCAGGTTGGGTTTTTTTTTTCCTTTTCTATATCACTAGTTGCAACTGGGTTTATTGAAGCATGTTCAGAGGATAATGAAAAGCTCCATTTCAGATCATCCTGAAGGACCTTAAAGTAGTTCACTATCCTAAACTGAGTAGCTCAGATCACTTTAAGAAAAACGCTTTATGTTGGGATAAAACCTAGGTATACTTCAAATCCTAACTTTGTAAGAAATTCCTGCTGTGGAAGAAAGCCAATAATTCTGATTTCTAGCAGAAACATCTTGCACAGTTTCATTTTTGAAGGAGTTGGGCCAGGCAAGTGGCCAAACACACTGCCTCCCTGTGCTATACTACTGCCCATGCTGCATATGAAAGAATTGACCTGTGAAAAGGCTTCTTTCAGGAAGGAAATACCAGTGAATTTGTGGCATTGTAAATCTTTTTTCTGGAAAAAGGCAAGGACCAATTGGTGGCCAAACCAGCCAATGTTAGCCATTTGCCATTTCTGCTGGCTTGCTCTCCCCCACATTTTGGATTACCCTGTGTCTGCAAGCCCAGATCTTGCCCTGGAATTTCTTGTGGGAGCAGCTCATCCATAGCTTCATCCATGCAGTCTTGTACATATGAATATTTTGTGAGCTTCCTTTAGCTGTGAAAACCTGCTCAAGAATGTGCCCCTGAATCTCTGTTCAATGACAGGCTTTGAAACCGAGAGTATTTCTGCTGAACCTGGTGTCACCCAGGTGGGAAAAGTTTGCTGGGACAGAAACTGAGTGCAGAAGCGTGTAGGAGCATAACTGCATGTTAGGGGGGTGGGCTGTCCATGTGCATTATGTGCTGCATGTGCATGGCTGCAGTTCAGCCTTAGTTGTCATTGGCACACCCATGTTGGCTGTGTATTTTGGGCAGTGAGTCAGAACAGAGGCTGGCATCACGGTCAACTTCCAGGGGAGGCAATTCCAGCATTCAGGTAGTCCTTTCTGCACCAGTTTTCACTGAGATGTTCCTCTGCAATTTCTGCTAATTGGCATGTGCCTGTAAAGTCCTGCCCCAATACAAAAGGCAGGAAATCCAACGTTCGTCATTAAGAGAGCCTTTGATATGTTTGTGGCTATCCTGAGAGAAGAATAATTTTAAAAGAGAATTTCTCTAGCAATCTCTAGGTACAATATTCAAAGCAAGCAACTGCTAATTGGCAGTTGGGGCTTGAGGCTTATTTCCATGTCTTTGTGGGATTCAACTATAGAAGTTTGTTTTTTTTTTCTTCCCAGTATATGACATTCCTATATAGAATAAGGCAGAATGCAGAAGTATTCACATTTTACACATGTAATAATATGAGTCCTAATTGTCATTGTGAATTACATTTTCGGTGTGTTTTCCCCAGTGCCTGACTAAAGTTGAGCATAAATCTTTTTAGCCCTCTGAATTTGTATTCATGTCAGTTTTATTCAGTGCAATTTTGGTTCACTTTGCCTTGCTTTAGATTGCAGATCATGCCCAACAGTAG
Organism: Motacilla alba alba; assembly: GCF_015832195.1. Classification (NCBI taxonomy): domain Eukaryota; kingdom Metazoa; phylum Chordata; class Aves; order Passeriformes; family Motacillidae; genus Motacilla; species Motacilla alba. The sequence goes on from NC_052016.1 coordinate 105,892,295, forward strand.
AAGAGTGGATTTTGAAATTTTTTTACGTGTCAGATTTCCCTGTATCCAATTTTATAAAAAAAGCTGTCACCAGCTTCTTCTGAAACCAGCAAACCTTTTTCTTTCTAATTACATTTTTACCATATGTTCATCCAGATGGCATATGCCAAACATTTTCTAGGGTGTTATAAAATGACCTGACTTTGGAGGATTTAACTGTTGAAGAAGCTTTTAAAGAGAAAAAAAAAATTAAAAAATTACACTGGAGCAAAGAAAAAGTAGTCCTAGAAAGAAAGAAACAAAAACATCTGATAAATAGCCCCAGTTGCATTTTGTGGCTGTGATACTGAATTCTGGGTATATACACCTGCACAAAAACCAGTGAAAATATAGGGAATGTTTTCTTGAAGTGTTAAAAGTTGACTCCTTTTTTAACCACTGAAAATAAAATTTTTGTCTGTTGAATACGTCTAAAAAAATTCTAGAGCTTTGAGCGATTCTCTGGTTTTCTGCAAAATGGAGCAAAAAAGAGTTTGTCAAGGCACCAGATTCTCTGTAGGAGCAGCAGTTTTACTGAGCAATGTAATAACTACTTGTGCACTTTTTTCTTGAAGTATTTTCAAGTAAAAGGCAGTTGATGCATCGTTTTGACACTTGTGTCCTAGTTCTTAATAATTCTTGGGGGATTTCTTAGAGAAAATAAAATATCTTGGGATATACTGAGAGATTCCACGAAGAAAGGAAGGAAGGAAATTATTTTTCATATTTAGCTACTAGTTAAGCTAAATTAACAAAGATGAGTTTTTCATTTTTCTGGAGGGTTTGCATATTTCTTCATCTCTACGACAGTTCTCTTTTAACTGTCATTGTTATTTTGGTAGTCTTTCCAGATTATCAAGCAGGAAAATATAGAATACCCTCATGTTGTTATCAGTTTCCACAAATCTGTCTCAAGTCTCAAGCCGTTTTACTTAGTGCTAATTCCTGAAGAACAGTGATTGATTGAGATTTAAATCTACTTCCTCGTGTTGCTACAATAGCTTTTCCCACTCCCAGGAAATTTTGAGCGCAGAGCCCAAGACTCTGAGTATCATAGAGTTCATAGAGCATGAAGAAGTTATTTTGGGGCAGGATGGTCAGAGACTCATGGCAGGGACTCAGATAATTGTAAGTGAAAGTTTGCTCAGTGTCCTTAGCTTCCCTAGATCTTGTTGAAAACCACAACTGCAATCAACAAAGCAGATCCTCCACCTCCTCCAAATTAATGAGACAGGATTTTAACAGTGCTCAACAATTTGAAGTGGTTTTGCTATTTCTGAATTAAACCTTTGGTAAGAAGTCCTCATCTCCATCCTCCTTGCCCACTTCCACTCATCAGTCTGTGAGTGATTTGACATTTCCACAGACTCTTCTCTGTTATTGACCAAGTTTACACCTGCTGTATCTCAAGTGAAAGAGTCTATTTTGTAGGTAAATCAACCTGTAGAGCAGAAATACTGTAACTGTTTAAAAGCGAAGGATTAAACACCCCAATATTGCAAGCTGGTGTTAACCTGTGAAGTAATTGAAACAAACTGTAATAGGGGAATATGCAATGAGACACCTGAAAGCAGCATGTGTCCACTCTGTCCAAAGGTGGAGATGATGCAACAGCTGATTGATTGCAGTTGTTTTAGAGTTTGTGGGTGTGCAGCTGTATTCAACTCAGTTTGAGGTATCACTTTTGCTGCTTTCTTTTTGAAAGTCTTTGCAGAATGGAGCTAAAGTTGTTCTGGTGTCTTTGCTACTTATTTTTAAATAATGTTTATCATACCAGGATTGCTGGGTTCATACCATAGTTTTCAGTTTCTCAGAAGAGTTAGAGCTCTAAGCATTTTTCTGTGGAAATGAAAACTCCATTTTTTATCAAAAAAAACCTACGACATGTCAGGGAAGGACATATCAAAATGCAGAGGCTAAAAAGCATTTTACTCAGATGCTTTGCTTTTAATTACTATTAAGCATTGTTAAATCAAGCTCTCAAATGCAGTTTTTGTTTATATATTTCTTGGATTATTCAGCCTCTAATTTAAATAAGGACAATGCTAGGAAGATTTCCATGCAAAATATTACCAAGTTAATAATTTTGAAGCTAATTATGTGAAGATTCAAAGTGTCAGTCTGAAACCACACCTCTGACTAAGCCAAGCATGAATTTGGATATACAAATGTTAAGTTCGGCTCCTCGTAATGTCCTGGGCTTCTGAATTGTGTTTGCAGGTGCTAGCTGCCGTGATGCAGCTGATCAGTGCTCCCCAGGGTGTTTTTATTTCCTAATTTTCTTCCTCCTTTTCTCACTGTAGGCCCCTTTGTGGGTAAGTGTGCACATGAATTTTATGCCACCCTGCAATGTCTCTGTTCTGCTCTGCGTGTTGGTGCATGCTCGCTCGGATGCCTTCTCTCTCATTTCCCCTGTTACCTTCTGTATTGACTAGAGCAGTTTCCACAGAGAGTTTTTGAGAGTAATTGCTTATGATTGCACTTCTGCTATGATTTTCCATAGCTGGTAGTTTATCTCGCAGAAGAGTCTGGTATATAAAATCTCTGTTCAGGAAATTTCCTAAGAATTTTTTTCCTTCATATGGCAGCAGTCTCCCACTGCTGACAACGTGAGTGCATCAGAGAAGATGGCCTTCTGTAAAGCAGGGACTAATCTCAGCTGTTGAAAATGGGAGGAAATAAATGTCTCTCTTTGAAAAGGCAATCTAAGGTCAGCTTGAGTTTGTGTACATGAAAGAAGAGTACCTATTTAAAACCTTAGGCTTTTTCTTTTTCTCCCATTTTTCCTTGAGAAAGTAAATCTTTAGGTATGATGTAAGAACGGTATCTAAATACTTTTTTTTTTTAGGGTGTTTGAAGCAAATAGAAGTTTGTAGTGTTGCAGTTTTTCTTCTAAGTTCTAGCAGAGTGTACGGGATGTTCTGGGTAGGGTTCTCCAAAGTGGCTTTTTTGAGTCCAAGCTTATTAAATTCTGGTTTAGAACTCGTAGCATAGTTATTCTGCAGAAGTTGATATTTCTCATAGCTGAGATGGAGATCAAATACCTCCGATTAATGCAAAATTCAAATTAGTCTTGAACTGTGGTGTCACAACTGGCATCTCAATAATGAACTAACCACAGCAGGAAGTGGGTTTGTCAATGTACCATCACAAAAAGTTTTGAGCCTTCATCTAATCTCTTCTGGGATCATAGTTATACATCTTGCTACTCTCTTGAAGTACACCCCCAACGTAGTGAATGGCACAAGAATATCCGATGCAGCAAGCTGTGGAAGCGCGAGCTGCAGAGTCTTTTTAGTTGATGTATTCCAAGGTGGATAACCTTAAAAATCAATAGTGTCTGCTGCACCACTCAGAATCATGATGGACTGCTCCTCGCTGATCCTCTTGCTTAGGCTTTGAATACCTGATGCTGTGCTGCTGCAAATCCTCAGCACCAGCCAAGGCAAGGGCTGGAGCATCCAGGAGCAGGGCTGCTCTTTTAAGCAAATCTCTGTCTGCTCTTAGCATTTGTTATGTGAAGTGCTGCTGTTTGTTGGGGGAGGTTGAGGCTGTTTTGAGGTTTTTCCTTTTTAAAACAGATTGCAAAAGTGTTAGAAGACAGAGTAAGTACAATGGCAGGAAAGTAGTTTTCAAAGGCTCAAGCAGTATCTTCACATTGCTTGTAAATATGGTATTTTCTCTCTGGGATAGAAGGCACTTTCTGTTTGGGCTTGTAGATCCCCAAAAATGGAAACACTATTAGGAAAAAATTATTAAATAGATTATCTTAACTTTGTGGAAAGTTAACATTGTGGGGCTGTCATAAAAGAGAGGTAAAAAATGCAGAGTTTTGTCTTGTCTACGAAAACAAAGTTCTCAAGTGGAAATAGATAGTTTTTTAGATAGCAGTGACACCTCAGAAATTGTCTCATTAGAAAGAAATGTTTGAATATCTAGAAGCACAAACCACAAATAGGAATTTATGGAGAGGAGTTGCCTGGGAGGTCTTGAAGATAAGATTTCTTAAAGGGTATGTGTATAATTCTCTGGGCTTTCTAACAGTTCATTGGAAAAAGAAAACAGAATGTTATCTAAAATAAACTGACAAAAGCTGGAGGAACAGCAGGAGGAGGAGGAGGAGGAGGAGGAAGATAATGAAGTATCAGATGTGATGCTCTAGCTGGTAAAAAACAAGCACATTAATCGCTGACCTCACCTTATGCGTATTGAGAGCACAGAGATATTCTCTTGCTCTCTTATTTTTGTAAGGAAGTAGCTTCTGCTGCCTCTGATCATATGCATAAAAAGACAGCATGTTACTCTTAGGCAGACTGAATCTAGTCATAGGGATAGAAAGCTTCTTTGAAGAAAAGCCCTAGAAAAATCCAGTAACAGAAATAGACTCCCACTGAGAGTTTACTGAGATTTTGCTGCTCTTCTGTGTATCAGTAGTGAAGCAGACCATGGAGAGAAAGTAAATTGATGTCATGCCCAAGGTGTATATGTTGGGGAAAGATCAGAGAAGTTTTTGCATGTCATTGATGATGAAAACAGATCTCTGAATGAAACCTTTCTCCTTATGGACTGCCAGTTTGGAGTTCTTCAGGGAGATGTATTCACAGATGGAAAAGGGACAGGTGGTGAGAGCAACAATGCTGGTTGCACGGTATGTCCCTTAACTCTCATGTTATAACAATTATATGTAAAATTATCAAAGATATGTGAAAATTACTTGACTTTCATATTGATTCATATCAATTATTGACTTTCATATTTCATTCATATTTCATATTACTTGACTTTCATACCCATGAGAATACCAATGGGTGATTCTGCCTAGTGCTGTAGGGATATCTGCCTCTCTGATGTGCATTTCAGAGTTCTCAGGCTAGGCACATGGTTGTTACCTTTCTCAGAGCCTGTGCCCTGTCTGCAGGTGGGGCTGGGACTTGGCTTCCTACATTTGTCTACTGCATTTATTTACCATGAGTTAGAGGCAGTTCAGCACTTGCAGACTTACAGTCTCTTGAAAGTAAAAAATGAGTTCACTCTTGGTCAAGCAACTCAAAACAAATATTATCTGAGGTCTCTCAGGACTGCAATAAAGTGATGCCATGAGCTGAAATTTCTCTTTGTACTGTGCTGACCAGATATTGCTTGTTGCCTGCAGTGGTAGTTTGGTTCCCTGAAGCTCATGATTTCAATGGATGCTGTTTGGGGTATGACACTGGAGTGGTCTGTTTGTCTGTCTGATTGGCACTGGGAATTGGTAGCTGTGATTCAGTGTGGACTCCAGCCATTGGGTGGAAATTGCAAAGTATGTTTTGGTTCTGACTGTGTACAGCATCAGCCACGTTTCAGTGTTCATTAATGTTAATTCAAAATCTTTATGCTTTTAAGCTGTTACCTGTTTGCCGGTATGTGATGTTGAAAATAGATGAAAATAATTTCATCTATTTTCTGCTTGAAAACTCAAGATCTTTCCCTCCAGCCACAAGAATTTTTTTCTTCTAGGTACAATAAATAGGATTTGTCATAACATGTATAAGAAATGAAAGTATTTTAGTAATTCCACATAAATATATTTTCTTGATTTATTTTGCTTGTTTGTGCCCTGGAACATTTTGAAGTGATTTCAGATAGTTTGTCCAAATAGCAAATATTGAGGTGCTATGGATGCCTTAGGAAGGGACAGGATTCAGCTCAGAAACTTGCTTAACATGTTAAATCCCCAAATTAAAATGTGTGTCCTCTTTTTAAAAAGTCTGACAGACTCTAATTGTTGTGTTTTTTGTTATGAGTAGGTCACTACTATTGTTTCTCCTTCTAAAAATTGAAGAATGAAAAATTCAAGCGCAGATGACAAAGGCTTTATTATCGGGTTGTTTTTCTTTCATATATGGGATATGATTAAATGTGTGCTGTCAAAAAGAGACCTCTTTAAAGCCTGATACTATCGATTACTATTTGAGACCTGCCAGCAGCATTATTACTTAATGCATAAGAAAATCTAACAGAAAATTATTAAGTTGGTGCTTTAGTTCCTCTAGTGAGAACGTTTCAGATATTCATCTCATATCGTTGCACAAATTGCTTGGCTCAAGTAGATACCACAAAATCATGTTTTAATGATTTTTTTCCTTTTTCCATCTTTTATTTTTTTTCACAGTCACATGACACAATCAGCCACATTTGAAGACCCTCGAATAGAGAGCTGCCAAATAACCCCTCCAGCCCCTCGGAAAGTGGAAATGAGGAGGGATCCTGTGCTAGGATTTGGGTTTGTGGCTGGTAGTGAAAAGCCAGTTGTTGTACGCTCAGTAACACCAGGTATGTTTTCCCCACCTGACCCCAGAAGAAAACTTTGATTTAGCCTACTAAGATGAAATGCAGCTACAATTTGAGAACTATTGAAACATTCAGGCAGGCAAAGTAATCACAAATACTAGATATGATTTTTAGCCTTGTCTCACCCAGTGGTTTCCTTCCTGACACTCATTTTAGAACATTACATAAATGTATTGGCAAAAAGCCAGTTTGGAGTTATTGCTCAGAGCCATTACTATTGTTTGCCTGAAAAAAGGTAACCCATTTCATTCAAGCAAAGAAGGTCTTCTGCCTGGTATCTTTATATTGGTTTGCTGTCACCTTCATTACCATTGAATCAGCATTTTCAAGAGGTATGTTGAGTTCTGAGATTAAAACTTGCATATTTTTCATTCTCACCATCACCTTCCCAAAGAAAGCTAGTTTTCTAAAAACAATATCTCTTTCTGAAAAAGAGGATACTATTGCTGACTTTTTTTTTTTTCTTTAATGAATGCATCTGTATGAATGCATATGGTTAAAAGCCGGGTCAAAAGATATCCCCAAATATCTTACCTGCAGTGAAAATTTAGTGAGGTTTGTGATCTTTTTAAAGTTACAAGAGATCAGACCTGGGATAATCCGTTTCCCAAATTGCAGTCTCCTGCTCTCTATGCTTAAAAGTTCAGTTGTTATGTAAAATTGCAGCCAAGGGCAGGGATTTGACTTTGGTCCTGTTCGATATGTTCTCCAGAGCCCCCACAGAGAGCAGAGGAGAGGCAAAATCGACTCTGTGAAGTTCTGATGTCATTTACCAACGTGTGTGCATTGATTACATTTGTATTGCTTTCACATGAATTGAGCAGTGTAACTAATATTTGAACCAGATCCAGAGGGCTCATTTCTCTCAACTTGGCATTATTAATGTAGTTTTATGTTAAGATTTGGAAAATGTGTTTATTATGTTCTGTTTCAAGTGAATAGGAGGAAGGACAACATTCCATGGAGGGACATGGATTTGTATCCATTTATGCGGGATATGGAAGTGGAGTAAAGTTTTCAAAGCAAACAGAGGAAAGGATCAGCATTAGCTCAATTGTTGAATGAATTGGTTTTGATTCTGAAACATTTTATTTTAAGACTTTATCTTCACAGTGGTAATATTACTTGTTTTTTTATGTATCATCATTGCAGAGCATAAAGACAAAGACTAGAGAGGATATATCTCTACACTAGGAACTGTGATGTCACATCATCTTCTGGGCATGTAATTGTGCTAAGAAACAAAGCAATATGTGCATTTTATAAAATGCAGTGCACTCAGTGTGCACTTCAGCAGCGCCAGAATCCAAATCACATAGAATCCAAGTCGCATAGATGACTGATTGTCTATTCAGACTAATGCTAAATATTCATGTCTGACTGAAAGTGGCAATGCTTTTGGATGTACCCGTGTTCATCAAGTGGTGGGAATCCAGCAGAAAAGAGATTCAAGCAGCTGGGGTATAAAAACTTTCTGTCTCCAATTGAAGAAAACAGGTTTGTTTTGCCTAGAACAGAAAAGTCATAGGAGAGATCTGTGAATGGCATTCAAATATGTGAGTGATGTTTCATAGGAAAGAGGAATAAGATGTTCTCTGGTGTTACTTTGCCTGGGACAGGAAACAATCTATTGTAGCCAGGAAGATTTGGTATATTTATCATGGGAAAAGACTTCCTGTTCTTAGCAGTAGATAAACAGGTTCATTTGTTCACAAGAAAAGAAATCATTCTCAGGGTGGTCTTACAAAATATCAGACAAACATTGATCAAGGGTGATTAAAATATGGTTGATCACACCTTAAAGGGTGCATTAGTCCACGGCTTATGGGTCCTTTTGGCCCTTCAGAAAACTGAGCCCTTAGTTTAGGTGGTTAGAAACAGTTTTAGAACTAGAACTGCAAGCTGCTAAACCACTAGCTTGCAAGATTTTCCTCTTGAGGGAGTACTGGTAATGTCAGAAATAGTGTTAGTGTCATTAGCTGAAGAAAAAACACACTTGTAGTGTATGAACAACAGTATCTGTGTGTTTACAATGGTCTGCTAACCTGTGCTCTTTTTTTTTTTTTTCTTTCTTCATTTGTCTGCAGGCGGCCCCTCTGAAGGAAAGCTTATACCAGGGGATCAGATCATAATGATTAATGATGAGCCAGTCAGCACTGCTCCAAGGGAGAGAGTCATCGACCTTGTCAGGTAGCTGATGTCCTGTCACTTAAACTACAAACCCAGTGACTTACTGCCTTGTGCAGTCATTCAGTAGTACAGCAAGTCTTGCCTTCTCATGGCTGAGAAAAGAGAAAATAATTTTGCTTTAGTTGTAATGAAGAATGATGAATTATTTTAGTATTGAAATGAAGTGTCCTCTTAAAATGTCATCTGGGTAGATGAAAAAGTATAAAAACGTCCAGGATTAGATCCAAAGTACTTGGGTATCAAAAGAGGAATAGTATTCTCCCGGTATTTATTTTTGATATAAATTGTTGAAAAGATGATTCCTGAAGCATGGAAGCTCCACTCACTGTTGCATTACTATTAATTTGCACATGAAGAAAGTAAAGTCAGGTTTGTCTTATCTGAAGAATAAAGAAAATGTGGTAGGGTGATTTTTGAGAGTGAATGAATGCATGTAAACATGTAGAGAAGCTCAAAAGTGTTTAGGTGGAATGCATGTAGGTGAGTTTGTGTGAAAGAAGCATGAAGGAAAGACAGAAGTCAGAAAACTAGACAAAAAAAGTGGCTGGGGATAGTACAGGAAAGGAGAAATGTCAGTATTTGTAAAGGAAGAACAGTGACTGACAAATGCTAAGGATATAGAAAAAAAATTATTGCAATTCATATAATAAATTTTGCTTTTGGAGTAACAAGAAATGTTAATGCATTGCACAGAAAAATGGCAAGTAACTGAAAACATAAACTTAAGAATTAATAATTTAAATTCTAGTAGCCTGGTTGCTGTATACCAGTTTTGTTTCTGAATTATCCTTCCCATTGGTGTAAACTCTGAATTGGTGGTCTTGTTGATTCCTGAGAGATGCTCAGGTTGTAATGGTACAGGTACCTCTCCTCAAAACTTACAGCTATCAGCGTTTTCACTGTTACCTGTGTAATTTTGAGAAGTCACATTTGTTTACAAAAATTTGGCCAGGAAGTGCCACAGGAGTTGTACTCCTCCTGCAAATGGGTGTTTCTTCGCTGGGGATTTAGCTGAAGGAAAACTTCCAAAGATGGTGCAGAAATGGTATAAAAATGCCAGCAATGCTGACGGCCTTCATCTGTGTTAGGTGGGATTAAACAAAATATATTTTCAGATTTTTTTCCAAAAAGTGCTAACCTGCAAGTCAACTAACAAACAAATTTGCTAAGAGCTTCTTGTGTTGAGTAGACTCCTCAAACTGAAAGAACTGTCCTGCTCCTAATAAAGTTCTGTCTTGTGCTCTGTGTAAGGCTCAAAAATGGGTCTTATATTTTTGAGGTCTTCATTTCTCAATAAAGCAGTAAAATTGTGTTGTTCATTCTTTCCCTGATTCTTTGATACTAAGCAAAGTTAGGTTCTCTATCTCATTTTCTGCTTCTAGCAATACATAGTAATAACAGCAAGGAAAATAGACTGATTAGATCTGAGACAAACTGAATTTATTGTATAGTTGATTCTCTGTCTGCCTTCAAATGAGAAGCTTAATTAGAATGTCACCCTTCCCAATTACAATGACTACATAAGTAATGTCAAATTAAGTGTTGTTTCGTTCCAGGGAAAGCTTTAGGTGATGCTTTTCTTACACTGTAATTCTACCTCTGCTCTCAAAACCTGTCTGCTGTTGGGATTTTGACAGAGACTCATTCTTTAATGAAATTTGGAGTGAAATATATTGGGGTTGCATGTTACATTTGAAAATAAGAGCTTTCTTTTCATGCCAATGGGCATGCCTGGAAAGACTAGACACTGTCAATGTGCAGTCCTGTCACCACAGTATAAGCAATTCTTTACATCAATGAAATAGTGACTCTCTTCTGTATAATTGAAGATTTTTATATGGATTAGATACAACTGCAACTTTCCAATGTATCTGCATTTTTCAATGTGTGTGGGAGAAGTTTTGAATCTTGTTTTCCTGCAGGTAGCAGCATCTCAGTGGTCGACAGTGAGGGTGTTTTAAATGCATAGGTTACACAGTGGGCATAATCACAAAAGCACAGAAGAACTGAAAGGAGATTTCTGGAGGTCATCCAGTCTAACTTCTTGCTCCAGGCCAGGTAGTGTCAAAGTTAGATATGGCTGCTCAGCACTTACCTAATCAAGTCTTTAATATCTCCAAATACGGCAACCTTTCAACCACACTGGGTAAGTGTTTCAGTTCTTAACCACTGGCCTTTCAAAAAGACATGAGCCAACTTCTTTATGACCCTTAGATGCATCACATCTAGGTCCATGGACTTGTGAGTGTCACTCTTACTTTAACAATCCCTAATTCAGCCTTTGTCTGCCTTGATTCCTAAATTCTGTCACTGAGCTCAGGGACCAGGGTAGCAGACCTTGCCACTAAAGGCCAAAGCCAAGAAAGCAGTGAACATCTGATCTTGTTCAGTATCCTTCATCAGGTTACCCACTCAATTTAGCAGTAAGTTTGTATTTCCCTTGGCTTTCACTGCTGTTGTGGTTGTAGAGACCCTTCTTGTTATCCTTCATCCAACCTGGATAAGTTTCAGTGCTGAGCTTTGCAAACACCATCCCTGCCTGGCCAGGTACGGCTTCTCTGTTTCTCCTGGGTAACCTGTCTCCATTTCCATCTCTAATCTCTTTCCATTTTGCACTGGGTCTTGTTCAGACTTTCCCTGTGGAGCCACACGGGTGTCCTGCTTTGCCTGCCTGCTTCCTTGCAGATTGGAATAGACCATTCTGGCACCTGGAGGAGGCTCTCTGTGAAGATCATCCAGCTCTATGGAGCTCTGGCCTTTGAGAACTGCAATCCCAAAAGACCCTGCTTGCCAGTGCCCTGAACAAGCTGCACTCTGATTTTAGACTGGACTCCTCTTCCTCTTTTTCTTCAGGATATTAAAGTGTACTATCTTGTGGTCACTGCAGCACATTAATGAGAAATTGATATTCCAACACTATTTTTTTTCTGTAGTCTCTTGCTGATTGGGTATAACAAGGTATATTTTATATTCATGTGAAATTCAGTGGCTATTTTCATGGAGCTTTCGCTCAAAGCTTTTTGTAAAGTCAACAACTTGTCATTATAACTGCAGAGAGTGTGGAAAAAATTAATCTACTTTCAAAATTCTGATATAAAGATCGTAGCATGTCAAATAGGAAAAAAACAAATTGCGTAAGAAAAGAAAAAGGCAGATTTCACAACCAGGTGAGCATCAAACTTCACCAGGATTAGGGAAGCCCAAAACTTCCAAGTAAAATATACATAAATGTTAGATGTTAAGTCAACCTTGAATGTTAAACAGAGTTTTTAATGAAACACAATATTTAATTGTTTCCCAATAAAACATTGTCAGAAAATTAACTTATGAAAAGAGTTATGAGCTTGAAGGAAAAGAAAATGGATGAGGCAATTTCTGCTTTCTTAAAAAAAGTCTATCTATCTTAAAAAAAAATTCAAAACGTCCACCAAAAAGGATAGTGGAAAAAAATGTCAATTAAATCTATTTTTTTTGTTAGAAAATGCATATCCCTAACAAATAAATTAGCTTTATTTCTAAATTTCCCACAAAATAAATCAGTTTAATTTCTTTTAGATATTTTTTTTCTTCAGACCTTTTCCTATCAGCTCCAAATTCATTGTCTAACTGTTACTTCCACAGGATAAGAAATAGTTAGACTGTTTTTTTCAAGAAAGTCCGTTTTTTATAATGGTTTTACTACAGGAAAATTCAAGAAGTTGAATGCAATGCATAATACAGAAATTTTCCTATTGGCTTTTTACTGCATTGTAATATTTTAATTATGTGTGAGCTTTTTTTAAACATTCATTGCTGAAAATAATCTTCCTTAAGTAGAAAACAGTTATAGCCACTTCTGCTGACTCCAGGGGATACTGAGCAGGAACCTGGTGAGAGATTTTGGTTTGTCTTTTAAGAATGAGGGTCACTCTTGTATCTTAGGAAGTCTTAGGTCTGGAGATTATCAGGAATATTCTTTATAAATAGCCCCTGTAGGTCGTTCTGATCCATTGAATTCTTTTGGCTCTGCTTTACTGGCAACACTTAATTAGTGTTCAAGTTGTCCTTTGAAAGCCAGGGTTGCAGAAATATCAATCAAGTATGGTTTGCAGACAAAATCCATTTGGACTCATTATTTCTGAGTGCTGTTCAATGGCTTTTGCACCATATTTTGTTCTTCTGAGCTATTTCCAGCACAAACTCAGAAGTCATGTTTATGGTTTCCCTTTTATGAAAGTCACTTGAGGCTGTGGTCAAGATGAATTCTATTCAAGACAGAGAGTTACAGAACTTCAAAAAAAAGGAAGAAACAAGATCATTTTCTAAATGCAAGCTTCAAGTCAAGGCAAGTCGCAAGCAAACAGAATACAAAGGATGTATTTGAAGTGCAGTCTGTTCAAAATTTATCAGGAGCTATTTATGTTTGGTTTATTTTGCTGCTGATACAGATTCTGTGAGTTATAGCTTTTCACACATACTTAACAATAAGTATTTTGAGATAACATTAAAGTCATGGCACAATGGAGCAGTTTTTTCCTTATATGATGGTGAGCAACAACGCAACACTGACATATTAGAAGGTATATTAGTGTACAGTATAAATTAATTGGTTGCTCAGAAGTTCATGTATCTCATTATCATTGGTTAATGTTACATTTTTATCTGTTTAAGAATCAGCTTAACTAACCCTTTTTTTTTTGAAACAAAGAAAAACATCTAACAAGTAATTTGCCTTATTAGCTGTTCATAGGCAACTCTATAACATGAATAACCTGTTTTTGTTAGATTGCACCGAGGAGGCATTAATCTACAAGGATCCCAACTTACGTAAACTGTCTTTTTATTTAGCAAGGTATTTTACTGAAATTTTAAGTGACACACAAGTGTACTGCTTACTCCATAAACCAAACCGTGAGTAGCAGCATGGTAGTGGTACTTTGTTCACACTTTATTAAAATAGTTATCCAGGCAGCCATCCAGGAGAAATTGGCATCTGAAGAGGGTAATCCATCTGAAATACTTGTTTTGGAAAAACTAGGCTGTTGCAGAAAGCTTTATTGACTAAAGAAGAACAGAAAAGTATTTTTAAGTAGAAACATGACTTCTAGGTTGCTTAATTACGCTAGATTAGCCCATTTCTTGCAACTGTAACAGCAGTAAATCAGCATTTGATATTCTCTGGAATTCCACTAAAATACTTAGATTGCAAAGTGAGAAATGAAGAAGGTGAAATTCATTAAGGGCTTTTATTTCTTGTTAGCTCTATTTTTTTTAAGAGAAATGACTCAAAAAAATGTCTCTGAAATAACTCTTTCTTTGGCAAGTTAATGTCACAGCAAGTTTTCATCAAGAGGATCTAGAGGATTCTTTCAATTCTGCAGTAGAATTTATGGTTTAATGGTGTGTTGCCATAAGACTGGAGAGAAGGAACCCTCCAGGATTTCAGGCTGCATGTTGCATTTTAAGTGCTAACATGAATTTAATCAATACTGACCCTCCTCACCATCATTGTGAAATGAATGAGGATTCTGTCTCTCTCATTTGACTCTGTGTATATCAGGGAACCACTTTTCCTACTCTGCGTCCTCAGAGCTAAGTGCAAGTGTAAAAGCGAGCTCAGTGACAGTGCCTGTCATCATCGTCATCTCACAGCAGCCGAAAATGCCTCTTTTCAAATGTTTCTGGATGTAATTTAGACAGTTTCTTATACTGGATGAAGTAATTTTGGTGGAATTACTATTAAAGATATTCTTTCTTCATCAGCATCATAGAGAAAAAAATCAAACATATTAAGCTATTAGCTATGATACCGCTTAGCAACCATGAACCTTGAAAACGGCTTTTTCTGAAAAACCAGTCATGCAGGCATTTTAATTTGAAGGTACTCCATTACACTCCCAGTTCAGTATATGAATCCAGAGGCTGCACCCACTTTGTGTCAGGCCCTGATTGATGAATTGCTAGTGTTTTGGGTTTTAAACACATAATGGTGAACAAAGGGACAAAATGTTGGACCAAGTGATCTGTAGGAGTTTGACAAGTGTCATCAATGGAGATAAGCTTTCTGCCTGGGCATGTAATTAGCTACATCTGATCAGCTAGCCCATGCAGGGAGCTCAGAGTCAGGATACTAGAAGCCAGTTCCTCTCTGTCCTGAGGGGTGTTGTTAGATATGTATCTTCTATTTTTTGATCTGTTTCTGCAATGTAAGACAGAGATAACTGGATCATATTCCAAATTAGCTCTGAATCTGTGAGAGTACATGTTTAATATTACCTCATTTATCTTCTTTTCTGGGCTGTTGTGGTGCTTCTTGTTCCTGAGCTAATATATTGAAGGCTAATTCAGGTTTCTCCAGATTTTAATTACTAATCTGCAATAACATTTCAGAAATACCCGCCCACCTTTTCAAAGGCCTTTAAGAGCTGAAAGCTGTACAGAGATATTACTTGTTATTGTTAAAATCAATGCCAACTATGGACGTTGTTCTCTTTTAAATCCATCCTATCTCTCAAAGCATGCAGTGCCATATCCTTGCTTATTCTTGGCAGAAAGTTGACTGAGGTGGTTTAGAAAGGTTTGGCCTTGATAATTCAGATGCTCTGAGTGCTGAGATCCTAATTTTTTGTGTAAACTTAATTTTCTTTTTGTGTTAACCATGCTGAATGGCCCTCAGAGTCAGCAAGTGTAGGCCCTTTTTTGAAATTTCAAGGCTGATGTGTCATCTGTTTGAAATGTTGTGCCATCATCTCACTCTGTTCTCTAGAAAAAGGAGTCAGCCATGATGAATTTCAGGTCAGCTGTTCTTTAACAAGTTGCTTTATGGAATGCGAGGGTATGAATGGAGATGTGGAACATCTGTGCCCAAAACACAAGTAACTGTACTGATTGGTTCTTCAGATGTGAACCAGCGAATATTGCTCTCATTAGCTTATTCTGACAAGCTTATTGCTTCTCATCCAACTAAAGTGTTGGCTTGTCCAAATGGAAGATTTGCTCTAAAGCCAGATGCACTGATGTGAATGTTTCAGAGTAATTGTTTCCATGTAAAGCCATTCAAATTAACACCCAGATTTGAGTTTATCATGAATTAATGCTTCCATGCGATGAATTACCTTTATATTGCATGCTCTGCAATAGATGTTTATCCTTCTTTGTACTGTTTATTCAAGTCTCGTGCATCACAGGATTACATTTGGTTGGAATATGTAGCAGGAGGTAGCTAAAAAACTCCTGTCCTGCGTTTGGGGTAGGGAGGGTTGGACACTAGGTGTCAAACTACTGCCATTGCAAGGTTTCGCTTTGCCAGCTGCATTATGTGTCTCTTTTGAAGTGACATTTCCAAATCCTCAAAGACAATGTTGGGGAAGCCAGCCCTTTACATTGTGCTGTTTGTACTGGAATGTTTTGTGGATGCCTTGAAGACGTTACAACAGGACAGCGACACTTACACCGGTTTATTCACTATGAAATTTAATCAGCAGAAAGTAGAAGTCGGGGAGAAACACAAGCCAGAGACAATTTCAGGAACTGTTTGGGAAACATCAGACTCTGCAGAACAGTTTCTGGGACTGGAGAAGCAGTATAGGCTGACAGGAGAGGATCGTGCCATGCACCTGGGGCTGCCAGCATAGAGTGGCTGTGAAGTAGGAAGATGACAGAGATGCCTTCATCACTGCATGCACAGAACTCACAAAATAACTCTGTCCTTACAGAAGGGTCTGTCTGCCCTCACTGGGAAGTTTACAGCTCCCTTATCCTGCCAGTCAGTTGCTGACTAATTCAGCATATATACATCAGCTAATGAAGCTATTGTAAGGGCAAAACACAGCCATTTCTGAGAAGACACGATGCTTGTGGGCCTGTGATGCTTTGGGAAGGCTTTCACAATGTGGCTTTTCCCAATGGTGGCATCAGCATTCCCTTTTTTCCTGAGCCAGTGCTGGCTGTATGAATCACAGAAATTAACTGGTTTTTATCTGCTGCCTAAATAGCTTCAGGATGACAGAGAAGTAGTTCTCTAAAACACTAATACGTAGATTTCATTGTCAATAAAGTGGCTTGTAGTTTCTCTGAGTTACACCAAAATGCTGTATTTTGATAGAAAGATGGCAAAGGTGATGTCAAGAGCTTAGAGGCAAACATGACATTTTTAGGGATTTGTAAGTTGAACCTTGGAGACTTCTGTCAGCTACAGGTATGTAGTATGAGGGAAAGGCATTTGCATTGCCTCCTTATAAGGAATGCTGTTTTGAAGGTGGCAGTTTTACATGCACCAGTGTTCACAGGAAAAAGGTAATTTAAACTGCTGAGAGAGAAGGGTGAAAGGACTGTGACCAATTTGCACTGTCTTGTATATTTCCACTAATTTGAAGTATCTTTAGTCTTTAGTTTTCAGGCTTTTTCCCCTGTCAAGGTGGAAGCAGCACTCCCTGGGGTGGGAAGGACATAAGGAGTAATGACTGTAAATGAGTAAAACTCTACTCAGAGAAAAACGTCATGGAGAGGAGTTGGTACTCCATGATCCACTGCTAGAACAGTATAATTTTAATGAATTGCGTAATGGAAGCTGACTCAGGAGTCCCTGAAAATGACAAGATCTTCTTTCTCTAGCTCTGTGGCATGCTGATGCTGTGTCTTCCTGATACTCAGAGTTAGTTTTTACTTTCACAATTCTATTTATTTTCCAGATGACATTTAGTCTATAAAGTAAAATAAAATGAAGCACGGTGCTTCCTCTGTCTCTAAGGTGGCTGTTCCTCAGAACATTAGGGTCCACTTTCAGTGGCTACCTCTACCCTTCTATTTCATATTCCTTCTCTCATGGCAATGTTGCCTTTCAATCTGCCAAAAACATCTTAGGGATGTCAGTGCCTGAAACATATAACCTGTAGTTTGTCTAAGGAGTTGGAAAAGCACAAAAAAATAGTAGAAATGAGAAAGTACCTAAGTGAATACTTAATAGTTAAGCTAAATTGGAAGGGGCAAAGAGACAAAAACAGGTTTGATGTTGCACCAGGGGAGGTTGAGATTCAATACAAGAATAAAGTTCTTCACCCAAAGAGTGGCTTGGCACTGGAACAGGCTCCCCAGGGAAAGGGCCACAGCACTGACCCTGACAGAGTTCAAGAAGTGTTTGGACAACACTTTCAGGCATGTGGTGTGATTCTTGGGTGGTCCTGTGCAGGGCCAGGAGCTGGACTTCAGTGGTCCTTGTGCATCATTTCCAACTCTGGAAATTCCATGTTTATATGATTCTCTGAATCGTAGCCTGATAAAACTCTCTGTGACTTCTTTTTGACTGAGAGATGTCTAGATTTAATTGTTTTGTAAAATAATTGGGTCCGGCTTTCAGTGCAATTGACTTTGATTTTTTTTCTGACTTCTTTCTTTTGTGTGTTTGCAAGGCCTGATTTTTGGGATTTTTTGAAGCTTCTTAAAAAATCTGATCAAAAGGCTTAAGACTGTCACTAGCAAGTCCTTTCTCTTTCCTGTTTCCCTCCAGTAAGAATAATTTTGTGATTCACAGTCTCTCTTAGCTGTTGATAGATTAATGTAGTTGGAATAGAAATGTTGTGGGGACTTCTGTATTGGTTGATGGACTAGAAAAGCTTGAACACAGAATTAGATCATATTTTTATTTTAGCAGTAGTGCAGCCGACAAGGACTCCCAAAATTGCCAAGAGATTGAGTATCTACTTCTAACTATACCTGATATGCCCAAATCAGGAGGTTAGTTAAAAGGGGAAGAGAACAGTTTTACATATTCTGACTCATTAGTCCCCAAAGTGAGATTCTTCAGTTAAATATTACCACTGATTGGGACGACTGGGTCACAGTGGGACGTCAAAGGAGAAAAACAGTTTCTCATTATTCTGAGACAAAAACTAGTAGAAGCTAGCAGAAAATAAATATAGCTAAAAATGAATTAATTTTTAAAACATTGAATGCTTCAAAAGGCAGCTTAATGTGATAGATTTCTCTGGGATTTATTAGTCAGCTTTTCCTTGATATCTGATGTGACAATTGATCATCTGTAATTTATTACAGGCAACACATGACAAGCAGTGTAAGAGAAGTATTTTAGCTACTACTTCAGCTTTTTTAGGCTTTTTTTTCCCATAGACATAATTTTCTGGTTTTTTTGCTTGACTTTTAACAACCAAGTCTTCACAAACTCCTGAAAGCAGTAACAGGAAGAGAGGAAAGACAAATGGTGTATTTCAAAGCAGGTGACTTCCAAATTATGTTGCTATTAGTCTTGTTTTGGCTTTGTTTGAGAATTAAAGAAGCTGGTTCTGAGAAACCAAGAAGACAGAATATTGAACTAGAGACTGCAAATAGCAAAGGAGAGACTGCAGAGATAAAACCAGATTGCCATCAGCCTACGTTTCCCCAAAGGCGTATTTCTTACATATTATGTGCTGAAATGTTAATTGTTCTTTTAGCTCCTATTCCTCCTCATGCGGACTAAAGCTTCATATATTTTACTTACTGCACAAGGGAAAATCCCTGCAGTCCACTGTCTATATTGTTAAATAAAGTAATTCAGTTTGATTCGAGGTTTAGTTAAAAGCACATTTGTTCAGCTTATGAATCAAACAAGACTCCAGGAGAGGCAAAGGTCTTGTCATCTTGTATCATGGAACATACCCATTTTATGATCACTTCAGCTTTTCAGCAGGACTGTTACTCAGAAAGCACTGTGCAAAAAAGACAGTTCTTTTGCAGAAGACATTGGTTGCTACAGTAGCTGAAAATCCTTTAGGTCATCTGTATTTCATAAAAACCACAGGAATCATGAGGTTTAGTCATTACACTGAAATCTTCATTCCATACTTCATTTTTCTGCTCAATATTATTTTCTGTGTGTCATTAAAGTGTGCCAGAGACTTAAAAAGAAAATATCATCTGCCTGAATTTATCAAGAGAAATAGCAAAAACTCTCCATGTTGGAAGACAGCAAAAAATTAAAACAATTAATTGAGTCTGTAATCTATATTATTTTTATTTTTTTTATCTTGTGTCATTCTCCTTACTGCTCAGTTTTACATGGAAATTATACTTTTGTGACCAGAAATATCCTTTTGTTCTGCATTTCATCTGACATTCTATTTGTGTTCAAAGTCTTTAATTAAATATCAGGACAACTGCATTAGTAAAGATACTGCTTCCTTTTCCCCTTAAAAAGTATTGAATCAATTTCTCAGTGTTCTACACCAATTACAGTCATGATGCAGTGTCCAGCAGATGGCTTGAGTTCATCAATAATTCATTCAAACTGCCATGGGTTTAAGGAAGGAACTGTACCACACTGACATATGAGAGAGGAAGAAAATTCAGCACATACTTTAGCAACCATGGTTTTTTGGACAAAGAGGAAATTGCATAATTTATGCTCCAAGATATATAGACTGAAAACACAGTTTGGTAATGTAAGACTTAGGATTGTTTATTGGACAAATAACATGCCATAAGCATGCAGTATATATTCTACATTTGTATGCAGGCATTTGCACATGTTTGTATGTATGTGTGGACAGAGAGGAATATGATTCATGAAGCTCTGTTATACTGGATTTGGGATTTAGGAGTTACTTAGAAACAAGATGCTGAGGTTCTGCAAATCAAGTTGCTCAAAATCTTGTCATGACCATTTTACATGGTTTGTACAGCTAAGCTGTTATAAGGAGAGTTGCTTAGACAGTTTAAAAATATTTCTTTGAAACATTTCCTTTATCTCAACCTAAAATTGATAAATAAAATGTGCAAATTCTACCATGTCATTGTGATTCTCTCCAGCAGAAATAAAATCATGTTTCACTCCTTTTTTTACAAGAAAAATACATGTTAAAATGGGGAAAGATGTGGACAGAGGGGATTTTTATAACACCTATAATTTTATGAGCATTACTAGTTTTATGGGGTTCATAGGATATACAGGTTACCTGTGAGAGAGAGGGGTACTGCATACATTTTGCCAAAGATACTCAACACACTTAATTTGATCCCTTTGGATATTGTCTCACCTACAGAAGAGGCTGCTAACATGAGGCTTTTGTAAGTAAGGCAGTAACTGGAACTCCATTTCCTTTGAGATGCTGAGGAGTTCCAAAGGGCAGAGCTGGAGGTCATGGCAAAGCTGGTACTTAAGGATGACAAAATAAGCATATCACAGAGCAGTTTGTATTGGAAGGGATCTTAAAGATCATCTAGTTCCAACCTCCCTGCAATGGGCAGGGACATCTTCCACTAGATCAGGTTGCTCAGAGTCCCTTCCAATCTAAACTTGAACACTGCCAGGGATGGAGCATCCATAGCTTCTCTGGGCAACTTGTTCTAGTGCCTTACCACCCTGAAGTAAAGAATTTCTTCCTTCTACTCTAAACATAGTTGTCGTAGTTTAAAATCTCTTGCCCTATTGTGGCAGGCCCAGCTAAACAGTTGGTCCCCATCTTTCTTAGAGGCCTTTAATATACTGGAAGGTGCTATAGGGTCTTCCCAGAACCTTCTCTTTTCCAGGCTGAAGAATCCCAATTCTCTCATTCTGTCTTAATGGCAGAGGTGCTGAAGCACTCTAATCATTTTTGTGAATCTCTCTGGACCTGGGTCTTTGCACCTCTAGCTGATGAAACCACTATCATGTGGCAATAGCTGGTGAAATTCCAGAAGTTCAGAAATTTAGGGAAAGGAGCTTTGAAAGTTGTGTGCTGGCATTACAAGGGTGGTGCTGTTTCCCAGTGCAGCGTGTTGAATATGGCCTCTGGTAGTAAAAACTTTGTTTCAGAAGAAGGCTGACCAAGGTGAAGTGCAGGGTGACTGTGCCTGTTGCTCAGATCAACTGGATTAAAGCTGGTTGAGACCATTCCTCTCTAGATCCCCTTGGCTCACATAATGAAGCTCAGCCTAAGGTGAAACTACCAGAGACTGTTAAGATACAGCAGTTCGTGCCTCAGCTTGCCATGGCATTAAATAATTCATTGAATCTGACCTTTCAGAGCAGTACATTGTAAGTAATAGAATGAATATAAAATGGATATAAAAAGAATAAGAATATCAAGTGGGAGTAGGTAGGCAATATAAATTTTATGTATAACCCTAGAAGGTCTGCAGTGCTGTCCATTCCTGAAAGTGTGCTGGTAATTGGATGTAGTTTGGGAAGAGCAGCAAAAATTACCCACAAGTTTCCCCTTTTATGATATTCATAAGAAACTCAGCCTAGTTAGGTTGCTACAGGACAGATCAAGACAGTTTTATCTGAACAAGGACAAACTGGGATAGCAGGTATCTTTTCAGCTTGATAAAAGAGTCCAGTCTAGTCCTAAGAAACCACAGCTAATAACACTGCGAGATAAGAGATAGAGAGAGCTGCGGTCATTCCTCAACAATTCCAGTATTTCAATTATAAACTTGTATCTGTTTGGAAAGATGTGCTATAGCTCAAGCATAACATAAGGCCTTTACAAAACATCTACCAACAACTCTTAGCCAGGAAGTTTGTATGAAGTCAGACATAAGTTCTGTGTTGGTCTTGGATCTGTGAGTGCATCAGAGTAGTAAGACTGCTCTATCTCATACCTAAATCTGGACTTTGAGGAGTTGAATAAGATGTACTTACTCCTTTGGGACTATCAGCCCTTTCTGGGAAGATGTGAGTTTTCCAGGAAGGAGGAAAAATGAGTAGCTCTTTCTTACAGCAGTGAATTTCTGCTCTTGGACTCTTGTTCATGGTCACCCATGCCTGTGCTCTGTCTACCTGCACTTAGGGCTGCACAGAGCCTTTCAAAGGCTTGCCCACAGCTGGATGTCTTCTGACTTGTTTACAGTGTATTTCAGTACTATTTCTTTTTTTCTGCATTGAAATTCTGTTTTGGCAATTATACCTCTGAATGTCAGAAACAGCAGGAAGAAGTAATAATTTGGTTTGGTTATACTGTGGTGAAGAATATGGCACGACTGCCTTAATCTGATCTAAAACTTATTTTTTATTTAAGCAACAGTTTATTTACTAATCCCTTGATTAGAAATATGATGTTTTATCAAAGGGCAGTGTGCAATAATTTCTTTGAATAGCTGCTGTACTGTACATTTTAAAAATATTTTCATATCTTACTCTTCAATATATTCCTCAGAAATTATAGTCTATTGACTAAATACTAAACCTGAGGAAAATATTCTAGTATTTGCTTGTTTGAGTATTTGATAGATGCTTTTGAACAGTTAAATTGTTTCCAGAAAATAATATTTTGATTTTTAATTGTCTGCTGTCTTCACAGTACTTTCCTCATGACAGATTACCAATATCTCCATGAGATTTTTTCTTTCAGCTGCTGCTTTAGAATAATTATAGTACTTTTTTATGTATGTCATTAACCATGAGGAGAAAAAAATGCTCATATCAAGGTTGTTCATTTAGATATCTAATATATGAGGCAGGATACCATGAATTTCCCAGTAGGTGCTCATAGTGCACCACCAGTGGACTACTTTGTTATTTCAAAGAAGGCAATACTGTTACAAACATGGACTTTTATGACGAGCTTAATTCATGAAGACAAACATCAGTGGCTCTTCCATCAAAAATACATTTGTTAAGATAATTGTTTAGCAATACTCTTATTATTGTAAATGGAGCGATAAAACATGGCAATTTATAATTATTAAACATAATACAGAGAAAGTAATAGTGTTGTTCATCCTATCCTGCCAGAGCCAAATCTATTCAAACCCCTGGGTGTTAAACAGTCAAGTGCGAATAAAGCAATTCTACAGCTTTTAAATTATGGTTTTTGTTTACCAAAGATACATGGTGGAATTTTTTTTTTTTTTTTTTTTTCAGACTTGGAGAATAATGCCTGGGCTTTTTTTTAAGGACAGCTCTAAACCTGATGAATACTTTGTATGTTGAACCTATAAATGATATGTCCATAAATATACATGCTAAAATGCATACTGCCTATTTCTAGAATTGCTTATATTTTGCTTTCTGAGAAGAAGTCCCTACTTGCTTAAGGCTTTGTTAAGGCCAAGTTTGACAAAGGTGTTTTAAAAGCGACAGGAAAGGTGTTGCTTTGCTGCCTGTTCTGCTTTTGTGTCTAATTTTCTTGGGGCGGAACAATGGAGCAATGTTCATCCTCCAGCAACATGACTGATCCAAAGCCTGCTGAAGATGATGGTAGTCTTTTGGTGGATTTCAGTGGTGTTTGACTCAGACTGTTTTATGATTATCCCATGGATTGCTTGTAGTGGTTCTACTGGTAGCCTCCTAATTTTAAGATACTGCTGACAAATGGTGGAATAACAGGCTTCAGTAAAATGTTTCCCTATTTGATCTAGGGTACTTCAAGGGATATGCTATTCCCAGTGATAACCCATGACTGCGGTCAATTACAACAAAGGACAGTTGTAAATAAATCACAGAATTGTAGAATGGCCTAGATTGGAAGGGATCTCAAAGATCATCCAGTTCCAACCTCCCCTGCCATGGACAGGCACATCTTTCCACTAGGCAGAAGTTGCTCAGAGCTCCATCTAACCTGGCCTTGAACACTTCCAAGGGTGGGACATCTACGGCTTTCCTGTGCAATCTATTCCAGTGCCTCACCACCCTCAGTGTAAAGAATTTCTTCCTAATATCTAGTCTAAACCTACACTCTTTCAGCCACTGCCCCTCGTCCTATCACTACATGCCACTCTCCATCTTTCTTGTAGGCTCCCTTCAGGTCTTGGAAGGCCACAATCAGGGCACTCCAAAGCCTTCTCTTCTCCAGGCTGAACAATCCCAATTCTCTCAGCTTTTCCCACAGGAGAGGTGCTCCATCCGTCTGATCATCTTGGTGGCTTCCTCTGGACTTGCTCTAACAGCTCCACATCCTTTCAGTGCTTGGGATCCTGGAGCTGGATGGAGCTGTCCGTCAGAACAGAGGGGCAGAATCCTCTCTCTTACCCTGCTGGCCACGCTGCTTTTGATGCAGCCCAGGACACGTTTGGCTTTCTGGGCTACAAGTCCACATTACCAGGTCAAATCCAGCCTCTCATCTACAGCTCCTCAAGTCCTTCTCAGCAGGGCTGCCCTTGATCTGTTCATTCTCCAACCTGTAAAGGAAAACATATAGAGGTGTAAAATGTTTGTGTTTGTTCTGTGCCTCAGTACAATGGTCTGTGGACTGATGAAATGATACTACCATTTTTTCACAGCATCACAGCTATCTCACACCAGCACCTCTGGGGCAGGGTGCAGGTGCTCATGGGCTGCACAGTTTGCAATAACACCCTTCAACATCACTTGCTAGCTAAAACAGAAAAAAAAAAGAGCAGTTTTTTTTATGTAGGAGTTGAAAAAAAGCAGCATTTTGAAAGCCTTTCTCTCTTTCTTTCATGAGTCTAAATTAAACTGTTAGGTACTTTGTTATGAGTTATGATATTCACGTGAATGGACAAAAGTCCCAGGGTTGTTTCAGTGGAAGAGCATGGTTATATGGACTGCAGAAAGCATAAAATTATGAGCTCAGAAAGACCAAGAATGCAAGAACAGAAGATAGGAGTTTATCATAGCTGGCATCATGGCTTTGAAGTCACGGTAGGCTTTGATACACCATTATTCAATGCATGAGTTTGACAGCACGGAGATAAAGTTTCTGATATAAATCAGTGCTTCTTTTCCCTGAGGCTGTTTTACCATGAAAAGAGGTTAGAGGGGGAGAAGAGGGTGATTGTGCCTTTGCCACATCCCTCCTAATTTTGTCTTCGTCCTCTTCCTCACAAGTGTTATGTGCAGTTTGACCATTTATCTGATGGATTGTAATAACTACCTTTATCTGCATTATCACTACCATCTTCTCTGTAATAATGGGAAAGTTTTTGAAATCAAATTTCATTGCTTTTCATGTTTCTTCTTTTACTTTCCTTAAGTTAGTTGGTTTAATTTTCCAGGTATCAGTACAGTGCTCGAGATGAAAATACAAAGCAGGTTGCATCAGAAATGCCTGAGTTTCAAATTCTGACCTATTATATTAAAACTTCAATAAGTAAAACAAAATATGTTGTTAATTGATAACAACCCTTCTTTACAGCACATATTCTCATGTGGTTTGCAGCGAACTCATTTTCTTTCATGAACTAAGCATTTTGTGCAGAAAAAGTTTATTCTATTCAGAACTTACTGTTATATAATTCCATATAACAAATACATTGGTGATGATTGCTGAAGCTCAGGAAAACTTTGATGAGTAGCAAATGTCAACAAAAAATGTCAATACTGTCTGTACTGGGTAGCCTCTGAATGTGAGCATTATCACAAGCTTTCTAAAAAAGTTAACCACTTGGAAGAGGAAAACAACCATTTAGGAACCACCGAGCCAAAACAGATCCGAGGTCCTTTATTGCTACATGTTGTATTTGATAGACCTGGCTCCAGTTGTTTCAGAGAAAGGTCAGAGAGACCATATAATGACTTGTGTAGGGAATATTCTTCCTTGGAGAAGATCTGTTTCTACAACCCTTTTAATTAGAAAAAGCATAAGCACTTTTTTTTCACTCCCTTGATTTTTACTGCACTTTACACAACAGTCCTGAATTTTCCTTTAAAAGCAGCACTAAGAACCTAGAGGTTCTGTAGGTTCTTCCCTTCAATCATCATTGGCATTGGCTGCACACATTATCAAAGACCTCCTTAATGAACATATATAATATGGATTTTTTCAAGTGGAAACTATGGAGTCACTGTTGTCTTTCCATTTCCCTTGGAATGGGAATGACTGTGTGTGGATCTCACCCTTACTCTGCAAAGGGAAAGAAATCTTACATTTCCAGAGTAGTATAATTTTCCAAATTACTTCTTAAAAACAGGTAGATGGACAGGCAGTAAATGGCATCTGAAGCAGCTGGAGTATTTTGCAGCCTAGGACAGAGGAAGAAAAGTTTGCAGCTTGGAGAGGAGTCACCCCTTCTTCCTGTGCTCCCCAGAGCGAGCTCAGGGAGGAAGCTCCAGGAGGGTGACTTGGCTTTCAATGCCTCTCCAAGAGCCAGCCCTTTGGGAGTGAGATAAAAGGAGTGGCAGGTCTAAGGTTGTGTCACATAACTTTAGGGACCAATAAGCATCTCCAGTGGCTGGCTTTGAGTAACCAGTGACATTGTTGTGCAGGCCATTGCAACACACAGAGCCTTTGGGGCACCTGGAATTCTTTGCCCTTGGACAGAACAAAAAGAGCTCTTTAGGCCTCTGCTCATGGCAGGCACTGCTTCGATGTGCGAGGTGGCAGCAGCAGCACTGTGAGGGAAGTACAAAGTCACTACCACATGTTCCAGAACACCGAGGTGCGTCAGGCTGACTGAACAGGCTAATGATACTGGCAGCAGCAGCTTGCAGAACAGCAAAGCAAAAGTTGAATATCTCAGTGAACGGATGAATCAAAGAACGTGGAGAGTGGATTGTGGATTGTTTATAATTGCCTTTAAAAATGTGAATAGTATGTCATTCAAATGGTGAATTTACAGATTTTGAAGAGCAGAGATCCCCTTCACGGGAGACCTTCCTGAAACTTTCCTTTTGGAGTTCAGATCTTTAGAAGAGCATGGGGAAGGTATGACCTTTGAACAATTCTTGGGAAGTTGCAGCTGGGGAGAGGGTAGAGGAAGGAAAATAAACAAAATAAACCCTCTCAAACCTCTCTGATCTCCCTCCTCCACTTTTTGTTTTAATGATTAGCTTTGAGAGTGTGATTCTATAAACATGCTTCTCCCCCCTGCCTCTTTTCCTTATATGCCTTTGTGGCTGTTGATCCTTTTGATAAAGAGCTTTTGCCCTGAGGTTATCTTTTAGTTAGCATAGGACAGAATTAGGGAATGAAAAGTATACTGAAAATAAAAAAAAGACAACCAAACAAAAAACTTTTTAAAAAAGGATCTGCAAGGTTTAAAGGATTTCTAATAGTTGGATTATTTTTGTAGAATAACAGATTAGTAAATTTGAACTATTTTTCTTGTTTTTATTCTTCTCTTGCCATGTGTGACATAAGGAATTAGTGACATGCATGTGGGCAGTTTGGTGTCTAGTCAGGGCTGCAGGTGATAAAAATGCATCGTTAGTGTCCTGTGACCTCTCTGTTTGGATCTTGCTCTTGCTCTCATCCTGTTTTTGCTGACTTAAAGGCCAAAGTTATGCCTGAGGATGAACTCGTAACTGTTTTCCTCACTTACACGTATGCAAAAAACTACTGACTTGTAGATGTAAAGAATCTGCCAGCCAATACTCATAAATGGGCACTCTGGCACATTATTTAGCAATAAATGTAATTTTGAAATAATGATTCAATTTGCTTTTTACAAATCACATTTGGAGTCTAATTAGACTCAAAAAAAATTACTTTGTGACTACATAATGAAGAATATTATGTCCATTGGAACATAAAGATGCAGGGATTTCTGTCAGACTCAATTTTGACAAGTCTATTTTTAATCTTGAGGTTTAACCTAGAGCCCTTAAAGAACATATACCCTTCCATGCTAAATCTGCTCCTATGGCCCCTTTGAGAACTGAATTTTAATGCACGTCCTTGGAACAAGAAATTTATTCTTGCACAGATAGATTGTTGTCAGTGTGTACAAGTGAAGCAGATTTTTGAAGCGCCTTTTTTTGTGCTTATCTCATGATTGCAGCTGAAGTGAGGGATATTTGTGATGCCTAAAGTTCATGAACTAGCTTTAAATGAAAGTCCTCAACATACTATGGATGAAACAGAAGTACAAGCTGTTCAAGAGGAAAACGGGAAGTTCATCCAAGAGAAGAAATTTGCAGACCCCAAAGGTTGTTCTTTATAGGAGTTATTCTGTAGCAAGGGCACCTTCATGCTGCATACTTCTCAAACTTGGTGAAGGTGTTCACATGGCAAATAAAGGATACATTTTTACACAGCATACCATGAGCTAGTTCAGACTACAAGAGCAAGCCCTGCAGTATCCAAAACCCAGGTAGCTGACTCAAGGTGCCTAAAACCCAGTCTGCAGCCCACAGAGCCTGTTGTTCTCTTTGTGTGTTTGACAGGCCAGGGTAATTTCTGAACAATAAAACTTCTCTCACACCTGATTGAAAATTCACCTCTATGAGCTCCAACTCTATAAAACCAGGCCTTTAGCCCAAACTAGCAGCCTATAACCTTGCTGAGGATGGGAGAAGCTTTTTGCAGCTGTTCCTCTGATTTCAGAAGGCATCTAGAGAAGTGCTTTGAGCTGTGGTACCTCATGCCCTGAGAGGTGAATCTCCTGTTGGGATGGGTGCGGGAGGTGGCTGGTTGTGCTGGCAGGACCAACAGAGCCGCTGGGTTGCCATCTCTCACCTGGGCTCATCTGCAGCTCCCAGTGAGTGCTTGCGCACTCCATCCTAGAGAGCTGGCACAGCGAGTGCCGGCCTGTGCCCAGGGAGATGCCCTGGACAGGCTGCTTCAGAGCATCAGCGGCGACGGGCCCTCGCCCCTTCGTCACCATGGCTTCTGCTTAGAGAGAGCTTGCACAACACGACTCGCTTCACTGTTCGTGTTGAGTAATTGCTTGCTTCGGCAGAGCAGCCGTGCCGGGAGCAGGGGCTGAGCCAGGACAGGCTCCGGCCCAGCGCCGCCGCTCGGAGCCCCACTGCAGGGCGGCGGCTCGGGCAGCCCTGCGGGCCGCAGAGCAGCGCCCTGTCAGCCGCACGCTGAGCAAACACAAGTACACCAAATACATCACGTACGAAATACCTATCAATTTAGCGAGTCACATCGAGTCAGTCCCTTCCTCTTTTTCCCCTACACCAGTACGCATCTTCCCTCCTACCACCTTCTGGCCGCAGCTCTGTGGTGAGTTATGGATTCACCTCCCCCGTGAACAGCTTCCCTCCTCCCCCTTACTGTTTTCCTGAAGAGCAGAGCTGTTTTCCTGTCCTTCCCTTCAGCCCTGACTATTACCCGCAGCTCCTAAGGAGCGGGAGAGGACAGAGATAAACGGGTTAATTTCCACCTTTTCCTTTTTTTTTTTTTTTTTTTTTTTTTTTTTTTTTTTTTTGTGTTGCGAAGGCGGTGGGCTGGGGCGGGCCGGGCACGGCACCTGTGGGAATCGTGTCCCCGGGCGAACTTTAAAGTGCCGGGTACCGAAACATCGGCTTGGCTCGGCAAGCGTGGGCGGTTTTCGAGCCGATACTGAAGAGACTGGCATGGTATTTTTACTGCTGGTGTTACCCATCTAGACTAGAGCTCCCGTCTCTGTGTCCGACTGCTCTGCAATTATGTCTTCACTTTCTGCGTGGATAGAAGAATGCAACCATTCAGCATTTTATGCTTGGTTTGAGTCTGCAGGGCAGTTTTCTTCTCCCCTTTTCAAGCATTCGTTCCCCCTCTATAATTTACAATATATTTGCATTTATCAGGGAAGAATTTCTGCTTAAGTATAATTTAAGTTTTATCTTAACAACTGTGTTTATAAGCAGCAAACATTTGCTTTGAAAGTTTTCAGAGAGACTCATACTAGTCCCAAGAAAAATGTTAAAAATTATGTATTGTTCTAGTGATACATAAAAAGGGAAAAAATGAAGGGTATAGCAGCATAAATGCATTTTTAGATGAACCAGCATCATTAATAAGATTTATTACATGACAATTAATAATATGATTTTGAAAGATTGGACAAAGCTTTGAAGAGAATAGATTTTTAAAGTTACATCTAATTGATTTTAGCACAGTAAATAAAATTTTCCTTTAAATAAATTTTTAAAAAAGGGGATGAACCTTTGAATTTGAAACATTCCAGATATATGGTATATATTCATGGCAGGACTTTTTAATCACTAATGCAATTTAACAGGAACAAGTGATTAATTGTCTGGCAGAATTTCTGTCTCAATTTCTTCTCCTTTCAGTCTACTTCTTAAATAAATAATGTGTGAGGATATAAATATAACTAATGTGAAGAGTTTGCACTTTGAGACTGCTGTCTGAATTACTGTGCTGTGTGAATGGTAGCTTGAGGAGGTAGCCCCTTTGGCTGCTCCTCCACATCATTATAAAATCATGTTTGCCATCACTTGTACTGTTCCAGTGGCACATGGATATGTCTTTGGCATCTGACCGATCAATTTTCTTTTCCAGACGCAATAAGCAAAAATCATTCTGCATTACTCTGCAGCTCAGTATCCATCAATTGTCTAACCTTGCAGATATAATGATAATTACAGTAATACCAATAATAAAACCCACAATGCTCAAGACACTGCTGGAACTTTCCTTAATGAGGAATTGAATGAGTCTTGTTCTGTTCGAACATTTACTTCTTAAAACCATTTCCAGCAATCTGTAATTATTTAAAACATTATTCTAGCATTGTGCTCCATAACAAAGGATTGAGATGCTCTTAGCATAGATTGGATAGTTCGGTCCCAAAAAAGCAGATAAGACTGAAAAGCAAAAGTAATAGTGTTCAGGCATCTGAAAGAAAAATACCATCACTCTTTGAATGAATGTGGGTTTTTGTAAGAAACAATGATAAAGCCAATAATATTGAACTGAGAACAGTATATAATATAGCGCTTGAAAATACAGTGTTCTTCAGAATTCAAGAGCTTTATCACGTTTCCAATTGCATCTTCCTCTTCTTAATTTCTTTTTCTTTATTGGCTGAATTACTTTGAGCTAAGATAATGCTGTGAAGGACTTCCAACACAAAATAGCGCTAAGTGAATGTTATGCATTATTAATAAAAACTCAGATAGCTCTCTAAAACAAGATGATCCTAAAGCATTTAACATTTAATCAGCAAAATTTATCTCATGTTATGCTTTTTGAAAAGCATTAAAGGAAAGAAAAAATTTAATAGCTGCAGGGATGAAGAATGTGTGTGAATGCCTGACCTTTCATTACTGCATACACAATGCCCAAATGTGAAAATGAAAATGCCAGTGCCGTACAGATTATGAATAGCAGCTGTAATGGTTTCTAATGCTTCAGTACAAATCAAAATGAAGCTCTGATCATAAAAGATTATGGTTAATTTGTCACATAGTAAAATATCTGTAAGATTTTCTCATCTTTAGTGATCTTTCATCCTCTTTAACATATAACTTCCATAAATCTCTTTTGCAATTGTACAGATACTGGCAGTTTCTTATTTCCAATTCGAAGTATAATTCTAAAGTATGTGATTTCCTTGTTTCTCAGTAAGGAACGACAAGTCATACTAGTGTTTATTTTAATTCATTGATGTAATTATTTATTCAAGGTGTTTGGTATTAGATAATACATTTTATTAAATGATTATTTTTATTGATCTCTTAATGTCCATAGTATCTAGAATATGCTATACAAAACTATACAAAATACTGCAGCAGCATGTACAGTAGATGTTCTCTGTCCAAAGTATATCCATCTATGTGAAAAATCAGAGTAGGGGAGAAGCTGTTGGGAAAATATAAGTGCTAATGAAGCAATATTTGCATTATATTAGTATCAGTATATCAATTGCCTAAGTTTTGTGAAGACCAGGCAGGAAAACAAGAGCTCTGCTAGAGGTAGTGTTCATTGTGGAAGACAGCAACATTGCTTTTCCTGCTCCAGAAGATGCTGTGGCCATCCAGCAAGGGGACTTTCCTTCAAATCCATAGGCAGTCACTCTCCAGTCCAGCTTTGGATTCATGGTTTGTGACAGCAGAGCTGCAGCTTGCTTGTTCAGTCATCAGTGTAGTTTTAACCTGGGCACAGACTTACATTTCTTCAAAAATAGTCATTAGCTGTGCCATGAAGTTTTTGTTGACTTCTAGGCTAAGTTTACGCTGCTCTACCACTTAAAATGAAGAGAAATAGCCCAGTACAAATTATCTCAAAACTTTCCCTTCTCATGAAGCATGAGATATCTGCTGCATCCAGGCTAGAGAAAAAAATTTATTGAGTAAAGTGATGATTGTTGCCTTCTAACATAGTGTCAGCAAAACAGGCATTAAAAATAAGCCATCAGAAGACATAAATTCTTTTCTAAATGAAAATTTACATAGCATCTCTGAAAGAAGGAAGAGGAAATCAACAAGGCTTCATTATGTGAATGTTAGAATTATGTTTACTCCCTGAAACATCCTTTTCAATTGCTAGAGCATATTGATAATCTCTGTGTTGTACTGAGATAAGGGAATAGAGTAACACAAATTTCCATGGTTTGAAAAATTGTCTCATAATACCCTTCAGCTTTAACCTTCATTATTTTATCTGTTTCCACTATTGAAACAAAAATAAAATAAAAATTCAAGAGACTATGTGACTGAATCAGGGTCTCTAAACAAGTGCTAGAAATTCAGGAGATCATAAGAAAGTTTCTTTTATTCTACTTCAGATAATGTAGAGGAACATAAGAGACCTCTACAGAGATGTTCTCAAGACGTTGTATATCTTTTCTTTCTCTCTCCCAAGTAAGTGAACTCTGAACTCAGTGCGACCATCCATATATATTTACAAAAAT
The DNA here is from genome assembly GCF_015832195.1 of Motacilla alba alba. Lineage (NCBI taxonomy): Eukaryota > Metazoa > Chordata > Aves > Passeriformes > Motacillidae > Motacilla > Motacilla alba. The sequence goes on from NC_052016.1 coordinate 105,925,277, forward strand.
GTAGAAGTTATTTTAGAAAACAGGAGGATGTTGTTATTACCTTTAGCATTTTTGAAATTAAACTTTATATGAAAATGTATGCCACTATAGACATATCACGATGGCTCCGTTTCTGAAAGCTGAACGTAAGAAATGATGAAGTAATTGGAATGTATTTAGCAACCATTGCTGGTTATGAAAGTCTCAGTGACTTCTTCAGGTGAATGGTTCATGCCACTCTTTCAAAGCATAGTCTGTCATATCAGCATTGGGGTGGATTTTTTGGAATGGTTAGAATTTACCATGTTGAGCATTTTTGTTCTGGAATTTAGATGTTTTGTTACAGCCCAAGTTCCTGGACATCCTCAATAAGAATGCCAGTGCAAAGGATGAGTGAACCCAAACTGACTGTGTGGGTTTAACATCCCTGAACATTGTGAGCAGTGGGCAGGTGTTGTGTGTCTGCTGCATCTGTGCATGGACAGCTGCTGAATGGCAGAGACGAATTGCACTTAGCTGACTTAGAAATTGTCTGAAAGAGATTGCACAAAATGCTCACAGAAATGCCATTTAAAAGCAATTGCAGTCTCATGGAAACAGCACAGTCTGACAAATAAAGATGAGAAATTTTCAGGAGACTACGACTGACCTTTCCATGGTGAGACCAACATCTTCTGTAAATATTTTACTTTGCTAGTATTGTACTAAAGCTCCATAGAACTATTTCTCAAGATACGTCATCAATAGACATCTTGGGACTGCCTCATATTCATTTTCTTCATTACACTTTGAAAATTAACGTTTCCTCAGAGCTTTTGAGACTTTGGCAGTTAATGATAGAAAAACTAGTGCTGGAACGTTGGCCTGGATGACTGACCTGAGAGACCAATATTATCTCATTTTTGTCTGCCTTGATCCTTTAAAACTAACGTGTAGAAAGTCTAATTAGAAGAGGACAGCTGAACAATTAATTAATAGGGTAATAAGCGCTACATTTTTCTCCTTGGCTGTATGGCATCTTCATGCAGCATGAATTAATTGACGTGGTGATGGTGTAGGCAGTGGTGTGCCAGCAGTTGGACTTGGTGACAGTCTCAGTCCTTCAGATGCACACACATGCTCATCCGGCTCTTGGTTGTTTTTTGATACACTGACCAAAATAAGCACATACTGCTTCTGCTTGATCAGAGAACTCCAGTGTAGTAACTCCTAATATATTGTCGGGTCAGTCTTGAAGTTTAACCCCAAGTGCTCTCAGGGGTTGACGGAGGCCATCATAAATCTGTGTAAGTAGGAGAATTATTGTCTAAGCAAGGCACCTCAGTCAATGTGAAGTTTTCTGCATATTGCCAATACTTAGAGGTGCACTCAAGAATTAATTGAAGGCCAGTGTAGTAAGGAGCAGGTAACATTGCTCAGGAGTTAGACAGCAGTGTAACACTGCTGTTGGTATTCAAAGCACTCCTCTAACAGCATACACAGGTATTAACTGTTTGACCAACATTTGGTAACTCAGTTACAAAGTTTTAACAGCCTTAAAGTTGAAAATATGAGCGACTGGAAAACTTTGAGTATTTGTGAGAGGAGGGTTTATTTTGACAAGAGGTAAATATAGTTGTCTTACAGCACTGAAATTCAACAACTTTATATGGCTTACCTTGACACAGTGCTAGTACAGCAGGAAACAGTGTGAATTTGGTACATGTGAAAGCTTGACAGATAAACAGCTTTAAAGAAGAGGAGGCTTCTTTATTCTCAAAGCCTTTATTGCAGAGGTATCTGAGATGGCATCTGCTGTATGAAAGCCCACCAGTGTGCCACAGCCCTGATCTGAAGGGACCACTTCTGTCGGAGGAAGCGAGTGTAATTCAGCCTGCAGACACATTCACTCCTTGACCCCTTACAGAGATTGCCAACAAGGGTTCCAATTAGTGCCAACAGCAGACTGTGACAATTTTAAAGATTGACTTTCACACCATGCCAGGCCTTTAAAATAAAGAACAAGTATACAGAACACAATTTGCTCTGACAGTAATTTTCAGTATGCTATTATTGAAGTTATTTATGCTGGAATCAGAGCATCTTTTTACTCAGCTGTGTTTCTGCTGCTGTTTGATCCTGCAGTGTTGTAATAATCCCATCCTTATGTGTTTTATACTTTATGTGTCAGTGGTTGTTTCAAGCATCCATTACTTACCCAGTTTTTAGGGCTCAGGCATTCAATCAGGATTCTTGCAAAATTCCCAAGTTCTTCTGCAGATTACTTCTGCTGTTGCAAGCCCTCAGATATTTGATGGCACACTTAAATTTTAATGACTTTGTGAAGCAGCAGGCTATGCAAATTAAACTGTAGGGTTCAGGAGTTCACAAGTTGAAGTTGCTTGGATGTCAAGAGTATTTCACTCCTTTGACAGCAAGGCTAAGGACAGGTAATATCATTAACACCAGCAGACAGGGCAGCCACAGCTTTCCAAATGTGATTGTGATGTCTCTGCCTTCTGATACCAGGGATTACAATGCACCATTCTGTTCTCCAAAAATGAGACCTGGACACTAGGATCTTTGTGTTCTGTGCTCTGTCATCTCCAGAAAATAGTATCCATGTTGATGCTCATCTCTTAAGTGCTCTTACTGTGTCTGAACCCAAATATTGGCACCTTGGCCTTATATGAGGCTTCTCATGTGACTTCTCTGTTACTTCCTCATATGAGTTCTTCTGTGACTATATTTCATGCAGTGTTACCTGTCCTCCCTAAATTGGGACCCCAGACCTCACCTCTGTGGTGATGTACCTTATATCATGAGCCTCCTGCTATGCTTCCTGCAACTGTCTTCTGAGATGGAGTTGGGGGTGTAATGCCATGTGTGGTGTACCCTGCCTTGCCTGCATGGTGTGTTGGCAGGAAGGCCCATCTCTCACTTTATACAGGATCTTCAGAGAGAGTTCCCAGGGATCAGCTGAACAGGCAGAGACTGAAATCCCATTACCACTTTTCCAGCAGTTGGTTCTGCCAGGTATTGGCAGCCTCTAGAGAAAGTATAATTTTCTATGTTCACCTAAAAAAATTTCTGGAAAGCATCTTCCTAGGCTTGGAGAGGTCTGATTCTTCACCTGCTGCTAAAACAGTGATTATCTATGGGTAGATGTAATTAAAAGACCAAAAGGTATCTGCCCACAGTCGCGTGGCTTCCAGCTTGGTGTAATCTGTTGTACTTGTCAATTAGAGTGATGGAACTGTAGTTTTTGTTCTGTGGGGTTACCTTTGGAAATGGAAAGGGAAGAGCCCCACATGCCATGGCTCTTGCTGGAGGATTTTCTGGTGGGCTTTTAGCTTGGGTGTTTTTGTTTGCACAGTGCTGCTTCTCCTGTGACAAAAACAGCCCAGCACACCCCTCTTAAAGCCTTTCTCCCTGGATCTCTCCACATTGTTTCATGGGTGTCCATGAGTTTGTCTGATAATTTATCAAGGTGCCCCAGATCAACTCAGGCAGGTTGGCATCATCACAGGACCTCAAGGCTCTCTCTGTGTGTCTGTGCTGTGTAATAACAACTGAGAATGAGGAAACTGCCTTAAATTGGGTCTACTCTGTCTCACCAAGGTCCTTCCAGGAGATGTCTCCATCCCTGGAAATAAATATACCTGGATCTCTGGGGAAAACTTTTCAACAGGAACTGTTGCTCATGATAAAAGCCTGTGGAAGAGAAATTGGTAACTTCTCTAGGTGGATATAAATACTGTAAAACAGGTTTTATCTAAATATGTGTACACAGCTCAAATAAAAATGATCCTTAGTTGTAACTAAATTATTTTAAGGTCCCTGCCAACCCTGTGATTCATTCTATGAAATAATTTTAAATGTACCACAATAGAGTGACTTTGCAAACCCTTTGCTCATTAATAGTGTGTTAATATTCATAATATTGAAAGATAATTTCCACTTTCCTTAGCTTTGAATAGGGCATTTGAGGTAACTTGTTACATTTTTTAGTTAGCTTTTGACCCGTTGATTTCCATTTCCTTAGTTCAAAAAAGTAGTGTAAACATACTGCAGATCATGGCATCAAAATCCACAATTGTGGAATTCAGACCTTTCTCATCAATAGTGATGCCCAAATTGAAACAGATGATTTTGAAATAGCAGAGAAAAAGCGTTTCAGAACAAGAGTGTTCAAAATTTGTAGTTCATTTTGAATGAAACAGCTAAGTTATGGCTAGATGATTTTTTTTTAGTTGTATTCCCTGAAAATTATGTTATTTATAATAGTTTTAGTTAATTCTTTGTTTGCTCATCCGCAGTGTGAAAGAAACGAAATATTCCTCTAGTATGTAAAATTGCTAAAAGCTTTAAAATTAGCATAAGCAGTTTTTCATTCTTCCTTCTTAAGAGCAATATATATATATATATATATATTTTTTTCTATTTATATGCCACATTTGCTGTAGGATGTATATGAATAAAAGACCCACTTGCTCTATTTGGCTCAGATACTGGGATTCCCCCATGTGTCTCACCTGCCTTTGCCCTTCCTCTCTTCCAGCTAGCAAGAGGCAGAAGAGAGGCAGTGGTTTCCAGCCTCAAGTGCACAGAGGCAGGCATTGTAGCTGAATCTTAATGCCTCATGCAGCTCGAGATGCCTGATACTTAGTAATGCAGCTTTAACCTTTATAATAGACATGATTTGATTCTCAAACCATCTATATTCTCTTCTTGTTGCAGTCTAAGTAGCTGTGAGGAGTAGTGAGAACAGACAAATATAATCACCACGCAGGACACGGAGAAGGACAGAGAGATGAATCACAAATTCCCATCAGATTTTTCAGATTTTAGCCTTGTTATCACTATTTGATTCTAATGTCAGGAAATGAAACAAACATGAAGATACTTCGTTGTGATGTTGATTTAGCCAGTCAGATGGCAGAGCAGTCAAAAAGTCAGCAGCTTGTTTTCTAGGCTGGTATTGCAGATGTTTGGTCTTGAGTGACTCTAAAAGAGCACAGAATTAATAAGTTAGTTGTTAAATCAGTATGAAAGGTAATAAAATAACAGTAATAAAGGCTTTTCTTTTCCTTTTTTTTTTTTTTTTTACTTAGTCACATTTTAAATGAGGAGAGACATTTCAGGGTGAAACTAAGACTGCAGTTGGGGTTTTTTAGCCTTTGCCACTGTGTTTCAGGTATTTAAGACATAACTCACGTTTCAGTGTGATGATGTATCTTGTTTCTGTAAACTTAACTGTCTGTATGTCCTACTATCACACAGGGACATAAGTTTGTCCACATACATTTAAGCTACAAAATGCAGAGATCACACAGTCAGTGATTCCATTGTTTCTCCATTCTTGTGACATATACAATAGATGGTACAATTGGCAGTCTCCAGTGCTGTGCAAGGTTTACCATGTAGATCCATAGGATATGCTAGCCATACCAGAAGTGAAAAAGAAGAGCTGTCCTGCAGAGTTTTGTCATCATTAGTTGAGAAAGTTTTCAAATGAGCAATGGAGTCATGACTGAGTACTGCAGATCAAAAAAGCTGATGATTGAAAACTTAGTTCTTTTGTAAGTGTGCTGTGTTTTGTATGTAGCACAAGTTTTATTGGAAATGTTTACTCTGGTGATGAGGGATTTGTGTGTAGTGCTTGACACCAACTTTCGAATGTGTAACATTATTGTGTACAGATACTCCAAAGGGTCTTATTATAGCCTCAAATGTTGAATGTGTTGTCCAGAGTCTAGCATCCTTCCAATGCAACTGTTGATCCTGCAAGTCTTGTCCACCAAATACATCTTTTGATCTTTTAGTTTGAAAAAAAAAACAACACTTGCTAATCTAGGATGAATCTTGCCTAGCCTGACGTCTGGACAAGTTTAATCCAAGAATAATGAATAGATGAAAAACATTTTCAGGAGAAGGTGATTTTAATTTTTAAAGGCAACTCTCTAACATCGCTGGACTGCGGGAGGCAGTGGTGGTGGGGTAATCATACACAGCGTGAGAAACATAAAGTAGTGAGTTCAAACTAATTGAAAAGATCAGTTGGTCATGGTGCAGTTATCCCAGGGCTGCAGTTTATCCCAAACTAACAACTGTGAGCCTTTCTGTCTACTAACCTGCCTAGGCTAATACAGCAATCATAATTGGATAGGTGTGGTTAGCCCAGAGATGATGAGATTCTTGAAAAAAATTACCTTTCGTAACATGCATTTGTAGATTCCCAAAAAAATGTGGTAATAATACAAATATCTAATAAAAGATGTAAAAATTGAAGCTCTAACTAAGTTTTTTTAGTTACATGATATTAGATTAGACTTTGCTCCTTACATGACTGATGGCTTTGGCAAAAGTAGAATTTGTTATTCCTGTTGACATGTAGTAATGTGTTTGCTTCATCAAGTATAGACTGGCTTCCAGAGCAGTCTTCTGACTAGGCCTTCATTCTCTCCTCCATTGTTTTTGCCTTTAGGCTTTTTAAGTTTCATATCAGAGTTGTCATTTTGCCTATAAGGTGACCCTATATACAACCAATACAGTATGATTTTTTTAGTTAGTTCTGCTCAAGAGGTCAGGTATGCAAAATCAGTTCCCTGTCAATTTAGCCAGGTGGTAAATCACGTAAATCAACAATTTATGTTTGAAAGTAGTAAAACCAAGAGAAATTTCATTCTATCTCAACAAAATGGCAACTGACCTTTTCTTAACTAATATCACTCACTGCAACCATCTGATCAAAAGGTAATACAAGAGATATCAACTGTGATTGTCTTTTCTTCCTTCCTTCCACTTTACTTTTCCACAGTTATCCACCACCCCCATCTACCCACCAAGACTTAAAAATATATGTATTATTTATCTAGGCCACTTGGTCACAGTAAGATTCATAATAATTCCTTCTTTTTATCCTATAAATCAGCTGTTGATTTTTAGAGATTTTCATGTATTTTGCATTTACTAGTTTCATCATGAAGAAGACCTGTTTAAATTGAAAGAAAAAACCTATCCTTAGCAATCCTGTAAAACTTATAAATTCTAATGGGAGAATTCACCAAATATTAGTCTTTTCCCACTCATTTAAAAAGGTGAGCTAGAGAAGGAATGGGGATTAAATTTTGCCCTCATTTTTGCTTTGAAAAAGAACGCTGCTGTTTCAAACAGATTTGGCTTGAAGTGTACAAGAGCTAGATGGTATAAAAGTTACTTGCATTTGTAAAGTAGTTTAAAAAAATTCATGGACTACAGACGCTGAACTAATGCAATTAATCAAAGGTTATTTCATTCTTGCCAGAGACAACCAATATTGCAGCATGCAGGTTTCTCTGATGAAGCAAAAAGTTTGTAGCATAAACTGCAAAGTTAGGCCAATTCAATTTATTAGATTGGAAAAAACTTATTTTGTAATACCAATCATTATTTTGGCATATTATTAATCTCTGTATTACTCTGCTATGTCATTGTAATAAACATTCTTCCATATTACTGCAGTTTTCTCCATTAAAGAAAAAAGCTGGTTATCAATAGTGAATAAAATTATGACTCTTTACTTGATTTTACTTTGTTTTTTCTTTTTATAGAAGCTGCAAAGAATCGATCCTCCTTACTGTCGTTCAACCTTACCCTGTAAGTATTGTCAATGTTTTCTGAATTAGTCTCCTAGCAACATAGCAGCTTCTTTTTCTGCCTATATTCTGTTTGTGTCCCTGCATTATCTGTGCAATAAAAGGAAGTAAGTGCAATAAGGGCTGTATCTATTAAAGGTGGTGTTTAAGATGGTTTTACTGTGTCCTCTACTCAAAGGCTACATTAGTAAATGAAAAAAATAACAGTCTTTGAACTCAGAGTGATAGAGCAGAATTCTGAGTTCTTCTTCAATGTCTTGTTTCTTGCAGCTCCTGGGTTTTTCTTGGTTCTGCCCTGGTCCCGCAAAGTTACACTGCTGCAGCAAACTAGCTGTACCTTATCTAAGGGAAGGCTCTCTCTGTATCTCCAGCCTGTGGAGGTGAAGGGAGAGCAGAGACAGACAGACAACCATGTGAGGTTCCCTTGAATGGACTGGCAGAAACTGCAGCCCATTCAGATCTGGTTGATGCAATGCGACTTTGCAACTCAGTAATTTGTGGGAGTGGGTTCATGACCTGTCAGCTCAAACCCATCTCCCATGAAAAAAGGGGAGAGGCAAAGCCAGGGGAGAAAACTCATCTGTCCGTGCACAGCCATGTGTACATTGCAGGCTGCTGAGGGGCCTCAGCCATGCATCAGGAGTAATTCAACTTCAGCAGGTCCATTTGGCTCCCTGTTGTTTAGCCCGATACATCACGGTTTTCATTAACAAGGGATAATTGCATCCTTTTCACACAAGAATAAGGGATGAGGTGGATTTGACACAAAGACTTGAAAACAAGTTTATCTGATGAAGCTGCCAAAATGTACATCTTGAAAATGCAACTGTGTGTCTTTGTAGTAGTCATTAGCCTTTCTGCTTAGTTTTGAGGTGGCCATGCAGCTTTACTTGTCCTGCACCTTTCTAGAAGCCAGTCTGCACTGCACCCAATACGTGGGAGAAAAGCATGCATTCCACAGCAAAAATGGGCAAGGGCTGCCACCCTGCAGTAAGACCTCTGTCAGGAAGGTGATCTGGGAGCAGGCCAATATCAGTCACCTTAAATGAAAATGAGGCCTGGTCTGACTAAATAAATAACTTCGCTGCCTTTAAAGCTTGTTGGTTTACAGCCAGTGGTTTAGGTCACAGTGAACATATATAATGGGGAAAAAGAAATCCTCGCCCACTTTTCTTTTTTATGTAGGTTTCATCCATTGACAGACTTAATTTTTGTCTGTAAATGTCAGGTGAAGAAAGGGCATTTGCTTTAGTGCACCTAGTGCACTACTAGTACCTATGTGTAGTCCTTGAAAGGAGGCAGCAAAGTGTAGTACTACATCTGTGAGGTGCTGTGACCTCTTATCATTATGCTGCTGATCTGAGAGCAAGCCTGTATGTTCTGAATGTAAGGGAAGCTGAAACCCAAATAAATTATGCACTCCATGTTCAATGGAAGACCTTACAGCACAGGTACAGTCTTTCTCTAGCCTTTACCCTGGAAAAGAAGGAAAGTCATGGCCTGGTATCTTTACCATGGGCAAGTCTTGCCTGACCAATGTAGTGGCTTTCTGTGGAGTGACTGCGTCAGTGGACAAGAGACAGGCTACAGATACCTTTTATCAGGGCTTCTGTAAAGCCTTTGACACAGTCCTCCACAACAGCCTTCTCTCTAAATTGGAGAGAGATGGATTTGTTAGGGACACTGTTAGGTGGATGAAGACTTTGTTGGATGCTCACATCCAGAGGGTTGTGGTCAACATCTCAGAATTCCCATCATCAGTTGGACATCAGTGATAAATGGTGTCCCTCAGGGGTCTGTAATAGGACCAGTGTTGTTTAATATCTTTGTCAATGACAGAGACAAAGGGATTAGGTGCATCCTCAGCAGATTTGTAAGTGACACCAAGTCAAGTGGGATGGTTGACACAACTGAAGGACCAGAGGGACTTGGACAGGCTCAAGAAATGAGCCCATGGGATTCTCCTGAGGTTTAACATGATCAAGTGTGAGGTGTTGCATGTGACAGGACAAGGGGTAGTGGAAGAGAGTAGGTTTAGACTAGACATTAGGAGGAAATTCTTTACTCTGAGGGTGGTGAAGCTCTGGGACAAGGTGCCCAGAGAAGTTGCAGATGCCCCATTCCCTGGAAGTGTCCAAGGCCAGGTTGGATGGAGCTCTGAGCAACCTTATCTATAAGAAGGTATCCCTGTTCATGGCAGAGGGCTTGGAACTGGATGATCTTTGAGGAACCTTCCATTCTTTAATTGTGTCTGTGATTCACAGCTATTTGTTCAAGCTCTTTGTGAGGCCTGACAAGGCAGAATCTGCTCCTCTCATTAAGTAGCAGCAAAATCTAATCAACAGCTGGAATACCTCTAGATGTCACTGAGCTAAGGATGCTACTGAAACACTTTTCTGTCAGCCATTTGGACTGATGTGCCAATTTTTTACATGAACTTGCATTGCCCCACTCTGGTATGTCTATCAGAGTCCCCCAGCTCTACCTCAGCAGACAAAGCACTTGTGTTTTTGGGGGTGATGGACATTTAAGCTCATGTAGGCATGAAGGTATTCCCCTCAAGAATGTGCACAGAGCAGTTAGAAGATGAGATTAATGCCTGCATGTTGGTGCTAGCTTTAATTGACTGATTTTTACCCCAAAGTTGGGATGCTTAGTGAAATGAACTGGTTAGGAGGGCCTTGACTGCAGACTGTTGCACCTGGCAGATCTCGTCTGTGCAGTATTATTGTACCTCTCTACCTGTCCAGACCAGGGTTTTATTGATTCATAGCATTCTCCCCTTACTGCTTGCAGCTTCAATTTTTTTCTGCAGTGGAAGCAAGGGTGTCTGTAGGGACGTGGAGCAGTTGGGATGATGCCAGTTTGTGCAGCCAAGTTTTGGCCCTGAAGCAGGGCAAGACCCCTCAGTTTATGCAAACCTTGGGCTGCAAGATCCCCTTGGTACTCCTGAGTCACTTTGAACATCTGGTCCATGCTGGCCCTCGTACTGCCACACCATTGCTGTCAGTAGTGCCTGAGCCTGTTGGCATCTCTTTCAGCCTTGCAACCCGTGGGCGTTGCTGACTCCAGCTGTGTACTTGTCCTGGTCTTCTGTGCAGGGGATCCTCTGACAAATATGATTTGCCTTACGGTTTGGAAATAATATTTATGCCTTCAAAAATGATGAACATTTGTTTAATTTTGCCTCCTCCATGTTTCCTTCTACTGTTTTGCTAATAAAACTGGGATGATGAAGTAGAGACCAGACAAAGGAAAATAAAATCTTTTAAATAAAGACTGAATTTCTTCCCTGTTCTTGACAGAAATACATCTCTACAAACATTTCATTGATCTCTCTTCTTGATGGTGATTTTCCTTCTACCATTGCATGAAAAATATCTGCCAAGATGGATTACAAAAGTGCTATTTCTTAATTGGTTTTATTTGTGCTACTTAGAGTGTAGTTTGATTTTGCATTTAAGTAACCATCCTTTATGATTGCAGGTGAAAGTAGATGTAATCTAGATTTATAGTACTCTGTAGTTCACTTAGTACTCTTTGAAAGCTTTTGCAGATAATTTTTCCTTAAATGCATTCAGTTTTGTTTAATGCTTAAACACATTAAAACACATTAAAATTTCATTTTAATTATGACCAAGCCAGAGCATTAGGCTGTCTTTTTCTTTCCACCAATCTACAAATCTCTGTTAGGTTCTTATCACCAGTGCTCCTAAGGAGGTCACCGAGCAGCTCAAGCAGTTAACGCAGTTCAGAGTTTTGATTTCTGGAAGTATGGCATTTGATTATAATTTCTGACTCTTCTATTCTGTAAATGAACTATAATTCTGATTGTTGCCTTATTAAGTTTAAGCATTACTTAATTCAAATAACTTGCCTGTTTGATATCCTTTCAGATTTTATGTGCAGAGATCATTTGATAGGTTGCTTTCATGATTAATCTCTTAAGCTCCTTGGATAAAGTCCAGGCCTGGCTGAGATCTATGGCAATTTTGCTGTGCATTAGGTTTTGCAGTGGGAAAAAGATAGGATCTTCTTCTGTTTTGAGAGAGATGCTTCTTTTTTTTAACATGTTTATACTTCTGAGACACAACAGTAGAAAAGCTACAATAAAGAACATTTATGGATCATAATGGTTGTGGCAACAATCTTATTGAGAGTTTGTGGAACTAATGCTCAGACTGTGATTACCATCTAAAAATGGTAAAATATAAATAATGCAAATAATTAAATACAATTGTCTATGATAGATTGCCAACTTTTTAAGAGAGAACCCAGATCTGACCACTATTCCAACAATTAAATTTGTGCCAAGAGTTTAATAAAGAAATGCTCCTGATGATCCTCTGTCAGTGCCGTGTGGTTATCACAAATTACTGTGTGGTAAAACTTCTCCATATTATTTCTTCCATGTCCCCACTTGCTCTTCTACAATGCTCTTGTGAGCCAGTGTAGTCTTTTCAGCCTTGTTCGCAGCTATGAATTACCATATTTAGTTTGCCTTTGGGCATTATGTCCTGTTCCACTTAATAAATGTAATTCTTCCTCTTACTCACCTTTTATTTGCTTGTTAAATACTGGTGCTTGTAATTGCTGTTAGCTGTGAACCAAAAAGTCAACACATTTTTTGCACTTATGCAATTTTTTCCTTATTTTTTTAGGAATCCTAGTATTCTATATGAAACAAATATCTATTTTTAAATAACAAGCTTAACATTTATTGCATGTATACACTCTGTGACTATTTAAAAACTATAATGTTTCTGTAGTTTTAAATGTAGTATTTCTAATTTTGATGCTTACTATCGCAGAGCAGGTTTTCTTTTCACCTTGTGATAGCAGTCCTATACTGCTATCATTCTATTTCTTTATGATATTTCAGTACTACACTGTGCTCTTCTAGCTACTAAATCTTTTTTTTTTTTCTTGAGCATGAGTATAGGTTTTGCTGTTGCAGTACCACTACTGGCAAGAGCACTCAAAGGGGCTTTTTCAGGAAATAAAACCCACTTCCTTCGCAATCTCCCCCAAATTATAGTTTACCTGCAAAAGTGCACAAGGCATTTTTACTTCCATCAAAAAAAGTTTCCCTCATAGTGTAGGATATTGTTTCTAAAATCTATCAATAAATGACCCGCTCTAGTGCTGCTGACAAATATAGGATCTAATTTTGAGAGGTCTAGAAAATGAGAAAGTAACATTTTCCTGAAAGTCTGCTCTGCAATCTTTTGTGTTTTTCACCCTGCTGATGGGAAGCCCATTAATTGCAGTCTCTACAAGCAGGGCTCAAAGTAGGGTCTAGGTCTTCACTATGATTTCCTCCAAGTATATCTCTGTGCAATGCTTCATTTTTCTTGTTAGCAGTTTCTCTAGGTAGTGTTGAAATGATCAGCTGATATTTTCCTTTGAATTCTATGTAAACAAGTTAAAACTATTTAAAATCGTAATAAATTTGAGCTTTTAATAGGAAACAGGGCTTAGATCACACAGAGTAAAGTTTGGGGGGGGTTGAGTTATTTTGACTCTCTGTTAAAATGTGTGCCCTTATTTTGCAGAAGTCAGTCTAATTAAGCGGTTTTTATCTTTGACAATGCAAATACTTTACTTGCAGTGATAGATGTCCTGTAGTAGTGTAAACACCTCCTGCTTAAGGTCATTAACTGAGAATAATGGCATCCATCTGGCTAAAACACAGAGCATCAGAAATAAATGAATTATTATTCAGCACTATGAGAATTAAGTGATAGCATTCTTCTACAAACCTAAAGACATTGAAATACAATAGAGCTGCACATCATCTTGCTGAGGCTTTGTTAAACAGGCGAGTTTCAACAATCAAACTCAACTGTTTTCTCAGGTATTTGCACATCCTTTGGAAACACTTCTATTCCCAACAAGAAAATGTCAAGTGTCAAGTTGATGCAGAAGTAGAAACAATGACATTACACAATTAAATGCAAAAGCTGTGCTATTACTCAAACCTTTAACCAGCAGAGAATGTTCTCCCAAATACCTGGCACAGCTGTTTCATTTCCTTACATCCCTAGTTTATAGTTTGGAGCTTTTTGGAAAACAGTCTGCTTCAGGCACACCCGGAGTGCCTGGCAAAGGGCCAGAGTCCTTCCCATGTATCCACAGCAAAAGTGGAAATGAAAGGAAGCACCATGTTTTATGGTAGACCATGGTGTGCTCTCCTGGCTGTGCAATGGGCTCATTAAACCCCACATCCCAGAGGGGTTCTTGGGAGCCCACGTATGTTCAAACCTTTAGTTGTCCAATTGCATTTTTGCAAAAACATAATTTAAGTGTTTATGCCTCCTGCAAGTGACTTTTGAGGCTGTAGAGAGAAAAAGAAAGAGGTTGTAGAGAGCAATAGGGACACATAGTGGTTTTCCAGATTTGCTGTATGGGAATAACCTTGCCAGAATCCAGAAAAAAATTGGCAGTCTGCCTGTTAAGAGAGGCCAGACTGGTGACTCATCTGAAATAAAAGTAAGCAATAGCACAGAGATTTTTTTCAGCCAGAATAGTAAGAGGAAGCCACTGTTTTCTCCATATTCTTGCAGGGAAAGCCAGTAGCCTAATCCTGCTGCTGTGCTGCCCTGTGGAATCAACAGTTTGCAGTCTATTACTTGGGTGCCAAATAGACGATTCCCCTTACAAATTGCAGAGGGGGACTACATGGAGAGGAAGGAAATTAGAGATAGAGAAGGCATCTCTAGAGTTGTTATATTAATCATGGTACTGTTTTATACTGTATCTTTCTAGGAATTAATCTCCAGAGGACAGTATTTAAACTGCTTGAGCATTTCCATGTTGTCCCCTCTTGCTGAAGTCAGCAAAAAAGCATCTCCCACCCTGAGACGCTTTTTTTTTTTTTTTTTTGCACTATGCCTTTTTTTTTTTTTTTTTTTGGTGGTTGTTTCAAAACTTCTGGGGACCTTCTACTTTTTTCAGCACTGACTCTGGGGCTGGGCTTGGTTTGTTCAGGGGGTTGAATTTTCTGTTATTTACAGTTACTGATTATTATGTGGTCATATGTGCTAGAGAGGTAAGAAAGAATGAACTGTGAAAGCAAAGAAGCATTTATTTTCATTTCTTGATTCTATTTTGTGCCTCAGGAATTACTGGATGTCTCTGATATTTCCTGGGAAAATGTGGCAGTGTTCATTCCTTGTTCACTGGTTGATACTGAACCTATGGTAACAGTTACCATGTTTTCAATGTGATGATAGACTTGAGGCATGCATAAATGAGCTAGACTTGTTCCTGCAAGTTACTAGAAAGAAATAACTAGCAGGTTAAGGAACAAGGCTTCTGCATCACAAGAAAATTAATTTTTAAGCAGTTTTAGCTGAGATCAGAGACAGAAACAGAGGGTCATGTTGTTTCTGCCTTCGACTACTCCATTACTCCTGCAGATTGTTAGTTGAGTCAGAATTTGAGTGGTAGTAGTGAGACTTCCCATGTTTACAAGGACAGCTCTCATGCCACACTGATCATTACCACTTGTACCTCCACTTATTTCTCACAGGAAAACCAACATGACGTAAGTCTTTATTCAAAACTAGTAAGGCCACATCTCAGGACTTAGAGTAAGATTTTGAAATTCTTAATTCATATTTTCACGAAGCAAATGGATCAAAACCTGGCCCAAAAGAGCCCAGTGACTTTCAGCCAAAGTGAGAAAGTCTTCCATTGCCCATTATCACGGTTATGAAGTGAGGCAATGCCACAAGCACTGTGTTTGCAACTGACCTGAGAATAAACCAACTTCACTTCTGCTGCTGAAAATGGAAATCTCATTGACTGTAAATATTTAATTTGTTACTAAAAAGTAGCTCTTTTAGTCAAATTTCTTGAATAAGATTTTTTTCCCAGGGCTGACAACAGGTGAACCCATTGCATAATGTAGTAGGTAAAAGTCAAATATGTCCCAGAAGAAAATTCGGAGTGCTTCTGCACTTCTAATCCATGAAGCCCTACAACATGTCAATATTGATGGCATGCCCTGCCCAGGGTGTGTTTAGGGAATGCCTTCAGGGGAAGCCTGGTGGCCTGCAGGTGCCTCTTGGTGGTTTTCACCTGTGTTCTGAAGTGGACAAATAGAGTGAGATGCCACTGCATTTGGAGACCTCACAGACACTTTTATTGCAAAAGTTGTGTGTATGTCTGTCCAGTAGATCACAGATTATGCAGAGATTTTCCATTCAGTCTGTAAAGAAAGGGTCACTGATAGGTGTCTGGTCAGTGTCCCGTCATGCAGACAAGGTTGGGTGACAGCAGTCATTGTGGGAACACTACAGGAATTTGTGTGTGCACTGAGAACCCTTCTCATCACTCCAGTCTAACAGTGGGATAGTTTCCAGTATGTTCAGTATGTACTGGTGTTTCCTTATGTGTATGTACATGGACATTACCTTAGGATGCATAATGGTTTGACTGTATTTCCATTCTTCTGTATGCAAAATGTTGCTGTATTCATGGAGTTGCCAGCATATTCAGGGGATTAACTGAAAAAAGAAAAGAAAGGTTTTAATTTTAAGTTATGTGATATATCTTGTCATCATCTTTTCTTCCAGTCTCCTAAATCAGCTTTTATTAGTGCTGCAAAAAAGGCAAGATTGAAGTCCAATCCTGTCAAAGTGCGCTTCTCTGAGGAAGTAATTATCAATGGGCAGGTGTCGGTGAGTATGCAGCTATTTAACCTCAGAAAGGATTGTGCATTTCATCCAAAGGTACAGCTCAAGCCTGGAAAGGGAGGTAATTACATGGCAGGAAAAGCAGTGACAGGCTTGCAAAGAGAAGGGTTTTTCTGTTTCTGAAGTTTTCCAAAGATCTTTTTTCAAGTTGATTAGGCCCATGATTTTATGAAAAATTTGTTGCTTTAAATAAAATTAAGATGCTAGTGAATGAACTTTGTGGTGATAACATGTGTCTTTATAGTCTTGATAGTGTTTGTCTGTTGGTTTCTTGGGATCAACTTTGTTTTCATAAACCCATAAGCTCAAGAGAGGCACCATGTCAGAAAAACTGATTAAGATTTTAATTTAAAAACTGATTAACCTCACAGACCACTTTAAAATTTGTTTTATCTACTTGAACTTATTGTTTCCAGACCTCAGGCAACATCAGCCTCCCTTTGAGAGGTACTGAACTCCTCCTCAGACATGAGCTCCCAGCTCATTTTCATAATTTGCCAGAGCATCATTCCACACTGATGTCTTTAGCCAGCTCTCTTCCTAACCTAAAGTGATACTGCATTTTTTCTTAAGCAATTTCTGCTTTTTAAAATAAAAAGAAGCAAACAAAATCTCCAAGGATTTGTTTCCCTTCCTTCTTCCTCTTTATTTTGCTATACTGGTTATGAGTCATCATTAGGTGGCAATGTTATATATTGTTCTAATTAAATGATGAAATAGCAGCATTTAATATCCCCCTATAAAGAACATGTTAATTACCTTGATTGTAATCCTTACTAACAAACTTCAGTTTCAATTTTTTAGATTAAAAACACTAAATAGCTCACCATATTCAGAGAAACAGTAATTCATTTTTCTATTTTAGTGAAAATGTTTCAACTTCAGAGGCAATATTTGTTGTCAGACAGATAGTATTTAGGGAAAGAGAGTACTCCAAGCCAGACATAAAATGTATGTGAACAGTTCTATTTTTCCAGGACAGAAACCTATAGAGGGCAGCTGTAATGAGCCTGGCTAGACCCTTGCAGGGCATGGATATTTCTGCTTTCAGTTTTGGCCAACACCTTCCTTCTCAGTTTTTGCTTTTCTGTCAGAATGATGTACTTCTTGATAGAACAATGTTTATATTTCTGTTGTTGAATGTTGTAATCTGATTCACTTATTTGCTTGACAGGAAACAGTTAAGGATAACTCGCTTCTTTTCATGCCAAATGTTCTAAAGGTGTATCTTGAAAATGGACAAACCAAATCTTTCCGTTTTGACTGCAGCACTTCAATAAAAGTAAGCTAGCTATCCCTCGGTATGAGACCTTCAGTAATTATCATTTACTTGGAATGCTTTAAAAACAAAATTACTGGTGTGTTCAGTTTGAGCTGGACTCTTAGTTCACAAAGAATGAGGATTTTGTCCATTTTTCTGCTCTTAAAAATGTATTTTATTGTCAGTGAAGAAGAAGTGATGACTTTAATGTGTTTGGAGCACAATCAAAATTGTGTGCTTGTATCGTTTTGATATGCTGCCAAACACTAGCGTGATTTGTCAGCAAAAGTCAGGAGCTAAGAAGATTAAGATGTTGGTTACTGATGGAATATCATCCAGCTTATCATTCAGTGAATTTAGGATGGAATATTGTAGGATTATGTAGGTGATAAATTACTTGCCTCAGAGCAGTGCCCTCTACACTTTCTATAGCACATTTCACATGCAGAAATAAAAAGGTAAAGCCTTGGCACAAAACTGAGTCTGCCAGGGAATGCCTGTGACACTGTTCCATGTGGGTTCCTAAATCAGAGACATCATCAGTGTCTGTGAGAGCCTTGGAGCAGTGTGGTAAGCAGCAGGGCTGGCATTACTGTTTGGGGAAGCGAATTTCAACATGGATTGGTTCCAAATCTAGAGTTTGGGCACCAAATCTACACCAAGACATGAGAGGGGCATGGGTGGGATGATCGATGAAGGCTGGGGATGCCAACTTTAGCTAGTTTTAAGGGATTGTAAAACCAGGCATATTTGAAGAAAGGCTGCATTTGTGCTCACTGTTTTACAGCAGCATGGTCAATCAGTTAGAGGAGCAAAGAGAGTTATTTACTAAAGCAGACAAGAAATTTATTCCAGTCTGATGGCAAAACAGATGCTAGAGTCACGCTTAAAAATGGCATGCAACATTTGTTGATAGATGTAGCATATATGCCTTAGGCATAAGTTGAATGTAGGTACGGATACAAGCATTCCATCCATGGGGATACAACCATGGGATACTGAATTCCTTGAGTTAATTGGAATATTTGGCTGGTGAGGAAATAGGAGACATTACTCACGTAGCTAGTGAGGTCTCCATACTCTTCTAAGGTGCCCAAGTCCACTTTCTAGTATTTTCTGTTATGGGCATATAAACAATCAACCTATTCCAGGATGTTTTGCCCCTGAAGACCAGTCTTTTGCCATTATATTACATTAGTTTTCAGTAGTTATGTCAGGGATGTGTCATGTACTATCAGGCCAAATGTCAAATCTGAAATCATTGGCACAGGTACCCATGTGGACTCAGTTACTTAGCTGTATTTATGTTGTAAGCCTGCTTTGAACTTAGTCATTTTGACTATTGGTAGGAATAATTTCCTTTGCGTCTAATTCAGGCAATTATATATTCTGAGGCCTTCACAGCTATAAATGACATATTCTTACGTGTGTGTATATTCCTCAGTGTGGATGGGTGGGTGTGGATTGTCGCTTCTTTGCTTAACTGGGGTGACACGACCCAGGTGAGTCAAGGTAAATGCAGGTTTTTTCACCTCTAGCAGTCCAGTAGTTCACCTCTTAAAAAGGAGGGTACAAGCAGCACCTAACCTGCAGTCCTCACTTTCCATTTTTTTGGGTCATGGCACCTGGGCTGATTCTGAAATTATCAAATGAGAGGAAGAGCAAAAACTTTGGTGCAGTAATTCAGAGGCTGTGTGCCTTAGCCTCATATTTTAAAAGGCCCAGAAGAGCTAATAGTGGATAGCAGTGCCATTACTACCCTCTCTTAAAAGCTTATATTTAGCATTATGCTGTTTCATGTTACTGCTATGCCCATAGTCTTTTAGCATAGTTTAGAAGTATAAATAGAAGTAGATTTAATGTGTAAATAATAAATTCCCCATTGATCAGAATAGTATAATATTAGCCTTCATTATTTAGAGTGACAGCTAGCAATTCATTAATGTTGTCTTATATTCTCTACATTGTAGAGAGTTGTCCCCATCTTCCCACGTACATTTTTTCATCCTTCCACCAGTTTGGTCTTGATTTTCCATAAACACACTGTAATTGATCAATTAATCTTCCTAAATGATGTTAAAACACTTGGATTACAATTCGTCATGATCTCCTTAGTGAATCCTATCCATCTGGATACTTACGTGTATCTGAAAATCTTTCAGATGGAAGGAAATGTTTTAATCTTGTCACCAACATACTGTGAAACTATTTCTAAATGATGGGTTATTATGTATTTCTTTTTCCTACAGTATTCACTAAAGTAAAAGACACCTTGAAAAATGATATTAATAATCTGAATACATTTACAAAGTGTTATATGAAAGTAATGTAGGGATTAGTTGAATGGTTTTGTGAAGAGGTTTGTTTAACTGTTATTTTAAATACAATAATTCCCAAATTAACTATCCTTAGTCATAATTCAGTGTGAAAAAAGCTATTTAGGAGTCTGAATATTGATACAGTCCATCAGTTTAGAGCTATTGTTCTGCACAGTCATCATCACTGACTTTTCTGTCAGCATTTAAAACTCAAGAAGTGAAATTTAAAAAAACCCTTTGTCATATAAGAACAAATAAAGGCCATTCATCTAATTTTTTTTTTTTTTGTTGAACTTATAAATTTGTTTTGTCTGCTTGATGGCGTGGCCCCGACAAAGGGAAGAGAATAGTGATAAGACCATCTCTCCTTTGCCGATGGGTTTTACTTCCAGAGAGACAGATATGATTTAAGGGCCACACCAATATTATTTACATGTTAAATCACAACAGAAAGTTGTCCATTCCTGGCAATCCCACTTATGTATTTCTCACGTTCATATCTGTTACCATCTTGGGGATGTAAGAATCATTGTGATGTCCTGTAAACTTGTGCAAAACAGGCACAAAGCCTGGGCTTCTGCCCTGTGCTGGGCACATACAGGGTATGTGGCAGTGAAGAACTGAATCTCAAGCATTTCATTAATTTAAGCACTTTTTATAAATCCTTTGTTAATTAGGATGTCATCTTAACACTCCAAGAAAAGCTATCCATCAAGTGTATTGAACACTTCTCCCTAATGCTGGAGCAGAGAGTTGAAGGATCTGGAACGAAACTCCTTTTGCTACATGAACAGGAGACTCTAACTCAGGTTTGTGTAATGGTATATGAAAACAGATATTAATGAGATGGCTTAATCAGTAAATTTTCCATTTTTTTCATTACTCAGATGAGTTAGTTGCAAGCTTTTTAGTTTGATACAG
Source organism: Motacilla alba alba (assembly GCF_015832195.1). NCBI lineage: Eukaryota > Metazoa > Chordata > Aves > Passeriformes > Motacillidae > Motacilla > Motacilla alba. The sequence continues at coordinate 105,946,074 of NC_052016.1, forward strand.
TCTATCAAATAGCTAGTATATTTAGATGTGATAGTAAGAATAAGGTTCTCACAGGAATTTTCTGTTATAAAAACATCATATTTCATTGCTTTATTGGGCCTTTCAAAATATAAAGAATTAAAAAATCAGACTGAAATCTGAAAAATGCTTACCTAACCTTTTCATATCACATGAGGCCCAGCTACTGAGCATACTCAACAGCTGGCAAATCCATGGTAACAATTCTGAGAAGCACAGTCTGGCCAAATTAATTTAAAAGCCTTTTTTTTATATTTTATTCCAATTTGATTATACAGATCTGTATCTTTGTGACAGGGAATAGTCCTCTTTCTGATGAAGCCATGTTTGGCTTTTTACACAGAGGTATGTTATGTCACTTCATTGATGATGAAATGTGACACAGAAAATGTTGCTGTGACTTTCTGCCTTAGATCAGGGAAGTGTAACTAAAGTTAAAGTTTCTTCACAGTTACCAGCAGAGTACCCTGATTTTATCTGCTTATCATTTTTCCAATTTGTTTAGCCTGAAATTTTCTATTATATTTCTATGTTTCAGGAGAACATTAGTATTTTTTTAATTTCAGTTAAATTGGAAAAAGAAGGAAAAAGGAGAAATGGATTCTTAGATGTGGAAAAATACTTAATTTAAATGACAGAATTCCTGTAATTATAGTCTGTGTAATGGTGTGAAGGAGCTTAGTTTACCAGATAATAGTCTTTGTAGCATTTTCTAACCTTTAAGCACTTGCTTTTGCTATGTTAACATTCTTTTCTTGTGGGTGTAAGCTACCCAGTGATTGAACAATATCCAGAAATACTCAGTACTTGTCCTCCTAGCCCAGCCATCTCCTTGAAGGTACTGGTAAAATTCTAACCGAAATCAGAAAGATCAGAATAAACCAAGTTATTAAGTCAGCTTTCAAAAATCTCATCTGGAGCTTTTATTAATATGTACAGAGTATGTTGATATACTTAGGAAAGAGGTGAGACAATGTGCAATAAATAGAACTTTTGAAAATTGTTTGAGCAAGACAGAGACTTCTATTGGAGATTTTTAAAAGTACAGTTTTGTCAAGTAAATACGCTGATTTTAAAGTACCCTAACTCTCTAACTGCATTTGCCTAATGAATAAATTACATGAACTACATTAATTCTGAGGGTCTCTTCTTTGAAGTTCCTGTAAAATCAGCAGTATTTTAATTTGCCATTATAATGTTGCTGCTGACCATGACTTACAATGGTAGGCTTGGATTGTTATCCGATTATTCCTTTGCTAGGCAGTGGTCTCCTGTGAATATACGCAGATTACAGAGTTAGATGCTTAAAAACGTTTTGCTGACCGACACACAAAGCAGGCTTTTTAATTTTTTTATGTATTGGATCTCAGTCAGAAGTTATGGAGTAGATCTCTTAATCCAGAATAATCCAAGAAAAAGACTTGATTTCTCTCAATTTGCCTAATGGATTAAAACAAGCAAGAGAAAGTGAGAGTAATTGCTGCCAAGTTGGGCCTCACCTGTGTTCTCAGACAGCCTAAGAAATAAAATGTGACCTCTCCCCAAACACCTAACTCTTCTCTTTTATGTGTTTTAGTCCTGCTGAAGCTCAATTCAGTTTGCATTTCCCTTGGATGGTTTTTGTTAAGATCTGTTTTACCTGTTGTTTCACCCTGGTTTTGAGTGAATTCTGTTGCTTTGAGGATGAGTTGCGTCAGGCAATCATGTCTGTATGAGTCTAAAAGTCCTTCCACAAGATTATATATACAATGTTCTTAGGTGAAGAATTTACTAAGTTGCCCCATGGCGAAGCTCTTTTTTTTGGCAGAATTATTTTTCCTGCTACCACAGGGCTCTGGAGCAGGATAACATTGCCCAAGGCTATACACCCTTTTGCTCAACCAGTGTTGCCAAGCTCTAATATTATTATTGCACTGTCCTAGGTGACCCAAAGGCCAAGCTCGCATAAGATGAGATGTCTTTTCAGGATTAGCTTTGTCCCAAAGGATCCCATTGATCTTTTAAGGAGAGATCCAGTTGCTTTTGAATATCTCTATGTACAGGTAAGTGAAAGGACAGCCATTGCTAGTGTAAAGAAGAATAAAAAAACACACTTACTCTATATATAAATCTACATCTTCACATAGAAAAGCATGGTTGCAGTGAATTCTGGCTTTTATTACTGCTGCATAAAGCCAATGAACGCACTTGGGGAATGTGCAAATCTCTATCATCTGCAAAGTCCTCTTTCTTCATAAGTCTCTCCAAGTAGTAATGCTTTGATATCTTTCCAAAATATATTTGGCTTTAGAGAAGAGTGAAGCTGAATTAATTGTTAATACTTATTTATGGTACTGCAATATCAGACAGAAATTCTGTCTGAAGAGGCGCTTCCAGTAAAGGGGATGGGGGAACTGATGTACAAGCAAGGTGGTTCTCCTGAGTATCTCACTAGGTAGAATCCTGCTATCCTGAATCCAGATACACTGATACCCTCCAAGCACTCTTTGTGATAGAGGATTAGTCTTCTCTCCAGGAAGGCTGAAGAGAGCTTAGGTGAAAATAATCATGCCTTTTGCTCTTTGGCAGAAGTACTGGCATTCTTCATTAGTGCCCATATCATGAATATCTGGCACCTCTGAAAGCAAAATCAGAGTCCTGTTTCTGAGTTAGGGGTTACTTTTCATGAAGTGTTATTTAAAAAAAAAAAAAAAAAAGGGGGGTGAATTAAAAGTAATTTATTTTTAGTGCAAGATTTTTTAACATGATGCTCCCTCTACTGGTTCTTTGGCAGAGCTGTAACGATGTGGTCCAGGAAAGATTTGGACCAGAACTGAAATATGACATTGCCCTGCGGCTGGCTGCATTACAAATGTATATTGCAACTGTGACCACCAAGCAAACTCAGAAAATCTCCCTCAAATACATAGAGTAAGTTGAGAAAGCTGTGTGTTCTTTAAAAGTGAAACGTTAGGAGTAACTTGTAGATTATTTAAGGTTGTTTCTTTAGTATGTCTGTATGCATGCACCAGTTCAGATTTAATCTTTGTCACTGAAAATAATTCAGGTATGTTAAGAATGGCACATTTTGTCCTTTTGATCTGTTTACCTTTTGATCATCTGTTTGGGCATGTGAAATACACTATAAACGTAAATATGATTAGCTCATTTGCTTTCAGTGATTTAAGATGTAATTTTATATGGTCTGAATCCTATGGTTTAGTAAAGATGATTATAGTAAGATTCAGATTATTGGTTTGTTCAGAGGACATTAGGTCATAGATTGGGATTTGTAATATTTCTTAAATGCAGATGTACTGCAGTAGGCACCTGTCATGTTAGACACCATATATATATATATATATATATATATATATGTAACTACATATACATATACATAACTACAATGAAAAATAAACATTGGAAAGTGCAAGTGTGTGTATATCTGCTTGGATTGAACAAAAATAAACCCCACAACAAAATAAAACTCCCAACCCCTAAAACTTATGTTCCTGTTGCTTAGTTTGCTCACAGAATGGAAACAAAACACTCAGTCTTGAAGAGTTTATCCATCATATTGAAGGCAATGTTATATTCTATCCTAACAATGAATCTGCAAAAGTAGTGACAAGTGAAGAGTCACTATTCTGTCAAAAGGGATGCTTCAAGCAAAAAAATAATTTGGTAAATGGAGGCAAACTGGTTGCACTTGAGAAGGAACCAGCCCTCCCCCGAACCCCCAAACATAAGGGTGACAAGAAACTGGCTCTGTTTCCATGTTTTAAAAGAAACCAATAAAATAAAATTAAATCTGACATTGCATTTTTAAATTATCTGCTATTTTAATCATGTAATCGTACCTGTCAATGTAATTAAATGGTGTCTAACATAGACTTTAGATATCAAGCTTGAATATTCTTTTCTGAATGGCATGAATGAAGAGATGGAAGGGGTGGAAGAGAGATTATTTATCATTTTAAAATACCTTTCTCATCAGAAATAAAATGTTTAAATTTGAGAAATAACATGTTATTGCAAAACTCTGGACTTGATCAACTCTCCTTCTGTTTTCAGGTAATCATTCACTTGGCATCGTAGTCACCAGTCTTTAGATAAATAATCATCACAGGAATGTGAAATTAAATATATGCCTTTTATTGCAGAAAAGAATGGGGATTAGAGACTTTTCTTCCATCTGCTGTGCTGCAAAGCATGAAAGAAAAGAACATAAAGAAAGCACTTTCCCACCTTGTCAAAGCAAATCAAAACCTAGTTCCTCCAGGCAAAAAGGTATTACATTTGCATCTTAATGGAAAATATGTTTTAAAGAGCAAAAGTATGGCACGAATGGGACACATTTAAAGCTAATCTTTTGCAGAAACACCTAGCCTCTTTATTTGAACAGATTTAACTTTGGGTGCTGGTGCAACATAGGCAAAAACTATTAAAAATAATTAATTATGCCCCAGCTAAACTATCTTCTTATCTTGAGAATGACAGAGAACTGATTATTAATACCTCATGTATGATAACCATACTTTTTTTTTTAAGTTAACTTTGCACTTTCTATGAATGGCAGATTTGCTAGGAAAGTTTTTGTTCTCTCTCTGATGCTCTCATCTGATATAAATGCTGTTTTTCAGATGGTTTTCTGTTACACTGTAGAGAAAGACTTTTCGCTGGCCAAGACCTAACTAGATAGATGATGGTCCTTGCAGTAAATGACCCTCCTTGCTGTTGTAAAATACTTTTCTTAGCACCAAAATTTCACTTCAGCTGGAAAAAACATGGATAAGACAATGTCTCTGAGAAATGCCTTTGTTACATGCATGCAGCTGAGACTGCTTTTAGACACCATAATGTGGTTTCTTAGTGCAGGTCATCTTCTCATGTGTAGTCGATGGAGAGAAATAGGCACTTCAAGGGAAGCAATTCATCCCATTCCACATTTGGGACCAGAAATAGGTCAGATTGCTTGTGTCCTAGAAATGCTTATGTCTCTTCATGGACTATAAAAAGAATCTGAGAGTGGAGACATAAAATGAGCTGAATCCTGCTTCATGACACTTTGTTTCTGAACCAAAAACACTCAAAACAGCTGGTGCCTGAGCTAAGGCTCATTGTCATCAGCAGAAATCCTGCTTGGTGGTTTCAGAACACATCGTGAGTGTGAACATAGCTCTAAGTGTCTGACCTCAGGAAGAAAGGCTGAAGCAGTGCATGTCTCCTATACTTCTGAAACTAAAGCTAAATTATGCCAATTGCTTAATATTTATCTTGGTAGTATAAATTTGGATTTATTTTAGAAGCCATCACTGCTGTAGGCCTTACCAGTGTGAGATATGCCTTACAGTGGCATACCAGTATCAGTTCTTGGTTAGAAGAGGTATTGCAACAGTCCCTTCCTGCAGCAAGCAGACTTTGTTGGGTTTGCGTCATTCTTTTTGATTTGAGCTTTGGAAATGTGTGTTGGCCAACCTGCTTTCTTAGCAGGTAGGTCTGAGAAAGAAAGCATCCCAGTTCTTCATCCCCTCCTGTCTCACTTGTAGGTACCACCACAGGAATAACTGGTTTCTTTCTGAGGTCTTCTGTTCCTTCATGTGAAGGGAAGCTCATCATGCTCAGGATTCTCCTGGCTTTTTACAACCCTTGTGTATTTCGGCACCAAGTGAACACCTAGTGCAGCAAAGGGCAATGCATTACTACTAGTTGCTCTACTTTGGATCCATTTCCTCCTTGTTGTCTAGGAAAAATTTAGGATAGGGGCCCTTGAAATGCTGTTCAAGATTAAATAAGATTTTGAATTAGAAATCCAGTGACTGGAATGAAACTAGCAAATGATATGAGACTGTTTTATATTATCTTCTAAAAATCCAGATGCGAGGATTTACACAAGGGAAGTATAAGGTTTGGATTCAGACTGGTGTGTTTCTTGTTTCCCTTCTGTCTCATAAAATATTTCCATAAAAGTTTTCTTTTTAAAGTAGGTAGTTTAAGCTCAGAGGAAAAAAAGAGGAGACAAATTCTGACATCTATTATATAATATGATCATATGTATTCATGTGCTGTATTTAGCTTTCTGATTTATTGTCTACTAAATACAGTGGAAGAGTGTATTTTAGAAAGTAGGAAATGCAGTAACAAGGTGGAATAATACGCCAAACACCACAAGTACCTAGCAAAATATAAAATACGTAGCTGACAAATACAAATTCTCTGTTCTCTTTCTCTGTATAGGTACATAAACGTTTAAGAACTGATGGAGTTTATGAATGGAAAGCTGCTGTCTTAGCCTTGAAATCCCTCAGTGAACAGATGTTTAATCTGAGTACTTTAACATTTTCCCTTCATTAAAGCAGTCAGGATGTTCTTGAAGTGCTCTGATCTGCCCATTCCCAAGTCCTCAGTGCATTTTAACTAAACAAGCAAGATACTAATTTTAAGAATGAAACTGTTTCACCTCATCTGAAGCTCAAGCATCTCAAGATTTAGTTTCAGGCTCCAAAGAGCTGTTATTGCAGACCATTCTCTTTATATTACACAAATACATTTCCTTTTGGAATTTTATAATGTGATGATTTCCACAACTACCTCTTAACCGTGTTTCTCCTTTCTCAGCTCTCTGCTCTGCAAGCCAAGGTGCATTATCTAAAGTTCCTCAGTGATCTACGATTATATGGAGGGCGTGTCTTCAAGGCAACACTAGTGGTAACACTTCTCTTAAAATAGTCTCTTCTCTTGATTTTTTTGATCTAATGTCTTCTTTTTTCAAAAGCTGGATGATACAATTTTCTTTAGAAGTTTAGGTTCTATTCATATGCTTAAAATAATTTTTAATTTAACCAAACCACTTTTCGGTTCTTTTAATCTTGAAAATAACATAACTATCATAATAAAAATTGTATTGGGAATTTGGAGATAGATAGCACTTTCTTAGCAAATAACACCAACCAATTATCTATTGAATGCTAAAATTGTTAGTCTGGTAAAATCTTAATGACCAAGTTTTTCTTTTAACAGAAGCAGAGTCCATCCATCGTCTGTCCATCTAACTATCAACCTAAAATCTAGAGTGCAATCAACATACAGCAAGAAATTCCTTTACTTTGTTTTAAAATTATGAATCAAGTATGCTTATGTGTATCGTATCTATCTAGTAAAAACATAATAATCTTTAATGTAGAAATGCCATGCAAATGTAACTCTTCGTAACTGAAAGAAGGGAGTGGTGATTTCTGGCACTATGCAGTACCTATCATGTTTTTTACTTGTGTTTTCTTTCTTTTTCTGCTAAAGCAGGGAGAAAAGCGTTCAGAAGTGACTTTGTTAGTAGGGCCACGGTATGGAATCAGCCATGTGATAAACACCAAAACAAATCTTGTGGCTCTCCTGGCAGACTTCAGCCACGTGAACAGAATTGAGATGTTTACAGAAGATGAAAGCAGTGTTAGAGTTGAGCTGCATGTCTTAGATGTAAAAGTAAGTTTGTTACTGATTTTTGTTGATATAATATCTTCTAATAATGCTTTTCTCTTTGATTATTATATTAAGCTATGCTGTTCTGAACATTTTCCTGCCAATAGTACTCTTGAGAGTACATTTTCAGCTCTTTTTTTGGTCACAGTACATTTGGTCACCGTACAGGTTGGGCCTACAGTGTACTAGGCTGGTGTTTTCCAGCACCTGCATTCTACTTTGATTTTTCTCTCAGCTGACCCCCAGGAACTTGCTTTGTTATTGTTTTCATGGATTTCTATGGTAAGAAGAGGTGTTAATGAAATTGGCTTTCTTTTGTAGCTCCTTCTAGTGTAATATACAGTATCATTGCCAGTAAAGAATCACCAGCTGCATTGGACCAGTGTCCCCTGTAATCCAGTGTTGTAGCCACAAAGTTTACTGCAAGTAACCACCTAACAGTTGCCAATTAAAAAAACTGTAAGAATGAATAGAGTTCTTTCTTAACCTTTATAATTCCAATTTGGTATTCACAGATGCTCATAATCTACCTATAGTAATTTAATTTCATTTAAGTATCACTTAACACTGTGCATCTGTGTGGCATCTAGTGGCAAAATGAGTGGAATTTTGTATGTTACACTGTCCTGGTTGCTTTTAGTGTGGTTTCTATTTGGCTATGAAGTGAAAGGCTTCGTAGACTTTCTAGGGCATTAATCTGAATAACAGGGATTGAAGGTAGAGTTCTCATTGTGTTTGAAACTTAAATATTTTATTAAATAGATAGAACCTAACACTTCTTTTTGCTTACCGAGCAATACACAAAAAGCACACATGAGGAATATTTTACTAGACTTTTTCTTTGAAAGCTTTAGGTGTGTTGACCTGGAAGTGTTTCCCTGTATTTAAGGTAATTAAAAGAAATTGTTGTAAAGTAAACCAGATGTTCTTTGACAGCAATTTAAGAGAAATTTACAGGCTGGTGAACACAGCATCTCTTTCACTTTACTTACTTAGCAATGGTTACACCTGAGGATCTCAGGCTGCTTTGCCTGCATTACTGTGCTAAACTTGTAGGTAGGCCTCTTGTGAGAAAGCTATTATCACCTTTTTACAGATGAGGAAAGTAATATAGAAATTAAATCCTTCCCGTCTGCCCATATGTAATACGCAGCACAGTATTCCAAGTGTTATGTATTACCATGGTATTACGTTGTTATATATTATAATACAGTTACTGTCTTATTGCTAATTGTGCATATCCTCATCTGCTTGCACTTACACACGTGATCTTAAACTCAGAGAGACTGACTTAAAAATAAAAATCTACAAGGCTCTGGGTGGAATTTGACAAAAAGTTGCCTCTCTGTGGGGCACAAGTAGGGGTTGTGACCATGTCCTATGAAGGAGATGCAGGCACACACTGGTGGTATTCTCAATGATGTTTTCATCCTTTCACTTACCCTCAAGTAGCAGGTTCATGTATCCAGCTTCTGAATATACCAATATGTATGATATTATTTTCTTAACAAACAGACAGTTCAGATTTTTATTTTATTTTTGTTTCTTTGAATATGTTCTCAAGCATGTTTCACTTGGCAGAAGCAGGCAATAAAAGTTTAGCTGTCACAGGACTTTTCAGCTGATTAGCAGTACTTCACAGAATTGTTTTCAGCAATCTGAGAGTTCTGCGGAGTTCATCAATTTCTGCCAATCACTGCAGAAAATTTGAGATGAATGTAGCATTTCAAATGTCAGTTTTTAGTAGTTGATCAAAAGAAGAGATTAATTAATCCACTGTAGGTTTAAAATTTATAGTAACTATAATAGCTATAGTTGAATACCTTGAAGGAAGCATGTATTGAATAGAAGCTCAAGCTGTAGCAAAAATAGGTTAAAGAAAAAAAACCTTCATATATTTTTTCAAACAACATGTTTGAAAAAATGTTTATACAACATTCAGGGTACTTAGAACATTGCGGCCTAAGATGCTGTAGCACAGGCTTTCAAAACCTCATCAGACCTATTGTGGGTTTGGTAGTAAGCTGTGATCAGTTATGTTTTGGCCACAGCTTCCATCAGAATCAGTTGTCTTTTTACTAGTAAGGGGTTGAGTAGGTTGGAGACCCATCCTTGTAGCATGTGACATTCCTCCTGGAATGAATGCTACAGGTCCTTGCATCTGTCTTGTGACAGTGGGCTCTGCATGCTAAATTATGATAAATTGTCACAAATGTCCACATACTATGAGTCACTACAAGCTGTGAGTGATAGGATGGGTTGTCTGTGGTGTAATTTCTATCTATGCATCATGGTAAGGGCTTCAATTTTTTTTCCAGTCTAGGAGCTGTAGAGACTAACCACCTTAATAAATTACATTTGAGGAGAACAGCTTTTAGTATTAAAAGCTATAGAGACGAAAAAAAATTTACACAGGAAAATATTTAAATAAAGAAAAGTGAAAGAAAATGAAAATTTAATTAAAAGAAAGTAAAGAAAAATTAATTAAAATAAGTTTCTCATGGATGTCTTGGGTTCGATGCTTGCTATCCTGGCAGCCACAGTTTTTCAAAGCTCTGAGGTCTCACTTTTTGTTAGGACTGTCTTTTTTTTTAGTGTTTTGTGTTTGTTTTCTTTGCTGGTCACGCTTCTGGTGATCTTTCTCTGATCTCTTTGTCTCTGCTTATCTGCTTATTTTTTCACCACTTGTATTTTCAGTAAAACCAGGTCACAAACACTGAAATCTTTTAACCTGTCCCTGTCTTGCAGTGTAATGATAGCTTTAACCTGACTGCTATATTTTATGAACCTCAACTTTCCCTAACTATTTGCTTCCCCTGTCATGCTTCTTTGCATATACTTAGCACACCACATTTTCAGGGAAGCAGCAGATTCCCATACAACTGCAAGACTCCAGCACCTAATGTACCAGGTTCTTCACCTCTGGCATATTCAGAATAACATTAAATAGTGCATTTTCCAGAGTAAGATATCTATGCAAGAAAAAGATGGAACAAGAGTCTTAAAATTGCTAGCTTCATTCAGAAAGAGAGCAATCAGTTTTTAAGATGTCTAGTTGGACTTCTACCTTACAACAACTCCAACCTTGACTAAAGTTTTTATGCTGTTTGATATTGGTAGTGAGGAAAATAAATTCTCCCGTGTATTTTTCAATGTGGTGTTTGTGATGTAATTACTTTTGCTCCAATGTAATAGTATTGTCAACAGGCAAACAGACTGAGGAGGAACAGCATTAACTTGATTGTATTCTTCTCAGCCTATTACTCTTCTGATGGAGTCATCAGATGCAATGAATCTTGCTTGCCTAACGGCTGGATACTACAGACTGCTGGTTGACTCAAGGCGTTCAATATTTAACATGGCCAACAAGAAAAATGCAGGGAGCCGAGAAACAGGTATTTATCTCACAGTATGTCACCCATGGTCCAGTGTATAAAGCAGAAGTCAACTTAAGCCAGAGCACCTCCAGATAAATAGAATGACATCTGATTGCTAGCTCAGACCTAGCAGCACAGTATTCAATTCAGTGTTATAATGTTCTAATACCTAGCCTATGATAGCATCTCCATGGTAAAATAAACCATGTGTTGAATTTCCTTCATACTCTAGTAGACAGATGCACGCTTCCTGTGAGTGTTATTATTTTATATGCATATATCTTTTGTCAGAATACATATGGTGTTATAGAAACCAGCTGCTTTTGTGTTACTATGCCTGAAATACCATTTGTACCTAGCTGAGGTTTAGATTTGTTTTAGAGTACAGAAGCACCAGTTAAACTTTAGGTCATTAAGTCAACAGGTATCTAACTTAGAACAGAGGTGAATTTGAAAACACTTTTCTGAAGTATTTGATGGCTCAGCTATCCTATTCAGAGTGTTTAATACTTAGCATCAAAAAAATATTGTTTACAAATTACTTGACTTTGTTCTTTGATTTCACAATGTTGATTTTATTTCACCATGCTATAGGACCTGAAAATAGAGGGAAGCATAATATCCTTGCTTCTGAGTGGAATTGTATACCAAAAACTACCACTTTCCTGGCCGAAGGAGATCAGGAGGCTCAAATGTCCTTTGGTGATCCAAAGCAGAAGACTATAGATGTTTCCGAAAGTCTGTTATGTCAAAAAGAGCACAGACATCTGTACATAGAAAATACTTATAATTCAGGTGGATTTGATCAGCATCTGACCAAGCAAGGTGACCCTGCTGAAACAGAAGAAAGCAGAAATTTTAACCAGCCTTCACTGCTGTCACTCTCAGGTTTGGAACCTAGCAAGAAAGCACAGGATTCTCCCAGGGGAGCAAAAGTTTCCTTTATATTTGGAGATCCCAGCTTGGATGGTATCAGCCCCCAGACTCTTGGCTATGAAAGGCTTTTGGATGAAAGTCCAGAAGTATTAGAAAAACAAAGAGCCATTTATCTTAGTAATGCCAATGATATTAAAGGCCTGGAGTTGTCACCAGATGCTGAAAGCATTCAGTTTGCTACAAATTCTGTTTACGCAACTATAAGCGATGGTAAAATATTTGGAGCTGCGGAAGGGATAGAAGAGCCTTTGCTGCATGATATCTGTTATGCAGAAAACACAGATGATGCCGAAGATGAAGATGAAGTAAGCTGTGAAGAAGATATTATGGTAGGAGAAATCAATAGGCCTGCTCTTCTCAGCCTTTCTGGTTCTAGTGATGACATTATTGATTTGACTTCACTTCCACCTCCGGAAGGTGATGACAATGAAGATGATTTCCTTTTGCATACCTTAAACATGGCCATTGCTGCTCCTCCACCTGGTTTCAGGGACAGTTCTGATGAGGAAGACTCTCAGAATCAAGCGACGCAGCCTAGAGACAACAAGGAGCAAGACAGTAATCTAGGCAGTGATGACATTCCAGTGTCACTTATCGATGCTGTCCCTACTAATACAGAGGGGAAGTGTGAGAAGGGGCTAGATGATGCTGTAGTCTCTACTCTTCAAGCACTAGAAGCTTTGGCTGCTTCAGAGGAACAGCAGACGAATGACAATTCAGGTTCTTTCACCATAGTTACATTTATTCATTGAGAATCATTCCATCTCATCCATTTAGCTTTGGAAGTACTCCATTTCATGAGGGTTGGTTTGGTTTTTTGTTTTTTTGTTTTTTGTTTTTTAGTTTTCCTTTTATTTTTTTGCCATCATTTTGCATACATCGTATTTCATATTTAATGGAGCCACCACTGTTATTAAACTACCTGTCTCGGGAACTGTGCAATAAAGTCAGAGTATTCTTACAAAGAATATTTTTGTCTCTAATACACCCCCTTTTGCTTGTCACTTATCCAGGTGCCTCAGCTGCTGTCATTTAATTGACTCTTATTTTTTGTGGCTTGCAGGTGTAGCTATCCTGCGAGCATATAGCCCTGAGTCATCTTCAGATTCTGGCAATGAAACAAATTCCTCTGAAATGACTGAAAGCTCTGAACTAGCCACAGCACAGAAACAGTCGGAAAACACTGCACGTATGTTTTTGACCACAAGTGAAGGCTACCAACCGCTTGTGGAAGAGCAGACTGAATTTCCCATTGCTAAGAATCAGGCTGGAGGGCCAGGTATGAAGCCCTCCCAAGCTTTGGCTGGTGGTCAGGCTGCAGAGCTACAGTCAAAAGTTGTGCCTTCAAAGCAGATTCTTCATTCCGATAACATGGAAATGGAGCCAGAGACCATGGAAACAAAATCTGTCACTGATTATTTTAGCAAGTTGCACATGGGATCCTTGGTATATTCTTGCACTAGTAAAAGGAAAAATAAGATGACAGATAGCGAAGTAAAAGCATCCCCTGATGGCAATGCTACTGTGAAAAAGCAACAGGGAAATAAAAAAGCAGAGTCTGATGAAGATCTAAAAGCTAAATTTGGAACTCTTTCAGCAAGAGACAGCCAGCGCCTAAGCACTTTTAATGTGGAGAGAACTGCCTTTCGCCAAAGATGGTATGCTGCCGATGATGGGGCAGCAGATAAGCCAAGTCCAGAAACAGTTAATGGTAAGACTTTTCCAAGAGTTCCTGTCCTTGGTAAAACAGAAACTGACTGTAAGGATGAAGTGGATGCTGAGGTGGATCAGGATGACACCTCAGGGCTTAGCCAAGGTGAAAACTTCCTGTCAGATATGACTCCCGTGTCTTCAGCCAAAGACCTAAACGATGCAGAAGATACTGATTTATCTGCAGATGACCATCCTTCAAAGCTTCCAGAAGCTGAGCAGAGTGTGGCTAGACTTTGTGAGTATCACCTGGCTAAGCGCATGTCATCTCTGCAAAGCGAAGGCCATTTCTCGCTGCAGAGCTCTCAGTGCTCTTCAGTGGATGCAGGATGCAGCACAGGCAGTAGCACGTGTGCTACCCCTGTTGAATCCCCTCTTTGTACCTCTGATGGTAAACACATCATCTCTGATCCATCAATGAAGGGCATTGCCTATGTTCCAGCAGATGACAGAGCTGCCATTCTTCCGAACCATGGAACAACATACAAGGACCTGCACCAGCAGCCTGAAGCCGTGTGTCATAGAGTGACGGTGCCTGGTGTGCATTCAGCAATCAATGCTGAACCACTTTTCGGCACTTTGAGGGAAGGATGCCATCGGATCCCCAAGATAAAAGAAACTACAGGTACAGCAGTAATAGTGTTTCTTCTGTATATTCTTAAAGCTACAAGTTCATGTTGAGGTCTAGGTAAGACATTTCTATTATCTTTATCTGGAACTGCATCATCAAGCTGTAGCAGACAGTGAGATTAGACCTTCAGTTTATCTGTTCATTTTATTTGTTGAGATATTCTGATAAGCTGCATACAAAGATAACCTTTTTAAAAGATCTCTCATTGCAGTTACAATATTTGGAGGGACACTGATGGAGAGGCCTCTCTTCCACTCTTTGGAAGGCTCTCCAAAATCCATAGTGACTTGAGTCCCGGATACTTGTTAGATTGTAAAATTACTTCAGAAGTTATATTAATGTAGGGGAGCAAAACCTTTGATTCATTTCTTAGGTATCTTATAAACTATTTTAGAAGGTTGTCAAAAACATGCCAATATGAATAAAAAGCTCTAGATGTTAAGAATAAGAAAATGTCACTACCTTATTAAGCATGAATTTACTTCACAACCTGACAGTAGGTGTTTCTTTAAAGTTATAAAAAATGCAGTTTTCAGAGACAGCATTGAAATTCTTTCAGTTGGATTTTAAATGTCTCCCTCTTCTTGGATTGCAACTCACATGTAGCAGTAGTGTGTGAATGCATGAAAATCCAAAAGTGGAACAGACTAAGATTTAAAATGAGAAATAATCTTTCTCTGCCAAAAACTGCCACAAAACCAAACCAAAATTACTATGAGCACATCTTTCCATGCTCTTTCAGGTGCAGTTAAAGAAGATATTTTAATCTGAAATTATTCATCTAATTACTTAATAGAAAACATGCAATCCATATATTAGGGGAGATTTAGGATGCTTTATACATAATTTGCTATTCCTTTTCTTGAGTAAGTCTGCTGCAGTGAAATAAACAATTACTTATTCATAAATTACAATTTGTTGACCGGTTGTAAAAGGCATTTTAGTGAAATACGAAAGACTTGTAATGAATTTTTGATGGAATATTTTGAGGAATGGGGACCATTGGGAAGTACCAGGAAACCATTTGTACTAACTGTTAAAAGATACTTAAAAGTTCAGCCTATGAATATTATCAGGGTGATGCTTAATTATTCTGTCTGCTCTTCTACTACCCCTAGTGTAGCTTTCACAGAGCCTGAAAAGGGAAGACAAGGAGGCATGCCTACAGCTTTTCCTAGACAGCCTCTAGCTGACTCCATCATGCTATCATCCATGCTATCAGAATCTAAGGTGCCAAGTCAAAATGAAGACTCTTGCGACATTCCCAAAGTAAATCAGGCTTGTGGGGCAACAGTTGGTTTATGGCCATATGACATGATAGGAGGAAGCCTCAGGATGCCGCAGAACAAGAAAATGCTGAGACGCAGCAGCAGCAGCAGCAGCATTGGAAGATCTGCAGGCACCGAGATGCTGTTTGAGAAGAAGGCAGCCACGGCCAGCTTGAAATGCCTGGACACCACCCAAAAGGATGAATCCAAATCGGAGAGAAGGGTGGAATTTTCCCTGGGCAAAAAGCTGTCAAAAAGTTACTCTCAGAGTTGTGTGTATGTCAGCACTGATAGGAAGGACAGTAAGAGGTGTTCAGGCACAGGCACCAGTCAGAAGGACTCCAAGCAGTGTCGAACACTGCCCTTGCGAAAGCTGACCAGCAGCACCTGGAGGTGTCGGGGCCCCTTTAGCTATTGCTTCCTCAGCAGAGGAAATGATGACAATGAGGAGGAAGATGACCGAGACAGCCATCAGCTCTCACATCTCTTCGAACCACAGACCCTGTGTGAGCTCACAGAGCCAGTTCAGTCGTCCGGTGACAATGAACAGAAAGTCTTGGAGACCCCGAAAGCTGCTGAGCCCCCATGTGATGCAGTCAATGAGCATAAGAAGAGCAGTGCTGACACCCAAGGTGGCCAAATTGATGTGAATCTCAACGATGTAGCCTTCGATGCACGAATCACACGAATAAATGTGATGAAAGAGAAGACATATGCAATGCCTGACGGATTTATTGCAGCACAAAAGGATGCCAATGAGCTACTCTCACTGGTCCGAGCAAGTATGGGCAAGAGAGAAGATTTACATCCAGAAACATATGACCTTAAACTTTCTAAGTACAAACAACTGTTATCTTTGGAATCGAGACAGTTGGGAAGTGCCTGCAGGAAAATGGCCATGGCTGATAAAAGCCCTGAGGAAATGCTTTTAGCTATGACTTCCAGCTTTCAAGTACTCTGTTGCTTAACAGAAGCCTGCATGCGTTTAGTTAAAGTCATGAACTCTGAAACACAGCAGCAGGAAATTATAGCTAAGATAGACGAGGTTGTAATAAACTACATTTGTCTTCTGAGGGCTGCAGAAGCAGTGTCAGGCAAGACCTCCGGTGATCCTAGCATTAAACTCTTGGCTCGACATCCGAATACCATGGCCGCTATTGTAAGCACACTAACACGTTCTCTTAAAATGCTTTTAAACAAGTAAAATACAAAAGTCACTTCATAATCTACCTTTGCAAAGCCATACATTAAAAAATTTTATTTACTGTATGTGTATGAACTAATGTAACAAACTCAGCTTTCTCTGTATATTTTGTTATTTTATATAAAAGAGGTATGAGATTAAAAAAAAGGTTAAAATATTGAACATTGACAAAAGTAATGACTAGAACTGTCCTTCAGTTTATACAAAAACAACAGCCAAAAAACCCTTTTCCCAACATCAGAAAACAAACAGAAAAAAGTCCCATATAGGAGCAAATTGATGTTTGGCTATTTTTCATATAGTCAAATTTATGGTTGTATGAAGTGAACTTCTAAAGCCTGTTATGTCAATGAAATTGTTTTTTGTTTCATCCAAGTTTTCACTTGGAAAATGCTCCATGTTTAGAATGATTAATTAAATCATAATGTATATAACACAATATTTAATGTTTTAAAATTATAATTTTTAAGCATTGAAAATAGCAAAAAGACATTTAAAATCCAAGAGACTATTATAACTTACTAGAGAATATATATATAATAAATTACTCTTTTGTTCATATGGACTGAATTACCTGATTCTTCTTTTCTAGGAAATTCTGTATTTAAAAAAAATGTATTGAATATATGACTATACCAACTTCAGAGGGGATCTGATGTATTGAACTTACAGTGTTGGCCTTTTAGACAGTGAAGGTAACTGTGGAGGACTGAGGACACAGAAACCAGAGTGGTGGTGGTGTTCTCTCTGAAATGAAAGATTGATGCCATAATGGTCAGACCAGAATATATGAGGCAGGTTTACGTACCCTTTTTCCTGGTAAATGACAGAGAGGACCATCAGAAAATTCCTATGCTGTTTACTGTTTCATCATATATTTATGGTGCACCTGAACAACATGGACTGCATCTATTTTGTTAAATATTTTATACTTCATATTTTATGATTCTGAATGTTTAACTGTAAATAAGTTAGAAATAAAATGAAATTTTCAGAATACAATAAATATCTCTGAAATATTTCCAGCTAGAGACAGTTCTTCTCTTGAGTGATGACAAAGGCAATTTGTGAATAATCTCTTCCATCTGAAACTTTCTGGAAAACATTTTGTAGCCTTGTATTTGAGAGGCAGCCAAAGCAACAGCTCTCAGTTTTGGCTGGCAAATAGGCTTTCACAAGAGTGTCTGGTGAACTTCTCAGTGACCAAGGAGCAGCAGCCTCCATTCTCCAAACTGCTGCGGGTAATTTTCAGCTGTTTCTCATAACACCATGTGCAAAGGGTATTACTGCTCTTGTTTTGAAAACTTAGCCTTTCTGTTGAAGCACACGTGAAGCTTTCTGTGCTGAACTCGAATGACTAAACCAACAAAAACTTTCTTGCACTTCACTTCATAAAACAAAGACATGCCTTTCCCTCTGGCTGCAGAGAAACATCTTCAAAAACACAATACCAGAAGCTTAATCTGTTGTCTGTAGTAGAAAAATCTGATTTCTGAGACCAATTCACTTTGTGCATGGACCCACTTTGGAGGGCAGCTCAGAGGTAGGCTGCAGGCTGACTTACACTGTTGGTGGGTGACAACAGCTTGTCCTGTGTGGTGCTCACGTTCTGGCAGCCCAGAGACTGGGGCTGTGTGTGCTGCTCTTGTGCTGCAAATACTATAGGATTTGAGCATTTCATACTGAGGAAAAAAACCAAGCTGAACTGTTGCGTTGGTATCTATTCCTTGATGATTTTCTGAGTTTATAAAAATGTAAACAGTGATTTAGAAATACTAAGTTTCAAAAATAAATTTAGATTGTCACAACTAAGCATTGGCATAGATAGGAATGTGTCAATTTAAGCATTTTTAGTCCAATTCTTTTCATTCTACTTCTTTTCAATTGAACTAATTTTGTTTCAAAGGTAGGTAGATTTTTGTTCTTCTTACTGCTCAAGAACTTTTCTTATTGTAAGCATGTTCATTTTGCTCCTTAAAGTTTACACTGTGGTCTCTGGTCTCTCTCTCTCTCTTTTTTTTTTTTTTTTTGTTTGTTTATTTGTTTGTTTGTTTTTTCCTGTTTGGTTGGTTTTTGGTTTTGGTTTTGGGTTTTTTTTGTGTTTAAAAAGTGGCGGGGTGGGGGGGGGTATCTTCTGCTTTTTAATGCATTTTCATAGAATCATAGAATAATTTGGGTTGTAAATTAAATGGTTCTCTGTAGTTCACCTAGTTCAACCCCTGCTCAGGTCTAATCTGATCAGGTTGCTCAGGGCGGTTTAAAGGGTTTATTGGACACCCTCCAAGGATAGATGCCGCACAATTTCTCTGGTCACCAGTTCCAATATTTGACAGTATTTATGGCTAAAAAATGCAAAATATTCTTTAGGTCTAATCAGAATTTTCCATGTTCCAACAATATCCATTGCCTTTGATCATATCGCTGTACATCCTTTAGAAGAGTCAGGCTCTGTTCTCTCTCTATCCTTTCATCAGGCAGCTGTAGGCTGAAATAAAGTCTCCCCTAAGCCTTCTCTCCTCCAGACTGAGTAAAACCAGTTTCTTCAGTCTTTCCTCATATATCATGTGCTGCAGCCCTGACCAGCATGGTCACCCTTGACTGGGCTCCATGGTGTGATTTCATAAACCACCACCATGCTGTTGTGTCAGTTTTGATAAATAGGATCATCTAGCCAAGTGCTCTGAGGCATCTCTTAGAAGGCAGTTTCTTCTTCCCTCAGGACTTTAGATATCCCCATGTGGTATGTCTTTTTCATAATGTTTCCATACAGATTTATATGCAGGCTTTTAAATGCTGCCTTGTGAGAGCTTTGTGCAATGGCACGGCTGCTGGAAATGATTTGTCTGCAGTCTCCTAGAATCACATGTATTCACAGGCATATTAGGTTAGTGTCTCACAATCATCCTTTGTCAGAAAGTATTCTCATATTTCTACTGGGCTTTTGGGGACCTTACTGCAATGTTCAATACATAAAAAAGGCCTTAGAAGAAGGATGAGGACAAACCTTTAAGCAGGGTCTGTTGCAGTACAAAAAGAGAGAATGGGTTGGAACTACAGACACAAGAAATAAATTTTTTTATTGTGAGAGCAGTGAGACATGGAACAGATTGCCCAGGGTTGCAGTAGGTGCCCCATTCCTGGAAACATTCAAGGTCAGACTGGATGGGACTCTGAGCAACCTCATCTAGTTGAAGATGTCCCTGCCATCGCAGGGGGTTGGACAGAATGACCTTGTACGGTCTGTCCAATGCAAAAATTGTTCTGTAATTCTAAGATTGTATGATTCAGCTTGTCCTGTTCAGCTGAGAGTATTGAATGATAATAGACATAGCTTTTATTAATTCTGGGGCATATCAATTGCTGCTGAATTATAGCTCATTTCTATTAATCTTGAGCACTAAGGTAACCTTGTCTTCCTGCGTGGCATCCTAATTGATTCCTGCATTTATTGCACATTTTACCTTCATGACATGAGGGAATACCATCAGTATGTACCTACTTGAACTAAGGCAGCAAAGAAATGCTAAATGATATCATCATGTAATCTGTATACAATATAATGTAATACTTTTATAAACTTTTATATATACACTATATGTTCAGTGATTTTTAACTTGGCAAAATGACGGTCATCTTCATGTTTGAGTCCTTGAGTTCAGGCTGTTTTAAAAAATAATTGGGCAAACTTTGCCATTTTGCCATTAAGAAACAAAGCTGCATACCTACACTTTTTTTCCTTCAATTTCATTAATACTTCTTCAATTCATGATCACTGGAAGATCCAGAATGCTTCCTGATGTCCTCACTGCTCACCAGACATGTGAAATAATCACACTAGCATGTTATTCAAAGCTGAGAAATGCATTCCTGAGTAACTTTGTTTAAACACAATTTATATCAAAGAGAGACCTTACTGCTCTGAAATCTGGTTAATTTTAGTAGCATTTTACCAGGGATTAATTTGTCTCACTAGGGTGAGGCCAGAACCAGAGTCTCTTTGCACTAAGCACGAAACTGTTACAAATTGAAAACTTGGTTCATGTCACAAATAGTTTAGTGATGAACATGTGGCACTAACATTAACCAGTATTTTTAATTTGCCACTCAAAATTCAGTAGTAGCTGTTCTGCACAAAAAGAAGGTGATCACAATCTTCCACTGTACTATCCATGGAACAGCCCTAATATGTTTTCAGACCTAGATTTGGCCAAAGCCATAGAGAGGTTGAGGGCACAAATCATTAAAGTCTAAACTAAAATAAATAAAATAAGTTAAAATAAAATAAATAAAACAAAACACTAAATACATTTTCCTATAGGTGTTCACAAGGTAAAATCTGAAATTTTCTGTCACTACTGATGGAATTTGGAAGATGCTGATGGGTAGACATTTATGAGACTCAATCAAAAATCTTCCTTTAGAGCCTGTAAAGCAATGGATTCTGGGGAGACCAAATTCTGGCCTATGAGATCTGGGAGCAAATCTTTGATTTCTTAAGGGTGGGAGGGAAGGCAAACTAGCCTAACACCCTACTGTAGTATAGCAAATGCAAATATTTCAGTATTGATTTTGAGGTGCATTTCTTTTACAAAGAGAGACTGTGGCACATTTTTATGCAATAGGAAATACTTTATTGCATTTTAAAGCTCCTTTTGTCATCCTGAAAAAGAAGCAATTATTTACTCTGAGCCTGCAAGTCTAAGAGAAAGAAAAAGGAATGTATTATGTCTCCTGCTCCACTAGCAAAATACTCTAAATTCCTTTTTGTAAGTGGTTGTCCTGCTGCACTGGGTTTATGTGGACCTTATTGTTCAGGTTTCTGGGGTGCTTATTCCTTATGAGACCTGCACTTGCAACAGTCTTCTCTTATTCTCAAAACATTTGACAGATGTTACCTTGAACTATTTCAGTTTTTCTCAATGGCCAACTAAGTTATTGTCATTTGTTCTTCAACCATGCCTTCTTTCAGGATTATCTTTTTGCCTTTTTGATCAGAGACAGTTGAATTATATCTTGCCCATTGTTTAAGAGGTGCCTCTTCTGCCCAAAATAAGGCACCTATGTGATCCTTTCACTATACTTTAAGTATACTTCATATACTTAAAAGTGGAATAAGAGGGCATCTGAGTGAGTTTATCTAGTAGCCTAAGAAGCTTCTTCTCATCTGTGAGGCCAAAACTGCAAAACATGAAAAAAATATTGGGAATATTGGCCAAGCTGAAATGCTTGTCACCTTCTCACAGGGAATGGCTTTCATTTTGACACAGCCAGAAATGGTTGTCCTAAGACTTATCCTCCAGATGATGCTTACCCCTTTCCATGATGCTAAAATGAAGCAGGATTTTTCAATCCAAGTGGCAGGGATTACAGCATGGACAAAGTCCCTGTGTCACCATTGCTATTCCTTGAAGTGGGAGAATTTTCTCTTGTGGTGGCAGCATCAAGTTTCCCCTGGGGGATGATGCTTACATTTTTCCACCTTTCTTGGAAGTGGCATTAGATGTGTTCCCTCCAGTTTGACTGTCCATTTGGGCAGCGGGATTAAACAGGGACTGGCCAAAGGACTGGAAGCTTCACATGTGTATCATGGAGTTCCTCATTATCTGATCTGCAGGAATGGCTTTCTATCATATCTAAAATTGTTCACTCAAATGAGGATTTCACCACTAAACTACCCATTTTTAAACTTGGTAACCGGGGAAGGGTGTGTGTAGGTTTCCTTTCTCTCTTCCAGTATTTAATTAGGCCTTGGCAGAATGTCATTGAGAACTATATTCATTTATTAGTATTTTATCTACCAGGTCCTCCCAAAAAAAATATCTGTCTGAGCTCTACCAATGGATATATCACAAGCAGATTGATGTATCAGTTTGTGTCCCACAATGCTCATTTTCCTCTATCTTGAATGCTCATTCAGGTGTCTTCAACACTTTCATAAAAGTTGTTGAACTATCAGACTGCCTATTGTCAGTCCCCTGATAATGTAGATTAAACATATCCTCCAGGCACTGTGTCCCCAGTTTCAGCTTCCCCAGTTGAGGGTAAGGTGGGATGAAGGATGCAGAATTTTAATGTTAAGAGTTTCTCCCTTTCTCAAAGAGACTTCTGCTGCTACTCATCTACCTGTTAGGTATGTGGGCTTCCTGTGGAATGTGGGCTATTTGACTCATCTGAGTCTAGAAATGCTTTTCTCCATGCTGCACATTGAGAGAGACTCACTATTTCAGCACTCCTACTTCTCTTGTGCCTTATAAGTAATGGAATGGAATGTAAATTATTAACTAGATTCAATTTTTGGGTTGATGCTTTTGTTGGCCTTCCCATCAGTCCAGTCTGTTCCAAGTTACCTGCTCAAACTGAAGCTGTCTGGTCTTTTGTTGCATGTTTCTTACCCTTAATGAAGCCTGCTTACCATCTGTCATGGCCTTGAGCTGTGCTTATCAAGATTTTTCCCTCTGCCAGACAAGTCACTTGCAGGAATTTTAATTTGGTGTTTCATGTTCTCATGGATTCTCCTTCTCCAAAAAAAAAGTGGCAGTCTTTGTTTTTATCTTCTCTGTTAGAAAATCAGAGAAATCCATACCCTTGTGATTCCTTTTCTGACCTTACTCTTCAAAGATAGGCCAGCTCTTAAGATGCAGCCATCATTTTTGCTAAAATTAGTGTCTTTAACTACACTTATTTGTTTGTGCTTTCCTTCACCTTCCCTGGGGCTTCTAAGAAACATGCTTTATTTTGTACCTTTAATAGCAAAAGAGCTCCCTTTATATTTGTAGTCCAGGCTATCTCAGAATATACAGACTGCGTATATCTCTGACAGATCCAGCAGTTATCTAGATGGATGGTAGGTGTCTCAGTATTTGCTATAAAACTTAGGAATCGATACTTCCAACTGAGTGTACAGCTTCTGTGAGACTGCTGAGTTACTGACCCGCAGTATATCCACCACTCTTTCCCCAGGCACTGTGCCATCTCTGGTGAGCTGCCTCGAGAGCTGCCACAGCACTTGGTAAAGCCAAGAACCTCTGGTAGATAATTTCTGTCAGTTAATTTTATGAAGTCTCACAGTGTGAGCAAATTTGGATATTAATTTGAAAGTTGAAAAGGAAAGAAGTTCTATTAGCTGTACGAGCTCTATTAGCAGTGCTCGCTTCAATGTTTTAGACCATGTCTGTGTGGCTGATCATTTAAACAATTTATGGCATGATATGGGGAGTTTTATGCTGTTGTGTCGAAGGTGATGAAAACAGTGTGAATACATCATCCATGGTTACTGCAAAGGAAAAATCTCTGCTGTCTGG
The DNA here is from genome assembly GCF_015832195.1 of Motacilla alba alba. NCBI lineage: Eukaryota > Metazoa > Chordata > Aves > Passeriformes > Motacillidae > Motacilla > Motacilla alba. The sequence continues at coordinate 105,969,974 of NC_052016.1, forward strand.
AGAGATAAGGTGTAGGTGTACCCTCAGAACAACTTTATTCATAGTCTGTGCATCCTAAAGAAGTCTCACTACTGGTAAGTTATGTTTCTTTCTTGAAGACCAATCTCTATTCTCTATTCTACCCATGGATTACGATAAAGAATAATGGGGCAGCAGTCCATATCAACAAAGATGAAATTATTCTTATAAAAATAAAACAGATTACTGTTGTTTCATACCATACACAGAGGATCGAAAGAAGATAGTTGCCTCATATAGTTGCCACAGATGTGCCGATAACTACTAACAACAAGCACTACTCTCCCATTTTTATGTAGTAATTTGATAATGGGCAACACTGAGATGTTACACAGTGGTAATTGTTTTTACAATGTTTTTTGAGTTGCTCTTCAGAGAGAAGATATGTTTTTTAAATCCTTTTTGGCAGTGCGTTGCAAAACTCTCCCATGTTGCTCATGCCTTTCAAATGACAGCATGGGGTGACAGTAAATGTCATCAACAGCTTTATCCGTGTAAATCTTCTTTTTCATGTGCTAAATTTGCATATTGTATATAGGACAGGTTTGAAAATGGTGTATCTAGGTATTATTGGTAACAACCTGAAGGTTTTAGCCTGTGTTCCAGGGTTTGGTTTCAGTAGAAGTGCTGAGTTCCTTAATATAAATAAGTCTTTCAGTATCCATGGAAGGGGGTGATTCCCTTTATGGGAATCCCATTTTCATAAAGGCCAGGACTGTTTGTTTTTTTTTTTTCTGAAAGAGATGCCGAAGGATCCAGTTTTACTTTAAACCTTTATTGCCAATGAAATGGCCACAGATGCAGCTGAGGATCGAGTTTGTCCCTGTGTTGGCAATGCAGACGCCGTGGATGCCTGAAGAATTTCCTGATCTGTCATTTTGCTGAAATGGAGCATCCTGTCATCCTCGCAACAATTTCTGTTATGAAATCTTCGTGAATGGCTCAAAGAACTGACAACCTTGAGAAAACAGAGCCTAAGTTAAAACTCCAAGTGCATAAACCCAGGCTTACTTCTCCAGCTTATTTTCAACTGCTTTCTGCAGTAAGAGGAGAAAACTGCTTGTGCTCCCTCTCTTAGTTCTAATCCAAAGTCAGCATGTTTTGGTGGAAAGTTTTCATGTTTTCCAGCCCCATTGAATGTTATTTAGGGCTTCTGCTACAGGTCACTTCTACGAGCAAATAACAGGCACAAATGTAGTACAGCTAATTGTACAGCTGAGCTTCTCCTGCCTAAAGCAGCCAGATGAACCTTATAGCGTAGTCAAGTTTCAACAAGTGGAATGCCTCTGAAACATTACTACCTATGCAGGACACTGCTTGGATTTGACACTTCAATACAAGCTATTTATCATACTGAAATTTGGCTTTTTGTAACTGTGATCTCATTTTTCTTTCATACATTTCAGATACCTATATTTTGCACTTGAAAACCACGTCTTAAGAAGCGATGCATTAGGCATGTTTCTCATTAAGGATGCTTTTTTCTTCTCGTTAGGTGTTTTACTTTTAAAAGCAGTTCCTACCTTCTAAAAAGTAAAATGTTTAGTGCAGCATCTTCTCTTTAAATCCATAAAAGAGAATATTAAAAACAATCTTCTTTAAGTATATGGAAGATCTACAAGAGCAAAGTGGCAGTACATTCCTTGAGGAGTCAGGAAGGGTAAGTATTCACCAGAACAACTGAGGACATGCCTTTCGACTGCTTCATTTGTACACTGATAGGGCTTCAGGTAAAATGTTATGTCCAGGAAAAAAAAAAGCAGACAACCTTAGCCTTGGAGATGCTTCTATGGAGCTTCCTGCCAGCATGTCCTCCATAAAAACACAAAGTTGCATCCAGAGAGGTTCAAGGACCTGCACCAAAACTTGAAGAATGTCATGAAGAGCCTTGGACAACTCTTGTGTCTCGGTGGAGGCAGCCTGTTCAGCCCACATGGCTCCGCTTATGGCATGAAGGTAAGATTGCAATTTAAATTTTTTTTTCACATTTTATAAAATGAGTTTCAAAGCTCCTGTTCTTTTTTTTTTTTCTGCCTAGATTTCTCTTGCCAATCTTTCTGACTTAAAAAAAATAGTTTTCAATGTTTTTTCCCCTCTTCTCTTGCTGTATAAAAGACCACATAAATGAGTAAATTAACCACTAGGTTATGGAAGAAAAACTGATTCTACAGAAAGGTTTGTCTTGCATGTAAAAAAAATATCAGTACAGTCAGTATAGATTTGAGGTCTCCTATAACAATTACAGTATTCTTGTAATTGCAGTAATGTCAGTAAAAATTTTTAACAGAAACTTCATTTTGTGTAACTGAGTTCCCCATTGGCAACTTAATTTAATAACATTGGAAGATACTTGAGTCTAGCTTTTTTTTGTTTGCTGCTTTTTAAGCTTTATTTTTCCTTCCCTGCTTATTCCAAAATTCAGGAAAATGCAGTTTTCTTTGCAAAGCTTGAAAAGCTTTGAAAGCTTGAAATCTAATTTAAAATTGCATTAGTCTTCCTGAATGTCCTTATTTGCACTTCACAAGTTACACATTAATAGATTGGGAGTCTCTCTCCTTGCAGAAAAATTTGAACTGTTTATATCTCTTATGTCAATAGGACCTTTGCATTGAAAGGTACCTTCTTCTAGCTGAGTCTTTTTGTGTTTTCTCAGTGCAGACAGGCAGGCTCAAGACTCATCTTGAAAGCACTTGGGGTTTTCTTTGGGTCTTGGGTCTTTCTTGGTAGATAGATGTTCCAGGACATCACTGCTTTTAATTTCTTACCAAAGCCTCTAATAAAAAGCTAGTTGTGATACATTTTTTATTTAAATAGTTCTCTTCTGTTACTGGTGCTTGTGCATCAAATTCCAGATGAGATCTGACCCATTTTTATATAGTGGTAATATTTCTTCTCTGGCTGTGGAAAATTTCTTGTCTGGCTTACTGCAGGATGCCTTTTGCCCTTCATGCCTGAAGCACACTGGTGGCTTAGAGTCATTCTGTGAATTACTGGTATGCTCAGTTCCTTTTCCTTAATCAATTAAAACTGATGAACTCCTAAGTTACCATGGACTTTTTTTTTTTTTTCTTTCCCCAGGGCAGAATTCATCTTGCTTGACTCTAGTTGTCTAAATGCTGAGTATCGGGTATAAATCACATAAACACCCTCTGCAGTCAATGCACGGAGTGGAAGAGACATCTCCAGGGGCACATTCAAAGATGTCTGGGATAAATCACCCCCTGGATGTGTTTTTTATTCTCTTTCCATTGGCAATGTAGAGAGCCTAGACAACCAGCTTGTCTTAGTGTTGAATATAAGGAGACGAAGATTTCTGCCCCGCTCCGCCCCCCCTTTCTCTTCACACTGTTTTTAATTTTAACTCACACCAATTAGCATTTGTCAAGGTCATCTACTCCTCACTTCTTCTAGTGACATCTGAGCATCACTGAATTGATGATGCTTCCTATCTTTGAGTTAACAAAGTGCTTTGAAAGGTACAAAGCACTCCACAAAAAAATGCATTTAAATCGAGGGATGTGCAGCTTTTTCCATTATGTTTGAGGAAGTTGTTTAGCCAGTTAGAACACATCTCCCAGCTTTTCAGACTTTTTTCCTTGTTTGCCCTATTCATACTTGCATTTTTAAATTTTTGCTTGCAAAGTTTTAATGCATTGTGAAAATTTATGGGAAAGTTTCTCTGAAGCTACTGGAGACATTTGTGTGATCACTTATCATATTGGTAATGTTAAGTTAATATGAAATTGGTTTCTTTTGTTTGATCATCCTGCTGATTTAAACTTGAACAGAGTATTAATTCCACCAATGATGCTTAAAAGTGAAGATACTGCTCACTTTAGCAGTGAACAGTAAGAAACACTTCCAGAACTAGTAATGTTAAAGATTTTCTTTGAGTTGCTAGGGCTGAATTCTGGTCCTTAAATGCATTTCAGGTTCTTGGATCAAAATTTCTTTTACTGGATCATTAGCAGAATATGGTCATTGAAAAACCAAAAAAAAAAAAATAGGATTAATTTAAATGACTGGAGATGTTTTTATCAGAAGTTTTCAAATGTGAACTAGTCATGCTGGGTTCCCTTTGAACTGGAGAGAAATAGGCACTACTGGATGCTACTCATATCACTGGAAAGTAAAGATCAAAAATAGGTAAGTGAATTCACATCTAGGAAATGCCCATTTCTCTGTGATAAATTATTAAGGATGTCCAAGCTGACTAGCTCAAATGTTCATGCTTACCTTGTAGATGCTTCAAGTTGTTTGTTTTTAAAGCTAGCAAATGAAAAAAACCCAGCTGAGAAATTAAAGGGTATTGAATTTCATCAGTTCAGAAAGTGTATGAAGCTTTCTACATTTTTCTCTTCTTTTTGTTATTGGGTTTTTTTGTTTTGGTTTGGTTTTTTTTGTTTATTTGCATTTATCGTTATAGTGTTTTCTCTTCCTACTTTTATGTCCTGCTGTCCTGTTAGCCCTTTTGAAAAGCATATTTAAGCCAGTAGAGGACAACATGGAAGAATAACTTTGATAATACTACACAACCTGGTGTTGATATTGGCACCATCATGTCTGTACTCATTTGGTTTGGGATGTACCAGCCTTCCCAGTCTCTCCGAGTGCTCAGGGACCAGCACTGTCTGCCAGAGCTCCTTGTACACATGCACTGGCCTCCCTAAGCCCTTTGTACCACCAGTGCTAGAGATAAAGCAGTGAGCTTTGAGAGCCTGAAAAGGAGTGTCTATGTTCTATATAAAGCTCAGTATTTTATTTTGTGTCAAACTTTAATAAGAGTGATTAACAGCCCTTCATAATCGTTCACAGTTTAACAACATCTTTCTGAATACTCATTAGTATTTATATAGAAATTACATAAATTGTATTTTTCAAGATTTAGAGGGGGCAGAATTCCCAGCTATGCTTTTCTCATATTTCTAAATCCCATTGCAAGGAAATTGCAGGTCAGTATAATAAACAGCAGAAAAAAGGCAGATGGAGAATGTGAAACACAATTTCAGGAATAATGCCATAGTTATAAATGAGAAGTGAAAAGACTGTTTCTCTTTTCTTAGGAAAATGCCATGTTTTTACTTTGAGCATATGTTGTTATTTCCTCAGAGGTGCACAAAATCTTTGTGCAGTTCTTACATTCCAATTCAAAAGGCCAAGGTTTTCTACAAATGAATCTCACAATCTCAGATGGGCCATTTTAGGGGATGGTAACAGCTGTTTGTTTACATTTATTGTTTAGGATGCACATCAATTTCCATGAGACTACTCACATTACATATTCACAGCTTTCATTATATCTCTTTTTCAGTTCAAATTGGCCAAGTATGGTCTTAGTCTGAAGGTTAAACTGGTTTAAAAGCAGTGAATTTGTTGACAGAGCAAAGTACATTTGATGATTTTAAAATATTCTGCCAACACTTCAGAAAAGAACTACATCAAAAGAAATCCAGCCCACTTCACTCTTTGCTTTGAATGCGCATCATTGGTGATGTCAGTGGAGCTCTAGTAAAACAGTTGTTAATTAACTTATGTCCCTTCTCATGGTACTGCAGAATAAAAGCACAGAATGTTGTAGGAGCAACCTGAAGAGCAAACATTCGTTTGTTTGGTTCTTTATTAATAATTTATCATGAAATGTTGTCAAATTCTCCCAACCTATGGCAACATTCCTAGGACTGGACCCCATCAATCTTGCCCCATCCTGATCATTACGATACACGAGTACTGTAATACTTGCTCCTGCAAACACTTCTCAACCCAGCATGAGTTCAGATCTGGCTGGCAACTTAGAGTGACAGTGTCCTCTTGAATATACCTTTGATAACAGAAAAAAAGGCTGCAAACCTTAAATGAAATTGATTTAAATTAAATTAAATTGAATTTGTTTTATGAGCTGTCCTGAAAATAAGAAAAATAAGAAAATCAGAGCATAATAGTGGCTCTTGTATGAAGATCAGAAAGTAAAACAGACCAACAACCACCCAAACCTTAGTTCCTCCTATTACTCCTTTCAAGGCTAGAAAAACCTGCATGGAATAAACATTGAAAAATCGAAATTATTTCAATATCCTGAATTTATTAAGGCTTTGTGTGTGGATACTTGTTCCTTTAATGTAAAACAGCGGCTAGCACTTGCCTCTTCAGATATCCCCATTTACTCATTTGACTTAGTGAAAAGTGTTGACACTGAGACTTGTTTTACATTAGGGAAAAAACAGAGACCTTTTCTTCAGGCAGAATCTATAGAGAAGGCTATAAGCAATCCTAAAAACCACAACATGTCAAGCTTCTCTGACAAAGAGTAAAATCTCATTCTGTACAGCCATATCTGGGTACTGCCTTCTTCACATATCTTTGCTTTCCACATTCCTGTTTCATATACCACTGACATCCTAGTGCCTGTCCTTTGAGTACGAGTGCTGTGGAAATCATGCATATGGGAAACAGCAACATAAATTTTGCAGAGATAGGAAGGTTTAATTTTGAAATGTCACAACTTTTGAGTGTTTGACTTCTGGCCTTCCCCGATATTTTTAAGCAATTTTCTGGAGTTAGAAATCCCAGACAAATCTCTTTGCATGCTACATTGATATTCACACAGGTTTTGTACCTGTTCCTGCTGGATAGCTGTTCTGCAACATCACTCCTTGCAGAGCTAGAAATTTCTTCTTTATTTCCAGGTGAAAACAACATTAATCTTTGTTGCAAACCTTGGGCCTTTTAAACTGTTCTCCTTCAGTCTGTGATAGCATCTTTCCACTTCACATTCCCTCTGGTTTTCTTTAGCTAATCAGCAAACTCTTCTACCATTTTAATCCAGGAGATTCTTTAGAATCTGCTTAATCAGGCCTTTGATAATCATCTGTCTCTACTGACAGTACCTCATATGTACATACTATCATCACATTTGCATTTTTCAGTACATCAGTAGCTCTTAACCATTCTGGCCCTGATTACTGCCAGTGGTTGAAGTTGTTACCATTACCTGTTGACAGTAAACATTTATCCCATTTCTATCACTTATAGTCCTGAAGGGTATCTGATTCTTCCGAAATGTTATCCTCACCAAAACAAACAATTCAACATAAAAAACACTGGCAGAGTAACAGTTCTATAAAAATGTTGTGAAATGAGGAGTTCACTTGGTGTAAAGAAGCAAAGAGTGAAAACTTCATTTAATTAAAAGTTTAGAAGAGTTATAATTTAGATCCATGTTATAATTGAGTTAGAGTTTACTTATACTTGAGGCCCAACATCAGGAATGCCAAACAGCTGTGCTAGACAAGTGAGAAAGTCGCTTAGCCATTGATGAAACATGCCATGAGAATAATATTGATTGTGCTTTTAAGCTGGGACATTTCTGTTTCACAAATGGCAAAGAAACAGAAAACTTAAGCCCATGAACCAAAAACCCATCAGACACATGAATAGCTTTCAAGCTATTTCAGTGTTTCAAAGGAAAACAAAAGTTGTAGAGTTTAGGCACTTCTCAAAGAATCGGACTTTACCTACAACGTGTCAAAGCCCAGTCAAGCAAGCAGAGAGGGGGAGGAATGGTGACATAGATGAGAAGATTCCTGAAATCCCAAAGAGACAGTACCCAGAGGAAACAGAAAAAGAACACAAGCATCATAGTAGCAAGGAAAGTTGTCACTTCTTGTTCTTAAAACCAGCACAGAGTAAGAGCCTTGCCAGTTCCAGCAAAGCAAAAGTATTGAATACTAAGTTGGGGTTTTTTTTTTCAAGCAGATGAAGCACTGGCAAACCTTGGAGGTGAGAAAAGCAGACAAAACTAAAAAGTGGGATGAGAACTTCAGATGTGGGGGTGGGAGCTCAGTACCAATGGAATCTCTTTACAGCATTGAATTATTTGGCCCATCCAAGTAGAATATCTAAATTTACTAAGAAAAAATGGGAAAGCAAGTGACTAGAAATGGTTCCAGTGTTATATAAAACCATGTGCCTTTTTTCATTAAAAAGTGTGAACTAAGACTAGAGTGTAGGTTGAGACAGGGACAGCCACTGTGTTCAGATAGAAAGGTCTAGGGTACTTCAATTGGATGATGACTCTTAATTTAAAAAAGTAGCTTTGAAGAGGGTAATTTTATTTTTTTTTTCATTAAAAGGTCACCAGGAGATAACACAGTATTTTACAGCAATATTGAGACTTTTATTTGGTTCTCCTAGCCAAACTCTTAGTTTTAGTTCCGTTATACATATATATCCTGCAAGCAGAATTGGAAAGAGACTGTGGACAGTTCTTCAGAAAAAAAAATTTAAACAGTCATGCCTTTAAGCAAGATATGTTGAAGCATTAAATGAAAAATATGGGGTTTTGCTGTCTGCTAGATCAGGTAATATTAAAGCCAGATAGCTTCTTATTACAGTTAGTCTACTATCTTTAGATTTCAATTGGGGGGAGAAAAACTAAACAGTGCAGTTGTTAAGAAATATTTCTAATATAATTTCAGGTCTTCCAGCAATCAAAATGAAATAAAATATTTGAGTACAGACTCTTTGCTTTTATTTAGATCATGAGAAGAAATAAAATGGAAATGGGAACAAAGAATGAAAGGTTGTACAAAGTATAAAATTACTAACAGAAAAAGAAAGAGATGAAAGATGTAAGTAAGAAAAAGATGTTATGTATCCCCCTTGAAATAGTCTATTCTCTTTGTTGTAAAAGTGAATAGATATTTCTCCAAAGTGCATATTTGTGCCTCTAGTTACAAATAATTTTTTCCAAGACACTGATTTCAAAGGTGTGCTACTCAACAGTCTCATAAATTGTGTAGGTCCATAAGGCCCATCCAACACTTCAATTGGGAAGTAAAAATAAAAGTTGATTCTTTACCTAAATATTTGTTTCACTGCTGCCATCTCAAGTTTGACCTACCTGGTTCACAACATGGGAAACCACTGAAGCTCTGTTGTTATTTTCTATGTATACAGCTCACACTGATGGATTGCTGCAATATCACTCCCCTCAAAAGACAGAACTCCATCAGGTCTGTAGAAGGACTTCATAAGTCATAGTTCATGACAAAGAAATAATTATAGATAGCAAAATTTGCAAACTTTGTTTTGTCAAGACTTTTTTTTTTAAAGCAGGAAAAATTCACTGAAACTAGCAAATGCATCTTATCCCTGATATATTTAGATTTGATACTTAAATCATGACATGACTTTTAACAAAAAGCACACAGGAACTAAGATTTTTTTAAAATTATTTTGGGTATAGTTATGTAAAAAATAAATCTCTGGTGATAGAAGATTAGAAAATAGAGATTAGGTTCTTAAAAGACATGAAAATCTAAAGTTAAATTGTGGTGCCACTTTCAATTATCTTTTCTCATTCCACACTATCTGAAGCTACCCAAGAAAAGTAGATGTTGCTCCAATTTAAACAGGTTGTCATGTCTTGTTGAATGTATTTGGTGGCTTTATTGACATCTCCTGATTATATACGAAGTGTGGGGGGAGAACAATTAATCATTCTGGAATATATCCTAATGAATTTTTAAATTAATATTCTCTTCTGTTTTTTCTGTGCAAGCACTCAATGAATATTTGATAGCCTGGTTTTTTAGTGGTTTGTTTACATTAGTCTTGTTCCAGTCTGTCACTCTAAGCTTTTCAATTATTTTCAGAATCTCAGATAAGCTTGACTGAAAGACCTAATCTTTTAGTTCATGTCTTCATTAAAGATGGCATCAAAATCAATCCTTCATTAACATCTGTTGAACAAGGCCAATGCTGCTAGAGAAATGCTGCTACATCCCCAGCCAGTGTGAATCAAATCCTTAATGAGACTATCTTCTGATTGCTAATGTCTCCTTATTAGCAAGTGAATGAAAAAAAAATTAATCTCAGTACCTTATCAGGTTAAACAAGCAAATCAGAAGGGGCATATTTATTTTTGTTCCAAGAGCAACAGCAATGAAGAGAAAAAACACATAAATCACTTAAAGAAAATCTCAGAAATAATAATGTGCATGCACCTTATGGGAGTAGCGGGGACATGTGATTTTCAAAGCTCCTAACTTTGAAGATTCAAAACTCTTAATCTGTTCAGAAACAGATTTTAGCATCTGTTTTGTATCAGCCTAAATGGAGATGAAGTGGAAAGCAAAAATTTAATATGACTCTCTAAATCTCACAATAAAATATAAACATTTGCTACAGATAATTTAACTGAATATACCTTTAAAAATGTGGGATGAACTGACTCTGCTTATTAATTTTGCCACTTATTCTCCTGCCACTTATGGACCAAAAAAGCTTCATTCTGAATTTATGGATGCATCTTGTCACAGTGCAAGGCAAGGAGATTTGGTTGTTATATCTGTTTATTTTTAAATAGAACTCCAACCAAGGTTTTTTTCTGTTAACACTCAGTGTGGCATTTATCAGACCAAATGCTAATCATTCCACCTTCACTTTATAGGCAACAGAATTTCTCTCATCTTAAAGAAGGTAGCTTATTCGTGCTCAAGAAATGCTGGGGTTTTTTCTCCACCCCATCTCAACTGGAACTGTGTAGGGAGACTGGGATGCCAGTGCCATTATGGAAATCTAGTCTGTAAAGGTGTAGGTATTGGTGGGATGAATCCTGCCACTAACAGGGTTTGCTTCTCATTTGTAGGAATTACACTGCATTATAGCCCAGTTTTATTTGAATGGGCGTGTCTTGAAATCTTTAGCTGCTTTTATGGAGCTTTCAGATCAAGGAGGCTAGGGGAAAAAAAATCTTATATTACAGGTAACAGCAGAAACTGAAGGCCTTTAAAATGTGAGAAAACATAAAAAGCAAAGGAAAACAGAAAAGCAGAGTTCATGTGTAAATTTTGTTTGATATTGTTACAGGCCACTATACAGATGTTGCTCCCTGTTTCAGTCATCTATTACATATCTGAGGTCAATTCCTGAAGTTGTGCAGATTTAAATATAGTTAGACACAATCCTTGAATACTTCTACTGGCTTCAAGAACTCAATGTAATCCTCTGATTTCAGTGCCTCATGTCTTGCAGTGCTCATTTTTCTAGCTTTATTTCAGTTTCTCTTTTTAAGTTCCCAGGCAGAAGTACATGAGGCCAAATCCAGTAGAAAATGACTGAGTACTCTACAATCCATTCTTGAGTATTTTAGTCAGAAGTGGCATTTCTCATTAGCTGTGCTAAACACTTCTTCACGGGTCTTTGTTAGTGAAAGCTGTGACCAAAAAACCAAAAAAAAAAAACCAACCAGAAAACCCAAAAAAAAAAAAAAGAAAAAAAAAAGAAAAAAAAAAACCCAACAAACCCTTGACTTTCCAGCAATCAGCGATTCCCTACCAAAAGTTTAAAAGTTTTTCTTTTCTCTGAGACAGAGACTGACAATGTCACACACCACTCACTGCTGGTGTGCTCAAGGAAACATTTCTTCTCAGCCTTGGTAATTACTTCTCACCAAACCTGCTTCAGAGGAAACGTCATCAGCTTCAGGACACAACCATTTGACCATTTGCCCCCACCAAGCCCAGCTCTACCACGCTTGCTGTCCCTGAATGTTCCCTGAATGTTCCTCTCCAGCTGCATTGTCTCACTGAGATGGAGGATGTTTGTCTAAGCCCAGATTTTTCAGGTGGAGGAGCAAACACTGAAAAATATTTCCATCCCCTGCATTCTGGGGGCTGCCATTCAGAGCCCTATTCTTTGGGTGGCCTGCCCCAATCTGTACTCTCTGACAGGTGGGAAAATTGGGAACCAAACCAAGAGTAAAAGTGGTAGTATGTTCTTATCCCCAAGGAAAGGGAAAAAATCCAACCAACTAAAGAATTTAATTAATTCCCACCTAAATGGGAAGAGGAACATCTTTAAAAATTCAAAATGGCTTAAAAATTCAAAATAATTGGAGTAGCCATTTTAAAATAACATTTGGGAGTGAACTTCAGAGACAGGAACTAAGAATCCTTTTTTATCATGTAAAAGATAAACACCTTTGCTAATATTGACTAGCATTGCAAAAGGTGTTCATAAAACCTGTCTCTAAATGCTTTTCTAGGTCAAGAGCAGCATCCTAAATTATGTTTGTAAACTACCAGTTAGCTGAGGACTACAGAAGCACCCTGGTTTTACCAAGACTGTCACTTAATGCCCCCTAATTAGGAGAACCCCTAAATTTGCTTCAGCTCTCTTGACCCATGATTTTGAGGGCTACCTGGAATGAGGACAGTCTAGAGACTGTACACAGAAGTGTTGAAACCCCTGGCTAGCAGAAGCAATTATCCTGGTTGCTTTTTGCTCCCATCTCTATTTCGTAAGCACCAAAGGTCACCAAGTGGGAACTGAATTAACAAGAAAAAACCCAAATCCTCAAACAAATAACCCTGCTGAAAGCAAGACCTTATTCTTCTCATATCCTCTGGTTGTTAGCCTGAGTAGGCAAGACAGGTCTGTCTTAGTTTTTTTCATGTCCTAATAGAAGAGACCATGTACAGGAAGCCATTGTAAGAAGCGAGGTTTAGAGAGGGATCATTAGCACCAGGCCCCAGCCTTCTCTTTTCTCTCATAAGGTCTTTGATCTGGGAGTAAGAAACAGCTGTCTTCTGGAAACATTCAACAAGAAAAATTTGGATCCCCAGTGTATCCATCCACTGCAGCAAGAGAGAAGTTACTGCCACCTCACCGATGTTATTTTTACAGCATCAGCCCAGGCTCTTTCAAAACTCTGTCATTGGCTGCAGAAGTGCAGGACTTCATCTTTTACCTCACTCTGCTTTGAAGCAATGAGTGTGTGTGTCATAGCCAAGGTTTGAAAAGCTGCAGAGGATCTGGATGTGTTGTTTTCATGGACTCATTTGAAATTCAAATACCAATTGAGTAACTGATTTAGAAAAAGTGTTATTCTGCAGTGGGTTGTGTGGCAAATAATTTTGTGACAAATTTCAAGGTACAAAATGAAAACATTTTTGCTTGAGAACTCTGAGGAAGTGCTTATATTTTATTAGAGTGAAAGTGTATCTTTTACCACCACCTGACCTGAAAGCAGTTAATGAATTTTTTTCAAAATATTCTCTGTAAAAATTAGATTTGAGCAGATACCAAACTCTAAAAGTGCATCTCTTACAACCTAGAGATGATTTTGAAACAGGTTTTTTTAACAATGTGATGTCCAGCTTTCTCCAAACAGGTCAAATATTAATTATTTTAAAGCTGTGCAATGGGATGCAAGGGATGAGAGCAAGTGTGTGCACATGGCAAGAGATTGTTAACTGGGATATTTTATGACAGGAGGCCAAGCCCTTGAATACTATTGGTGTGCAGTCATGATTTTTCCACTGACAGATTGTATGATCTTGAATATCTCATGTAAACAAATCAGAAGGCTTTTAAGGATTTAAGGATTTTAAGGATTGATAGGTAAATGCTTTAAATAATCCTTTGAAGGAAATTTTTAGTCAGTGCATGCAGATCCAAACAGAAGTCTCAGCAGGGATTTAGCAATGCTAGAGGAGGCACATGTGAAAGAAAGCAACTAATCCACATTCAGTTTTACTGGATGAGTTCCTCATTCTAGAAAGTCAACCTTTAATTACAGAAGTACAACCTATATGATTTAATTTTATTTCCTGTGAATTCTCTTCAAATTCCAAGAAAGAAAAACTATTTGTGTAGGGAAGAATGGGTATGGGGGAAATATTTTATTCTGGAGAGACATTTTAAGCAACAGAAAATAGGGAACAATTATTTTCTTCCCTAACTGCATTTAATTTCCCACAGAATACTTTGCAGACAAATGGCAGGGGCCATAACCTTACTTGTTCAAAATTGTTAGGCAAATTAATCTGTGAATTTATTTAGAAGTACATCAGGTTCTCTCCTACAGTACTGGGCTTTGAAAGTTCACACTAGGTTTCACATGAGAAGCATGAGACTGATGCTGGCAGTCAGTTTATTTGCTTAGGTTGGGACAGGAGCAAGAAGAGAGACACTGCAAATGTTTACTCTGCATAAAATAATTTAATCACATCCATTAAGCTTGCAAGACTGAGTCAAATCACAAAAGCCTGTAGCATTGGTGAATTGCTAGTTATTCTCTGCAGAATTATGGGAAAACATCAATGACTGATATTAATGCTGTTAATGTAATTTTTTTTTAAATAGAGGTCACTAAGAATTGTTGCCTGTAACTTAGAGGAAAATTAGTTTGAAATTGCTTTGTGTGATTCATGTTTTTTCCTGAAAGTTCTCAATCCACTGTAAAATCTGTACAGTATAAAAGCAGTGGGTGATCATTTAATACATCAGCAGAACATCTCAGATAGGGAATTATGCTGTAAAATCATCTTAGTATGCATCCCCTTGAAGACTGTGCTGTGCTCTGAGTCTGAGAAGTGCAGACAATTCAGTAACTGGCCCCACACCTGGCCAAGGTGTGAGCTTTAGGGGCATAATCATGTTAATCCCTGGTTCTTTTAGAGCAGTCAGCTTCTTATACTGAATTTTTCTGCTGCTAAAATGACACTCTTAAAAATACTATTTTTGTGGAAATTGTTTAATTCTGACTTTTGAAAATACACATCTTCTCCTTTCTAAGATTCTGGTCTTTTTTGGTCTTTTCCTTTGCTGTATTTATGGTCATAATTACATTTAAAAAAAATCACATGAAAAATCCAACCAACCAACCAAAAACTCCCCCACCAAACCACAGCACAGAAAGAACAAAACACACACATCTTCCCCCCCACCCATCCCCACCCCTCCATACATTTTTCCTTAGAGGAAATCAGAATTACGTTTCTCAATGGAGATGTGAAGATTTGTTTCCTTATTTTGGAATTCAAACAAGTGTACATTGCCCTTTTTTTTTTGCTCCAGCAGCATAAACAAGCAAAAGCATGCATTAGTATGTATAACACTCAGTATTTTCAAAAAGTAGTAAATTGCCAGCACCACCTTAAAACAATTTGTAAATAAGGGTCAAATTCTCTAAATCATTTTGCTAAGAAAACTGTTCAGGTTTAGCAGCAGCCAAGCAGCACTGACTGTGAAGTAAGCAGATTTTTCTTTGGATTTTGTAATTTGGTGGTCAGAGGCATCATGAAGTGGAATTCAGATTCGTTGTTTCTTGTGTTTTTTTATGATTTTGAACCCACTTTGGGTATAACCACAATATGTGTCCCACCAGTAGTCTTGTCACAGCAGAGTTATTCAACACTGATACTAATTTAACACTGGATATTGCTAGGATAGAGAATGGGCTATTATATCACCTTCAACCACATGTAATAACTTCACTTACGAAATAAATTAGTTCTGTTTGTATGCAATATTCCTCCATCTTGTCCCATAGGATAGGTCCCCGGGGCAAAATATGCTAAATAATTAGCACTCTGGAATATCTGTGCTCTCCCTTTACCAGGGATCATACAGCTCATTCAGCCATCTGAAAACATTTTGGGTGTAGCTAAGGGCACAAATGAGGGCTTCAGAAGCAGCATTACAAAGCTGGGGATAACCTAACTTGGTTTTCAGAGCTTGGTTGCAATTCACTGGATTTGAAATTAATAAACATGTGGGAACCTGTGAGAGAATCAAGCTAGACTTTTATCAGCATGCAGTTACCTCCAAGGAGAGACCTGTGTCCCACAGCAGAGCACTGGGCATTCTCTGTTTGTGTCTCCCTGAACCCATTCAAAAAATTAGGGATGATAGGTAAAATTTACATTCCTTTTTTCCTGCTTATCTTGCAGTTTGAGCCCTGAAGTAGCTAATGTTTAACTTGGTACAATAAATATGCTCGCTGACTAATTTTGCTTTTAAAAATCCCTTTAAGCTCTCAGAAACCTTTAGGTTCTCAGTGACTGGAGAAGATGAATTTTACAGGCGAGTTTGAAAGGCTACTCCTATTTATGTAGTCATTTTGCCATACTGTGATCCAAGAAAGTGGTCTGCAAGTCATTTTTGAGAATTATAGACAACCTTTTTTTCTTGATACCTAATCATGGAGGTTTCAGCAGCATTTCTCTTTCCATTTTTTCTTCCCTTTTTCTCTTCATATATTTGGAGAGTGACTTCACCTTTCCTTTTTCTTTTCAGTCCTTTCTCAGTCTCTGCACCAGGTTTCATGGCTAACAGATTTACTTCAATATTGCTTTTACTTTGTTAAATGTGATGTGAACTGGGTACTACTTGAATCTGAAATGACTTTGCAGGAATAACGAATCAGTAGGTTTCAAATGGGCCTAAAAGGATTCTCTTGGTGATGATCCAGGCTTTTGTCATCTGAATCCTAAATACTGCTTATTTTACAGTATCAGAAACTACAGTGCCAGAACATCCTAGAATGACAATGGGCTAAAAAGTAATTGGGCCATTCTAATCTGTCTGCAATATAATTATATAAATAAAAATATTAGCATAGACTAACATATAGGTAAAACAATGCAGCACCTGAAACTGCCTTTGGAAAACCACTGAGGAACTTCTCCACGTTCACAACAAATTAGATTAAGCTACTTCCTGCAAAAAATAATTGTATTGACATTTTTATATCTTAATCTTCAGGTAGAAGCATCAGGCCTACCTGCAAAATAAAAAAATAAGCAATAATATTTTGGTTTGATGTATTCCGGAGGCTTTTGAATGCCTAATTCATTTATTAATACTAGAAGGTTTTTTGCAAAGGGTAAAAATAGAAGTTATCTTCCTTTTTTGATAGATCCTCTCTCACATCTCACAGTTCTCTGTATGCTTCATTTCTACATAAGTGAGACAAGTGGCAATATCTCTACATACTTTTTGCCCAGTGCCCTTTCACTGAGTGGGTCTGGTGACTGAAGGCAAAGTCATCAGGTTGTACAGAAGTAGGGAGGGAAGGGATGCATCATCTTCCTCTTCTTTTAAGGAGACTGGAAAAAATAACATAGTATTTTATTCTGCTTCAGCACCCTAAGGATTATTCTGCATTTCAAAGAAATACAATTAAATAAAAGCTAGCAGTTGTATAAAGCTACGTGATAGTAGTCATCTTCCACTCCTTCAGGGTGTAGAAAAAGCTGGGACCAATTCCTCCTATGGAGAGGCAAGGCACGTACCAAGCTCAGATGAAACACGCTAAGAAAACAGGAATGATTCCTCCTCCTGAGAACACAGTGGCCTCTCCCTAATGAGATAATTGTTCTGTCCATGTACATTTGTGGAAGTGTTCCATGTGATTGTCTTTCCAGGAGAATGGGGACTATGAGAAGCCTAACTATGATAACCTTTTGTATGAAATCCCATAGCTACTCTAGAAGAAAATAATGACATTCAGGTCATGATAGCTGTGTCTTATATGATGTCCATAATATACAACTTCTGTATTATAAATAAGGTGGAAACAGGAGCCTCTCCCCATAGGTCTTGCAGTCAAAAATTTAGCTCTGAAACTGTGAAAAATGGGCATGTTACCAGTGTATTACATCAGGTGGTATTTTATTTAGTGGAAAAGAAATATGCCTTGGTTGTCTGTCTCTTTTATGGAGTGCTACTGAAATGGGATATGCATGCAGCTGAGATCCGACCAAGAGAAGAATACAGAGCACCAGGCTACATGAAGGGGAAACAAAGAAAAAAATGGAGGAAAAGCCACACATAGTGTGAAAGAGAAATATAGTTGGGAATATAAGGACATATAAAATCTTTAGAGCAACCATTAGAATGTCCCCACCTTCCCAAGGTAATGAAAGCCTGAGTCTACTGTTGCTCAGTTTTACTTGAGCCTATTTCCAACCTACTCAGGGGTGTTCTTCATGGAATAACAATATGTTTTCTCTTAAATTCCATGTAGATGTCAGGTTCTCTCTTTTACAGAAATGCTTGAGCCAAACAATAAGAGTACTAGGGCTGAAAAGCATAAAGTCACCTTACATGGAAGAAAACCACATGTAGTTTATTTTTGTTCTGATCATTAAAAACAGGACAAAGAATGAAAGCTTAGAACTATGTTTGGAATCTGTGTAAGACCTGATAGCAGAAACTGAAGTTCTGTTGCACACAGGTACTTATACTGAGATCTAGAGAGAGAAAAAAACCAGTCTTTTTATCTATAGTTTTACTGTGAGGTTGTGAGCATTGGGCGAAATTCAGAATATTTTTACCTACAGAAAACAGAGCCACCCTAGCAGAAGTTTTGTTCTGCCCTTACTAATATAATTCTGAAGCATCAGTCACTGACAAAGTACTTATATGCAGAACATTAATTCTTTAAGTAGAAAATCTAAATTAATGGTCCAATTCTGAGTCCTCAGCACAGAGCCTGTGGTCCAATCACCATGTTGTATAGGTGGTTGGAACTATTGGAAATGGGTAAAAGATTTCTAATGAAGTGTAAAACAGCAGCACAAAGGTTTCTCTCTTAAGCAGAGAAACTCCTCTGGTTGGTTTCAGACTAAGATTTATTTCAAGTGGTGACAGTGAAGAACTCTAATTTTCAGGCTGCTGGAAAAGGTTATTTAGCCTCCTTGGACAGGTTAGGCTTTTCATGGCTTCACTCTTGTTTCCATTATGTTTTGACAGGTGTGGAGGATACAGGACAGGAATATCAAGGGTTTTCCACCTTGAAGCACCTATTTTTGTATTATGATTTGATGTGACATCTATTTCAAACTTAGGGAAAAAATACAGGTTTCTACTACAGGCAATTAAACAGTTGTGTGAGGAAACATTTTCTGAGAAAGGAAAGGGATGGCTCCTCTCAGATATGCAGCAGTTCCAACTCTTGATTGCCTTCAAAATCAATCACCACTTTTTTGTCATTATGGAATCATACACATTTTAAGGGACATTTTAAGTCCAGTTTTAGGGAATTTTAAAGACTTTTCAAAGTAGATCAAATTAGACTGAGTTGCTTGTTTAGTTTTGAATGTCTCCAAGGATGAGTATTTCACAGCCTCTCTGGGCAACCTGTTTCAGTGTCAGACCACCCCACGGACAAATAAGATTTCCTGTTTCTAATCAGAATTCCCCTGTACCTGCCTGCATCCATTGCTTCTCCTCCTATCACTGTGTCCCTTTGAAAAGAGTCTGGCTCCACTGTCTCTGCAACCCCCGAGAGGTGTTTGGAGACAGCAGCAATATCCCTGTCTTTTCTTCAGACTGAGCCAGCCCAGCTCTCTTGCCCTCTCCTCTTCCATCATGATGCTGTCCCTCTGACCATCCTGGTGGATCACTCATAGCGGGACTCCAGACTGCCAGTGTCTTTCTTGTACTGGGGAGCTCAAAGCTCTGCATGGCACCCCAGAACGGGTGAGCACAGCAAAAGGGAAGCACTTGCCTCAGCTTGCTGGTCAGACCCTTGCTAGAGCAGCCCAGGTTGCCCCAGGCTGCCTTTGCCAGAGGCACATTCCCGGTTTGTGCTCAACGTGTTGTCCACCAGAAACCCCAGGTCCTCTTCTGTAAAGCTGGTCTGTCCTCAGCACGTACTGGTTCCTGGGCTTTTTGCTGTCTCAGTTCAGGCCATTTACCTCTGTTGAGGTTTTCATCAAGCTCCTGATGGCATATTTATGCAGCCTGCTGAAGTTTGTCTGAATACCACCCCTGTCCTCCAGCCTACAAACCACTCACCCCAGTTCAAACTTCCTGAGTGTGCACCTCTGCCCCATTGCTCAGGTTGTTAATAAATAAAATAAACAGTATTAGCTCCAGTATCAACCCCTCAGGCATGCAGCAGGTAACCAGCTGCCAACTGAACTTTGTACAGTTGATCACAACCCTTTGAGTCTGATGAGCAAGCCAATATTTCACCCACCTTATCATCCACCTCTGTAGCACATCTTGGTTATAGGATACTGTAGCACACTGTCAAAAGCATTTCACTTTCTAGGAATGTTTACATTTGCGTATTTGAATTTCCTACTCCAAGATCTAGTCTACCCTTTCTGCGTAGAGCAATAGGTTTTAACCATTTAAATGAACTATCAGTCCTGACACTGAACAAATATGCCTTTTTGCCTTTGCTTGCCTTGAGAGTTAGTGGATATAGGCACTTCCAGAGATAAATCAGTTTGCCAAGAGCAGAATTAACTCCAAGAATTATTTTCTGGTAAGAAAATATCTTTTTAATTATTTCATTTAAATCCCTCTTATGTCTGTTAACTCTTTTATTTTTATCCCCTTGCTAATCCCTAGTATTGTTTTCTTCATACATATGGAGAGATGTCCTTGTTCCTGGCCTGATTTTTCCTTAATTCTCACATTGTTTTAAAACTCTTGGTACAGCCACAGTAATTTCTTATCTTTGCTTTCTGTCTGACATCAGAGATGTTTGCTGTTCTCTCTCCATTTATAAACCTCTTCAGTTAATGCTATCTTCTCGGCAGTCTTCTGTCATTTAAATTAAGTTTCCAGAAGACTCCATCTGCCAGGTCCTTGAGTGTGTTACAGTTTGTTATTTCTTCTAATCCCTTGACTCCTTCCTCTCTTTACAATAATGAATTCTTCTCATTCAATTTCACCAGACTCGCTTCCCACCTTTATCTTTGCAGACATTTTCTAGTGCCAATCAAATTGAGAACAGCCACTTCACCAGTAGCTTCTTATTTGCATGGCTGGGGAAACAGAGGGTTAGAAGGGAGACAGGACAAGGGAGAAATCATTACCGAAAAGATTTCCTGGAATAACTGTGTCTTTACTAGGAGATTTCAGCACGTCTGAGGGTACTGCTGACCTTTAGAGGATAATCCTTTATGCTAACAAACCATTAAACTGTGTCCTGGTGTGAGCTTGGCCTTTCGTAGCTAGTGCTTTCCCCAAATACTTCTTGGGGGCAGTTCAGCTCATCATCCTTCTGGGGGTCACTGCCAATAGGCAGTTTGCACACAGGCACTGATTTGGAGCTGAGAGATTTTCTCTAACTGCATGCTACTTTGCCTCGGTGCAAAGGAAAATTCTTGGATATGTTTTATTCACTGGTATGTAAGATTGCTGTACTGTGTACATTTGCTTCTCCAACAGATTTGATGACTCCATCCATTAGATTCTGTCTTTTGTAGGCTTCAGCTGTCAATTTGAAAGAAAAGAAACTCTCCTCTTCCTGGGTAATACTTCACAGATTTTTGTGGTTAAACAAGCCTGGATCTCATCTCTTGAGCTTCACAAAGACTATATATATATATACCTTCTTGGCATGAAGCTTAACACTATTTTCACTGACGTGCATCTTTGCTTCTTAGTCAACAGGATGTATCTATGCCTTTCCCAGGCAAAAGGACCTTTTAGCCATAACCATTAGTGGAGAGCTGACTCCCAGTGTCTTTCACAGCAAGTGAGATTTTTGTTATTGTAATTGTCTCAAAGGCAAGGAACAGCTTGAGGTTTTTCATTTGTTTCTTTTTAAAAACATTGCACCTTATCCTTTTCCTTTGTAAGATAGTTCCATAAAAATGAGCAGGAAGCAGGAAAAAGCTTATGAAACCTTGAAAATCTTGAAGAAGGAAAAATTAGAATATGTAAAGATTTTTAAGGATCTATATATTTCAAAGAAGATTTTAAAATGTGCAGTCCTGTTTTGATATAAATAATACAAGGATCCTGAAGAATTATTTGATGAAAATGGTTCTTGAACTCAAGGCAACAAGTATACACACATACAAAGATATCTTCACCCAAATCATGAAGTTCCTCAGTGGATGCATTATTATGTGTTTTATTTATGAGTAATTTTATTCACTGATATGCAACACAGAATATTACAGCAGAACTTCTTGAGTAATTTAAAGTCAGGATACAAGACAAGATCAGAAATCAAACCTATGTATTATTTTTAGGTTATGGTATTATATTACTATGTCGAAACAAAATTACTGAGAACTTAGTACTGTTTTAAAATTATTTCAGAGGGAAGTAATCACTGTCTTACTATATTTCTTTAATATTTATTTCTCTCTTCTTAGCTTCATAATAGAAGAGAACATTAATATGTGGCTAGTTTGAAGCAGGTTTGTGCACACATACTCTTTTTCACCCATTTCTAACCCTCATTTTCTTCTTTTTTTCTAGTAAAGGCTGCAGATTTTCTAATATGCTATATTATCTAAAATCTTTGCATGACCTTGTAGATTGAGAATTGGTTTTGACTGTAGGGCATTTGGTCTGATTTACATACAAAGGCAGGAAATATGAAGAAGCATTTTGAAGATGGAGTGACTTATGATGAATTATAGGTACCAAGACTTGTTACATTTCATCACATTTTTATTTCTTGGTCCTTGTTATGCTGGTGTTAGTGAAACTTGATTTGCATGCCTGTCACTTCTAGTGAAGAAAATATTTCTCATACCAGATTTGAATAAAACACACAACTTATAAAGCTGTCTCATATAATAACACTACAGTCAAGTTGATTAAACCTTCTTCAGAATATTTATGCGAAAATATTTCTCTACTCTTTGCCAAATCCTTAGTTCAATTCAATAGCAACTCCAAATACTTATCAATAAGAAAAAATATATAGATAGGCAAAAAGTATTTTCCACGGTTTTCTTTCACCAAAAATATTTTAAAAGCTTTAAAGAATCTTCAATAAAGGACTTTTTAAAATATTTTTCTTAAAATTGCTTATTATGAGTTGGGTGTATCTATTATCTTTGTGTTTGAAGCAATGTTGTAGGAAAACCTAATTTCGGATTCAGGAAATTCAGTTTTACTTTGTTAATATTCTTCTAATTTTTTCTATATATGAAGGTTATATGAAGGTTCTATGTCAATTTCTGAAGTAACTAGCAGCATTTAATAGGAATCATAGTATGGGAACATGAAGGGGAAGGGAAGTTTTGACTCAGTAATAAACGGGCTCTTTTTCAGTCCTATTTTGTTTCTATAGTTGTACTTCAGTTCTCTTCCTTTCAGTGTGCTGGGTTTTTGTAACCATGTGGTAGTTGGTAAATAATTGACCACTTGCATATCTTATCCTGGCTGAGTATCCTGAATGTCCTATGGGATATTCACTCAGATGTGGAAGCAAGGAAGTCTTCTTGGGTGTCACTGCACAACCACGGCCAAAGAAATTACAAGACAATTCCTACAAACTTCACAAGGCAAGTTTTACTCAAAACTGGAGAATGAGCATCACAGACATCACAAAAGTTTACCCTGTGACTTAAAAAATAGACTAAGGGCTGTCTACTTTCATGGAGACTTTTCTTATTTTGGCTTCACACTTCATGCTGTCAGAACACAGGTATAAAACATCAGAAAGGCCACACCAGCTCAGAACATATCTGAGAGAGATTCTGACATTCTGTCTCTGACTGGAGGCAAAAACAGGTGCCTGTGGTTGTGCAAGAATGATTGAAAGAGTGCAGTCTTAGATTGTGATTTCCTTGCTTCTCTTGTTTGCTTCTCTTTCCTTATCTTTTTCCAGTCAAAAATGTCCCTGCAGAATGGTTTTCCTTTGGAAAATGTGATTTGACAGCACAGAGACACAGCATGGTGATGCGTTCATTTAGCAAAAGATTAAAGAGTAAGCAGTCAGGCTTGCAGGCTAAGCTGGAGCCCTATGGCTGTCTAGACTTAGAATCGAGATGCATAAAAGACAAGCTAAAATTTTCTAAATTAGCCTGAAGCAGAATGCACAAGATTCAGCCTTACAAAAGAAATGGAAATCTTTGATCTTTTATCTTGAACAAGGCTATTTTTAAAGGGGTAGATAAGTCTTCTGAAGAGTCTTGGTCTTTTGCCTCTGATACCTGAATGGATGATATGTAACAATTTGCTCTGTCCTTCCACCTTACCTTGGCACTGATATGATCCTTTCTCCAGTAATGGATCCCTGGAGCTTGTTCTGCAAATCAACTGCAATCTGATTATATACAGACTCACAAAGAAATATTTAATTCCAAGATCAGTCTGCTGTCTTGCCTTTATTTACTCAGGCATGTGGTAACAAAGATGTTGTAGACTGGTGGTTGACTAACTGGGGCAAGCAGAGGTAAAAGCTCTGGTACTAGGTTAGAGAAGCATCATTCAGGATGAAGATTATGACCTACTTTGTAGTTCAAGCAGGCAAAATCATGGAAGAAAGGAAAACAAACAAAAAAAACCCAGTAAAAAGGGATCTAAGAAAGAGGTATTACAGAAACTGGAATTAAACTCTTCGGAAAAAAAAATCCCAGCATAGAAAAAGTTGAGAAATGATCTAGTAGTAGGAATTAAATCTCTGAAAAAATTAAAATGTTTCATGATTCACCAGGAAACCCTAATGGAAGGATACTGTGTGGTAATCACATATCCTCTGAACAGAGAGAGATATAATTCTCTCACAAAATTTTCCTGGGAAGCTGTGAGAAGATGTGAGAAAGCACAGAGAAAACAATTCCTATCTCCACTTACAACACCTGTTGTTGTGCACATGTAAAATATGTTATGGAGATTGTTTACCTACCAAAAAATCTCTACCTATGGAGATGGTTTTACTACCAAAAAGTAGTTTCTTAATTAAACTCTAGTAATAGTGTTTTGATTAATTAACCAATTAAGTCAAAACTGTATCAGACTATCTAGCAAAAGCAGTAAGTTTTTCATATAAAATATAGCAGAGTAGAGCAGAGCATAGCATAGTATAGTATAGTATAGTAAAAATAAAGCAATTAATTAACCTTCTACAATCATAAAATCAATACTAATCATTCCCCAGCGGGGACTGCTACTACAATAATCCTGGTCTAAACCACGAGGACAAAACAACAATATCCCACACTATCTACAGCTGACCATTTTAGTTATGGTTATATGGCAAAGAAGTTATTCTCAGGACAAGCTACAGATTCCAGATAGTACTTCTTTAGAAATAAGAAACCTGAAAAGTGCTTTGTAGGCTGTCTGGGAAAACTGCAGCATTATGAGGTGACATATATACCTCATATATAAGTTTTGTAACTTGTCCTAGCTACAAGAATAATGAGTGATTGCTTACTGCAGCTGAAACACATCCACCAATGATCAGACTGGAAAAATAATGAGTTTTCTGGGTTTCTCAACACCAAAAGACAATTATCTGTTGCTCAAGTAAAGGCAGGTTGAGAGAAAATCGGGTAGAGAAGAAGAAATCATCCTTGTGTAGACAGGTAGGGGGCTAAGAACAATCTAGAACATTGATGTGAAAATGTCCCGATAGCCAAGCATGAAGTGAACAGTTAAATTTATGTAACCTGCAGTTTGAAAATTCTTTTTTTTTCCTCTCCATTGATCATGATGCACTCCATTATACAAGATGCACTTGTTAGATGATGATTAGAGTCAAGAAAGGTGTGTTATGATGCACATTAGAAGAAATTTATTAAGAGAGTTTGGCTCAGCATCTTCCTTCAGAATAAATGTAAGAAGGGCAATGAGCTGTTTTCCAGAATAAAGTCGGTGAGACAGTAGGAGCCGTATCTGCTGACAAAGAAAAGTGGAGCTAAGTGATCAAAGAGATTTCAACAGCAGCTGAATAGGACATCACAGAGCTGTGGATCTGAAAGAGAAGCAGCAACTGAAATATTCAGTATTCAGAAAATATCCAGAGGTAACATTAGAAATGATCATGGGAAGACATACAGCAAATCCAGGAAGCACTGGGAATTTGGAAGCTGGGAGAGAGATTACTGGAGCTGTGTGGAAGTTAGGAACAGTGAGGGAAATTTGGAAGCTGTGGGTGGCCAAGATCTTTAAAAAATGATAAGTTATGCAGTGGTAGGGACAACTCTAGGGGTTTTATGACAAAACTTCATGCTTTCTCAGTAGGGATATTCATTTAACAACTGTTTATGTTTTTATACTTGCAGGATAGAACAAGCTTTGGAAGAACCAGATCAGCATTTGAAAACAATAGAATCACAGGTCTCAAAATGCAGAGATAATAGGTTTGGACAGATGTGACTGTAATGTTGTCAGCTGCTGCTATTCCATATCAAGGCCTCTAATATTTGCTTTTTATTCTTCAAGCCAAAGCCTGTGAAGACAAGTGGTTAGAAGCAAATGTTAGTTGTTTTTTTGGTTTTCAAGGGAGATTCTGAGAAAATCTTGAGATCATGACAAAAAAGTACACTAACAGTTAAAAATACACACAACAGAAATAGTCAGCAACTATTTTTTTTTAAATCTCAAATTTTTCACGACCAACTGTTTCAAGACCAGAGCCATGATTTCCTAACATTTGATAACTAAATGATGTAACTGAGGGCAGAAATTAGTCAATGGACTCTTGCAAATTATGACAGTAAAATGGAGGAACTAAATAGCTTGATATTCAGATTGTATTTCCAGAGATACAACAAGGATTTTGTCAGTTCTTTTAAGTCTGGGGATTTTTTTCCCAAACAGATATTCTCCCATAAAGATATTTTGTAACTGGAAGGGAAAAAAAATCAAACAAACAAAAAGTCCTCACCAAACAGTCAGAAGGCATTGTGGTACGGAAACTACTAAAGCCCTGAGTTACTTTGACTTGTTTCATGGTGTAACATTTTTAGTATGGGAACTGTAAGGAGAATCATAAAGCGAGCTGTATGCTAAGATTTGCAAAACTGCAGTGCAAAGAAATCAAGATGGGCAAAAATTTTTCAGTTTTATGTAAATCAGAGAATTTCTGATTTCTGCTTCTGATATTTAGAAGTCTCTTATTGTTCCTTGTCTCTCACACCTTTGCTGGAAGCGCTTTCTGTTGCAGGAGCTGATTCACACATTTTCTCAGGTCCAGCTGACTCAGCTGTTTCAGTCTTTGTCCTGGCTAAACTGACCAATACTTTGATACAACTAGTTACCAGAAAAGAGCATCTTCTTGTTCTTTGCTGATCATTACAGGCTTCTATCAGCCAAGACTGTTTCTAACCACAATGAGATGATAAAAGGAAGAAAGCAATTTCTGGTTGAGAGTTTTAATTTCTCTTGTTTGGCAGGTACCTCCCTTATGGTTTTCTTTTATCAAAAGAGTGGGTTTTTTATTTTCTTTAGCAAAGTACAAAGCTTCAAGTGGGGATGGCGCTAACTTTTGAATTCTGGTCTGCTATTTTAGTCTATGACCACCAAGGGAAAGACAATCACACTTAGCATGTCAATCACCATTATTTCTTTTGCATGACAGCCTCCACGACTACTTTTAATATGCAGTTTCTATATTGTAGCTACTGGATAAACACTAATTAGCTGTAGGGCACAAAAGTCTTAATGGGCCAAAAAGAAATGTCTGGATATCCTGCTAAGCCAGCAAATAAAGGAATATGTAATAATTATGAGGACAAGAGTTTTAACTGGATGCATTAGGGAAAAAAGAGTGGATCAAGGCAATCACCAATTTCACTGTAAGGTTCAGTACTGGCAAATATATATTAAAAAAACTGCGGGCAGTCCAAGCTGGTTTTTTGTCTTTTTTCTGGTCCTGCAGACTATTTTAAAATTTCTGCTGTTACTGAGTGGACAGTGAAGTATGGTTTTCCTTTATTATGTTATTTTAAAGTTAAATTGCCCTTTTCTGTCTAGCAATGCTTTTAGTTCTGATAAACCTGAGGTCATATTAACAAATTTCCTTTTTCACAGATTTGAAACTTGCAGTCTTATTGGCAGCGGTGATGTCCTGTCACAGAGTCTAAAGATTTTAGATGAATCACTACTAAAGATCGCAGCAAAATCAGGACAGTGGGCAAAATTTGGAATTGCAAGAAACTACAATAAAATGTAGACTACTTCAAAGACTACAAAATTAGTCTTTGAAGAAGATGTATGAACTGGAAGAATCACAAATTTGACTTTGAGATGCTTTAGGAGCCTACGGTGCTGATAGTTAAACACTTTTTTTTTTTCATTGTGTAAAAAAGAAAATACAAAGAGGGCAAGTGGGTGAGTGGGCCAAAAAATGGTCTTTGTATGCTGAGGTATTGGCAATGTATCAAATACCGGAAGAGTTTCCAGAATTATGCTGTGGTAAGTCAAAATACTTATATTTTCCATTCTGTCCATAGCCAAATCCCTTTTTTATATTCCCTCTACAATGATGAGATACTTAGCAAGAAGTGTCTATAATTTGTGCAAGCATCTGGACCACCAAAGAACGGGAATGACAGCAACCCAACCAATTAACCCCCAGCTCCCCAACCCAAAACATTTATTACCGAGTTGTTGACCAAAACATTCAATTTAATTTGTGGGGTTTCTTGTTTCTTTGTTTGAGTTTTTTTTTGTTTTGTTTTTTTTTTTTGGTTTTATTTTGAGGAAGTTCCTTACTGGACTTTAGGGTCAGTTGAAAAATTTACTAATCAACAATGGAGTTTATTTAGTCATGAATTATCCTACAGACAGAACATAAAAAACTGTGTGTTCAAGATCCTGCTCTTTGGAGAAAATGTTTAAGACAGGAAAACTGAGGTGGTTCTGAGGTCACCTATCCGATGCAATCTATTTATTTGTATACATACAAGTTAAAACAGCTCTACCTGAAAGCTAAGACCTTTTTATCTCAGTCAGTTTTCAGATAGCACTTTGCTTATAAGCATATTTCTAAGCAACAATCGACAAAACCAAGCTAATGGAAAATGTGTAGCGTTTACCCAGTCACAGGTTATTTAAGGACAGCTCTGCTAAGTAAAACTAGTAAGATCTCTAACCCCACATCAACCTAGCTATAGATGTATTCGGCTTTTTTTTTTTAGGTGCCGGTGTCATCTGAACCACATATCCCATAGGGAGCCGAGCTCCCGTGAGGATCTTCCTTTCGTGCCTCTCTCCAGGTGCGGGAGCGACGTGCGGGCAGATCCCTGCCCGCCCGAGGAGCGGCCCGGCCGAACGCCGCTCCAGGGCCGGCTGGGGGGCACGGACCGCACCGGGCTCGGACGGGGAGGAGGAGAAGGCGGCGGAGGAGGAGGAGGAGGCGGTGGCAGCCACCCCCCCGACCGCGAAGGGCGGCCGGCCGCACCTGTGCCCCGCGGCGCCCCCGGCTCGCCCCGCCCCGGTCCCTCCCGCTGCTGGCGGCGGGGCGGGCCCGCAGCGCCGCTATTTGACCCCGCACGGCGCTCCCCGCGCTCCTCTGCCGCTCTCGCCGCAGCCCCGACCTCGCCCGCCCGCCGCGCTCGCCCCCGCCATGCCGAACATCGTGCTGTTCAGCGGCAGCTCCCACCACGACCTGTCCCAGCGGGTGGCGGACCGGCTCGGGCTGGAGCTGGGCAAGGTGGTCACCAAGAAGTTCAGCAACCAGGAGACAAGGTGCGTGCCTCTGCCCCGGCCGCGTGTCCCGCTCCCACGCCCCGCTGGCGTCACGGGCGCGCCCCGGACACACCCCCGCGCCCGGCGCTGCGGCGGCGGCTCCCGCTCCGCTGTCACCCGGGCTGGCCGCGGCTCCCGCTCCACTGTCACCCGGGCTGGCCGCGGCTCCCGCCCCGCTGTCACCCGCCCCGCTGTCACCCCGAGCTGGCGGCGGGTCCTGCCAGGGCGGCTGAGCCGGTGCGGGAGCCGCGGACGGATGGCTCGGTGCAGGTGCAGCCGCGGGAGCCCGGCGCGGCGCGGTGTGTCCTGCCCGGCGCGGCGCGGTGTGTCCTGCCCGGCACTCGTTCTTGTTGTGCCCCCTCCCTTCCCCCGCCTGCGGAGCACGGGCACCGCACCGCAGGTGTCCCTGCTGGCTGGTGCCCGCCCAGCTCGGGAGCGCTTCCGTCGGGAGCTCCTCGGCCGGAGGAGAGCTGGCACGGCCCTGGCAGGGTGAAGAGCATCCTCCCTCCTTTGTGGTGGGAGTGGTGTTTGCACAGGCAGCCCGCCTGCGACATCAGGTGCATCCCGCTGCTCGCAGATAACTAGTGCGCAGTTGATCAGCTTCATCTACCTAAAGATAAAAAAAAATAGTCTTATAAACTACAGTATGCCATGCAGTTTTGTAAGTAGGTCTGCATACAGGCAGATATAAAAACAGGATACTGGATTAGATTTTGAAAAGTATCTAAGTCAAATTACACTTGCAGAATTTGCTGCAACTGGTCTTTATTTTGTATTAGCAGCCAGGCGTGTGTGATGACCCGTTACAGTTCCTATAGGGCTCCACTCCCTAGTCCAAGACTGATGGTCATGCATGAGAGTGATACAGGTTGTTGTGGTGGCCTTGTCTTACTCCTGAAAGTGCAGTCATACCAGATTCCTAGCCAGCCAAACACCAAAAGTAACTGGTAACAGCGCAAAAAATCCTGTGTGAAACCATGAGGACAGCTTGCTCACCTGGAGTCTGGGAATGTGCTTGCCAGCGCTTTTTCTATCAATATTGCCTCTCTTTACTAGTGTGTCATCTTAGGTTTCGGAGCCACCTATTTAATTTGCTCAGTTTTAATGAAGAATTTTAAACTGAGGTGACAAGTGGTATGTTCACCCCATGAAGCTGGTAAGACTGCAACTGCTTCTCTGTATAGGTATGTGAGTCTAGGCTGCCAGCTGATTCTGAAACACAAGTTCCTGCTGTAAATAGCTGGCTAGTCTCTGAGGTTCTTGTGTGTTTATTTTCATCTGTTCTTGTTCTGAATCTCCTGAAAAAGCATGTTTTCATTGCTTCCTTTGAAAGATTAACATGATGTGTTCTAAAATTGCTCTCACAAAGCTTGTCCTTTTCTGTCTACATTTCTGCATTCTCAGTGCAGTTGCTCTTGTTCTAGTTATGCTCACTGGCATTACTATAAACCCTCTTCCATTGGTGTTTATGCAATCTAATGTTTGCACACTCTAACTCTTCTATTCATTCCTGATTAAATGAAAGCTTAAATCTTCTCTCAATTCTTTCCAGCCCCATACTCACTTTATTGCTCTTTGATCTCCTTTCTGCATGATAAAACTTAACTTGTGTATTTGGTTGCATGACTTCCTTGCTAACTTGTCTAATTTTTTTTAATGTTTCTTCTCCAGAGACACTTATCTTAATCTGTGCTTGAAACATAGCAAACAGCAGAACTAAATTGATTTTGATTTCATCCAAGGTAGAAATTTATTTCCACAGTTTGCATATTTATTTAATGAGATAATTAAATTCTGGGCTTCAGGATACACCTATTTTTCCAGGTATGCAATATTCTATTTTTCCAGATATGGAATATTCTCTCTACCATTAAAAAGAAGGTAGTGGTGACTGCAGTATGTCAGTGTTTGGCTAATCTAGTAGGGCCAGTTTATTTTTTTTAGGCAAGTAGCGATGTACACATATGCAGAATGTATTTATTAGAAACATTATTTCTGGTTGCTTCTGTTGCAACATGGCAAGGCTGACATTATCTTTTTTATTTATTTTATTCCCTGAAGTAAAATGGCTTAATATATTAAACCTTGAAGTTTTTGGATTTTATTTTTTTTTCTTTTGTTTTACAACTTCCTTCTTTTGAGAATGTAATCTGAATTTCCTGTTTCCCCTTCAGCAAGTAAATTTGTATTCACTATATAATATTTCAAATAATTTTTTCAATATTCTTAGCAACTTACTTCAGGATGTTGACTTTCGTTTTCTCAATTAATGTTCTTAATTAAAAAATCCCCAGCAACAATACTAAGAGAATTCCTCAACAATGTATTTGAAAAGTTGACACTTATGCAGAGGGGCTTTTTCCTGAGGCATCTGGATTTTCAGTCTTTCTATACTGTTAAATTGTGTATGTATGTAAGCAAAAAATTACTTTTTCTGTTATACAGTCACTCCAGCACAGTACTTTTAAAATTTTTTCTTCTATTTTAAAATTTATAAACAAGTGTATTGGCATTATGAAATACACTTGCAGTATTGCAGAATACTAAACCTGATAGTTAAAAAGCTCAAAGAACCTTAAACCTTCTAGTGGCACTCCAGCAATCCCCCATGCAAACAGATAAGCCTGGGCCTGAGGGTCAAACTCTTGTTTTCTCAGATCTGTTAAGTTAGCAAGTTGCAGAGAAGATTTACCTTTTGTTCAAAACTCTGTTTTGCTATTTGTTGCATTCTCTTAAATATAAATTATGTGTAAATTGACAACTGTGTGCAGCCCCAGGCTTAAATCCGTGCAAGAGGTCCTAGCTGGAAGCCTTCCACTTGAGAGTTGTAATTAGTCTGGCTTGCAGAATAGAGTGGAGGAAAGAGTTATTAAATATTTTGCATTATATTTCAAGTCAAACAGGCTTTAGGTTTCAGTCCCAGGTCTCAGCAGCTGTAAGTGGGTTTGAGAAACTGATGCTGAGGTTAGCCAGGGATAGGACCACCGCTGACAAGCGCTGTGGCTAAACAGCCAGTGCCTGTATGTTTACAGCTCCAGAACATTTAAAATGGGAAAGGCTTCTCATTTTTATCTGTACAGAGACTGGTGTATCTAGCAACAGATTTCTGATTTAGGCAATCAATAATCTTTCAGGTTCTGTAGCTGGTAAATGTAAAGCCTGTGCTGAGAAAGTGGGGGAAATTACTGCCAGACTCAATCACTGCCCCATTTTTTCCCTCCTTCCCTTTAAACAGTGTGGAAATGCTTTCCTTCAGCTGGCTCCTAAAGTCAGGCGACCCTATCAAATGCAACACCAGAGCTCCTCAATAAACTGTGGTTGTGGACAATAACTCTGTTAGTCTGCACAGCTTGTGTGTCAGTTAAGTGCCAGCCACAGTGGCATGGTAGGAGCTTGGGTGGCACCGCCTTATTTATCTGGCAAAATGATAAGGACTGCAGTGGGGGCTTAGGCAGTTTATCTTCTTCAAACCCCACAAACCAACGGTCATCAGCAGTTTTGAGGCTTGAGGAAGAAGAAAGACTAGAAGTCCTTAAACAGGGATGGCTGTTGTAGCCTCAGCCTCATAAAGCTTTTTGACTGACATGTAACAGATGCATACAGATATTAAACACTATGAAGCTTTCTGCAAAATTGTCTTCAAATACACTGAGGTGGCATTTAATTAGAGTTGCTGTACAATTAAACCCCAGTGCAGATATTTTTGGTGAGTCACTTCAAAAATATGATTTAATTTATTACTTTGTAAATATTTTGTTTTTCTTAAAAAGTTTTATTCCTTCTCTGAAGACTATTTATTTTAACTCTGCCCTTGATATACTTGTTAGTCTCAAAATGGAGAAACTACTCTCAGATGGCATTCTTTTGCACACATTTTTCCTAGTGAAAGATGGTTAGTGCTGCCACCCATTCCTGAGAGGTTCCTGGCTTATTGCTGTCAGATTCACTGGCTAAATTGAGTCTTTTAGATTTTCTTGATCCAAGAGGAAAGGAATCGAAGTCCTGCCTGGCACATGTGAATTTGAAGGCTTCCTACCCACAGCCTTATTCTACTGCTGAAGTTGGACTGTTTCAGAAATATCAAATTAAAGCGAATGTCATTTAGCTTTTGCAGAAGGAAATATGGAATGACTACAAAGGGACATTGCTTTATGGGAAAAGCTGTGCTGTTGATATGAGAGCCATTTTTTTGTGAGTAGATTAAACTTGATTTCATGGGCTGATATGTGATCTTGGAAGTTAGGAAAAAGTAGCTGATGTTTCCCTGGAGAATCCAGGATGGGTTTGAGTCTATATTTCACATGAAGCGGCAAAATGAAATAACTTTGTTCCATGAAGAAAGTAACTGAAAAAAAAATCAAGTGCAAACCTGGAAACTTATGTCCTAGGGATTTACAGTTTGTCACCTGGCTTTAAGACTTCCTTCTTAATCCTCCATCAGCATCCTTGTACTGCTGTTGTCTCAAATGAGACAACTCCACTGCATTTTGTGTAACCTCGCTCCTTTGGGTTCAGCTGGTGTGGATCCACGAGCTGTATCACCCTCACTGAGTAGATGCTTTGGTGTTTGCAGATCCCTAACCATGGAATGAGCAAGCTCAGGTCACAAACTGGTGTTAGAATAGCTGAAGACAGTAGGGACTAGGGTCACACAGGGATGTGAAGTGTTTCTTCATACCAGCCTAGCTGCTGAGGAGGTGATTCCCAGCTGGGCTGGTTGTGGTCTGCCTCTCTCAGTGGGGACAGCTGTTTCCCTCTCTCCCAGCTTGCTTACACTGTCATAAGCTAGAGGAGCCTAGAGAAATAGATTTTACCAGCTTGGTTGGAGAGGGTAAAAATTGTTTCTGGACTGCACATTGTATGTGTTAAAGCCACAACAGTGTTTTGTTTGTATAGGGCATTGAAGACAGCAAAAATGGCCATTTATTGCACTGTTCATTTCTCTGAATTGGAAAAGGACCCAAATTCTTTAAAACTTTTGGTTTGAGACTTCCACTTATTTGACCTTGCCATATGTGGCACACTTTTTATCTTTGTGTAGATGCTAAATACTTGAAATTAAAAAACACCTCCCCCTCAAAAAACCTCAAAACAAACAAACAAAAAACCCCACAACACCTCCTTCCCCACCCCCACCCCCCCAAGAAAAATAACACAAAGGCAAGCCAAACAAAAACCCACGATATGTGCAGATAATGGCTGACAGTCCTGAGGTGTCCTGAGGTGCAGAGTTTGGTACTCAGCCTTTGAAGAGTTTTTGCACATGTTCAGGCTTGTTAGACATTTGTTTCCAAATTTTTGAGGTTAGTTTTTGGGCTACATGTTGTTAAACCCAGAACTTGTTCAAGAAATGGTGTTTTCCTCTTGCTGTGGCAGGCTGTGTGCCAGAGTGGAGGGTAACAAGATATTTCCTATCTTCTGGTGTTTACCATACCAGTGCTCTGCATTAGAGCTGGGCAGTTGTTAATGGAGATAGAGCAGGGGGTTTGTCTTGGAACTGTTAGTCAAAGTGGAAAAGCCTAGAGTTGAGTGGACACCATGGGTGCCAGGAGACAGGGATCCCTGTAGCCTTAAAACCAACTCTGGCATTTTTATTGTTTCTTTGTTGTTTTGGGCTTTGCTGGTACCCGCTTTGTTTTGTAATATCACATCAGATGAAATATTTGCCCAGTGAGTTGAAACTCTTGGGTTGAAAGACTTTACTCTGGGAAATGTGTTCCCAAAGGTAAGAGGTCAAACACACCCTGCTGCTCAGTGCTCGCCATTGGCTGGGTTTCAATGAGTTGCAAACTCAGCATGTGGATTTGTTTGATCACTTTTGAGA
Source organism: Motacilla alba alba (assembly GCF_015832195.1). Classification (NCBI taxonomy): domain Eukaryota; kingdom Metazoa; phylum Chordata; class Aves; order Passeriformes; family Motacillidae; genus Motacilla; species Motacilla alba. The sequence continues at coordinate 106,005,012 of NC_052016.1, forward strand.
TATTGATTCATTTGCACACTGTATGAGGACTCTAGACCTTCATTTTTGGCCTCTTCTCTGGGTGTTGGAAGGGCCTGAAGTACACATCTACTTTATTAGCATTTAATTTGCTTGAGAAATCTTTTTAGAAGCATGGCTAGAAACTTAAACTGCTGTAATTATTTTTAAAAATACATAGAGCCCTTTTAAGTGTATAATTTGAACATCCTAGCTATGTGTTTACATTATTTAACTTTGCAGTCTGGCTCTACATACTTAATCCCCTGTTTCCCCACAGCTGCTTGGTTTTTAGTTAGAACATAAAAATTTGTAATTCCCATCACTAAGTTCAGTTGGGACTGCACTATAAATCCAGCTCAAAAGGATCTCAATCTGCAATTACTCCTGATTCTGATTTTTGCTTAAAGGATGCTTCAGCCATTGAAATATGTTTGTAACCTAAGTGGGGTTTATGCTGTACCCTTAATTCATGGTTGTTAGTCTGTCCAAGTTTGTACTTACTACATGGAGCACTCAAATCAGCCCTTGCAAGTTGAAGGCAGATACAACACTTAAACTTGGCATTCATCATGTCCTGTCTTATGTGTATCTTTCCCAGCCAGAGCCTTGTGCTCCTGGATGCCAGTCATCTGGCTCAGAGTTAATTCATTTTTTTTGCTATTGATTTTTGTAAATTTCCCTTTTAAACACAACTGTGTGGTATCAGGGCTTTTAATGTACAGGTTCTGTTGACTCTTCTTGAACAGAAATTTATTTAAACTGTTACCAAATAGCTGAATTTGATTGAATTGCACAAAACAAACAGAGCTTGTAATCTTGAGGCAAGAGCTTGGTCTTGTGTCCTTCCTCTGTGTCCTGACTATGTGAAGTTGTTTAAATAACCTCATAAACAGTTAATAAGGTGATGATATAGATGGGGGAATTTAGTAGCAATGTTAATAAGATAACTGTCACAGAGTTTGACTGCAGTTAGCTTAGTGTTGTCTAATAGATATTTGAAATACAACATTCAAATACCTGATTCTATAGTTAATAGTCATTTACTGGTTGCCTGAATATGGGGAAAAAAAAAAAAAGAAAGGGATGGGGAAAAAAACACAAACCAAAACAAACCCTAACTGCCAATTCCCTGCCCTCCAGTAAAAAAACAAACCAAACCAAAACAAAAAAACCAACAAAACCACCCGAACCCCCACCAGTGAGGTTAGTACAGGCTGTATCTGATGGAACACTTGCAACATAATGACTGGTTATCTTTTACTCTCTGTCTTGGGGAAGGTGAAATAGGCAGCTCTGTGTGTATCTGTTGGTTGAGTCCACACAATACCTCTCAATCTTTGAGAAAGTAGATAATAAGAGATACTGATCTGTTGTAAAGCTCTGCCTTGACTGAGAAATGTGACTACTCACATTTCTATGGCACAAGTAAGTATGTCATTCTAGCCTTAAAAACATAGCTACACTTCTTTTTCAAATGCATGAAGAGAGAAAGAAGTTGCATGTTTGTTTTCTAAGTTGTTTACCAGTTGATGTTAATTGGTAGCCCAAGATCATAAGAAAAAAATACAATTAATGACAATGGAAAAATGACACGGTATTAACCAGACCTATATTTATCTGAAAGTATATTCCTTAACCTTCTGAAAACTGTTAGTTTTTAATCATGTGCATAGAAATGACAGTTTTTAAAAAGAGTAAAACAACTCCAAGTGTTCCTTCTCTATGTAGTGAACATTAAGGTCATATACTTTTGTCACTCAGCCAATTTTTTTCCTAGTATGTAATGTTAGACTGTTAAATTAGCTGTTCCTTTTTTTTTTTTTCTTAAGTAATAAAATAATTTTTCTTTGGGCATATTCCAAAGGTGTGGTAGGAACAACACTCATTATAAAGCAGGTCTGTGTAACTGCTGAGTCAGGGTGCAATTAGAATTTTTTTAAGCCCTCCTGATAATCACAAAGCTATAATAATGATTGCAGCCACATCTGTAAGCTTGTGAGTATATTCTTCACATGGAGCTGGGTTTGTGCTCAGGAGAGCTCCTACTTAAGCCTGGCTAGTTTTTTTCAATCATGTATCATGCTTAATATTTTGCTGAAAAAAATGTTGACCAAAACTTGTCCATCTTCAAAAAGGGAAACAAACTAAGAAAATATTTCAATCAAAACAGAATTCTCTGAATGGCCTCATTCCATTGATCAAAAACTTAGAGAGGGAAATAACAATTTTGTGACTAAAAAATTGTGTCTTTGTGAAATGATGAAAGCCTCCAAAAGGTTTCCTGACATATCTGCAGGTGATGCTGTCCCTGACCACCTCTGTCCTTCCAGAGACCTGATGTTTGATGATTTGCTTTCTTTTGACCTTAAGAAATCCTACTAATAGCATTCTTAGGTAAAAAGAAATGTATTCAGTTAAGGAGAAAAATTAATACAGGATCTTTATATATTTTATTTGGAGCTGCAGAGAACTCGGATAGGGCAGTTGAGAGCATGCACTCAACTATCTTGATAGTGATAAGTCAAATGTGTGCTTATCATTAAGGTGTTTAAAAGCAGTAAATTCCTTTCAGCAGAAAGCTCATGAGTTACATAGCACCCTGAGAGCTGATTAACAAAACTTGTTAGGACTGTGTTTGACTAGAGCCAGCCTCAGCACTGAAGGACCTGTTAGAGAAATTATTCTACCCACTCCTGGGCCATTTGGATGGTTTCCAGTCAGAAACTTATGCTTATTTGTGTCTTGGGTAAAGATACAACCTTTTAAATAAGGGTTCAATACATTCTAGCATTTAATAACTGAGTCTAACATAGCATGGATTTGCAAGGTCTGATCACTTAATTATTTAGGAAATCTGTATGTTTTGTTTACATTGTACATGGATTTAGGGAAACCCAAAGGTTTTCTGTTATATTTATGTGTAAGTTTTGGTGTTAAAAGTTAGTGTGGTTCAGCAGTAGATGTCTTTTGCTTGAATCTAGAATTGAGAAAGAATTACTCATTCAAGAGTTTTGTTTTATTTTTCCTGTTTGTTTTTAAGTTCAATTTAACTTTTGAATTCTGTGGTGTGAGCAGCGATTGATCCCAGAATTTGTCTTGAAATCTGCGGAAGAACAAAAAAACTTAGATTTTCACATAAGGAACCAAAGCATGTAAGGACAGTCAGAGGAAATAGAACTGACACAAAATGAGAGCTGAGCCGTGGTAAGCTGTTGATTAGTAGCCTTCTTAGGTTTTCTGTAAGATTTTTGTCTTTTAAAAACATTTTACTTGAACATCATGGTGTAGATTTTATAGCTGTTGGTTGGTGCTGACCTGATGAAGACCGTACTGGCTTATATTGAAATTGTCAAGGAGGCTCTTATGGAAATTGCTGTAAAAATACTCCTACTCTAAATGGGAAGTTTACAGAAGACCTATGGTAGTTTGTTAAAACACAGCTGCTTTTTTATTATTATTTTTTAGTAATGCCTTTCCAGTAATTTAAGGGTTGAAATGATCATCTTCTGCTCTTTCAGTGTAGAGATTGGTGAAAGTGTGAGAGGGGAAGATGTGTATATTATCCAGAGTGGCTGTGGAGAAATAAATGACAACTTAATGGAACTGCTCATCATGATCAATGCTTGCAAGATTGCATCATCCTCCAGAGTGACTGCTGTAATTCCATGTTTTCCATATGCCAGGCAAGATAAGAAAGACAAGGTAGGTAAGAAGTGTGTCATTTTGGAAGGCTTCTGTTCAGCTTGTTTACTTTAAATTTTTGGAGATTACCAACTATCATAAACAATTAAGTGATTCTAAAGATTTCATTCCCCCCCCCCCAATCATTTTCTCTTGCTAAAATGTTCAATTATTTTATCCACAAGGAATTAAGTGAGACAATAAATTACTATTTTGCTTGTGTTTAGATAATTAACATGCCTTCAGTTTGCAAAAGTAGGTATATTCTATGTGTGTGGTCTATTGCTAGCAAACTGCATTTTAGGGGATTGTTTGTCTTGCTTTTTCAAAGTTTTTTTGGTTTTTTTAATCCCTATTAATGTGGAGAGAACACATTTTTAAGCATTTTAATTGCATGGAATTAAAAACTAAATTCAAAATGCTGCAACAATTATGTAGGTAGGTTTTATCCTAGATGGCTAAACAGAGCAAAATGGAACTGATAAAATCCACACTACAGAACAGAAATTAACAAAAACATTATTTTATGCTGCCAGAGAGATTTAAAAAAATTCTATCTGTAATAATTATTTTGATTCATGAAGACAAGAAATTGTATGGAAACCCCGTAAATGCTCTACTGATTTTATTGCCCTTTCCTGAATTTGATCTGTCATAACTGATGAATATATCAGCTCAGCCAAGATGGTAACACAGTAACAGACCCTCTGTGGGAAGTGAGACTGATTTTAAAAAAGAGAAAACTGGACTTTATCTCTACTATATATAAAAAAACCCTTTGAGAGGTTGTATGAATGGTACTTTTACCTAAGCTCACTTGAAGAGAAGTAGTAAGAAATGTGAATTTGGCTTTAAAGATTTTATTGCAATTGTTGTATTTTTGCAAGATTGTCTCTCTCCTTTACTTCCTGTAAATAGACTGTCCCCTCTCTTTCACTTTGGGCATCAAGTAAACCATTCTGCAAGCCTTCTGTTCGTCTTTATATTCTTTTAGATAAAAAACCTAACAGGAATGAAGTAATCGAGAAGCTAAAAATAATAGCAGTTATTACAAAATATGTAATAGCCTGTGATATCAAAGAACAAAACTAAAAAAAAATGTTCTCTGGTATATTAATTCTTTAAGTGCATGCTCTGTAATACCATATTTCTACAATGAAGGCCTACTTGCTATACTTCCAAAAATGGAATTCAGGAATTAAAATGTAAGACTCTGTTTTATGCCTACACCTCTTGGTTCTCCATTTTTGCTGTATTTTGTGGATGATGCTTTCCCTTGATCAGAAGGGCTGAAATACTTTATATCAAAAGACCTTAAAAGGGTACCAATAAGCATTTTGTTGGTAAGAAGGGAAAGCATCTCACTATGTTTTGATTTCCCGCTTCATATTGGGAGTTCTGCTGTACCATCCTCTAAGTTCTTGGTGTGGGAAAAGGATGAGTATATTCCAAAATTTCCATGCATCTAAATTGTCATATCAAGGGTACTCAGATTTCATGTGGCAGACTTCCAGAGACATTTTAACCCCACAGTGTGGTGGCACAGTGCATGCCATCCAGGAGCATTTTGTATTTCAGAAATGCTGTGGAAAGTGATTTTGATTAATGGAGATTTTGAGATTTTTTTTTTCCAGACTGTTCTCTGCATGTCACTGAGTTCCACAATTGTAGGCATATAATTTTTGGTGTTGTTGTTTGTGAGGGTTTTTTCCCCCCCTCTGTTTTGCAACTGAGAAAATGTTTGCCATCTTTTAAATCTAACCTTGATAGTTGACCTCTGTGTTGCAAAATAAGCTACAATACAGCTGTCAACATTGGTCAGCTTATTGACAGGGACATCTTCCCTCCTGCTTGCATCAGATCACTTGGTCTTTGACCCATCATGAGTGCACAAGCTTTGTGTGCTGCCTGAAGTGTCAGTAAAGTGCCAGCCATTTTCTTCCTGTGACCGCACGCAGATTTTCTCCTCTGTTGGAAGACGTTGCTGTAGTTTGCTTGACTTTGAACTGAAGCAGTATAATCTTCAGTACATGGATGTTGTTTCCTAGTTTGAGTTCAAGTTAGTGACTTTAATTCATTATGAACTAAATAGACTGAGTCCTTGCTGCTTAAAATAACCATGTATTTGTCATACCTCTGCTGCAGTTACGATTTCTGAGAACAATGAAAGTGCTCTTCATTTATTCATGTAAGGAAAGGGCTTTGTAGTAAAAATCTTAGTCTGAACAGTCTAATCTACTCTGAAAATTTTAGCACTAAACCTAAACTATATTTAAATGAGAAACAGATTTAAAATAAAAACCCAAAGGCTCACTGAGAATGATAAAAAAGTCAGTAAATTAATTTAGATTCAGTCAAGTGCTGCCCTAAACTAGAATATTTCTGATGCATAAGCTAGCTAAATTTAAAAATAGCTCAAATGTTTCTGTGCTTTGACTATAACTGCACTTATGCATCCTCTAATTATGCCAACCTTCCAAAACTGTAGGCAGGAAACATTTATGTCGGATGCTGCAGAGATGCCTTTGAGATAAGTTAGAAGTACAGTGACAGATGAGTTTGGTGTTCTACAGCTCATGTAACTTTGTTTTTTTGATTTGTAGAAGGGGTCCGTGGAGCGTTGGGTAGGTATATTTTTTTTTTTTTTTAATCTAACACTACGCATTTCCATTAATATGGCCTTAAAGGGTGAAACTTACTGGGTTACATTATATATAACTAGGAACATTTTCAGTTTCACTTCTTGATTTCAGTTGTGTTTCACCTAGGCCATGACAGTAATCCTGTGGAACAATTGCTACCAAAAAACCCCTAGATTCTAGTTTAAAAATTATTTGGATATTCAAGATAATGGCTGTCAATTTCTGAGGCTTCAAAGCAAATCTCATTTTTGAAATTATATACTTGGGTAATGCATTAGTGAATATTCAGTATCCATACACTTCACAACTGGCTTTCTTGGAAGTGAAAGTTCCAGTTATAAATCTTTGGGCTTTCTTTGATTTCCTTTCCTTTTTTTTTTTTCTGTTCAGTGTGCATGTGATGAATATTGAGCAAGACAATGTACTAAGACGCTTAAAGGCAACAGAGCTTTCATCTTAATGGACAACTTTTACTTTCAGCTGTGTGTCCTTTGCACAGTTACTCTTGTGATGTTGTTTATATTAGCTTTGTGGATTCCCCCTGCCACTGGTAATTCAAGTGATTTTTTTTTAACAATTTCATTTCTGTACATAATCTAATGCTGCATTTCACACTAATAATTCTGAAAATAATCTAAAATTACATCAAAGAATGGAACAATGAAATCTGTGAATCTGTTTTCTTACCTCTCTCATCAGAAGGGAACCTTACAAACTACATTATAAGGAAAATCATGAGTTCTCATTCACGTTTGTCATCCAAGTTTCTGAATAATGAGGTCAGGTTAAATGAGGCTCCCATGAAGGGAAGTGTTTAGCCTGGAAAGATAGGATAGTACAAGCAGGAGAGAAAACCTCTTATTTCAGATTTACCTGTTAGTCCAGCTTTAAATTAGAGCTTTGGAAGGAGCTGGTAAGAGAACACTGCAACCAAATGAAAAGAGTAGATACTAATTTTTTTTTTGTTAGATGTTGACAGATATTTGAGAGTATTTTGAAGTCCAGCTTAAAAATGTCAGGTGCTAAAATGAGCTGAAGGGATCAGGAATTCAAATGGCATGAACAAAAATTTGCTGCTAATAATAGAAACATCCAGAAAGCTTTGGACAAGTTACAGAACTGAACTTAAATGAAGAGCAGTGTTGTTCTCAGTAAGTGGAAAATCAACTGTGCTGAAGCAGTAATGATGATGAACTCTTCTGGAGCTCTGCATCTGAATTGCAGAGATCTAGGGAAGTGCTGGCTGTTGTACCTGCTTTCTGTGTGTCTTACACAGACAAAATGGTGGTGATGTTCTGTGGAACACAACACCCAAAAGGGATGGTTTCCAAAATGGCAAATTTCAGTAATGATGGTGATAAACTTGATCTGGCCATAAAACGAGACTGCAGTATCTGTTTCTATTCTGGAAGTGTGTTGTCAATCTGCAGGTTAAAACAGAGAAATGCCCAGTGTCCACCTAAACTAGGAACAGTTTTGATGAAAATATTGGCTTCTTGATAGGACACAGATGGAAAAGCATCCAGGCTAAATTGTCAGTGATTCAGCTCATTGTCACCTATGCCCTTGAGCATCAATGGAAGGAAAGCAGAGGTACTCTGTAATTCTGTGTATGGGCTGGAAGGAGAGGAAGTTCCTGGGAGGTGAAATGAGGCTGTTTGATAAAAAGATGCAGCAGGAGAGAATACTGTGCCAGCAGAAAGCAGTCTGATATTGAGATGGAAACTCTGACTTGCAGTTCTGCCTTCATGCTAATGTTATTGCCAGCTATTAGCCTTATTTAAAGATTAGCAAAAGAAAGCAGGAGGTTTTGTTTAGTGTAGAGAAAACTGTCTAGGGAAACACAGGTTTTTACAGAGTTTAAAAAAATGAAAAAAACGTTGGAGTAACTGAAAAAAAAAAGTGATTTATCCTCCAGTCATAGTTTCCTTTTTTTGCTTGTTTGTTTGTTCTGCATCCTTGAGGCTTTTAAAAACCTCTTGACATTGGCATTAATTTTGTTAATAATATTTTTATTCTTTCATTCTTTCTACTTAGGATTTCTTCATCCTCCCTTGTGCCTTTTGGGAGTTTTAGACTCCTAATTGCATCCAGGAATTAAACATAAGTTTAAAAAAAATAAAAGTCAGGGTAAAAGACCCCTGCCAACAAGGATCTGCTACAAGCTTTACTGTGTTATGAAGAGATGCTTGATATTAACGTTGTTCTAAAGCAGTGTTCTCAAAAGTTAGGTTCATTTTGCCTTTGATCTTCGGGTTTTGCAATGTTTCTTAGAACAAGATAGAATTGAGTGTTTCTGTGGAGTAGAGAAGTGAAGTTAGCTGAAACTTTCAAGTAGAAGAATTGGAAAACTAGAGCCCAAGTTTTATCTCTTTAAAACAAAGCATTGTTAGGCAGACTGTGCAAACTGATTTAGATCTTCCTAAATGCTTTACTGAGTTTCAAAACCCTAGTAACAAGATTGACAGGCTGGTTTGACTAAAATTCTGAAGCTTTTCATATCTAGATTCCAAATATTGTAAAGGAAAAACCAAGAAAAATAGCTCACCTTCTGATTCCTTGCATCTAGTCAAAATATTTTTTAAATGTAAATGTTTGTGCTTTATTTCTCAGAGCCGTGCACCAATCTCTGCAAAACTTGTTGCCAACATGCTGTCAGTTGCAGGGGCTGACCACATCATCACCATGGACTTGCATGCTTCTCAGATCCAGGTAACTGTTGGTTCTTACCTGCTGTCCTAGAAGCTCGACTGAAGTAATGTGAGAAGCTGATAGTAATTCTCGGTGACTTTGGTCATTATTTTGAAAGGCTATGTACAGAACTGTTAGGGTTCAGAGAAAGTCTTGCTACCTGTTTCTAATGAAACTCCATTTTAGAAAGAGACCAGTCTCGATTTTATGGGGTGATTTTGCAGTTACTTCAAATATTGTGCATTGGAGCTTTGGTAGAATTTGCCAAGTCTAATGTAAGAGCTTCCAGAATATAAAATACACTGGCTTGGGGCAAGTTCTCTTTATCTTAGCCTTGTCAGAGATTATTGTGTTGCCCTAGGTAGAGTTTTGTTGTTACAGCCAAGGGTGTAATATTTTCTTAAAAGAACTGGAGATGTAGCCTGGCAATCCTTATCTGGCTTACTGCTGAATCCAACAAATCACAAAACCTCTGCCTCAGACACAGAGCAGACATAATTTGTCATTCTCATGTGTACGGTGTTTTAAGAGAACTTATTTTTTATAGAAAACACCATATCTTTCAGTTCTGGCACTCTATTTAATCAGAATTTCCTATTATGCTAGGTGGCTGTCACATAAATAAAAAGGTCTAAACCAGATTTCTTGTTTTTCCAACTTGTACAAAGATTCCATTTTAGTTTGAGTCCTCCCCATGTTGAAATACTGCTGTTAATGTCAAGCAGTTGAAATTTATGGAAGTTGAGTATTATTCAGTGGATGTTTTGAGAGCTTTTCACTAGCATGAATTTACTTGAGTGCCTGAAGGTGATCATCTTTTCTGATTTTTATATCAATTGAGAACACCTGTTTCCTTTTTCACTACTCTTGGGTGATATTTTTCAAGACCTTAATACTTATTTGACTTCAGCAGCATTTGACAGTAGTATCAAAAGCAGAATTAGACCAGTGTAAAATACTAATGAAGTTCTGCCATTCATGAAAGGCAAAGGCTTGATTCTTTCCCTTTGTCTTTGTTCCAGGTAAGACACAAACACATATTCATGAAACTCTTTCTCTTTTGGACTAGGGTTTCTTTGACATTCCAGTAGATAACCTGTATGCAGAACCTGCAGTCCTGCAGTGGATTAAAGAGAACATTCCCGAGTGGAGAAACTGTATCATAGTCTCACCTGATGCAGGTGGTGCAAAAAGGTACTATACAAGCCTAAACCATTCAGATTTACATATAGTTAGTGGTTAATGATCTAGTTTGTCTGGTCTTCTATATTCCTCTATGAATTGTGCAAGATAAAGCGTACATCACTGATGAATCCAATTGTAGAAACAGAACAACTTCTTCCAATGCTGTTCATGCTTAAAAACATGCAGGAGCTTTCTATACTCTAAAGAAGATATTTTTCTCTCTCTCTGGATATGGCTTCATTAGCTGAATCCCTCCACCAGAGGGAAGAGATTTTCCCTGCTGCTTGCTTCTTTAGTCAAGTTGCTGCACCTCTTCCTGCTTCGCTCTGGAATTGCCTAAGCTTCCCTTCTCTGTCAAAGCATATGGCCTATCCCCATTGTACCTGCTGGCATTTAGGTAAGAGCTTGCTTGACTCATTTCTTTTTTCTTTACATTATTGAGTTCCAGATGTAAACCTGCTGACCCCAAGTTTTGCACTCTAAGTACTAGAGAAAAAGGAATGAAAGTTTGAGTGGCAAAGGGTAAAAACAGAAAACTTAGTTCATTGGAGGCTTTCTTCATTCACAGCATGTGTTACTCATTTAGCAGACTCTGTTTTATTTGGTATTGATTGAGCATAAACCAATGCCAAAGCTCAGAAGCAGACTGGCTGGTGAGGTCATAAAGCATGCCATTGAGGCAAAATGCTTATTCTCAGGTTTTATTGCTCATGCTGCTGCTGCAGAGGGAGCAAAGACAAATGAAGTAAGACTCCTGTAGGCCCATAGCAATTTAAATGTCTGAAATGTAGTATGGGGAAAAGTGTGGAAGACTGTTATCATTTGATTTTAATTGAAGTCCTTGAGTCTGTTGTGAACGTTCATGTTGTAATGATTTTTAGGGAAATCGGACTGAGTGGAACTCGTAGTTGGGTTCTTTTTAGATTAATCAAGTTAAGGATGTGAAGAACATAGAAAGCATTCTAAAAGATCACTTAGTCAGTTAAATTTCTTTGTTTGTTCCTATCAGGATACTGTTGTTTTTGCATTTGGTTTTTACGTTGGTTTTGTTTTTAATGTAAAATACAATCTTTGGTTAGAATTCAAGTCAGAAGACAGCATTTTTTGCCTACCAAATATTTTGCATTATCAAATTAATCATGCAAGTTTATTTTTCGAAGATCACTCTCACTGTATTCAATATAGATAGTACAGTCTATCTTTAGTGTCTTTCTGTTGTAATGCAACCAACCAGTTTCAGGTGAAGTAGGGGGAGATGTTGTTTTCAATAAATTCAAAGCTTCTCCTTCAGCTCCTGTAATAAAATGTTAAGAAAATTGTTTGGCCTTTCCATTTAAAACGTGCAAAACTTCAAAATAAAGCTTAATAAAAAAAACAATAGAATGTGAAATTTAAACATTAATAGTCTTAAAATTGAAATAGGTAAGTAGTAATTTAAAATAAATCCATTTTCTTGCACTCATTTAAAATACTTGAAGTCTCTTTTGTTTCTTACAACTTGCTTGGTTTTTCCCCAGCTTATTAGATATTGTAACTGAAATAAGACATGGAAATTTTTTTGATATCTTAATGCCTCTGAGGTATTGACACTTGCTATGAAGTTACACTATCCATAAAAAAAACAAAACAGGGGTTTTTTTTGACTTTTTTGTTTATCATCCATTTGTTGAAATACAGTAACTAAAACTTCCATATTTAAGTGATAAAGAAACAAAACTGTATTCTCTATTAACCCATGCATGTTAATAACCTTGTAAACAACATTCTGGACATAATCAAAAAAGGCAGGCTAAAAGGTTGCACCAGCATTTAGAAAAAAATATGGGATTGTTTATTCCTGTCTCTTTATACCTAAGAGCTCTGTTATTTCAAACAAACTGGAAAAAAGCAATCAGAAGTCTGTAATAAGTGAAGTTTATTTTTGGAAGTTTGTTTGGCCACCAGAGGTCACCCTGAAGAGTTTTAAAAGATCTTTGTCAAGCAGATGTATTCTAAGGGAATTATTAATGAAGTAAGCTACTTGATTACTAGTCAAGTACTGTGAAAAGAATCATTAATCACTATTAACTTGTTTGGGTTTTTTTTCCTCCCTTTGGCTTGGTTTCAATCCCTGCAATGGTATTTTCCAGTTAGAGTGTTAAAGTGCACATTCCCGTAGGCTTAGAATTGACTTCCCCTACTTTAAATTACCTAGTGTGACTGGTATTGCAGCAGCTTAATAAAAGCATGTGAATAGCTGAAATGTTTTCAAAGCCAGGCACTTAGTGACTGAAAACCAAAGTCAACTCAATTGAAAAAAACAATTTTTGGAGTACAGCTTAAGACACTCTGGTTCATAATTAGCAATGAATTTAGGTTGCTTCTACCTGTCTCATTCCTTGTAAAAGGTTTTGCTGTGGTAATTTGAAAGCCAGAAGACAAAAACTGTGTTTTGTGACAAAAATATTTGCATGACTGTTTTTTCTTTTAAAATGGTTCTCTAAATGTGGTGTATTTCTTCCTGTAACTTAGGGTTACTTCAATTGCTGACAGACTGAATGTGGAATTTGCTCTCATTCATAAGGAAAGAAAGAAGGCAAATGAAGTGGACAGAATGGTCTTGGTTGGTGATGTGAAAGACAGAGTAGCAATTCTTGTTGATGATATGGCTGACACATGTGGCACAATATGTCATGCAGCAGACAAGTAAGTGTTACTATGATCTGTCTCACTGTAGTGTTCTCACTCACTGCACAGGTGATGAATACAGTTGTCCTTAAAGCCTATAACCCAACCTGACCTCTGTAGTATGAAGTCATTCTGACCCTTGAATTGATAGGTCACAGTTCTGTGATTCAGCTGTGTCCTTCTTCAGAATATGAAATTGAGAAAATATTTACAGAACTATATTATCTGTACCTAGGAAGAGCACAGAATAAATAAAATGTCATAACTTGAAAAGGGCTTGGGCCATCTCGTGCACTTTACAGTTCCAAGGCAGGAACAACAGCTCAAAAATCATTTCCTCCTTGAACCTCATCATGGAGCCTTTCCTCTCTTACACAATCTTCAACAAAGCATTACTGGATTTAACACTGTAAAGTATTTTCACCATAGTGTCCAATGCAAATATAATATTACTTTTCACTGTACATCTTAAGCATAAAACTACTTGTCCTTTTTATCTGGGAAGATGAGCATACGTTTTCCTGTCTTATGTCTGCAAGTTGGTTGAAGAGCTCTCATTTCCCTCTTGACTTGAGTAACTTGAGTTTGTTCAGTCTTTCCACAAGGTTTGTAGACTTCTGCTCAATTACAACACCTTCTGGATTCCTTCCAGCTGTTCTACTTCTTGAAGGGGAGCTTGTGAATGTGGACCCACTATCCTAACTAAGGCTCTAGCAGTGCTAAGTAGAAAGGATTATTTATGGTTTTCCAGGTGCTGGTCCTTTTCAGGTTAGTAGTAAGGTTGGCTTGTATTCATCTGGTTCTCAACCAGCAGCCACAGGTCCTTTTCTACCAGACAGCTTTTCAGCCTCTCTTCCCTGAGCCTGTAGCACTTCATGAGGTTGTTGTGACCAAAGTGCAAGACCTAGGACTTGGCCTTCTTGAACCTCATACAAATGGCCTCAGCCCATTAATCCAGCCTGTCCAGATCCCTCTGCAGAGCCTTCCTGCCCTCAGGCACATCAACACTCCTACCCAACTTGGTGTTACCTGCAAACCTGACTGAGGGTGCCCCCAGTCTGCTTGTCCAGATCCCTGATGAAGATGTCAAATGGGTTTGGCCCTAGAGGAACCCCACTAGTGACTGACTGCCAGCTGGATAGAACTCCATTCACTACCACTTTCTGGGCACAGCCATCCAACCAGTTTTTTACCCAGTGAAAAGTATACCTGTCCAAGCAACAAGATGCAAATGTTCACAGGGGACTGCTGTGGGAAATGGTATGAAAGCACGAGTGAGTTAGACATTGTTCTTGGTGATTTGAAGTAAAGTTAATCTCACAAGTTTACCATCTTTAGTTGCAGACTTGCTGTTTGCATCTATATAAAGGATGTCAAAAATTCACATATAATCTTGTGTTTCTTACAATTTTCATGGAAATTTGATGAAATTTTGCAGAGATGTTGTGTAGTTGTTTGCTATCTGCACTCTAATCTACATCATACCTCAAAGTATTATTTTAGGCTATGCTCTTTGCAGATCAAAATCACAAATTGCCTAGCTACCTTTTTTTAATACTCTTGCATAGAAGTTAATTCCTGTCAAAAACCTTTATTTCTTTCCTGTTTTGAAAGAAGTACTCTGTGTTTACCTACAGTACATTTCTAGAGACCAAATTCTAAAACTCTCAATCACTTTCAATGTCTCTGCAGTGTTCACTAAGAAAGATGCTTCTGCTTCAGTGATGCTGCCTTGTGTCATGTTATTGGCATGAACTAGTGCCTTTCTTTAATGTCAAATCCAGGTGGGATGTACTTTGTCTAGAACAAGACTTGTGCACCAAAATACTCCCTAGAACTCTTTTTGTCTCAGCAGTTTAGATGCATATCAAGCAGATGAACTAAGAAACATATTTTCAGATACAACAAATCAACTTGCTTAAGTACAAACTCAAGTACACACACTTGGTACACACTCACCCTGTTGTAATGGATGCACCTTGTAGGCTGCAGGTACTAAATGTAGTGCTGAAAAGTATCAGAAAACTTAAATTCTGTTAAGTCATTCAAAATGAGATGATGTTTCTGTGCCTTTTTTTTTCTCTTTTGTGCTTCTTCCTGTGCCTTTGTGATGATCTCACGAAATTCCTCAGGGCCTCTTTTTCTAAGGCTAGAGAAGCAGGTAGGACATAGCTGAGCATCTAGAGGCATTGAGGCCATTAGAAACGAAATTAGGATATTTTGAGTCATTCACAAGGTGTTCTAGTTCTTTGATTTATACTTCTTTCCTCCTCATGCATCACTTCACTGTGTGCTTGGATCAGCAGCATGTCTTCCCACAACCTTGCAGTAAGCTAGGCTTTTAATCATTAACATTTTTCTTCCTCAGAAACTCCTTCCAAGCAGAACTGTTTGAATTGCAAATGAAAATAAAGGTGGACAATAATGCAGGCATAATAGAGTTGTGAATACTGCCATCCAACCTACTTAATTTTTTGCCTGGTTGAGATAGAAAGCTTGTACTGGAGATCATTTTTATGTTGTGCTGGTATGGTCAAAAGTGCAGCATTGTAGATTGGTATCACTGCTGCAAATAAGAACTTTTAAATTTAATTATAATTTTTGTTGGGGATTTTTCTGAGACAATTCAAACTTCTTCAAGTTATACAAATATCGGAACTATTTTGTAGATATTTTATATGTAGGACTTCGTAAGTAAAATGCATTTTAGAGATTTTTATCTGGCTTCATCTGTAACTATATATGCACACATGCATCACAGCATGCTATTTTTGTGTGTTCTACAGGTTAATGTCTGCTGGAGCTACTAAAGTTTATGCCATTCTGACTCATGGCATCTTTTCTGGTCCTGCCCTCTCTCGGATTAATAATGCATCGTTTGAGGCTGTTGTGGTAACCAACACAATCCCTCAAGAGGAGAAAATGAAACATTGCCCAAAAATACAGGTACAGTAGTGTTATGTCATTTCTTTTGACTCAGTGTTTGCATTTTACTGCTCACTGGGGCTAGAATTTGTGCCTGGAGACAAAATTAATATTCATAAATACATTGTTTGCAAAACATTTTGCTAAAACATGCTAAAGAACTGTTTTAAGGGGATCCAGGTAATATAATAGGGCACTTCAATATATTTGGTGTTTGCTACACCTTGAGTATTGTGCTTGATTGTAAAAGTGTGAAAAGTGAAAAACTGACTGAGTTTTTCTTTATTTTTAATCAATATTATTCATACAATATTTGCATGTAGGACCTTAGTTATTCTGTTGAGAAGGCCACAGAAATCTTAGGCACCATTATTTTTCTTGAAAAACACAAATGGAATTGTTCTGAAAAGTCACATGTCCCTTTTGGAGGTTTTCCTTAGTCTAGAGTGGAGCAAAGCATAAAAGATTGAGGTTTTTAATGCATTACTGGATTTTTTTAAAGCTTAACATTTGGTATTTATTGAAACAGGGCAAGCACTTTAAAAGGTGTACTGCCTTTAAATTGTATTTATGTCAAGCAGACACTGCCCTCTGATGGCAAAATAGTGGGGCTTTTTGACAACATGCCCTTTGTCAGGAGTACTCAACAATATGACTCTTCAGTGATCCTAGTCAATGCATTCTTACTCAATTTTTTGAGTTCTTATTTGGTATTATTGCAGTTCTTATGTATATATTCAATGCCTAAGCTTTAATGTTTTATTAATTTCTAGAAATAAAAGCTACAAAGGTAGATGGAATGTTTGTTTATATGGTTCTAAACTGCAGTGTTTAATTGCTGTTGGCAATGCCATCAAATTTTTCTTCTCAATTTTTCTTTCAGTTTATTGACATTTCCATGATCCTGGCAGAGGCAATTCGAAGAACACACAATGGTGAATCAGTGTCTTACCTGTTCAGTCACGTCCCCTTGTAACTGCAGGGGATTACACTGCATCTTCGCAAAGGTCTCTTAAGCTAGCACTGTTTTTAACTATGCACATCAACCATGAGAAATTATTATCTTTGTACAATTCGAGAGCTTGTATGTTTAATTATCATATTTGTCTTGTAATTACCGTTTGTTCTTTGTAAATGGGCAATAAATCTCCATCTTGCAGAAACCTTAAGAATTCTCTTGAGAGTCTTGAAGTCTTACGTGTTGTGCAAGTTCTTCTATGTGCCTGTTCTCACATTTGCCTAACTGCTGTGCCAGATCCATTTTTCTATACAGAACTACAAACTGTTCACAGAACTTAACAGGATGTACACATGTAAGATCATTCTCTGTGTTAAGCTAAATGCTACAGACCTGAGTTTCTTCTGTCTATTATTCTGTTGGGCAAACAGCTGGGGGTTTTTTTGTTTATGCTTAAGTACCATGAACAGTATTTTGTAAACCCTAACAATATGTAAAGGTCATGTTAATTTTGAGGAACTGTTAACATGCACATAGTATGACCTGTTTGATACACGTAATGTTCTCTTTTTTTTCCCCACAAGGTATTTGGGGCTGCTGTTTTCATTGTAAAGCTCTCATCACATTAAATTGTTTGCTTAACATCTATTCTGTAAAGTTTCTGTCTAGTAAGACTGATGTTTCAGTATTCCCAGTATTATTAATATCACTTGTCTAAACAATGACCAAGCTTTGATCATGAGCAGTTTGGTGTAAATTTCATTATTTTTCTCTGTCATTTTAGACATTCCCTGATTGTGATGATAGGAATCATTTTATGAAAGCTTTCCTCTTAATATCATAAAGATTTATTGTGCCAGGTCCAAACAGAAAATTAAACACATTTACACAGATCTGTACCATGGTTGAAAAGTATCTGAAAGTACAGGGGTTTTCAACCTGCATAGTCAATGGATCTTCTCCAAATACCTGCTACAAAATACCACAATACTTGACTGTGTAGTACATGAACTAGGCTACAGTAACAAATAATGAATGTTTAAACATTAGATAATTAAAATCATTATGAAAACAATTTTTCCTGATGTGTTATAGGACAGCTTATATTTAAATATGAGTAATGCAAGCAGTCATGGATTAGGGCGGGGGGGTCAGGACTCAAAATTGTAATTTTGTAATTAGGTCTTCGGATCCTATTAGGAATTGTTTTCAGTCTTTCTGTTAGAAGAGTAATGTGTATTAAAATACTATCCCTGCACCCAGATCACAGGAACTCAAGTTTTCTACTTGAAATTGCAGTTTTTATTTACAAAAGCATTGCCATACTTGAGAGATGAATCCTTGCTATAGCGCTGCATAAAAAAAAAAAAACAACAAACCAACAACAAAAAAAACCCCAACCCTTTTATTTCATCCAATCTTGCTTAATTTGGGATATAAATATAATAATACAATGATGTATTATAAAGTGAATTTTTCCATTCCAGTTAAGACAGTCTTCAGAAAGGATATTTTTTTTGTTGTTTCTCTGGGAATAAGTATATTTGGTCTTTATTTTTTTCCCCAGTAATATTCTATTGCTTCTGTCAAGTTCATTTTTTCTACATGAAAATAAGTAAAACAGAATTTCACCTGTACTGCTTTCAGTGATGAATACAGAAATAGAGTATATAAACTCTTGTGGTGAGAATTCAGTTCAGCTGCTTATTTTTAGAGAAGTTCCTCATTAGAGTGGAATTTTCAGAAGTATGTTAGAACAGTGGAAATGAATTTAGAGTATTTGGTAAAGAAATTTCTTAAATGTAATATCACGTAATCACATTATTTTGCAACTAGGTTGTTAGACCCCCAAGTCTGGGGCCATGTAATTATACCAAGTTTACACCAGAATACTACACAAAAGGCATGCAATACAATTAATGCACTGTATCAATTCACTTGTTTTATGCATCAGCTTGTTGGAAGCAAACCCACTCCACTGCATTCGATGAGATGGGAGAAAGAGCAGAAGGAAAACTGCAGGACTAATCTTACTGTATGTGTACCCAAAATGTTTCTGAAGAGTTACAGGTCATTTCCATCAGTTCTGTGAAAACTGCCTCTGTTTTGACAGAATTTAGAGCCATAGGAACAGGAAATGGTGAGGGGTTTGGTGTTTAATTCTCTATGCTCCCTGCTCCATGCCTGGATTCTGGTCTGAAGATCTGTCAGTTCAGCCTGGTGGGAAACATTCCTCTCTCTGCAGCATTATTTTAGATAACAAAAAATAAATTACCCCATTGCATTGCAGAAGGATTTAGCTCATATTTGTACATAAACTTTATACTGACTTATTACACTGCCCCAGTGCAAGTACATATTTTTGGCTCTCTTGGTTAGAGTATTTGATGTTTGCAGCTTTGCTGGAAGCTCTTGCCATGTACTCCCATGGATTTTAAATGTTAAATGCTCAGAGTCTGGTGCTCTGAGGTATTGGACTGTAGGGAGTGAAACCTCAATGTCTTTCTTGTACTGAAGGGCCCAAAACTGAACTGAGATAAAGATTCTCCTTAGCCCTTCTTTGGTTGTTAATGCTTTTATAGGAATACTTTATTCTCTTTTTCTGCAATAGCCAGGTTAATTTCTATTTGGTCTTTAGACCTTGTCACTTTCTCCATGCTCACCAAGGCCCTGAGTGCTTCCTCTGCTCTTGCAGGCCAGTCTGCTCCAGTGCTGTCTTCTGTTTATTGTTTTGGTTAGTTTTAGTGCCTGTAAATACATTTTTGCAACAGGTATCAGTGAGGACCTTACATTACATCCACAGATCATACATTCAGAAGCTTTAAGGCATCTACAAGTGATTTTGTTATCATTTCCCCAATTTTGCTATCCATTTCTCTTTTTGGTTTTTTTGCACATCTGTCTACATCAGTCAGAAGAGTCAAATTATGTATTTCAAAAACTGTGCAAGATTTTCTGGAATAGTTTTATAGGTAAATTATGCAAAGTTACACTGAATTTTGTATTAACTACGAATAGGTGGGGTTGTATCCTCATTCTTGAAAGGAGGGTCAGCACTTTAGAAAGAAGGCATTGCTGCAAGACCTTAGGACTGCGAATAAACTATCCAGATTTAAGATAAACACAGTGGAATCCTGATTTTGATAAATAAGTTAAAGCAACTTGCTCTAAGTTTTCTTTTAGAAGACAAAGGGGAAAAAAAAGTAAATGTGAATTCACCAATCTGATTACAAACCAACTGACAATACTCATAGATGAAGGACTAAAGCAATTACAGGTTCCTGCTTTATTTTAAGTTACATTCTTCACTCATGGCAGCAGCAATATACATTTGCTCTTACTAGTGGGTTGTCCCCTAACACGTGATGTAGTAGGAAGTACTTTTTTGGTTTTTGGTTACTTTGTGTTTCAGAGGAGGCAACAGATTATGTGCAACTTCTGAGGGAAACTGAATTTTTAAAACCAGTAAACCAGTAACTCCTTGTGCCTCCAAAAATCAAACTATATTCTGAAATTCTGCAGTGCATATACTTTCACCACTTTTGAAGGGAAATATTGCTGTATTTTGCTTCCCACATTTCATAGGTTTAAGGAAAAAAAAAAAGCAGCAGAAGCACATTCTGTGTTTCTATTAATGTTTAGCTAAACCTGCAGTTTCACTCTGTAGAGAATTGAAACTCCTATGCTCTTAGATGGGTAACAGCAAGTTTCTAATATAAAGAAGAATCGGCCTTATTTCAAAGTAAAATGCTGAGTGTCTGCCTGGATATTAAAATATCTGAAGTTTGTGGGTTTAGACTGCAAGGAAGATTTCCAAAGACCCTGTGCACCTTCAAAAAATTACTGGTTTGGGTAATTGGACATGGATTAAGAAACCCACTTGCAATCAAAATAAGTAGATATTAAGCATCTCATGTTCTGGTGTTGCATAGCAGGGACATGGCTGGGTACTTGGAGAAATCAACACAGTCCAGCTTGTGTCAAATCTCTCTCTTCTTTCATAATTAGTTAAGCACATTATCTTTGCTATAGGGTCAATAATATAAATGAGTGAAAGCTAACTTTCCTTAATTGTGACATGCACAGTGAAATATCCAGAGCAGAACAGCTATTGTAGAGTGTTTGCTAGTGTAGAGTGAAGGTTTTCCTCCTACCAAAAGTTTCTTGAATGGCCTTTCAACACACAGCAGGATTTTAGTAAGATTTTTGCATTAGCTATGGTAGCACCCAATGAAAACCTCAGTGTTTTTTGAAAAGCAAAATCCATTTATCAGTAAAGAGAATTATTCTGCATTGCAGTACTTTTAGCATTCAGGCACAACGGTGAGAAATATAGTCCTGAATATTTGGGAATTAATAAGCCCTTTTCTAGGCCTTGATTGAAATGGCAGTGATGCTGTACTACTTCCCTGTTTATGTCTATATGACTCAGACACTAAACACAGGCAATTTAAAAGTTTAATTACAAATTCTTTCCCTGTTTATTCTTCAGGTTCCTATCACCTGAAATTAATTTCTCAGCTCCACCATAGTCAGAGAAATTATAAATTTCAATTTCAAATGTAAAGAAAAATATGTGGAGAAGGAAGGCATGAAGAAACCCCATAAACTCCACCTAATAAACATCCTAAAAATCAAACCAGTCTGTTCCGGTGAGCATGGAGGATTATAAGTATGAAACTGTCTGAAAGAAGCCATGTTCTGTGAAATACTGGATTGTGATCAGCAAAAGTCTATCTATGTAGTTTTAAGCTTTGGCCCTTCTACACTCTCCCACACAGTTTTGACCTTGCTGTATGCCATTTCCTGTGCCCTTGCCACTATTTTTTTATCCTCATTGAGTTTGTTTCCCTTCCCCGAAGTCCCATTCACTTAATAGACATTTCCACAGAGTATTCAACTTAGAACCATCCCTGATCTTGAAGCTATTTTCATCAGGAGTGAATGCCAAATAATAAGAAGAATGACTAAACTTCCAAAACGGAACTACTGTTAACATCAATAACCAAATTCTGTCTCTCTTTTCATGCAGCTTACACTAAAAAGAGGCGGAAGGGGAAAGGAGGAACTTGAGCTTCTTCAAATCTTAGTTTAGTCTGAAGTGACTGACTTATGCTTATGTAACACATTTTTCTCCCTGATGATTGATCTTAAACTTTGTGGCCAAATATTTCACAATTGTCCTTTGGAATTCCCCATAGCTTGGGTGTTAACCTTTTTTTGAGCAGTTTTTGTAGTTTTTTATGGTGTGGCACTATATCTAGGTAAAACACAGTTTGAAATTAAAACTCTGTTCAGAAGTAGCATAGTAGATAGCAAATTGCAGCATATGAGAATTAAAGCACATGGATGTAAGTGTAACGTAAGAATTTGTTTAAAGGGTGAAAAATAAGAGTACTCAGATATTTCTGTGGGGGTGGAGCAGTAGATGAGGTGCTGTTGTTTAAAGTAAAAATGTTAGAGGAAGTAGGTTGCAGCCGTTCTTTCACATTCAATTATTTCTCAAGCTGCAATCGAGGTGAAAAATAGTGATTTCTGCTGTTGTCGTGACTGAGTTATATCATGTTACATTCTCTTCTGCACCTCAGCTGAACCACTGGAAACCACTTTGTTGCTGTTTTCTTCTTCTCTGTTTTATAATCTCTTCCAGCATCAAATCTGCCAGACCTGGAAGCACACACAAAATGGTACGTTAAACTTTCATTTTAAAATTGCTCTTAGGTATCTTTGACTGGAACTGTTGTAGGAGATTTTCAAGAAAATATTCTGCTTTTCTGTTTTCTAAATGGTAAAGTTTACTGTTATGGTTAGAAATTGCAGGGCATTATGACCAGAAAGGAAAGTATTCATTTGCATTAAAACTTATTGTACAGCAGTGCTACAGAACGAGCAATGAATGTCTTGTCAAAATGCTCTAAGTTCTTAGGTGTTTATTTTTCTCTTCCCTTTCCTCCTGTCATAACCTAAAATGCATGTGGAACCTCTACAGAAAACCTTCCTTCAGAAACACATAGCTATACTGTTGCTGAATATTTGAAGATACCCTAAATCATTAGGAGTTTGTGCACATGCCAGTTAAGATCAGTAGATTAGTTCTTTTCAAACTTCTTGTAAAGTCAAGCACAGATCACAGAGAAAAGAACAGCTCCCAAACTTTAGCTGTACATTTAAGCAAGCCTCTCATTGCAAAGGCATTGCACAAGACAGCATTGCTTTTTGCTCTTATTTAGAAGTCTTTTTGGTTTTTTCTGGTACTATAATGGACATGAGGTTTTACAGATGTGAATAGCCAGATACAGCACCAGAATGTAACTCTTTTCAGTTCAAATAGCTAACACATTAAAAAGATTATCAGGAAAGGGAAGAACATACAAAGAAATGAAGCACAAAGATGGTAGTAGCTAGGCTGGCTCTGCAACCACACTTAGGTTCCTAAAAGTACTGAAATATGTGAGAGTTCAAAACCTGAGCATTGTGAAACACTCAAGAGTCTTTTCTTAAGAAACATATTAAAAAATATCAATAAAGACTTTCAAACTCCAGATTCACTGCACCTAATTTCAAGCACCTAAACGTGCAGCATTAATCTCTGCTTGGTGTTTACTCAGGCAGATCTCCCTCCATCTTCAAACCAAGCAGTTCCTGCAGAGAGGCCTCTCTCTCTCCCCCACTTGATTTTCAGTGCTGCTATGCTCCATGGGCACTTGCCTTGGGTAACCAGACTAACTCTGGGGTTCATCAGTCTGCTAATGCAGGAAATGGAGGCAGGCAGCTGCTGGGACATTACAGGCCATGGTAGCATAGGCATTCTTTGGTATTCCATTAGTCTCCTAACATCTTTTACGTGTATAATATGCTGTGTCCCCTGGGAAAGAATCAAGGGAGGCAAATTTTTTTCAATAATATATCCAGATTTTTCTTTGTCAGTGTCTCTTGTCACTAAGAAAGACCTTCAATTTTCATATAATTTAATAGCAACGGCAGAGTCCTTCCTTCTCCTTCCCCCATCCCTGACCACACTACTGGAGAAAAAAGGGTTCTACTGAAAAGCTTGGGTGGTGAGAGGAAATTAATGCCTTTTATCTTTTCCAAATTCACTCCCCACTTACTCTGATTATTCTCATTTATCATTTTTATCCAAGTGCTTTTTCTACATCAGGAGATCAAAAAACTTAATCCTGCTCTAAAGCGGATTGGCTAGACTGTACCGAAAACACTGGTGAACTCTCTTACCCAGTGATCTCTGTCTGGGTGGGTTTCCTAAGTGAATTCCAATAAGCCAAATGCTGGTTAATTTTATACCTAGCAAATGAAAACACAAGAGTTGGAGATAAAATATGAATACACAGGCATGGCCTGGTATTCCGTATGAGCCTTCCCTGCATAATTGTATGAATGACAGCCATGGCTACCAGCTAAATACCAGCCATGGTATTTAGCTGCCTTGTCTTTTCCCAGAGGATCTGCGGAAAAGAAGAAAGCACTGCAGCACTTCCAGGGAATGGGCAAAGAAACTGTGGTAGCACTGTAGCACCATGTCACTGTATCAGGTTACACTGAAGTCAAGGTCTGCAGTGGACTTTTACATTCTTCCTTCTGTCCTGGGGCTCTGTAATTCCAATGACTGAAGGAATTACCAAAGTGATGCCATTTGGATGTTGAGTCAAAGTAGCAGAAGCGCAGTGCTGTGTCAGACCTGATCTGGCTTCTCTCACATTTGCTGCCCTGCATGTCACCAGAGCACTCTTCCAGATACACAGATGCAGAGGTAGATCAGCGCAGTTCTCTAAGGTAACACAAAACCACAGATTTGTACAGGGGACACAGTGCTCGAAGTAAATAGGGTGAGCAAGAGGAAGCCTCACTTCACCTCCAAGTCTGTGTCACCTGCAAGGCACAGCTTTGGCAACACTCAACAGGGTTCACACGCAATGCCTGGCAGGTCTCTGTATGTTCTTGTATCCCAGCTAAAGAGATAAAAACATTTCCATGTATCTTGAACATTTTACCTAATCATCCAATTTTCACCTGCTTAACTGGGTTTTGACATTTTATCAATATTATGCCACACATAAACAATCCTCATGGTTTAAGCACCCTCTGTGTGCCATGCAAGCCTCCAGCACCGAGTTTTCAAGGGAGAAATGAGGCTGTTGATTTTTGTGGGGTGTCTTGTCTTTAAAACTCTTGACCAGCACCAGACTCAAGCAGTTAAGATGCTAGGCAAGGCAGCAAGATGGTCAGGGCCCCTGTGCCTCTGCTACACAAGCCAAGGCTGGCAGACTGCCAGCCAGGGTTTCCTTGACACTGACTGCTGCTGAGGAAGTAACTAGCAAGTTGTGAAATTTTAAAGGCTTTTTCCATAATACAGACAAATCTATGAAGTCAGCAAAGGCTTGATAGACAGAGAAGCTTCTTAACATGCCTGTGGAATTTTAGCTCTGGGTATGTAGTAAGATTATTAGTCTTTTATGTAACATGCCCAATTTTTAACTTGCCTTTGATTTTCATGTGCCCACCTCACATTGATACACTGTTTTTTCATCCTTCTTCCCTTATTGGGCAGTGAAAATGCAAACAAGCATTAAACTTTATGGAAATAAAGACATTGACTGGCTTAGGTCAACTCTACATCCATTCTGACACTTATTAGATGAAGAATACTTAGGATAATGTTAAATTTGAATTAGGAACTCAGTCACCTGTTAGTGAAGTTTTGAAGGTTTACACAAGCTTTTAAGTGAATATAGATTTTATCCATCTTGCATAGGATTTGAAAAAGTAGTTGTTCTCATCTATGTTATTATGCAATGGCAATCTGCAGGATGTTTAATACCTCTTATTTTCCCTTAAAAAAGAATGTTCACAGAGACATGGACTTTATCCACCCCTTTTCACTTTTTCAGGAGACATTTTTTAATAATTCATTTTTTAAAAAGCAGTATTTAAATTAATACTAGAATTCTTGGAGATAATAAAAAAGCATTTGAGGGCAAAAACCAGCGTATGCCTTCTGAAACTTCTAATCCTGCTTGCACATCTATTCCTGGTAAGTGTGAGACAAGAACCAGAATTTAGCTGTATAGTTAGCCTGACCCAGTGTACAGATGATATATTCTCATAGCATTACACTAATACTTCCATTTATCCTTGGTTTTAGGTACCTTGTGCAAAGATGTCAAATGCGTTGCCATTTATCTTGCTCTTCATATTCCCAATGCTGCTGTCAGGGGCTTGGTTTCCCAAAACTTTACCCTGTGATGTTAAATCTTCAGAAGATACTGTGACAGTGGACTGCACCGACCGGCGCATTACAGAAGTCCCCAGAGGGATCCCTGGAAACGCTACCAACCTTACCCTGAGTATTAACCATATTCCCCACATCTACCCAACATCCTTTGATCGTCTTGAAAACCTCCAGGAGATTGACTTCAGATGCAACTGTGTACCTGTCAAAATGGGCCCCAAAGACCACGTGTGCACCAGCCCACTGAAAATTGAGAACGGCAGTTTTGCTGCCCTGACAAGATTGAAGTCATTGTATTTGGATGCAAACCAGCTGGCAGAAATACCTCGAGGTCTTCCTGCTACTTTAACCTTGCTGAGCCTGGAAGCAAACCATATCTTTTCTATCCAAAAAGCCAGCTTCTCAGAGCTAGGAAACATAGAGGTATTGTATCTTGGACAGAACTGTTACTATCGCAATCCATGCAATGTTTCCTTTGAAATTGAGGAAACAGCCTTCCTGGCGCTGAAAAAGTTGACAACACTATCCCTGAAGTCCAACAACATAACACAAGTGCCACCCAATTTGTCACCTACTTTAAAGGAATTGTATATTTACAACAACATGATTCAAGAGATTCAAGAACGGGATTTCAGTGGCCTTCACAACCTAGAAATTCTCGACCTAAGTGGCAATTGCCCACGTTGCTATAATGCTCCATATCCTTGCATTCCCTGTCCCAAGAGCTCGATTCAGATACACTCAAAGGCTTTTGACTCCTTGGAAAATTTAAGGATTTTGCGGCTTCACAGTAACTCTCTTCAGAGCATACCCAGCAGCTGGTTTAAAAACATCAAGAATCTCAAAGAACTTGACCTCTCCCAAAATTTCCTTGTGAAGGAGATTGGAGATGCTCAGTTCTTGACATTTCTCCCCAGCCTTGTGCAGCTTGATCTGTCCTTTAACTTTGAGCTGAAGGTGTATTCTCCCTTCTTGAATCTTTCTAAGACATTTTCCTCCCTCTCTAACCTGGAAACCCTGAGGCTCAAGGGTTATGTCTTTAAAGAACTGAGGGCACAAGATCTACATCCACTGCTCGGTCTTAGGAATCTAACCATGTTGGATCTCGGGACTAATTTTATTAAAGTTGCAGACATGACAGTGTTGGAACAATTCCCAGCTCTTAAGTTCATTGACCTCTCAGTGAATAAAATTTCTCCTTCTTCAGGGAAAAGCAACTTCTATGGATTTTGCTCTAATCCTGGCATTTCAGTCGAGCAATACAACAGGCAAGTACATCAAGAGATGCATTATTTCAGGTATGATGTGTATGGGCGAAGTTGCCATTCCAAAGATATAGAGGCTTCTTCCTACCAATCTTTAGTTAAGGAAGATTGCCTTAACTATGGAAAAACTCTGGATTTAAGCAGAAACAATGTATTTTTTGTTAACCCCTCGGACTTCCAGGGACTTAGCTCCCTCAAATGTCTCAACTTGTCAGGTAATGCAATAAGTCAAACTTTAAATGGAAGTGAATTCTCTTACTTGTCTGAGTTGAAATATCTGGATTTTTCTAACAACAGGGTTGATTTACTTTACCAAACTGCTTTCAAAGAACTAAAACTCTTAGAAATTCTAGATCTGAGCAATAACAAATATTACTTTATGGCAGAAGGTGTTACTCATGTGCTTAGTTTTATGAAAAACCTAGTCCATTTGAGGAAGCTGATGATGAACGAGAATGACATTTCTACAACTATTAATACAGGAATGGAAAGTCAATCTCTCCGAATTTTAGAGTTCAGAGGAAATCGTTTAGATGCGTTATGGATGGATGGCAATTCTAGATACTTATCCTTCTTCAAGAATCTGACCAGCCTGGAAGAACTAGATATTTCCTTCAACTCACTCAGTTTTTTGCCTCATAGTGTTTTTGAAGAAATGCCTCCCAGTCTCAAGATCCTCAACTTAACTAATAATCGACTGAAGAGTTTTATCTGGGGAAACCTCCCCTCTCTGAAGAACCTAGTAACTCTAGACCTGAGCAATAACCTTCTGACTAATGTTCCTCGAGAACTGTCCAATTGCACTTCATCTCTCCAAGAACTGATGCTCCGAAACAATCGCATTCATATGCTAACCAAATATTTTCTTAGAGGAGCTTTTCAATTGAGGTACTTGGACCTCAGCTCAAACAAGATTCAAATAATTAAGAGATCTAGCTTCCCTGAAAATGTCATTAACAACCTGAAGATGCTGCTTTTGCACGGCAATCCTTTTAAGTGTAACTGTGAGGCTGTGTGGTTTGTCTGGTGGATCAATCGGACGCAGGTGACCATTCCTCTTCTGGCCACGGACGTCACCTGTGCTGGCCCAGGGGCACATAAGGGAAGGAGCGTGGTTTTCTTGGATCTGTACACCTGCGAGCTGGACACATCGTATTTGATCCTGTATGCTCTGTCAGCTTCAGCCATCCTTGCCTTAATGGTGTTCACAGTGATGAGCCATCTCTACTTCTGGGATGTGTGGTACAGCTACCATTACTGCACTGCCAGGCTGAAGGGCTATCAGCGCTTGTCTTCTCCAGACGCTTGCTACGATGCCTTCATTGCCTACGACAGTGAGGACCCAGCTGTGAACGAGTGGGTGCTGCAAGAGCTGGTTGAAAGGCTGGAAAACCAAAAAGCCAGGCAGTTCAATTTATGCCTGGAAGGAAGGGACTGGCTCCCAGGACAGCCCGTCTTTGACAACCTTTCCCAGAGCATTCAGCTGAGCAAAAAGACCATATTTGTGCTGACCAACAGGTATATTAAAAGTGGCCGCTTCAAGACAACATTTTATATGGCTCATCAGCGGCTTCTGGATGAAAAAATGGATGTCATTATCTTGGTATTTCTTGAGAAGGTTTTGCAGAAGTCCCGCTATGTTCGTCTGAGGAAGAGGCTGTGCAGAAGTTCAGTCCTGGAATGGCCAACTAATCCTCAATCTCAGCCCTACTTCTGGCAGTGCCTGAAAAATTCCATAGCTATGAGCAATTCTCTGGCTTATAACAAGCTTCTCCAAGAAACTGTTTAGTTCTACCCTTTCCCTTAGATATTGTTTTGATACACATGCACCTTGCTTGGTACTTTTTTGTAGCAAGAAATGATGCACTACCCCCTGGAAGTCACTGTTACAGAAAATCACCACTTCCAGCTTTTAGTTCACTATAGGCCTCCAGCATTCCTATGGTTGGGACAAGTGTGGGTTAGACACTTGGTCAACATGCTAAATACGCAGAGTGATGGAGTGGTTGGACCATGCCTAAAGTTGCTGCTGTTCAGATACTGTTGGAATAAATGGGATTTTAATAAAAATGTATGGTTTATCTTTTTGCTGTATTTATGAAAATCAAGAAAAGAAATCACTGACACATAAGTGTCCGGAAATAGCTTTAGAAAAGCTCATTCTTTGACCTTAGGAGTTGGGAAAATAAAAGATTTCTTATATTTTCATCTTAGGATTACAGCTTCTGAGTCTACCACTTCTGTCTGAAGGGGGAAACTGGGGAAAGCAAATTCTGTTGGGACTCATGTCAAGGCCTTGGGTCTGATACAGGAGCTCTCCCATTGTTGCACAGTCAAAAAGCTCACAAATCTGAAGACTTGGAAGTATGTGTGTGGACTGAAATGGAGACATATGAGTTCAGAACATCTTGTAGGCTGTAGGTAAAAAGGAGTTATAAGAGAAAGGGATTCCTTTTGCATGGGTGCAAGAAGAAGGAGAGGACAGTAGATGGGCAGAGGGAGAGGAACAAGGGAGATGGAGTAAATCAGTTAAACCAAAAAGACAAAGAACTAGATATATTCCAGATCCCTTCCAACCCAAATCATTCTATGATTCTGTGATCTCAGCTGCCTCTGGCAGTTCCTTGACTAGGTCTTCTGTCCGGTCCTTTCTTTAAATAGTCCCTTTTTGATTTAGTTTAGTAGGCATGCAGACAGAAAAGAACACAAAAACAAACAAGAAAACTAATGCTCATATAATATTGCAGACAATAAGGATATTTTTTTCCTCCAAATTATCATAGTGGTGTCATTGATTTACAACAGAAGCAGGAGAAAGATCAGGGCCTGTTCAGAAGAGTGGATGTTTTGATTTTATTTTAACATTGGAAGGAGGATCTGGGGAACTAAAGGCTTGTCAGTATGACATTGGTGCCAGTGAAGGTCATGGAGCGATCATCTTGAATGCCATCACGCAAGAAGTACAGGAAAACCAGGGGAAAAGGTCCAGCTGGCATGGGTTTATGAAAGGCAGGTCTTCCTTGACCAACCTGATTGCCTTCTGTGACAAAATTACCTGCTTAGTGGATGAGGGAAAGGCTGTGGATGTTGTCTATCTAGAGTTTAGTAAAGCCTTTTACATAATTCTCCATAGCCAGGAGAAAAGGCAGCTCAGGGAGACCTTATCACTCTCTACCACCACCTGAAAGGAGGCTGTACTCAGTGAGAGTCAGTCTTTTCTCTTGTGTATAAAGTGATAGGATGAAAGAAAATGGACTGGAGTTGCACCAGAGTAGGTTTTAATTAGATATTATGAAAAAAAAAAAAACATGGAAAGGGTTGTCAGGCTATGGAACAGACTGCCCAGGGAAGTGGTGAAGTCACCATCCCTGCAATTGTTTAAAAAACACATGGATATGGCACTTGATATGTTTTAATGCTGAACATGGTCATGGTGCTAGGTTGATGATTAGACTTGATAATCTTAAAGTCTTTCCAACCTTAACCATTTTACGATGCTGTGATTTCTTATGGTTGTGTTTGTAAACCAGTGATTTGAAGTTCAACTACTTTGTGCTCATTGTGACTGAGACAGTCACTAATCACCACTTTGCCGCTGAATCCCTCTCTGCTTCCAAACAACAAATCTAGGTGGGCATGTTGCCTAGTCGGCTCCCTTAATATCTCCACCAAGAAATCATCTTCAACATGCCTCAAGACAGCTTGTGTCCATAGTGCTCTTAATTGAGGTCTAGGAAGTTAAGATCATCCATAAGGATAAGGACAGCTGACCTAGAGATATTTTCTTAATTCTTTTTGGAATAATTTCTTAGTGTCATGGTCCCAGATGGGTGGTTGATAGCATACTCTCACAGCAACACACATTTTCGTCCTTCCTAGAGACTCTCAACCACATCATCACCAACCCCTCCCTCATATAAAGAGCCACCCCATGACTTCCCTGCACTGCCCACCCTTTCTGACAAGCCTATTACTATGTTATAACAAAATAACACGATGAATCAACAGTATTTTTTTATTTGGTAAAGAAATTTCTTAAAAGCAAGATCATTTAACACACATTGCAGTTAAGTTATTAACAACCCCAAAGTCTGGGGCTACATAATTATACCAAAGTCTACACCTGAGCACTACAGTAAAGGAATTTATTGCACTGTATCAGTTAAGTTGCCTCGTATATCAGATCTTTGTTTCAAATAAAGTGCTGAAATATTTGCCTTCCCTGTGCACAAGTACTGTAAAAAAAGCTCCAAAATTACTTGTGCCAAGAGGTTGCTTGGGCTTTTGTTCTTTTGAAACACTTCTTATGCAGATTGTGGCCTGCACGAGTCAAATAGAGAAACATTAAAACAAGTCAAATAGAACATTGACTGTCATACAAACCTTGTTCATAAATCATGCTCCAGCTATCTTGAACATAAGGATGAACTGTTAATCACACCATCACACCAGACTGGTAAACATCTTCATAACAAAATTATTCTTTTTTTTTTTTTTTTTTTTTTTTTTTTTTTTTTTTTTTTTTTTTTTTTTACGGTGTGACAGAAGGGACACAAAGTTTAAATTTCCTTGGTTGTCTGAGATGCATTTTATGAGCAGCTGAAATTTGTATTTCTCAGCTTGTTGGAAGCAAACCCACTCCACTGCATTCGATGAGATGGGAGAAAGAGCAGAAGGAAAACTGCAGAACTAATCTTACTGTATGTGTACCCAAAATGTTTCTGAAGAGTTACAGGTGATTTTCCAACAGCTCTGTGAAAACTGCCTCTGTTTTGACAGAATTTAAAGCCATAGGAACAGAAAATGGGGAGGGGTTTGGTGTTTAATTCTCTATGCTCCCTGCTCCATGCCTGGATTCTGGTCTGAAGATCTGTCAGTTCAGCCTGGTGGGAAACGTTCCTCTCTCTGCAGCATTATTTTGAGATTACTGAAAATATACCCCATTGCATAGCAGAAATTAGAGGATTTAGCTCATTTTATTTTAATCATTCCACTGCCCTAGTGCAAGTACACATTTTTGGCTCTCTTGGTAAGAGTATCTGATGTTTGCAGCTTTGCTGGAAGCTCTTGCCATATACTCCAGGGGTTTTAATTGTCAAACATTCAGAGGCTGTTTCTGAGGCAGTGACTATGGGGAGTGAAACCTGAGCGTGTTTCAGTGTACAAGGCCCTCTCTCGGTTGTTTGTCAGGTGTCTGCTGTCAGTGCTGGTGCTCTGTGGTCTCTCTGGTGCTGAGTGGCGGCTGCGCCTGTCTGGCAGCCAAGGCCCACCCATCCAGGCTGGGGGGAGGATCGGGAGGGCAGGTTCAGAGCAGCTCTTGGTTGCAGATAAAGCTCCTGGGTAAAGATAAAGCCAGGCTAATAAGTTAGGGGAAAAAGAAAAAGGCAAATGATGCAAAAGCAATCACTCACAACCTCCTGGCATCAGACCAGTGCCCACCTAGCCTCTGAGTGATGGCCGCTTTAGCTAAATCCACATCCTGCCACCCCTCCCCAGTTTTATTGCTGTGCATAGAACCTTAATGGCATGAGTTATGCCTTCAGTCAGCTGAGCTCCATAGTTGTGGCTCTCTGTGGCCCTCTCCCATACTCTGGCTCACCCACAGCCTGCTCACCAGTGTGAGGAGTGGAGAATGCCTTGAGGCTCAAATCATAGAGACTTGCTGAATTCCCTGCTCAGATTAGGTGTTGTGCCCCCGTGCATGTGCATACACCTAGACATCTGCTCTTATTAGCAGGATTCATTGTGGATGGCTTTCATCCGACACTAAGGGAAGAGCTAGTCTTTGGCAAAATGATGATGGTGCTATATTGTAGTTACAATGAAAGCATTTTTGATAGGATATTATGATTATTATAGCACATCAATTATTATTATTAAAATACCACAGGATTTCTACAAAACAAATTAACATAGTACAAGCTGTAAGTAGTGTAATAGGGAATTTATAATAAATTTAGTGCAGATCAAGTCGAATCTTAGTCCATGGATTGCTCTATCAATATAGCAATTATAATTAGACTCTCAAAACATTTAAAAGAATAAGTCACTCTCTCCATCTGCAGAGGGTGCAAACAATGGTGGAGGCATCCGTGCTACTGGAGGTTGGTGGGTTTCACTGTCTGTCCAGCAGCAGCTCTGGTTCAAGTTCCCCCCTTATGTCTCATATCTGGTTGGATCTCTAGACCGTGGGCTGCTGCACTTCACCTCCCTCTTCCATGGGGGCCTGGTGGCTAGGGGCCTGGGACCTTCCAGGACAATAAGGAGGGGAGCAGTCACCTAGTGCCCAGGAACCCGGAGGAAGGGAGGGAGGAGAAAAAATGGTTTGTCTGGGTTTTCTTCTGGGTTCACAGAACCCTCAGGGCCTGAGAATGAGGTGAAGGTAATGAAGATGTGATCCACTCAGTAACAGGTGATGGCCACTTGCCTCATGACATGAATTGGCATTAACTAAATCCATGAGCAGGGGTTCAAGCAGGGTGTACTGGTGGCAGTGGCACACATCAACACTTCACTTCTAAAGTGACTTTTCAGGGAAGGCAAGAATGAGGCATGTGCCACTGCCGCTCAGCTCTGAGGAGACCCTCGGTCCCACCAAGGCTTGCAGCAGTAGGGTTCAAAGAACAGTGGTGTGAAAGCAAAGGGAAAATCTGGCTCCAGGACAGGCTCCAGAGCAACCAGGGAGGAAGGTCACAAGGCTGGGAGTGAAAGCCCGCACTGCTGTAAATGGCAGGGCTCTGGACTTGGTTAAACAAGTAAAAATATTTGTGCTATGATGTATTTGCAACTATATAGGTAATATGCAATATACACACTATACAAAATACATTCCTATTGCATATAGGTTTTTTGCATGTATAAATATGCATACATAGAAGGAGATAAGAAATCAATCCATTTCAAGTGCAGTTCATGACATTAGAATCAAAATAATCTCTATTGAATAGGAGCCCTCACAGATGGAAATGTCATGCACAGTTGTCACAAATACAGTATCAAGGTCTAAAATAAATGAAAAAATTACATCTTATAAATTGACATGCATGCATGTGAAAATTGACATGTGCATAATGTGAGCTGTGTTACAGTAGCTTGCCTGCCATAATCTTAAGCCTTTATTTCATATGGAGCTGCTTTCCTGCTATGTGATTTGTTTGGGTCTAGCAGTGTCTGAGCTCCATGTTGTCCTGCAGGGGCTGTTCCAGTGCTCCCTCAGTGCTCTTGCCTGAGGATGACTTCATAAACCATGGCAGGATTACCTACATGAATATGAATATGAAAAAAAGCGAGAAATGTCATCAGTAAGAAGCAGGATTTGAGGATATCCCACTTACAGGTGCCAAACTTCCTCTCAACCTGCCAGTTATATGATTTACCACCACTTTCTCCATTGCCATGCACCATCACTTCCAGCATTACAGCCTTGGCACTTCTCCTCATCATCCCTCAGAGAAAAGGAAGGAATGATGTCTGTGGCTACTCTGTTTTATCTGCTCATGAGGAAGGGGCAAGCAGAAGGGACACAGTTGCAGTGCTGACCCTGGAGAACTTGGAAAATAGCTCAATCTTATTTCAGCTATTCCAGGATGCCTTCTGTCTCCCTTGAAGGCAACTCAGTTTCAAAAACAAGAGTGCTGGGCACCTTTGCTTTGAGCAAACAATTTTAACCTGTTGTAAACCAGTCAGTCCTGGTACTGAGGTAGCCTGGGGCAGCCTGAGCTTTCAGAAAAGGCAGTGTCTGTTTCTGGGGTATTAGTGGCTCCCTCAGCCATGTCTCAGCACCCTGGGCAGTTTCGGTAGGCTCTTAATGCAGATCGGTCAGCATGTTGTCCCTCACCAGGCCTTCCCTGAGTGCTTCCTCTGCCCTCGTTGTAGGCCAATCTCCTCCTGTGCTGCCTTCTATTCATTTTTTGGTTATTTTTAGTGCTCGCAAACACATTTCTGCAACGCCTATCAGCAACTTCAGTTTGAAAATTCAACTTATGTATTTCAAAAACTGATCAAGATAACTGGCTTTCTAGAATAATTTTGTGGACAAATTATGCTGTGTAACGCTGAATGCTGTATTAACCAGGAATAGATGAAGTTGTAGCCTTATTCTTGAAATCAGGGTCAGCACTTTGGAGAAAATACATTGCAGCAAGACTTCAGGGCTGTAAGTAAACTTATCAAGACTTAAAATAAACACAGTGGAATCTTGATTTTGACAAATGAGATAAAGCAACATCCTGTAGACAAAGGGGGGAAAAAAAGGAAATGTGAGTTCACCAATCTGATGACAAGTCAACTGTCAACCAAATGTATCAAAGTAGGATTAAGACAATTAAGGACTCCTGCTTTATTTTAAATTATTTTCCTCACTCACAGAAGCTGTAATATACATTTGCTCTTACCAGTAGGTCCTCCCCTAACACGTGATGTAGTAGGAAGCACTTTTCTGCTTTCAGTTACTTGGTGTTTCAGAGGAGACAAGAGATTTTGTGCAACTTCTGAGGGAAACTGAACTTGTAAAATCAGTAAACCAGTAACTCCCTGTGCCTCCAAAACTCAAGTTATAGTTCAGAAGTCCTGGATTTCTGAAAACTCCCCTCCATTTAACCTGCCTTGATCTCTGAAGTGAATCATTGCTGTATTTTGCTTCCCACATTTCATAGGTAAAAACTAAATAAACATAAGAAGGGCTCTACATTTTACTAGCACTCAGCTAAAGCTGCAGTTTCATTTTACATAGAATTGAAACTCCTTGAGCTCTTAGCTGGTTGACAGCAAGTTCCTAATATTAAAACAAACAAATAAAAGATCAACCTGAGAGCAAAAGAAACTGCTAAGTGTCAGTACAGCTATTAAAATTTCCACAGTTTGTAGTCATAGACTGTGGGGGAGCACCTGTCAAAAATTACAAGGTTGTGTGATTGGATGTTGTGTTTTAGAAAACCTTCCTGCAAGCAAAGGGGACACTGTCCTATTCCAGTGACATGTACCAGGGATGTGGCTGGTTACTTGAAGAAATCATTCACAATCCAACTTGTGCACACTCTTCCACATAGTTTTCACTTCTTTGTGTTCAGTTACCTATGTCCTTATCCTTTTTGTCTTGGTTGCCTTCCCCAAGTTCCTTTCACTTAACAGACATTTCCTCCAAACCTGTACATAAAGTATTCCACTTAAGAGATTTGTCTGCTCATATTAGCGCACAAGTGATTCTTAGAAAGATCTGAATCCTTGAAGCTAGTAACTGCAGAAATAAATACCAAATAAGAATTATGAAAATTACTAAACTTCCATGTCAATAAACATTTTTTGTCTCCCTTTATGCAGCTTACATTTAAAAGAGGAAAAAAAAAAAGGAACTTTAGCTTCTGCAAACTTTGTTGATCACATGAGTATTACCCTTTCCTGATGCCTTTGTCTCCTAGCTGATTAATCTCATACTCTCTCATGAAGGATTTTGAAGTTGTGTTCCTTTGGTGTTCAGATGAAGAGAAAGAAGGTACAGTGTAGATTACTGTTGTCTTGAGTGGGTTATGTCATGTAACGCTCTCGCCTACACCTCAGATGAACCACTGGAAACCACTTTGATGCTGTTCTCTTCTGCTCCAGTTTATGGTTTCTTACAGAATCTAATCTGTCAGACCTGGAAGCGCAAAGAATATGGTATGTTAAACTTTTATTTTAAATTTTCTCTTAGACGTTTTTGACTAGAACTGTTGTGGAACATTTTCAAGAAAATATTCTGCTTCTCTGTTTTCCAAATGGTTCAGTTTATTGTTATGGTTAGAAGTTGCAGAGAATTATGAAAGGAAAGGGTTTATCTGTATTCCTGTACTTCAGAATGAGCGTAATATATTTTCTACTTACTGTAACTTCTTAGGTGTTCCTCTAGCCTTTCCCCCATGAACAAATATATGGAACCCCAGCAGAAAACCTTCCTTCAGAAACACATAGCTGTACTGTTGCTGAATATTTGAAGATACCCTAAATCATCAAGAGTTTGTGCACATGCCAGTTAAGATCAGTAGATTAGTTCTTTTCAAATTTCTTGTAAAGCCAAGCGCAGATCACAGAGAAAAGAACAGCTCCCAAACTTTAGCTGTACATTTAAGCAAGCCTCTCATTGCAAAGGCATTGCACAAGACAGCATTGCTTTTTGCTCTTATTAGAAGTCTTTTTGGGTTTTTTTGGTATTATAATGGACATGAGGTTTTACAGATGTGAATAGCCAGATACAGCACCAGAATGTAACTCTTTTCAGTTCAAATAGCTAACACATTAAAAAGATTATCAGGAAAGGGAAGAATATATGAAGAAGTGAAGCACAAAAACCTAGGCTGGCCCTGCAACCACACTTAGGTCCCTAAAAAACTGAACTACATGAGAAGCTTACAAGTATGTTCATGAAGACTTTCAAACCCCATATTCTTTGCACCTAGTTCCAGGCACCGAAATGTGCAGCGTTTTACTTTCTGTTTGGTGTGTAGTAAGCCAGAGCTCTCTCCATCTTCAGAGTCAAGCAGCAGCTGGAGAGGGATCTCTCAGTCTCTCTCTTCCCTCTCCCCTTCCTCTCTTCAATGTCAGCGCAGCCTAGGTTAACAACAATAAAGTAAGAAACTTGGGTAAGCACCTAAAATTAAGGATCTGAGTGCAATGGCTGCGTACATGTTCATTTAGAAAGTTTGTGTCTTTAATCTTGTGTCTTCAATCTAGATTGCAGTCATACCTTGCTTATATCAGACCCTAATGCTTCGACATTGTTTATTTTGGTTTATCACATCTTTAAAGGTTGACTCTAATTAGCTTTTCCTCCTGTTGCATTGAGTATGTAGCAATTTGGCATAAAATAACCTCACTTGCTTTCCAGCTGGTCCACAGAAATCAGAGGGGCTGGGTGTGTTTGGGTTTAATTTCTGGTTTGAGCCAATTAAGTACTACTAAGTCTGGTCAGGTTCCCAGAAGCAACAATAGTCTGATTTACACTACAAGCCTCATCTCATTCCTGAACAGATTCACCAGTTGTGAGTATTACTGATACTCACTGCAAGTCGGGTTTAGTTCAATAAGAACTTCCATGAACACAGATTCACCAAAAATGCAATTTATAGGATAATTAGTAAATCCACGAGACTTGCAACATACAAATGTACAGTGCTATGTAAGTGCTCCCAGTGCAAATCTTACCAAAGAAACATCCCTAGTTTTGTGAAGAGAGGGAAATAACTGCATTGACTAGTCCGTAAAATGGCTGTATTCTCATCCTCTGCCAATGAAGATTTCAAATGCCAGTTTATACTTTTGGGAGAAGTGGAAGCGAGACTATGGTCAAATATTGTGTTACTGCTGTCTTTAATGGGGGACAGAGAGAAGCCTCTTCTATGTAAATAAGGGATATAAGAGCAACAAAGCAATTACAAAGACTTAAGGTCTTGCACAAGGGAAGTACAGAATTGTGAAACTTTAGCATCACTTCCTCTTCTACCTGGCTGACTGAGGGTAAAAGGGTTACCCGTTTCTGCCTGATAACGTATCACACTTCAGCACACCATCATGCTCAGAGTAATCTGAGAACCCTCCAGATCTCATGGAAATCCCTTTATGACATATATAACAGCATAACTCATAGCTGTAGGCCTATGCCTACAACTTCCTTGTTTTAAAGGTGGACTTTGATGTGCAGTGGCTCCCAGTATTGCCCTCTCTGACTGCAGGTTCAGTGTCCATGGCTGGTGACAGCCAGAACTTCATGGTCTACTGTAGTGTGCATCAACAGATGCACACTAAAGGGTACCCATGTGATGGAGGAAAATGTCTTGCTGTGAAAGGAGCCTCTATGGTTTCCCTATCAGCTCTCTGCTATGCTCCATGGGCACTTGTCTTGGCTAATGTTCTTGGCACTGGAGTACATTGCTCTGCAATAAAAGAAGGAGACAGGCAAATGCTGGGATATCATGGGCCATTTGGCTAGGCTAGACACTGTTTCATTAGACTCATAGCATTCTTTAAATGCATAAAATGCTGTGTCCTCTGGGAAAAAAAAAGGAAAGGAAATACCAGCGTATGCCTTCTGAAACTTCTAATCCTGCTTGCACATCTATTCCTAGTAAGTGTGAGACAAGAACCAGAATTTAGCTGTATAATTTAGCTGTATAGTTAGCCTGACCCAGTGTATAGATGATATATTCTCATAGCATTACACTAATACTTCCATTTATCCTTGGTTTTAGGTACCTTGTGCAAAGATGTCAAATGCATTGCCATTTATCTTGCTCTTCATATTCCCAATGCTGCTGTCAGGGGCTTGGTTTCCCAAAACTTTACCCTGTGATGTTAAATCTTCAGAAGATACTGTGACAGTGGACTGCACCGACCGGCGCATTACAGAAGTCCCCAGAGGGATCCCTGGAAACGCTACCAACCTTACCCTGAGTATTAACCATATTCCCCACATCTACCCAACATCCTTTGATCGTCTTGAAAACCTCCAGGAGATTGACTTCAGATGCAACTGTGTACCTGTCAAACTGGGGCCCAAAAATCACGTGTGCACCAGCCCACTGAAAATTGAGAATGGCAGTTTTGCTGCCCTGACAAGACTGAAGTCATTGTATTTGGATGCAAACCAGCTGGCAGAAATACCTCGAGGTCTTCCTGCTACTTTAACCTTGCTGAGCCTGGAAGCAAACCATATCTTTTCTATCCAAAAAGCCAGCTTCTCAGAGCTAGGAAACATAGAGGTATTGTATCTTGGACAGAACTGTTACTATCGCAATCCATGCAATGTTTCCTTTGAAATTGAGGAAACAGCCTTCCTGGAGCTGAAAAAGTTGACAACGCTATCCCTGAAGTCCAACAACATAACACAAGTGCCACCCAATTTGTCACCTACTTTAAAGGAATTGTATATTTACAACAACATGATTCAAGAGATTCAAGAACGGGATTTCAGTGGGCTTCACAACCTAGAAATTCTCGACCTAAGTGGCAATTGCCCACGTTGCTATGATGCTCCATATCCTTGCATTCCCTGTCCTAAGAGCTCGATTCAGATACACTCAAAGGCTTTTGACTCCTTGGAAAATTTAAGGATTTTGCGGCTTCACAGTAACTCTCTTCAGAGCATACCCAGCAGCTGGTTTAAAAACATCAAGAATCTCAAAGAACTTGACCTCTCCCAAAATTTCCTCATGAGGGAGATTGGAGATGCTCAGTTCTTGACATTTCTCCCCAGCCTTGTGCAGCTTGATCTGTCCTTTAACTTTGAGCTGAAGGTGTATTCTCCCTTCTTGAATCTTTCTAAGACATTTTCCTCCCTCTCTAACCTGGAAACCCTGAGGCTCAAGGGTTATGTCTTTAAAGAACTGAGGGCACAAGATCTACGTCCACTGCTCGGTCTTAGGAATCTAACCATGTTGGATCTCGGGACTAATTTTATTAAAGTTGCAGACATGACAGTGTTGGAACAATTCCCAGCTCTTAAGTTCATTGACCTCTCAGTGAATAAAATTTCTCCTTCTTCGGGGAAAAGCAACTTCTATGGATTTTGCTCTAATCCTGGCATTTCAGTCGAGCAATACAACAGGCAAGTACAACAAGAGTTGCATTATTTCAGGTATGATGAGTATGAACGAAGTTGCCGTTCCAAAGACATAGAGGCTTCTTCCTACCAATCTTTAGTTAAGGAAGATTGCCTTAACTATGGAAAAACTCTGGATTTAAGCAGAAACAATGTATTTTTTGTTAACCCCTCAGACTTCCAGGGACTTAGCTCCCTCAAATGTCTCAACTTGTCAGATAATGCAATAAGTCAAACTTTAAATGGAAGTGAATTCTCTTACTTGTCTGAGTTGAAATATCTGGATTTTTCTAACAACAGGGTTGATTTACTTTACCAAACTGCTTTCAAAGAACTAAAACTCTTAGAAATTCTAGATCTGAGCAATAACAAATATTACTTTATGGCAGAAGGTGTTACTCATGTGCTTAGTTTTATGAAAAACCTAGTCCATTTGAGGAAGCTGATGATGAACGAGAATGACATTTCTACCACTATTAATACAGGAATGGAAAGTCAATCTCTTCGAATTTTAGAGTTCAGAGGAAATCGTTTAGATGCTTTATGGATGGATGGCAATGCTAGATATTTATCCTTCTTCAAGAATCTGACCAGCCTGGAAGAACTAGATATTTCCTTCAACTCACTCAGTTTTTTGCCTCATAGTGTGTTTGAAGAAATGCCTTCCAGTCTCAAGATCCTCAACTTAACTAATAATCAACTGAAGAGTTTTATCTGGGGAAACCTCCCCTCTCTGAAGAACCTAGTAACTCTAGACCTGAGCAATAACCTTCTGACTAATGTTCCCCGAGAACTGTCCAATTGCACTTCATCTCTCCAAGAACTGATGCTCCGAAACAATCGCATTCACATGCTAACCAAACATTTTCTCAGAGGAGCCTTTCAATTGAGGTACTTGGACCTCAGCTCAAACAAGATTGAAATAATTAAGAAATCTAGCTTCCCTGAAAATGTCATTAACAACCTGAAGATGCTGCTCTTGCACGGCAATCCTTTTAAGTGTAACTGTGAGGCTGTGTGGTTTGTCTGGTGGATCAATCAGACGCAGGTGACCATTCCTCTTCTGGCCACAGACGTCACTTGTGCTGGCCCAGGGGCACATAAGGGAAGGAGCGTGGTTTTCTTGGATCTGTACACCTGCGAGCTGGACACATCGTATTTGATCCTGTATGCTCTGTCAGCTTCAGCCATCCTTGCCTTAATGGTGTTCACAGTGATGAGCCATCTCTACTTCTGGGATGTGTGGTACAGCTACCATTACTGCACTGCCAGGCTGAAGGGCTATCGGCGCTTGTCTTCTCCAGACGCTTGCTTCGATGCCTTCATTGCCTACGACAGTGAGGACCCAGCTGTGAACGAGTGGGTGCTGCAAGAGCTGGTTGAAAGGCTGGAAAACCAAAAAGCCAGGCAGTTCAATTTATGCCTGGAAGGAAGGGACTGGCTCCCAGGACAGCCCGTCTTTGACAACCTTTCCCAGAGCATTCAGCTGAGCAAAAAGACCATATTTGTGCTGACCAACAGGTATATTAAAAGTGGCCGCTTCAAGACAACATTTTATATGGCTCATCAGCGGCTTCTGGATGAAAAAATGGACGTCATTATCTTGGTATTTCTTGAGAAGGTTTTGCAGAAGTCCCGCTATGTTCGTCTGAGGAAGAGGCTGTGCAGAAGTTCAGTCCTGGAATGGCCAACTAATCCTCAATCTCAGCCCTACTTCTGGCAGTGCCTGAAAAATGCCACAGCTACGAGCAATTCTCTGGCTTATAACAAGCTTCTCCAAGAAACTGTTTAGCTCTACTTTCCTTTTCAATATTGTTATGATGCACTAGATTAAATGATCCTAGACAAAACATCCTGTACTTCATTGGCGGAAACTGTAAGA
Organism: Motacilla alba alba; assembly: GCF_015832195.1. Classification (NCBI taxonomy): domain Eukaryota; kingdom Metazoa; phylum Chordata; class Aves; order Passeriformes; family Motacillidae; genus Motacilla; species Motacilla alba. The sequence goes on from NC_052016.1 coordinate 106,047,722, forward strand.
GCCTGGAAGTTATGCCTCTTTGATGTTATATCCCAAGATAAAGGGCACAATTGCTTTGAAATCCAGTAATTCCAAATTGAAAAGAAAGTGTTGCCAGAACAGATATTTAGTGTACATGCACCTTGCTTTGCACTTTCTGCACAGGAATGGAAGGTGCTAAAATGGGAGGGTATGTAAGATCAGGTTTTGTAGGTCTTGCAGGCTGCTTTTTGAATGGAGAGCAGGGCAGAACAGCACAGGGCAGGTAGAGAAAATTAAGAGACTAGACCAAGAAAGGAAGGGAAAAGAAAAAAAAAGAGAAAGTGGAAAAGGTGCTAAGAAAGGAGGAACATGGGGCCGTACTAGAGCACAGCAGTAGTTCAGACACATTTACTGCTAATTTCCAAATAGATTTCTCACTTTGCCTTTTATCTGCCTCCATTTCGCTTAGCTGGCTCCTCCCTGAAGACTTTAGGGGTCCTCTCTAATGCTGTACTATCAGTTTGAGGACCTTTTCCACCCAAGCCTGGAGTGACCATCCTTTCTTTATCTTGGGTGTTAGCTGCTCTAGCCAGGGCTGGAGCCTGAGGAATACCACCTGTCCCCAGAAGAAAATTTAGACAGAATTTGGAAGTGAAAAGCATATAAGATCAGGTCACACAAGGAAAGCATTCTTCCCACTGTTTCTTTAGCTGTGCTGTGGTTCTTCAGAGAAGCCTTAAGCCCTCTTTCATCTCCTTGTTCCCCAGGCAGGTCCCTCTCCCACAGCAGCTGATGGGGCACTACTAAACACTTGAGGTAGGAATGGGTCTGACTTTAGGGACATCCTGAAGAAGTGAAGAAAAATAAACACCTGTGTCTGTTCCACACTCTGTTTCACAGAACAGACTCATTGAACACATTTCAAGTAAAACCTTTTGTAATGGCAGCCTAAACCTCTGAGCATGACATAGGCAAGTTCTCTGCTTGATGTGATGGTCTGTTTTGGGAGAAGCAGCATATTTTCACCTTGCTGGGTGCTTCTTTCTGCAGCAGTCTGGACAGCTTCTCCCCTCTTGATCAAAACCCTTTTTCTTTTCTGGCAACTAGTCTTGGTGACATCTCTGGCTGATATTGTCATTGTTAACTGCTTTAAACTTGTTTATTTCAGATGCCACTTGCATTTCCACACCTAAGTGTTCTGGCTGATTCTTTCTTTTGGCAACAAGACAGAAAAACAAAGAAACACAAGAAAAGAAACTTTATATAATAATATAACAGATAAGAAGGGTTTTTCTTTCTCATTTTTTTCATGATATTTTTATTGATTGAATACAAAAGTAGGAAAAATATGAGGGCATCATTAAAACCTGGGAGTTTTGGAGTTATATTTTATTTGGAGTGTATTTCTGGTGGTTTTGTTTGTAAACCTAAACAATCTGTATGTCTAAATATAACATGAACTGTAATGTGACTCTCTCCATAAAGTAATACTCGAAAGAGGAACCTCTATCCCACAGTTACTCCCACACCATCTCCCCACAAAATATCTATTTGGAGCAGATCCTCTTTCTCAGCCTCACTGACAAGGGCAGGAACGCCAGGTCACTTAGCCTTTCTGAGGTTGAGAGGAGAGGTATTTTTTCCTCTTCCATTGAGAAGCATGCACAGGATGGGTATGAGATGAGTAACAATGACTATAAATTGATGCAGGTACTAAAGGAGGTGACTAGGAAAGGTATCCTTGATTTGTTGCTTGCTAGCCAGAAGGTCTCATGAGTGAATTGGTGATTGGTGGACATTTGGGACCATGAAGCAGTTGAATTTAAAATATCTAGTGACAGGAGGAAAATAGCCAGCAAAATTCTGAATGTGGGAGGACTAGATTTCAGGCTGCTCAGGGAAATAGTTTGTAAGGCCCCTTGAGAAAATGGTTTTGAAGATGCTGGGATCTACCAGTGTGGTCAAAATTTAAATACCACCTTCTTGGAGCAGGGGAACATGTAATTCCAAAATGCTGGAAGTCAAACTGGTGAGGCAGAAGGCTTGCTTGGCTGACCAGGAATTTTTCTCTGAAGCTAAGGCAGATAAAAGAAAGTGAATGGCCACTGAAAACAAGGTTGGGTGACTTGGGAGGATCCCCAACTGGCAACTAAGCACTACACAATCATTCACTCACTTCTCTTCCCTCCTGATGGGATGGGGAAGATGAATCAGAAAAGAAATGTAGCCCTTGCTGGTTGAAATAAGGACAGTTTAGTAGTTGAAATGAAGTAAAATATAATATTGCAACAACAAAAATAGTAAGAAAAAAAGAAGAGAGAGAGACAGAGGGGGAGAAAGAAAACCCATGAATGACAAGTGATGCACAATTAATAGCTCACCACCTGCTTACTGATGCGCAACCCATCTCCAAAACACAATCAGATCCCTTTCTTTGTTACTCCACCAGTTTATATACTAGGCATGAAATTCTACGGCACATGACATCCCTTTGGCCAGTTCAGGTCAGCTGGCACAGCTGTGCCCCCTCACTCGGGCCCTTCTCTCTGGCAGAGCTTGGAACTTGCTTGCCTGGTTGGTATAGCTGTGTCACATTACAAACTACTGAAGAGTTCTGAGGTTTCTGTACATCAGGGTGTTGTGATGTTATAGCTTGTGATTTGGTGTGAGGTCAGTTAGGAGAAGGAACTATAGATTTTTGGCCAATTTAAAAGTGAACTTCTACAGCTGCATTAACAAGTCTACGTGTCATTCTCCCTTCAAAGGTGAGATCATAGAGACATTTTATGAATAGCTCATCCTAATGCAGGAATTTAAGAGGGATGCAAGGTGCAGTTATTTGAATTGCAACCCAAAAGTAGGATTTTTCTCCATTAACTCTCTGTAGGTGTTTGCATTGAGAACACTTTCAGTAAGGCAAGGTGGCTGCTGCTCCAGCTTACATGTGCAGCAAGTTGGTCTTGAATAACCATGTCACATGGGCATCAAAGTATCTGATGTATTATAAACACCCACTGTGATGACCAAAGAGTGTTCTGCATCAATATCTTTACAGAAATTGTAACAGGCCATGGCTAGATTTGGTATTTTGCCTGTGTGGCCTGGAAAAACCACACATGGAATAGAAGAAGCAGGAAGAGGAAAAAGGAAGAAGAATATTGATGAATTAATTGAATTTTTACCATTCTTTTGGAATTGGTAGAAAAAATGTGCTATTTACATTACTGTTATTAGTATGACACAAAAATAGGAATCACTGAAAGTTGGTAAGAAGCATCTATACTCACAGCACAGATTTATATGACTGTAAAATCCTCTCTGATCTCTTTGATCTCTCTGTTTTTAAGAACTGACATATGAGGAACTTGCAGGTGCCTTCCCTGTGAGAAAAGTTTATATTTGAAGGGACTTCTGAAATCAAAGCAAGTCTGATTTCAACATAGCCTGTTTAGTCTCTTGTTCTGCAATAAAATTGGGATGCTATGTAGCAAACATGATATTCCATAAAGGAACTTTATAACAGCATCTTTAAAAACACACTGTATAGTAGATCACACTGGGGGTCAATAGGCCCTCTAGAACTGTGAATTTAATTTTTGTCTTCTGACTAACCCTGCCTTTTCATTTCCTCAATCTTGTTCTGAAAGTATCTGCCTGTAGAAATTAGCCCTGTGATAGGTGGTTCATTTGAAAAAAAATCAGCCACAGACCAAATTTCTCCATTTACTACAAACAAGATATTCAGATCATTTTGGTTATAATTACTCTCAGTTGCCTCTGGATGAGCTCAACTTCACTGAATGTCTATGGAAGTTATTCTCATTATTTGGGAAGACAGATTTTGTGTCCAAATACAAAAGACATATACATTAATCCATCATTATCTCTTTAAGTATAAGTGATAAAAATAAAGCACAGAGAAGTCAAATAGTTTCTACTAAATCCATATGCTGCTGCTGAAATTAAAAAGGGAATCCAGATATCCAACTTCTAAAAGCAACCTGTGTGCATTCCTTAGTTAATGAGCACTTAGAGGTTATTATACATAGGATTATATAATTAGAAAAATAGTTAAAATGGAGAATCAAATGTGTACCTGATGAGAAATTTTTAATTTGGGTGTGTAATGTATGAGACAGTAGTAAGCCCTATTAAGTTCTGAAAACTAAGGTGGTTAGGGCAGTTTTCTTTGGTGGGACAGTATCTTTGTTCAAGATATTCAGTCCTGAACTACAGAAGTATACCAGAATAGCCACAGATCAAAATCCATGGCCTTATCTCTCTTTGTTTTCTTTCCTTTATTGTTTCTGCATACTGCTAAGGGCAACATTTTGAGCAAAAGCATATCTAGGTAACTTGAGGGTTTTTTTAAAGAGAAACTCCCGTAAAATCAAAACCATCGTTGCAGATGAGAATTCAGAAACATATGAGGAAATAAATTTTCTGTCTTTTTCTAGCAATGACATTATTAAAAGAGTGATAATAAATTTACATAATTCTGGAAAAGCTGGCAAGCTGTAAAATGGAAGGTTTCCACTTTTAGTTTCTAAATATTTTTTTCTGAATATTTTCTTTCATTTTACAAGCTAAGTTCTAGTCACACCATCTTAGCTATGTGGTTTATCTATGTCATACTCCCTACAGTAATATCTGCAGCTCTGGTATCATATATCTTATCAGTATTTCATTAAGATTCCGCAAAAGTGAGAAGGTCTGAAAGTATGTGTTGCCTAAAAACACACATGTCCAGTCTTGTATTTTCCAACAGACAGAGTAGTTTTCAATTAAAAAGCAAAGCTGTAAATAAGTCCTTTGTAAATATGCCTTCTTTGTGTGACATAATGTTTTATGGTTTTGCTTTGCTAATTGAAGAAATAATTTAAATCTAATTTCTAACTGATCTCCCACAGTGACAAATGGTTTTCAGTGCAGAACACAGGAAAATTTCCTGAAACATAGAACAAGAAAAGTTTTAGTTTATATTCTTATTGGCTGGTTTCCAGATTATTCTTTGCCATAATTTACCCACAATATTTGAGGTCCACAAGTCCATATGGAAGGATTATATTCATACAAGATTATGCTGTTAAGAACTGCAGCTGAATCCTGCATTCTGTACTTGATAAAATTTCTTAACCTAATTACCTTGATCTAAGACTTACTTTTAGTTCTAGTATTAACTTAGGAAAAACAATCACTAATCCATGTTCTTGCTTGTCTATCCTGAACTTCTATTCATGGTGCAAAAGAAAGAACTGCCAAAGAAAGAATTTTATTGACCCTTGCTCCTTTGGAAAAAGAAATGTCAAAGTCCTTCCATACTTCCCTGTAGCTTCTCACTTTGCCTGTTCCTGTCAGAAGTTCCACGGCATCTCTGTGACAGAGTGTGTTTTAGTGTCTTAAATCGTACCTCAGGCAGCACTGGCATCAGCTCATCAAAATCCCAGAGCTTGACTATTTGTCTTTGAAAATCAACCAGAAATTTGGGCTGCTGCAAGAAGCAGAAGTGATGTATAGCCTGCACCTAATGCCATAAAATGTATACACCAGTGTGTCAAAGAGGTGATGAAAAAGGGAGCAGAAGCTAGTGGCTTTAGCTTCCATCCCTGTAACATCAAGAAACCACCTTTTCTGTTGTTTTACCCTGGATATCTTTTGCAATTCCACACAAGACCCATTCTAGCATCTGGTACGAGAAAAGAAGAAGCTCCTCATGTGGGTGACCATTTTGGATTTTGGTTTTGATGTGCACCTCAGCTGGATCTGAAAAGTGAGAGGGAAGAGTGAGGATGTTGGCATGGATTGTAGGTTGGCATGTGGACTCAGCCCAGTGATCTCTGGGAGAGGGAAACACTAAATTTTGAAGGATAACTCAAAGTTTTGTAAAGGTTGACAACTAGCTCCAAAGAAAGAGGAACCTAAGAGCACAAAAGAAACATAATTTCTCAAAGCTGCATTCTATTGTTAGGAACAAAGAAAATTAATTGACAATTCCAGTCTGGCACTGTTCTTAAAATTTTTCTTGTATTAGTAATTTTATACACAATAAGTGATTACTAATGTAAAATGAAAAAAAAATTAATTCTCTTGGACTGGTCAGTTCTTCTTTTCAAAAAGAAAAATAAAAGCTCTCCTTTTCTAGTGTCTCATGGAAAGCCACTTCAAACTAGTGTGGGTGATAACAGAACTGGAGGACCAGCAAGGGAGAAGAGCAGATGCTCCAATTGCCCACTCTGTGGGCAGCTAGCCTGCAAGCCAAAATTGAGAAAGAGATGCTCAGTGTGTCAAAATCCAAATCCTGCCACAAGCGGCTCCCTCTTAACAGGGAGGAGCCAGGCCCAGGGAGTTCCAGGGGAGATGCCCTTCCTTCAGTATGATCCTGCATCGAGGGCTGGGTTCCAGAAAAGGGTAGTGTCAATGCCTCCACCTTGTCCACCTCTCCAGTTTAGACTTTCCTTTCATGAGACAACCTGATGCAGACTCACAAATGCTCTCTAATGTTGTTTCCTTGGGAAAAATAAATCTCACAGCTTTGGCTTCCAGGCTCAATCATGTTCTCATACCTACCTACACATTTTTTTTCTGATTCTGCTACAGGGCAGAGGGCTCAGACAGGACTTTAAAGGCAAACTTGGCATAATGGAGCCTAAGCCTCATTGGCAATCCTCCTAACTAATTCTCTTGGTCTGGAGGTAGAGCTGACATTTCACTAAGTGTAAGCTTGAGAAGGATGACCAGAGACAGTGATTGAAGGACAAGGGAAATTCTCCAGACCCAAAGACCACTTAAATGAAAGATAAACTAATCAGGATAGCACACAAAGAGAACTTAATAGCTTATTGCCTTGTGAATTTTTTAGGGTTTTTTCCTCTAATTTCTGAGTCTTCCTCTAAGTATCCTTAACTCTGATCTTTTGTGATTTATTATATACTAAATATTGTTCAGGGGAAAAAATAGTCTAAAATTGTATTAACTCCTGTTCATAAATTCCTGATAACTAAAATAATTTATAACTTCTGTCTCCTTCTCTCCCTCTCCCTTTGTGTCTTGTCTCTCCATGGCAATATGTTGTCATGCCTAAGCAGAGCACAGTAGCTGTTGCATCGTAGTTATACAATGCAACTGTTTCTCAGAATATGAAAATTTCTTGTAGTGTAAATGAATGGAAAATGCATGTTGGCCTAATGAAACATTACAAATTGTAGCATGAGGTGAAGGGATTGGGTGAACCCTTGGCAAATTTTCAGATGTCAGCAGCCTGAGTGGTGCAGTTTGTGCTCCTGAAAACAGGATTCATCCAGAAGGACCTGGGCAGGCTCAAGAAATGGGCCCATGGGAATATCTTGATGTTTAGTAAGACCAAGTGCAAGGTGCTGCATCAGGTCAGGGCAACCCTCAGTACCAACATAGGCTGGGGGATAAACAGATGGGGAGCAGCCCTGCCAAGAAGGACTTGGGGGTGCTGGTGGATGAGAGCCTTGACATGACCTGGCCATGCAGACTTGTGTCGTTCATCCCAGCTAGGTGGTGACAGGAAGCAACAGTCCCCTCTCTCTCAAACTCCGCTGATTCCCAGATGCCAGGGAGGCACAGAGCAAAACAAAAGACAGCAGCACGGTTCCTGGGATAACTTTATATGATGGTAACACTTCCCCTTCAGCGTCCCAGCGTCCCCGAACTCAGGGCAGACAAAGCTTATGAACATGGGGAAGGCTGAGGGGAGGATACAATCTTCAACTAATCAGAACTAGAGATAAAATACAAGGCAGGCATATAAACAACAACCAATGAAGAATCCCAAGAGAAAAGAACAGTTTCAGTGAACTAATGAAGTTTAAAGAAATACAAAACTGACAGGGAAGTTTCTCGAGAGAAGGCAGGTTTTAGGGAGAGATTGGCATTTCATGAAAGGAGGAGTAAAGAAAGTTCTGGGAAAAGGGGCAGAGACCAAAAGACAGCACAAGAAAATTACAAATCAAACAATAATCATACTAATAAAACAAAAAACACACCACAACAGACTTGTGTTGCCACTTATCATAGTACGAGCTGGCTTGTGCTTGGCAAACTAACCAGCCCTTGACTGACTGACAGGGGCTTTGCCCGATCACATCTCTCCCAAGGCTGCAGACATTCCACCGGCCAGAACCTGAAGGGGCACAGATATCAGACCAATGAAAATATCCAGACTGGGCTTTTCAAATGCCCTTTATAAGGAAGGGCTTGAGAATAAACTCTCTCTGTTGCCATGTGCACACTGGGGTGAGTGGTCTCTTTGTCTCCAACCCACTGCCCCCCAGGCTGACGTTACAGACTTTCAGCCCAGAAAACCAAACACATCCTGTGCTGTATCCAAAGCAGCGTGGCCAGCAGGGTGAGGGAGGGGATTCTGTCCCTCTGCTCCACTCTGGTGTGACCCCACCCAGAGCACTGCATCCAACTCTGGGATCCCCAGCACAGGAAGGACCTGTTAGAGCAAGTCCAGAGGAGGCCACCAAGACAATCAGAGGGATGGAGCACCTCTCCTATGAGGAAATGCTGAAAGAACTGGGATTTTTCAGCCTGGAGAAGAGAAGGCTTTGGGGTGACCTAAATGTGACCTTTGAGGATCTGAAAGGAGCCTACAAGAAAGATGAAGAGGAACTTTTTACAAGGGTGTGTAGTAACAGGACAAGGGAGAGTGTTCTCAAACTGTAAGAGGGTAGGTTTAGATTAGATAATAAGAAGAAATCCTTTCTGTGAGGGTGGTGAGACACTAAACCAGGTTTCCCAGAGGAGTTGTGGTTGCCCCATCCCTAGAAGTGTTCAAGGCCAGATGGGATGAGGCCCTGAGGAACTTGGTCTAGGGGAAGGTGTCCCTGCCCATGGCAGGGGGTTGGAACTATTTCATCTATAAGGCCCTTTCCAACTCAAGCCATTCTATTCTGTGATTGGAAGATTGGAATCTGAGATTGATGTGTTAAGTTCTTGAGGAAGAGTATTTTTGAGACAGTTCTTCCTGAATCCTCACATTCCAGTCGGCTCATCACCACAAACCTGCCCACCCATCGCTTGGACATAGCCATTTTACTTCTTATTTTTCATAACACATTTTATTGTTCTCCTCCCTTATTTCACTTTCACTTTGTATTTTATGAGGGAACTTTTTCTGCAGAGCAAACAAGCTGACTCAACATTGATCTCAAATGGCAATATTCTCTTTAGTCATTGTGTTTTATTCTCATTGTAGATGACAAAATAGCTCATGCTAGCTATCCAGTATGAGATACTTTGTGTGCATGTGCATTAAATAAAAGCACATCCAGGAAACACTTCATGTCAGTCAGTGATGTTTATGACACACTGTATTGCATATTGCATATTCAGACACATTTCTTCATCTAACTCCAGTAAAATCACTGCATTACCTGCCAGGATTTCTTTCTTGTTTCTGCAAGTAAACAGTTATCTTCTTTAGCACAAATTCATATTTAATTTTTTTTCCTTAATTATGTAAGTGGTTTGAGTAATTTTTCATTTGCATGGTTATGTATCACAGTGTTGTGTAGGAATACATGTGCTAGAGAATTGCATTATGTTTCAGGTTTGTTGCTGCATCTGATCCAGCTGTTAGTGTAAATAAATTTTGAATTATCAGTGTAGAGAAATTCATAACATTTTCATCATTTAAACTTCTCCTTCAGGCCAATTTTTAACCTACTGGAGAGGATTTGAAGGTTTTTAACAGCTAATGCCAACACTTTCTACATGTTCTATTCATGTGAAGCTGTTTGCCCTGAAGTAAATGATCCAAGTGCAATCTAATTTCACCTTGGTCATTTTAATACAGACTATGAGCACACTGCTTGATCTGTACTACATGATTAATACCTCATTTTAGTGTGTGAAAAGTAGAATCAACAAACTTTGACTTCAAGTCAGGCCATGGGAGGACTAAAGAAAGAGTGCCCCTAAAAGCATGACGTTTTTAGAGGATTTCAGTAGTTTTGAGAAAATTTAGATTTTGATACTGGACTGAAATTGGCACATTAAATGCAAAGAATGTCACCAGGAGATGTCTTCAGCATATGTATAGATTATATGCAGTTTTCTCAAGTTTGAAAAAGTTGAAGTAATTACATTTTAATGGCAATGATTAATGGAGACAGTACTGAGAGGCCTTCCACCTACTTTACCTGATTAGGTCTCATGCCCATCAGCATCTTTTCCATTACAACACCTTCTCAGTCTTGAAGGAAACTAGTGGGGGTTAGAACTGGGACTTTAGTGAACTCTATGGAAAATATCTTCCTGCAGAACTTAGGGCTGTCCTGCTGTCACCAGCCTGACCATGTTGTTACTGTCTCCCAGTAACCTGGCCTGGGTGTGAGCCTCCCTACCCGTATCTCTACAGCACCTTGATCTAAGTGCATCAATTACACTTCTCCACTTGAACTTTGCTCTGGAAAATCTCTGTTCAAATACATCCTTAAAAAAGAAGACTTTAATTCTGACTCCACAAAATACCTGCTGTATGCTTTCAAAAACTGCCAGAGCTGTGAGTGAATCCCTTCTGCATCTGATTTCCTCAGGCAGGTAGGTCATAGCCTCTGGAGAGGTTGTACAGAGTTCATCTCCTCTGGAAGAGCAGGATTTATTTTTCATTTACCAGAGGCAAATCCAGTCATGGTATTGAAACCATTCTCAACACTTAGAATCCCTAAAATCATTGTATGTAGAGGAAGTCATCATTTTGTTATATGTCTAAGAGCAAACGAAAGAATGTACAAACTTCTATTCACTCTTAGGAGTGAATGCTGAATGTTCTCGATAAAGGTGCAAGCTTTAGAAAAGCTGACATGTCTGTTTTTGTGTAATTTAATAACCTCACAGATCTATCACTGAAAGAAAATTAGATATTTGCACAAAGAAAACTGTATTTTTCCTTAAATATATGAGGAAAAGGCAAGTTGACAGATTACCTTTCCAGCTGAAAGTAGAGAACCAAGTATCGCAACATCACTAGCGTGTTCTGATCAGAGTTCCTGCAGTCAGTTCTCCTCTGTTAGCAGAGATGATGCTGGAAACAGGTCTTCAATCACATTAGTGACATTGTGGGTAGGATTTCATAGCAATGAGCTTGGGGCAGACATTAGGTCTGATACAGAGCAGTTCTGTACACAGTATTCCTCTTTAACTACAGGTTTAAGCTTTTTTTTTTTTTTTTTTTTTTTTAAAAAGCTATCACAGGTTTAAGCTTTTTAAATACAGCATTATGTCTTCTCCTTTGCAGACCAATCATGCACCTCTGCACTTGATTTCAATTTTTCATCCTTCTCCTCTCTCCAACACTACAAAATTATAAAGTAATTTGCTCCCGTTTCTTGGTTTTTGATGCCATCTTCCTTTTAATCTTTTTTTTTTCTGCTGAATTCAGGCATTTTCCAGTCACATACCCTTAAAAAATCCCAACCAAAAAACCAATAAAAAAATTACAAAACAAAACCAAAAGCTAACCCAACAAAAAACTTGTCCCCTTATTTATTCAGGTAGCTTGATACAGTTAGGCTTTAATAAGTCTATTTGGTTTGCTGCCTAGGACAGCTGGAAAATGAGATTTTGACATAAAGTCCTTGTCATCAGCCATTTTGATATATTGGGAAATATTTATTGAAGGCAGGTTTTATATATTCTAAAGTGTTGAGGAGATCAAATACTTAAACATGATTTCCATGGACATGATGTTTGCTGCAGGAACATGGGATAGATTTTCAGTCACCCTACTCCAGTTATTGAGGCTGCAAGTAAGTGGCATACATGTTTATTCCTTTTCCAACAATATTGGAATATTTCACTATTGGTTTAGATATTTTTAAAATATGTAACAGCATTTAAAAGGTATGAACAGAACAAGTCTAAGTTTTGAAACAGTATTTTTCTTTTTTTTATTAAACAGATACTGCCAAAAGGAGAAGGACAAGTATTCAGCTTCCCATGCATTGCTGCTAACATTTCCATCCCTTTTTTTTGCAATGCCTTGAGGGAACAATTCAAATAACAGGAACAGAGACAGCAAAGGGCAGCAAAGAAGTGTGCAACATTAATCTCAACTGAATTCTAATAAAGTCAATAGTAATTTCTCTGTGACTACAATGGCTTTGAATCAAGTCCTCAGGGATAGCTTTGTAAAGTAATGTAGGTGCCAGCATTTTTGTAGATCCCACCTGATACCTATCTGCATGTTTAGACAGATGAATGTAGTGAAATTCTGCGCTATCAGATATCCTTATATCTCAGACAAGGTCAAGTCTATCTGCTACTGCAGTCTGTGTTACAACTTTCTGAAGCTGTTGGGCAGCACCACTTTATATAAAGTGATTATGAGAAGTCGTTAAATTCTTCCCTGAAAGTCAGAAGGCAAACAGTACTCTTTAACCACCCATCACTATTTTTACATGAAAGGCAAAGGCAAGTCAGGAATTTCAAAGCACTTGGAAATACAAATTTTGCTGAGCATGGTCCTCCACAGGCAGGTGTCTCTGCATGTGTGAGTGCGAGATGGTGTGGGGAGGAAGAGCAGGGTGGTGTGAGAAAGCTTGTAGAAGAAGCCTACAAAAGCAGCAAGGGCAGCATTGTGGGATGGGAAAAGAGTCAGAGTCTTTGCAGTTCCTGGCCAAGAGAACTCCTTGGCCAGGAACTCCTTTCCTCCTTGTACTGAGAAAATAAAAATATTTACTGTGACTGAGACAACCTTTGTTGTTGGACAAGAAAAGAATAACTTGTCCATTCTTATGAACAAAAGCTTGAGCTTGCAGAGCAATCAGAGTAAGAATAATGCTGGACTCAAACCTCTGGTTCTCCAGTTATCTGGAGTAATCTACAAAACTTTAATCTCTGGCTGGCTGTTTGGATTAAGAATTGCATGCAGTGTTCCAATGTAGTGTCTGTTTGTCTCATCCATTCCTTTTCTAGCAGCTGCTGTGTCTTTATCTGTGATACAGTTACAGTACACTTTACTTTTTTTCTGAGTCACTTATTGCTATTTTCTTTTAGTGTTGGTGTTCTTTGTACAGTTAATCTGTCCAATTCCTAGATCTTCACTGAAGCATTTGCTTTCAAGATCATTTAGACACACACTGCCTTCAATGTGTTCCAAACATCTGCATTTGAACGGAGGACATGGAGGCATGTTCTGAGAGCCACACTTTGGTCTGTAGTATAGTCATCTCTTCATGGCAACTCCACAGCCATATCCTGAAGGCATTAGGAGGAGTGAAGATTTTGGTACACACTACCTCTGCACCCCACTGAGTTCCCACTGTGAGGACCTCTGGAACTGCAGGCAGGGATGATTGGTGCCCTCCAGCAGGTCCCCAGAGCTAGAAGAGAAAAGTACATGATACATTATGAAGCACGCCTCTTCCTGGCTGTAGGGACAGCCTGGGACACATATGGTCTAGACTATTGAGGATGAAAATTTGTTTAAGGTGCTGCAGGCCAGGTACTGCTTTGGTACTTGATGACATTCTTTGCTTCAGGTGTCTCGGCCCTTGCTTGGCATCCTCCTGTGAGTTAGTGAGATGCCATTGTTTGGATGTCATTGTCTCCTACTGTGATACAGTGGGAGCAGTTGCTCAGTATGCTCAGTCCATTTTTGGAGGACGTTATATTGGCAGTATCTTTGTCCTTTTTTGTAGGGAGGGACAGTCCTCAAAGCTTTTGTCTAGTAATTTGGAAGGCTGGAGCTGACAGTATCCTTTCAATATTCTGGTACAGTGTTTTCTGCACAGTGTTTTCTGGCTTTCCATACTTGTTTCATATCATTTTAATTCCTTTTTTTTATTGTAATAATGTCAATGTCTGACAGTGGGATTTTGCATGAGTGTATGGTTGACAGGAGAGTTTCATTAGCTCATTTATGCAAGTTCCCATTTACTTTAACTGTTCAAGCAGAACCTTGGCATAAAACTTTGATGAGGTTCATGATTTTTGTTGGCATGCAATAGACCTTCAAGATGTTCCAAAGTGAATTGCATTGGCATCTGTCAAATGCTTCCATAAGCCCAGATAAATTTAAGGCTCTAAATACTGTTTGAAATCTGCCTCTAATTGAACTAAGCTCCACAATTTCTGGATTTTAAATCTGCTGTCAGTTTTTTTCTTTATTTAAAACCTGCCATATTTAAGGGCATGCAATGTCTGCACTGTTTGGGCTATCATTTCTTGTTTCATCTCATAGCTCATGTCCATGAAACCCAGGATCACTTGTAAATTGCAGATGTATGGGTCACATGAGGCATTTCCTGCTTTAGCCTGGCATATGCTTTTCCCAATCCAAATGATGAGTACTTATCAAAATAGGGAAGAGAAGACAATCTCAGAAATATTATTTAATGACATCTTATTTTGTAGCAGAATTTGCAATACTAACCTCAAACCCAGAAAAAAAAATGCAGAAGTCAGCTCAAGATAAAAATCTCCTACATTCCTTTTTATTTTCTGCTTAAAGCACTGCTGCTGTGACACTCGTGTTGCCATAAACGTGCCCCTCACATAAGGCAATCCTTAAACCCATTTTCATCTAACTGTAGCTCATGTTCAAACCTGTCTGATTACATCAGCAACACACAATATTTTTAATAGTATGAAAATACTGTCCTGTGCCCATGGAAAGCAGGTAAGTGCTAAGACTCCTCCCTGAGAGTGCAAATACAGTGGAACAGCTTTGAGATTCTGTTTCAATGTGACTTCTCTAATGTTTTCTGAACTGAAAATGTATGGGAGTGAGCCTGGTTACTATAGCAGCTGAGTATTTGCTAAAGTATTCAGAATTTCTAACTGCATATCAGGTTAATGAACCTTGTTCAGTAAGCTAGAAGATGCTGAAGATAAAAATTTGAATTAGTGAAAACATTTTGTTGTGGCAATTTCGAAATTAAACATTTTAATTTTTCATCTTGAAAATGTTTGTACAGAATGGGAAAGTAAACAACTCCCACTGCTGTTACCGATCCAGTAAATATGTCATATTAGATCACTGAGTACAAAGCAGAGAAGAAGTAGCTGCTCAGGAAAAATTCAGAATATTCTGTACCCTTCGCTTCTGAGAGCTGAGTGTTGTCATATCCATGTGCGGAGGTGGGAACTACATTCCTGTCCCCACAACTCAACTATCTCATCAGCTCTGTTACTGACTTCAAATGCTGAGCCTGCACTGAAATAAGGGAAAGTGCATCTTCTGCCTCTGTTAAGCAGCAAGTTTGAATCAGTCAGAATTCCTTTTGGTGACAAAAAATCAACTGCTCAAAGAGTTAAGTCTGCCCTTCTACATGAATAACTTCTTGTATGTTAATGATTTCTTTTAGGCAACTGTCATTCTTCTTTTAGGAAAAATAAAAGTGCACCATTCCACAAAGAAAAGCACAACTCACTCTTTGCCATCCACATGGAGCTAGAGTCACTGAGTGTGACAAACCACCCCAGGAGGGATTTGCACAGAACAACTCTTCCTCCTGTAGACAGCTCTGTGACTGTCAGACGGGAAGGATGCTGTAGCCAGGGAAAAAAAAAAAAAAAAAAGATGAAAATAAAAGTCTACCACCACACTGCTTTTCTAAAATGCAGTCAAAGTGTAGCAAGTGCATAGAAGCAAAGAGACAAAAACCTGACACTGCAGAGATTCTTGCTCCCTGATAGCCTTGGAGAGGAGTTCATCAGAGATGGTCTGTCAGCTGAGGAAATGTGCATCCCTGCACAAGATTTCTTTCATTCGAAATCTGAGATGTCAGAGGCGCGTTTGAGAGTGGGGAGAGATTAATTTGGGTCTCTTTGCTGAATTTGGTGCTAACATTACATCTGCAGTTTAAATGCCCACTCAGTATGCTGCTCCCTCTGAAAAGTAAATTTATGTACCTTGAAAATACTTGCAAGTATTCAAGTCCAAAGAGTGATTCTTTAAATCATCTCAGGTTCCTCTGATCTACCAAAAGATTAGAAATATTAATATTGTTTGAAATACTACTCAGTTCTGTCTGGCAATAGAAAGAGCTACAATTTATGTTACAAAACTTTTTACACAAAGTTGCATTTTCTATCTCTTTAACAAAATTTAAATATTTGAATTTTTAATGTTTATCATGCTGTTATCTGATGAAGTCTAACTCTCAGACTTTAAACTTCTGATTTCAATCTGGACAAACCCAAGGACTCAGAATGTATGCCAGTATTCCAGGTGTTTCTAATCATGGTGTGAACAACTATCACAGAATAATTTTACTCTGTTTCCATCAAAGCAGGTAACATGATGTGGAAGTCCCTTGGTAGCTACAGTTCCAGAAGGTTTTGCACTCTCTTAAACATTTGAAGCAAGTCTTATTAGCGACTGATGTCCAGTTCAGCTAAATAACATGCCATGTCCTTGAAAACAAAGGAATAATGTAAACCTTAAAATATTCCACTGGAGACAATACCTTAATTACTGCTCTGCTTCACCAATTTATGTCCAGCAGATAGACACCATTCCTCAGATTGGACATGCTACATACAGCTGAACATTTTTAGGATAAAAAGCCCCCAATATGCCCATTTCTTGTCACAGGTTATATCTGCAACAGCATATTTTTTAGATATAAAGCAACTAAAATTGAAAGCAACTCTCCCCCTCCTCTGACTGGCTGTGCTTTGGTT
This sequence comes from Motacilla alba alba, assembly GCF_015832195.1. Lineage (NCBI taxonomy): Eukaryota > Metazoa > Chordata > Aves > Passeriformes > Motacillidae > Motacilla > Motacilla alba. Next base: position 106,064,348 of record NC_052016.1, read on the forward strand.
CATCATGTGGAATAATCTTGAAACACATCCTCTGGTTTCCTCTTAGCTGAAATGAAGCTGGAAGACAATATGCAGAAGCATAGCTAATGCCCATTCATTCAGTCTAAGGACCAGACTATGACATCTCTCTAAAGTAAATTACTCTGAAAAGCACATATTTTTTCTTGAATCAGACTGTGCCAATGCCACTGATCAGTCAGTATAAGCAATGTTACATACTGCCCTCAAAACCAGCCCAGGATAATATTTGTTCCTTTAATGCCATTTCTTTAACCTTGGGAGAGAAAAACTTATTAAACCCATAAACAACTAGAATCCATGATATTTATAAAGTAGCTACGTTTTTCTTGTGACCTTTTCATGCTTTGTATAATTAAAATGCATGCTTTGTATAATTAAAAATTATCTAGAATGTGATAATTAGCCCTATAGAACAAAATTATCATATGACAGGTTTTATTAATGGGCCATTCATCTAGCTGTTCTCTCTTGATAAAATCTGATAAAATGATATCAAGAGAGCTGTTCTCTCTTGATAAAATCTGATAAAATTTTTCCCTTGAAATAAAATGTCTGCATCCAAGCCTATCTGTTCTGCTTGCTCTTCATGATCCTCACGGACCAGAAATCTTTTATTACCCCAGAAAACTACCATGTACTTTAGAAGCAGAAATCATCAGTTTCGTCATAGTCTTCAATGAAGCTTGAAGGTTTTAACAGTAATTGAAAATAAATGATAATGCAGTCACTTTGATGTTTGCCTATATTCATACCAAAGCAGTTTCTGATGACGTCTTTCAGAAGTTCACAAATCCTAAAGAATGCAATGTGTCAAGTCATTCCTATCTCATTCGTTTGTCCTTTTTTTTTCTTCATCTTAACAGGATTAGGAAAATTATATCTTAGTAACAAGCTCCACAAAGTATCAGGGGTTTTCATCTTTCATTGCAGCACTAGGACTAAATGTTAACAGTGCTGTTCCCCTACCAGGAGTTTGCTCTGACAATTCTATTTACAGAACATTTATATTCTATTTATTGCTCTTACAGAACTGTATGAGCAAGAACTGCTACTAAAGCAATCCTCAGGGAAAGAAATTTGATTCAGGAGATGGGGCTTTTGCAGGTCTCACTGATTGAGCCATTCTTTCTTCTTCAGCAGCTTTATCAGAGCATCTCTCCATCTGCTCTCCTCAGGAACCGAATTTTACCTTTGCCTAACTGTATAAAGACCAGACATAGATGGGATTTAAATATACTTTTTAATATGGAATATCTTCATTCAAGCAGACATTATCTGAGGTGGTATAATGCTCATTTTGTATGTGAGCCCTGTATGGGTAACACCTCCATCCAAACACTTGGTAGATTTGCAAAACCTTTAACAAATTAAACACTTGAATCATTACCAGCCCTTCCCCAACTGTTGTTTCTGCCATCTGGATTCATAGCTTGCCCCAGTGAACTGTTTTACAACTTACATTTAATTATTTCGGGAAAGAAACGGCTTTTGAAAAATTCTTGCTGAGTTTGACCTTTTTGCATAAAGTTATCTTTAAATTTTGAGGAAAAAAATTAGGCTGATAGTATCTAAACCTTGCATAGTCTTTTTCTTCTCTAGTATTTCAAAACTACTAAGTCTCCCATGGTATGTTTGAAGATCTATCTGAAAATATCTCAAAAACTGTTTCCCTAAAATAGCTTTTTCTTTCCTGGCATAAACTTTATAAAACAATCTTAACTTCATTATTTTTCAAAATGTTAATCATCTCACAGAAATTAATTTGCAAGGGGTCACATTGAGGACAAGATAGGACTGCTCTGTTAGACTGCCTTGGTGAAAACATGACTATTTGACCCTTTCAGGTACCCCTTCAGGTACCCTTTCAGCTAGGATAAATCATGGACTATTTATTTTAAGTGCACTCAGACCCTGACCTAGAAAAGCACTGAATCTGAGTTTCAAAAGCCTCACATTCATTAACTCAGAGCAGTTAATAAGCTTTGGGGAAAATTCGTGATTGAATTTCTCTATCAATTACAGCAGTCAGGTTGTGAATGGCCATAAATTCCACCTGTGTGATTTCAAATATTAAATCTGTCTATCAAACAGTATATTGGGTTTTACTTTTAGTTTTGCAGTACAAAAGAATTCAAAATCTAGAACTACTCAAGTGAGCTACAATAGGCAGGACTCACATCTCAGTTACCATTTACTGAAAAGATCCCTTTCCTGAATGTTTCTAGCTTGTGTTGGAATGCATCTTCTACATGTAGAGACAGCCATCTAAGCAATAATCCTCCTGAGGTATCAGTGTTCTAAGGAAACTGCTTTAAGGTTTTATGGATCAACAGATATGGGAAAGACATGCATTTTTAAGGAATATCCACAACCTAACACTGGCATATCCCACATTAAACAGGTAACAATCCCCACTGAAGCATACTTACTATGCTAGGTGTGAGCACCAACAAAGTGAAAGCATTTGCCTTAACACCCTTCAGTGCACTAACTTGTGTGAGGCCAAATGAGCATAATTTTGGCCTTATCACAGCTGCTGATGCTTCTGGAGATTCTTGGTTCACTTCACTGATAAGGTTTGGCAGGATTTCAGAGATTGATGCAGGATGTGCTGTTGAAATAGGATATCTTCTGTATCTGGAGCTGAGTTTCAGCATGCTAAGAGAGCCGGTCAACCTGCAGGGCTTGAAGAAACATTTAGTGAAAAGGCAAATGGACAAAATTATGACTTCATCAGATGTACAAAGCCTGCTACCCCCTTTATACCACAGGCAACAACAACCACCTGAACAACAGCCCTGGGGGTCCTACAGGATAGGCTATTGCACTTGGAGGAGAACACGATCCACGTGCAGTTGAGCTGAGCAGTGCAGGCCTGTGCTGAGCCCTGCTGTACTACACATGGCTTGGCTTTAGGGCTGTGCCTCATGCCTTACCCTACAATAAATGCAGCCAACCCGTCAAACCAAAGAGTCTATAGGCAGCACCTGTTTGTCACCAGCCATGCTGAAAGAACGTGCCTGACTTTATCTTGAAGTGAAGAAGCATGTTTTCCTACAAACATTCTCTTTTTTTTTCCACAGTAAATATGACAGCTAGAGTTGCTTTGCTTCTAAGAAAATCCTATTAAAATTCTGAAGATGACTGCTGGTGGACCTCACCGCAGATGGAAAATCTGAGTAGGGTGCATGGCATGGCCAGAGCTCTATCTTACATTGTATCACTGGGGGTTCCCAGCATCAGAGGGAGCATAAGATAAGACATACTGCTATCCCTTTTGTGGGATATTAATAACATGGTTAACTTTCCTGATAGCACTTTTGCCTTTCTTCCTAGGATCAAAAGACAACCAGCAGCTCCTGATACCAAACAGAAACTATCTGATCTGGTCTGCACAGATTCATAGGACTTCCTACTTACCGTTATTAGCATTATTTTGACAGAAATCACAAACTATTTTCTGGGATGCCCTCTATACCTACTGCTCCTGCCCAGCAAAAGGCCTGGCTGTGTGCATGTCTGTGGCCATGGCCACAGAAAATACTCCAGATGACTCAGGTATTGTGCAGGACACGCAAGAGGCAGCGCTGACTGACCAGAAGGCACCATGCTCCACCCATCTGCAATCTGGCCAGGAGGGAAGGGGAAGAAATGAGTCCTGCTGTGCCCAGAGGGAAGATCCTGGGGCCCAGATAAAGCTGACCAACAGCTGGGTACAGCGTGTCCAGGCAAAAGAAAAGCAATTCTTGTCTGCATGTTTGGGACAGCACAGACAGATACTGCTTACAAGATATGCAGAGAAGGGCATACTCTTAAGCTTCAAAGAGATTTCTGCTTTTAAAAGACTGTTTACTGCTAATGTTTAGGACATTTTTTGTCTCATTCCAAGTGACCCAGGAGTACTTGTGAGGTCTCTCTATGCTTTGCCTTAATCATTTGGGCAATGTAGATAATGAGAATTGCTTCGCAAATCATTTTGTATCTGTAAAGTGCTCTGAGATAATGAAATGAGGGAGCCTCATCTTGCAAAGAGGAGATCTGTCAGGATCTCCCAGAACAGTGCCCAGTTAACATTCAAGCAAGTGAGATATTGCTATTGAACATTTCAGGTGATTACAGCTTTCTCACAGTGGCTGCAAGCAATTATTGGGAACATTTTCCCAGATTTTCTCTCCCTGCCGGCTTTGGTACTCAGCCAGATCAGTTTTTGTTTGTCTCTCTTCCCTTAGTGAAACTATCCTGGATGTTGGCTTACTGATACCCAGGCATAAAAATAGCTAATTACTTCCATCCCACCTGAGGGGAATCCTCCAAGGAAGCTGGGCATTTAAGCCCCAAAATACAATGATCTCTAAGGCTACAGCCTTATTTTGTAAGTATCTACCTATGGGAGATAACTCACAGTCTTCATCCAGCTTTCTCTTACTGGGCATAGGACAGAGAATGGCAACTTAAGGTGGACTTCAACTCAGGCAGCACATTGAGAGGAGGCACCCTCATGCCAAGCAGTAGGAGATGTAGCTTGTGAGACAGGCAAGCTGCAATCCTATCCACCTCCTGCCATTTATGCATCTAGCCACCAGTCTGAGCAGAGGTTGGGGTGTTTATGTCCACTGAGCTGAATACAATAGGATTGATCCTTCTCCTCAATATCACTGGCAAAAATCAATTAAAATTTTCTTTTTCTGATTTTCTGATTAGAGGGTTGGATTATGGTTATTGAATTGCAGTTAGTCACTCCAGAGTTTTTGATGGGGTTTTTCTGGTTGGTTTTTTTGGTGGATTTTTTTTTGGCTGGGCTTTTTTCATATTTAGTTATTGGTCTCTCTACTCTGCTAAGAACCTGTTGCAAATCCTATGACTTGTGGATGTGTCCTTAAGTTACCAGTTGTATCTTGCAGAGTGGAAAAGATGCTCAGAGGTTTTATTCAAATTCAGGCTGAAATCTGAGTGTAGCTTGCCCCACAGAGGAACAAATTATTGCCCTGATTATCAGGGAGGGAAGAAAATAAATATGCAGCAGAAAAACCTTGCACACACACCCTACTGTCAGGGTGGTCCCAGTGTATTTCATACAGGTTTTGGATGTGAGATATTTAAACATCTGGAGGCTGGACAGTTGTATCTCTGTATCTTTTATAAGATGTTTTACAAACATCAGAGTGAGATGCATCCTCGCTGATGGACTCACTAATGATACTGCCATTCTCAGAGTGAGTGCTACGAAAATAACTTCATAACATCTAACATAATCATAAGCAATATCATTTCCCAAATGCCACCAAAATTGAAACTGGAACAAATTTCAGCCATCTAAGCATCTGAGAACTTTCTTTCTCTAAATGGCTTGTCCAGGAGAAGAAAAAGAAAAGGAGCTGGTAAGCCTCTCTGAGGCTAGAAGGAATAAATTATGCAGCAGTAATTGTTAACAAATCTACAAGAATTGTACATAAAATAAATAAAATGTATTTATTTCGAAGTCATGCTTACCTTATTTATTAACTTATTGTCAGCATTGCCCTGGAGAATAATATTTTAAACCATCAGTGAAGTTTCTAGAGGTGTCCATCATGAACTCTATTTTTGAGACTTATGAGACCAATAGGCATAAAAGTTCCCATACATGATAAAAGCTTGGGACTGGAGTTTATTTTGCCATATATATGTATATAAATATTTAAGCTACTATGCAGAAAGCATGGAGTTGTGTGGGCACCATGCTCAGATAATTTCCTCTCCTTTGTACTCTTCCTCCTCAATAGGTCACCAGCTTTGTGATCTATCCTGGCATAACAACTCATCGTGTGGCTGTGTCTCTCTTGGTCATCTGTTGTCATTAGAACTTACATTCCTACACCAGATAAGTATAGAAATTACTCTATTAAAATCATTGTGACTTCATAAAATCATCACAGTTAGTCCAGAGAAGATGCTAGAAAAACACAGATCACTTCTCTTTACACGCTGGCCCCTCTGTGTCAGTTTATCAGTAGATGACAGCTTTCAGTTTTGCCATTACTATACACAGATTATTTTTTATGTCAGAGAGATAAAGAGAATGAGTATTTTCATTTTTTAAGACACAAAAATGCTGCCAAGGATTTCAGAAGTTAGAGGCTGAATTTGCTCTTTCTTAACACAGATTACTCTTCAGGATAGCTTTGTGCATGTGTCATTGGAATCAGTCTCACAGGTTCTGACTGGAAAATCATTGTTCTTCTAGGAAAAAAAAAGCTTTATAAAAATGTCTGCTCTTTAGTATTGTACAAGCTGGGATTGCCTTTTGATGTCTGCCAGGTGACTATAGTGATGAAAAATAAGAACTTTCCAATGCTTCTTAAAAGTGTATTTGTTTGGACAACCAGTCATTTTAATGAAATACTAAGGGCTACCAGCAATCCTGTTTTATGGATATTTTTTATCTTTGTTCTAGACTATTATAATATATTATATTAATTTTTTTATTAAATATCTTTAGATGTTTGCTTGTGCTTGGTGTTTAAAACAAACAAGTTTTAATGCATTTTAATTGTAGAGAACAATGTTTTCTTTGGTCAGACCAGTTCAACAGCTATCATACTACCACTTAATCAGAATTTTAATATCTACCTTTTGATAATAGTTTTTTTCACCTCTTTTGCCTCACATTCTTCCCTTTTTCTTTTCTTCTTTGTATGTTTCCCTATCTGAATATTATCTGTAACATTGTAATAGCTTCTTTCTAATCATATACTTGTATTATTTTGCATAATAATGTCCTTAATTTTTTTTCTTTGTCTTTCCTTATAAATATTATTGTGCATCAAAATATTATTGTAGTTTTGAGACTGGTCCATCTCATTATGATACACTAACCTTCCTTCCAAAAAAAAAAAAGGGAAAGAAACAAAGCTGACAACAGAAGTAAAGATGCCCGAGTGCTGGTGCTACAAGCTTGATCTCCCACATTCAGTCTGAGCCTTCTTCCTGTCTTCACCTGTCTTTGGAGTACAAACACACTGCCATATGCAAATATATTAAAATAACAAAAGTCTGATCAACCTTTCAGAGAAATTTCTAGAATTTTCATCTGAAAATTTTCATGAACTACACACCCTTTTTCTGTCAAGTAGTCTCTGTTGTCTGTGCTGTTGGTATTTATTTAGAGAGGCATCTAATTTCTCCACAAAAGCAATGACAGTCCACCAGAACTTCACAATCCTTGCTCACAGTCCCTCCATGAATTCAAATTCAATTGCTTGCCTCTCTTTTTAAATTTTTTTCTTTTTTAATAGCAAAACCAAGGTATATTATTGTCATAGGAAAAAACAGTCTATGAATGTGTGTATTTCTGTTTTGAATTTTAAAAGCTAGTTCTAAGTACCTGTTAAAAGAAAATTTGAAGTCTCTTTTTTAAAAAAGGAAACTTGAATGCCTGAGTCACAAGTCTTTTATTAATTGTACTTTGATATTTCCAAAATTCTGGCTGAATCCAAGTATCCAAGTGCTGCCACTTACCATTGTAATGAACAATTCTTCTGTCATTCTTGGCTGCAGTATACATCACCTGAAAGGAGAACACATGGAGATGCAATTGAACTGAAACTCTCAGAAAACTGCAAGAACAGAAGATTGTTTTCAGGGCCTGAACAAGCTGATGAAAATGAATCTACACAGGAATCACTAAACAAAGGCAACTGAAATGCCTCATGATTTATACAAGAAAATGGTGGAAACTGAAGATGAATCTTTTGCTAGCTTTGCAAATCCTAGGGAATTGCTGGCTGATGAAAACAATTTATGTAAAGTACCAGCTGGCCTTCCATTTCAAATACTTCAAATACTCTGTATTTGAAAAATAATTGCACATTTTCCATCAGCAACATTTCTTTCAGTACTTACTTACACAACAGCAGAAGCATTTGAAGGAGAATCAGCTTTACAGTAAACCCTGAACAAGAGGAACCAAAAATTTCAATGTCCCTCAAAACATACAAAACCCTCTAAAATCCTAACTTTTTTGTCACAAAGCACTGCTCCTTCCACACCTCACAGCCTCAGGACCAGCCACCCCCTGGGCAGTGCAGGGTTTGGTGTGGGGGTCGGGGTGAGGGTGCTGCTGCCCAATCCTTGCTGATACCCAGGACACTGCTGACATGGAAGCCTCCCTCTAACTACAGCCACCAGCTGGCTTTATGTCTAAAACCTGCTGTTCTGGAATTCAGCTACTCAACAAAAGATAATGGCCTGGGGTGAGCTTCTATTCTATCTTATTTATAGCTTCTTGACTCATCTTTTAATCACAGAAGAGAAATGCACACTCAGGAGCATAAACATGTGTAACTCCTCCTGCAACCTGCTTCCCTCCAGGAACTGTAGGGAAGAGGTTTGATGTTCAAGGACTTTATGATGAACACCTTAAGCCTTTCAGAAATCTGAAAAAAATCTTCCTAACTGCAGTTTTGGAGTCTTATTTATCACACAAGGTAATCTCAGTCTTTCACTAAGTTAAGCACAATTTCTTTGTCTGGCAGCAGAATATCACCTTTATTACAGGGTAGTGACAACCATCCTATTAGTAGGGAATCAGTCAAAACCTGACACAGGCCTGGAGTAAATAATATGCCCTTGCCAGAAGATAAGTCAAGCAATGATATATATTTGCTAAAAATTCATTGCAATGTCTTTGATAAATCCTTCAAATTCAAACAGTGCTTTTTTTTTTTTTTTTTTTTTTTTTTCCACTGACAGAGATCTGAAGGTGTTTAAAGGATATTGTGTTTGAATTGGTCTATGATAGCATTAACTAGGCTCTGAATTATATCAGTTTTATCTTCCAATCTAACCTGAACTATTTCTACGGTCATATAGTGGACTTAGCGTCATTATGTTTTTCATGAATCACCTACTTTAGGGGCATTCAACCTTAGTGAAAAAAAGCAGGACTTTATTGTGACAAGGAGATACACAAGTTGAGTTTTCTATATCTCTCTTTATTTAAGACCTTAGAAACAGCAAAACAGGATTTAAGATTTAGGAAGATCTACCTCAACTGTAGGCACATGAATAAGGAGGTGCCCAAAGGACAAAATGATGGTGGAAGCTCTCACACTCTTCTTGGACATCAAGAGTGGATGTGTCTCTGAAGTGCTATACAGTAATGTCTCTGGCACTTAAAAAAAGGAAGAACTGGTCAAGGATGTGAAGGTCAGGGGCAGCATTGGTGTCCATGACCACAAGATGGTGAAGATCAGGATCCTGCCTGGAGTATCCTGCAAAAAGCAGGCCTGCAACTCTTGTCTTCAAAAGAAAAATCCAAGGCTGAAATGGTTTGCCCAGAGATGTTGAATCTTTGGAGATATTCAAAAACTAATTGGACACAATCCTGAGCAACCTGCCTTAGCTGCTACTGTTTTGAACAAAGAGGATTTACTACATGACCTCACTGGTTCCTTTCAGCCTCAGCTACTCATCAGATTCTTTGGTATTTCACGTTCACAGAGACTATTATAGTCAACAGCTCTCCACAAAAGCTAGAGTTTGATGGAAACCACCTCACCTAGTTATGGAAAGATGGGCATAAAAGTTATGTAGATCAATTAAGGGATCTTTGTATTTTGGTGTATTTTGATATATGCCATAAAGAACTTCATAATATTACCCACCAGAAATTTCTTAATAATCCACGGCATTTATCCAAACTATTTATAAAAATAAACTATTGTGCTTTTTGATTGGAAAACGAAGACTTAAATCCTCAAATGAACTATCTAAGATTAAAAGCAAAAAGTTAGGTATAATAAAAAACAAATGTCTCATGATGATAGAATAGATAATAATTTTTATTACTAAAAATCTTGATGACAGCATTTCTATTTTCAGATATTTTTACTTCAATGTAAGAAGTTATCCCAGCTTTCTGATAGACATTTTTTGTGAGGCATGACTAATTTCGGTTTTTACAACCACTTTCATCACATAAAGCAAATAACCTTCCTGTCTAATAGGTAAAATTACTTAATGCAACAGGGCTATGAAGGGAATCCTTGTTACTGTGCAGTTCCTGATTTTTCTGTAGGGATGAAAATGTTAATGTAAACATCCCATGACTGGAAACTAATCTCATCTATGCAATACCAGAACCTTAGGCAGCTTAGAGAGCATTGAACACAGACCTATGTGCCCAAACAGGGTTTCAGCATTGCGTTGCTTCTTCTTTTTTATTATTTTGACAGCTACAATATCTTCTTTTTTATTATTTTGACTCCCTGACAAATTCTCTGGCTCTGCATCCATGGCCACAAAACCCACTCCCTACAATGCACAGATTGTGTAGGACACCCAAGAGCCAAGACTGACTATCTGGGAAAGAACCAAGCTTCAGTTTGGCTTGGAGGAAAGTGGGTCTAGCCATGCCTGGAAGAAAAGGCCTGGGATGTAGGAAAGGCTATAGGTCTTTTCTGGCAGTCTAGGAACGGCAGGGTGCACAGAAAACCGAACCTAGTAGAGATTTTATATAGATTTTATACACACTTCTCTGAATGATGGAACAGAAAAATCAACCTTTGCCTTAGAAACTGTTTTATCAGCATGGAGAAATCACCTGAATAGTGAAGGTGGCTGTAATTTCACTGGAAAATTGTTCTGCAAAGACTACAGAAGTTTGGAAGAGTCAGAGTCTACAAAGCTTTGGCCTGATTTTATGAGAAGTGTGATAGTATTATATAACTTGGAGTTTCCATTCATAAAGTTATACTGATGATTTTTTGAGAAAAAATGTTATGGATTTAAACAGCTTAAATAGCTATGATCTCACTTGCCAGGGGAATTGCTAAGTGTTTTTTGTCTTTGCTAGCTTTCAATTAATTTATTCTTACTATTTCATTGTTCATTTTAAAATAATTTACAGTTCAAATCATTCGTTGTCCCCCAAAGCACTCAACCACCTGCTCATCTTTCAGTACATACTCATGTCTTATGGAAACTGGATTTATACTTTCTCTTATTTAATTCCCCAAAGGCATAAAAGCAGTGGTGGAAGTCCAGAGTTTTCATGGCTCATATCACCAGCTAAATATAATTTATTTAAAGTGATTGAAATTTAGCTCTTTAATAATAGAAAAGAAACACAGAGGAGGCACACAAGTAGGCACTTAGGGCTTCCTCAACAGATTTGGGTTTGCTCCTTAGAATATTAATTGTGTTAGAGGAATACAAATTTTCTCTTAAGGGAGACATTCTGTCTTCCCCAAAGATATTAGTATTCATAAAAATAATCTTTCCCCTTTTTTCCCTTTCTTGATGAGAGTCTTATGGACTTTAAAGATTAATTTAAGAAACAAAAAAATCTTTTCCATACGAAATAAGCTTTTTTTTGTGCTGCTTCCTTGAACCTAGTGGAAAATCTGCCTGCAATTGCAATGGCACAAGTGGATTTGCTGGGACACATTTATGGGTATGTGCTTTTGGAGATGATTTAAATTAAATAATGCATATAACACAGGCTGCTGCTAAACTGCTGAACTTCCAGGGGGGCGCTTTAGTTTTGTGCTAGTTAAAATAATTAGCTCATCAATCTCTTTTTCAGAAACAGAAAATGTTCTCTTGTGGCAAAGGTTTATGTTGGCTATGTTGGCTCCTCTACAGTCAGAGACAAGCTTCCTAAAAGCTCCAGACCTTGTGTTTGGGAGCATGACCATCTCCACTGAGTATAAGGGGAGCTTGAAAATCTGGACAGCTACCCTTGATTTAAAACCAGGGAGTGGTTTTAAACTTGCTGCCACCTCACTGCCTCCTTCGGGTCCTTGAATTATCTGTGGTGTTGTCCTTTCATCTCCATCATCTGTGGTTCATTCCCAAACTAGGCATAAAGAAAGATTTTCAGTTTCCTACTTTCCAAAGGCTTCCTCAAAAAATGTAAACTAGCCCACACAGAGAAAATTAAATTAGGATGGGAAAGGAATTTTGAATGATTTCTGAGTGATTAAATAAGGCATATATCCACTTTTTCAATATATTTCACATACGTAGAAAGCAATTGGAACTGAAGAGTTTATAAAACCCTTTAAAAATTTTTAGAGAATAATAAAGTGCTTTCCCTGCTATTTTGTTCCTTATAGTTTAAGCAGTGCAGAATCAGTCTACTACCTTGCAAAAAAACGAAAAAAATCTGAAATATTAAATAATTATTGCCCCAAAAATGGAGAATTTGTAAAATCCTGAATCTGGTATAAAAAGTAACTGATTTACCATTTAACTTAATTTAAAACCTTCTAGTAAAAAAAAAAAAAATAAAAAAAAAAAAGATTTTTAAATAAAATTTCTGCTTGACACCAGAATGTGAAATAACCTAGTTTGGAAAATTTCAGATTTATCACATGTACAACATCAAGGCTTTTTTTAAATATTGCCAGTAAAAGGACTTATCAAAACTGCAGCATTTTCACTATCTATTTTCTCTGTCCATTCAAATTTTAACAAAAAGCCTATTTCAAGAAAGAAATTAACTCTTCCAGATTTGGGAAGTTTCTACAAGTAGTTTCATATTTTATTTTCATTTCCTTGCTAGTAAAGAGGTGGCAAAAATAGGCCAAGTATTACTATTTGCATACTCTTTCTATATTTAATTCTGGTGACACTCAATGAAAGCTTGAGAAATCAGAAACTTTCTGACTAATGTTTGCTGGGAGGTGTCTGGCAGCTACTACTGGCAGCTGGGAGAAAGAAAATTCCCCAGCAGTTACAGGTGCATTTGCAATCTGCAAAGAAATCTCATGTTCAGTTGTTTTCAGTGTTGGTGTTTAGAGTAAAATGAGATGAAACTAACATGATTGTGTGTCTTTGTTTAACTGTTGATCAAAAAGGGACAGGATTGGGGGTCCTTGAACAGGATTTGTTCCATGATCTCATTAGGCTAAGCATCAGTAATATCTTTCTCTCAAAGTACTTTGTCCCCTTTCCAGTGGGGATGTGTTCTTCTGACAGACTTTCTGGAGCAAGACATTTCACAAAATCTATGTTCCTGTGACTGGCAGAAAGTTCTTCTCATGATTGATTCTTTTCATTTCTTATTTTTAATTATGGCACAGGGCAGTTCAATAATGCATGTTACCTAATGTCATCTTGTGACACCAAAAAAATGTAAAATCTATTTATATAACCATTGCTGATAGCAACCAAGTAATGAAACAGGTAATAGAAAGATCTAGGCAGATAAAGCCATTTTCTGGACACACCTGTACTGTCATGTCAGCCTCAAAAACCAGAATTGTGCTGCATATTCTACTGGTACTGTGCCATAACTTGCAGTTTTCTTATAACCTTTTCTGCTAAAAAGCCAAAGAGTCTTTTGCATTTTATTTTTAACAGCCTTTTTATGAACAGCAGCTTGGGAAAAGTTAAGATTTTAAACCTGCAGAAGGTGTTTTCATGTACAGAACTATATGTTTGTGATTTCTGATCCACAACAATAATATATTTCTATTTCCAGGTAAAGGCCCTCTTCCTATGTTGCAATTACTGTCTTACCATACTATTAAAGAAAGTGATATTTACAAGGACATAATTTTTGGTCCAGACAACTTATAATTTTCACACGTAAAAAAACCCCAGAATACCAATTTACAAATATAACTACTACTGCCTTGCCTTCCTTGTGTTTTACTTGCCCCAGAAGCAGAGTTTCACCCTCTTTGAAAGATTATTTTAATTACCTATCTGCTTTGTGAATTCCCCACCACTCCATCAGCCACTCAGAGGAACAAAAAGGTGTTATATTTAAGGGCATCAAAGACCAGAAATAGTCCACAACTGCACAGACTTCCAGGGTTTAAGATCATAACATAAACCCTTTATCAATGGCAAAAGTGTGTAAAACAAATCAAAACTTTATAAAAAGAACTTCTCTTGAATATATTAGCAACTGATAGCATTACTTATGTTTTAATGTGACAAACACTCATATGAACAAATCATGAAGTCAGTCAGGGGAAATTCCCCCTAAAAATGGCATAACAGCTGACTGATTTCCTCACAGCATGGGCCTAGAAGTAATAGCTAGAGACAGTGTAAGAGAACCAAATTACAAGGTTGAGGCTCAGCCTTCAAGATTTTAAAAATGCCAGAATTAGAAATGGCTTTACAGTTTCAGCTTTTTCTCGTTGTACCAGGCAGCTTCTCTTCCGAGCCACAGGGTGATGTTTCTCTTCCTCACCTCCCAGGCTCAACTACTCCTTTCCCCAAACCCCTGGGTGCAAGGTCCTTTCTCACCTCCAGCCTCACCTGACCTGCATACCTTGCCCTTTTGGTGGACAGGTCACACTCTGCAGCTCTGGCCTTCTTTCATGGGAAGGAGAAAAGGCACATTTTGGAGAGGCAGGGAAGGACAAATGCCTGCAGCGTGGATCCAGGCGCTGCTCAAAGCCGGCAGCTTTGCACCCAGTTCCTGATCCTGAGCAGGATGTTTGTGAGCATGGGCTCCTGCAGCTGACCAGGTGTGGCCACACCTCAGTGGAGATGCTGATGGACACCTCCTGCAGAAGGAACCTCTCTGGTCTCATGGCAGCTCTCACCTAGGGAAGGAGCAGAAAAGGCGGTGGCTAAGGACAAACCCATCTCTGCTGGAACAGGACCCTTCTTTAAGGACTATAATATGGAGAAATTCAACAACTGGCCTCAGAATGATTCATCTGACAAGCTTCAAATCCCTGCCAAAAGGGAGAATGGTGACAGAGATTCTCAACTAAAAGACTTTGCATCATATATCAGCTCTAACCAGAATCTTGGCTATAAATAGATTTACCAGCAACTTTTTAAGTTCACAGCCACAAAGCTGAACCCAGTGCCTCTAAAATGCCAGCCAGAGCCCTGCCACTTGGAGCAATTGTGGGAAACTGGAAAGAAAACTGTACAGAGGAGAGCTCCTGGTAGTGTTAATGGAATGCTGCTGCTTCCAGCTGGAGGGCACATTTCTTGTGCCAAGACAACCATGTCCCTCTGAACACAAACAATTCCCTTCTTCCCTGTAAACCAGTACCAGGCTTAACAACCATACCCTACAAAAGCACTGCTGCTATGGATGAGAAAGGCAGAGAGGGACAAGAAAAAGTTGTCTCAGGAGCGAGGGCACCCAAGCAGTTTGGCCACCAGAGGACATGAAGGCGGGAAGCAGACGATAGTCACGCCCGCCATCTAACGGCCAGGAGTCTGAAAATAGAGATGAGAGAGAGATGATACAAGTAATGAAGAGGGAAGGGACTCTAGGAGTACAGGTCTAGGGCTGAGCCCTAATGACTGCTCCTATTTCTAATCAGAAATTCAATTTGTGGGATTCGCATTCAGGGAATGGCAAAAGATGTTTAGATCTGACACTGAACTTTCTATTATCCTGTAAATAGCGTGGACGGCCAAGCTGTGCTTATCATATAGTCACAAGTTCTTTCCTGCAGGGTATCTATATACTTCTGGCTATTCTTTAGAGAGCAAGAAGTAGAGAGGGGGAAAAGGACCTATTCCCATTTATCCATTTACAAGGATATTGCAGACAATGCACGTTCTTGGTTAAAAAGTATTAACAGCTCACCAGAATCTGTGTTTCTTTCCCAAGGCCTTTCCAGAGTGCCACAAGATAGAAAAAGAGTTTTCACCAGCAGAGTGCAGTGTTTCCCTAAAAATATGGCACCATGACTTATCAACATAGTAAAAGATACTCTCCACTCTGTGCAAAAGCTGGATTTTACGAAAGACAACTTGAAAAAACCAATTGCATTTTCTGAAAGAAGGTGCCCTTAATAATTATCATGCTAATCAGGAAAATTATGCTGTAAGGTTCAAATATGCACAGCTGTAACAATCTAATTACAGTGACACTTTCTGGCAGCAAGTCTATGTTTAATGAAGTGCATAAGTATTACATTTAGCATGTGAAAGACAGTGAGACTAACCATGTGCTTAAAGTCAAGTTCTTTTGTAGATCATATATGCTTTGGTTAATATGCAAATTACTGCCAGGTTGACTTCCCTTTAAAAATTTTTATTTTTATTTTTTTTAATTCTAACTATTTTGAAACATGCATCTACTTCCCTGGAGGAGTTTGTTTTCCCTTGTTTATCCAGAGCATCATCATATTGCCACTAGTTTTCTCAGAAAAATTGTGTCAAGATTAATCCTTTTCCTTTTTTAAAGAAACATTAGACGAAGGAAAATGGCTAAAGATTTTCTTTTGAAAACAAATATTACCCATTAATTATAATGTCTGTCCAACAAACATAGTATAGTTCAAATATGCAGCCAAAAACCTCTGCAGCAATCCTTCAGGCAAATGGAATGAGTAAATACAGTCAAGGAAATGGAAGAAAACCACAGTCATCCTCAACTACAGCAATGCATTCCACATCCACTTAACCTGTCATGCTGTAACTTAGTAAGAATAAGGCTTGGACCAAATGTCTACTTTTGCACCTTGCTAAAGCACATGGAAGAACCCCACTTAAGATGTTAAGACATGAATAATATCAGCTCCACCCACCAAAAGATCAACCATCTTATTTCTGGAAGCCCTTTACCCATTTCAGAGCAGGACTGCATTTCTCCCTGGTGTATTGAGTGGGGGGTGCACTTCCCTTCATTTTAATGAGTAAATTTGGCTCAGGTTATAGTCAACAATGAGAACCAGATACTTCCACTGAGGATTTATCTGAGTGCTGTAGACACTTACCTTACTCTTATGGTCTTTGGCCTTTGGAGGTGCACATTTCCCCCAGTGGCTGCAGGGAGCCTGGAGTGACTAACTTTGGATGACTAACTATTTAAACAGCTGGCTTAAAGAAAATAAACCCCAACCATATCTTTAAGGGCACTTCTCCCCGCCCCCTCCCCCCCAATTCCCCTCCCCCCAGGAACTACGTGACTTAGTATGCATGACATTCCTAAAAGGGGAAGGGGGCAGGCAAGGAGGAGAGGCCAAGGAGAGAAAAGAAAGAAAGGAAAAAAAATGTTCTTTTGCACTCTATACTTCCCTTTCAGTTTCTTTCTCAAAACGGATGTGGGGAGTCATTAAATGTCAGCTCAGCCAGCGTGGCTCAAAGCTCAGTGTGACAAGGTCATGCAGAGGTGGCAAATGAATGTACAATGAATTCAGCAGAGTACTGCTGGCTGCTGCAATTCTGAAGGGGTCATGCAAGCAGGGAAAATACAGAGAAGCAAGAATTTTTGCATAGAAATGGAAAGAAATACATGTGCTTTGTATGTCATACCTTGGTATTTTTTAGTTTATCGTTATTTTCAAGCACCACTGTACTTTCAAATCTGATCTATTACTATTGTGAGAAAACTAAGCAAGCAAGAACAGTTGTGCTGAAAACTATATAAATAGTGACAGACATGCTAGAAATTTTTCTGTGGGCAGAGGAAGAATCTGGCAGGTATGCAAAGAAAAAGGAGCAGTTAGGAATGTGTGAGAAGGCTTGGAGAAGAACAGAAATCAAGCAAAAAGTGATATCCATGAGAAAAGATAAGCTGTGCTTTGTTTTTGTGTTATTTTGCACTAAAATACACAAGTATATACATAGGAATGTGTGTATATCCATTTATAAAACTGCATGGTATGATAATGGATTTCTGTATTGAAACTTTTGGCTTTTCATTATTCTTGAGACCTCTGTAGTAAACTAGGAATTCACTTTTTTTTTCCTCATGGAGCTGCAAGATATAAAGAAACTCCTTTCAATACAAGTAAATATCCATTGATCCTGCAATATTTATACAAAATGTTAAAGAACAAAACAGCATGCTTAAAAAAAAAGTTCTAAAGTTCATAGCACCTTACAAAGCATCAGCCAATATTCAAACTGGTGTGAGTGGACTGTGTCAAAATGATGCACTCCATATCCTGCCCCGGGAATCACTTTCCATCTTCACAGGACAAAATTAAAGATTTAACTACTGTTTTCCAACCTATTAATCTAATTTTTTCCTGCAACAGGATCTGCCTGGATGACACACGAGGCAGGTGTGCTAATTTTAAAAGCAACTTCCCTCAGGATGTGGAGCCTTTCAAGGATCTCAGCAGCAGCAGGCTGTCTGCCTGAGAGAGCAATTTCCCCTTACAGCTGGGTTGAAAAAAATACAGGAATATGTTTAGACATTTGCCTTCATATTCTATCAGGATATAGGGTTTAAGTATTTTGTAATGGAACAACTCATTTCTTCATTGTTTCAAACACTGCTGCCAAATACACAGGAGAAAGTGCATTGTCCTACGAGAGGTTGTGAAAAAGCTTTAAAATATGGATTAGGGAATAAGACATATAAGCATCTGCCTTGATTAATTATTGGCATCTGTTAATAAGATGTAAGTTTCTACTTGTTCCTTTAACTGTATGAAAATTATATGATAATTATATTATGAAGCAAACAGGTTTACGTACTGGAGCATTTTGGGCCAGGACAGATACCGCAGAAAGCCTTTCCTCAAAAAAAGAGGGATGGAACTTGGTTTGACCCTTGGACCTCAGCTGTGCAATGTCGCTCCTGGTCTCAGTGATCCTCACCCATGCTGCAATTTCAGTCTCCATCCAAACAGAGAGGAGAAGCCAGTCCTTTAACCCAATTCAGAAAGCTGCTTGTGCCTAAAATCACGGTCATTGCATCAACACTGACTTGTCCTCTGTCTTCACTGATCTTGGTGGTGTCAGGGTGATGGTGCAGTGGGACACAAGCACCTTGATGCACCTTGATGCTGTGAGTGGAGTGAGAAGTGACCAGGGGCTCTGGTCAAGGAGTGGTAAGAGCTCACAGAGTGGAGGGTGGGTATGGCTGTGCACTGGGCTCAGATGTGCTGCCAACCAGCAGGAATTGTGGAGTTCTAAGATTCACATGGAAAAAGACCTCTAGGATCATCCAGTCCAGCCATTAACCCAGTACAGCCAAACTCACCACTAAACCATGGTCCTTAAGGGCCATATCTCCACATCCTTTCAATATCTCCACATCCTTTCAGTATCTCCAGGAATGATGACTCAACCACTTCCCTGGGCAGCCCGTTAAAATGCTTGATTTGCGTGGGAAATGCAGGAACAGGCAAGAGTCTTAAGATCCCCATAAAACCTATTTCTTGTGGGAATCTCCTCAATAACAGATCCCAAGTTAAGTTATCAAATATACTTAATGTTGACTTTAAAGAGAACTAAGTATACCCAAATATCTCTGAGAGTCTGGGTGGTTCAGTGGTTACTGCTAAAGGACTAAAGGTCTCACCTAACATTAGCTATCTAAAAGTTAAGTTCCTGTTGTGAGGTAGTCCTTCTACAGTCTCCTACAGTCATTGGGATGGCAGTGAGAGGAAACTGGAGAGTGATTCATTTCCTCAACCTCTATCCTTGGATTGGCTGAATCATCTAAGACTGTTGCCCTGGTTGTGGAAAGAGTCTGGGCTACAGCTGCAGATGGACTTTAGGTAGGATGACTCGCATCCTCTGTGATGCTTTCAGCAGCAGCTGGGGGAATCAGGGAGTGTCCATTTTTTCTGTAAGTGAGACTAAGTTTTCCAAGTCACTTCCATTTTTTTTTGAAAAAGACTGTCTGCCAGACTGCTAATAAAAGTCCCCCTCACAAAACACCTCTCACCTTGATGGAGGACTGATTGCTGATTCTTACTTTTAGTGGACACATTTTGTAGGGGTTTCCCATCTTGGCTGTATTTCCTCAGTTTGGTTACAAGAACAGGAGCGGTCTCATGGGCCCTAAGGGAGTCGGGATATTTTACACTTCTTGCTTTCCCATTATCCAAAGAAAGAAATGGGATTGGCTTGATCTTTGTTGGCAGTCCTTTATCATTATTCTGTCTTCTAGGTATTTAATCTTTTTTTCTGAGGCTTGAAAGTTAGGCTGTTAAGTATATTACAATGCTTTGTTTTTGTATCCCACCATTTAAAAATTAGTGTGGACGTTGACCTTTACAGCTTTTCAGAGATCCCTCTTGTCTCTTCCACATTCTTTGAAGAACCCACTAAGTTATTACTTTTATTTGCTCCATAAATATCTTATCAAATTTCATCAGAATGGTTTGGCTTGAATACATTTATCTCAACCTCACTGCCTAACTCAATCTTCCCTTAGCTTGAATGCCACTCCTGTCTTCATCTGTCTGAACTAGTGTGATTAAGTCGTCACAGAGTTTACCTTTTGGCACCCAAAGACGTAAGAAATTTTCTCATTTTCCTTAAAATTTCATAGGGAGGTTTAAGTTTTAGCCACTCATTTGATCAGAAATATTTATTTCATGACTGTGGATACCTAGTATGCCTCACCCCATATTAAGGCAGATGGACATCACCAACTAGATGAGGGAGTGGTAGGGAATAAGACCTTCTGAGACAATTCCTAGGAGGTACAGCAACTGTCTGGGGAATGGAAGATCCCATTTCAAGCCATGCCCTTTCTTGTCCCTTGTCCCATACCAAGTGGTTTCCAGCCATGCCCCTTGCATTCATGCTTGTGCAATGTTTTCAGCCCATCATGGTCTGAATGAGAGATGAGGTTCAAGATGCTCTCCTAGTATGTTGAAATTTTAACCCCATAGGGTAGCTCCATCTACCTGGAGGTTGCCCCATCTTGGATGCCAGACTACAAAGAGCAGGCACTAGCACATGCTGCACCTCTGCTCTGCAAAGGGCCAGGTGACATCACAAGTGGAGGACAGAAGGGTTTGGTGTCCCCCTGAGCACCTGTGGAAGGCACCACGTGTGGGAGATGCCTCTGGTCCCTCCCTAGTCTAATCCCAGAAACACAACTACAAGCAGACTGCATCTTCCCCTGCAGCTTCCTGAGCTCCCCTTTTAGGCTTCAGGACAAGTATGGTAGCAGTAAGGCAAATTTGGCTCTTTACCCTGCTCTCCAGGCTGCATACTGAAATGTTCAGTGAAGCATTGCCTATGTTTGGCATCTGGATTACGGCAGGCTGGATTTCATCCATCTGATGCTGATGATGTATTTGGAAAACCTCAGAGGAGCACTGATATTATGCAACCGCATGAGTACTTTAATACATCATTTGGAAAGTGGCAGATTTATATAAAGTATTTAAGATGCTGAAAGAAAAATTATCCCAAATACCCATTTATATATACAAAGTCATTTTACAGTGTCTCTTGAAATCTTGCCCCCAAAAAAAAAAAAAGCTTGGGTCAAAACTTTGTGTCAGAAAATAATTAATCAGTTCTCTGAGGTAGACTGATCAGTCTCACTCTTTACTTCATTCTTTCTCCATTACCAAATCCCTCCTTAATCTTTCATTTCTTTCCTTCGCCCATTAATTGAAAACAGTAGTTTTCTCTCCATGAGATAGTTTTGACAAGAAGTATCAAAAGTAAATGATGTCCCCATCTGATGTCCCCATCTCAGCTGATATTGCACACCCTCAGCCCTCCTTATAGTCTGGGGATAGTAGGGGGTGGCCACAAAATTGACCTATTTTGGCACCAAACCACAGGACAAAGACAAATGCTAATGGCATACTAATTTAGACAATACCCATAGCATATCTTAGCTGGCACAAAATAAATAATGGACTCTCCTAAGGTTTTAAATTCAAGGTGAGTTACTGTGGATGTGGGGGGCAGATGGGCAACTACCCAGATTAATAGGCATACATGACTTTTTATGCTGGCTGACTTTCTGTGTTATCTTTCCCAAATCAAAAGGGACTTTGGATATTTGAAAGATTCAGTGGCTGAAATAAAAAGAGCAGTCCTATATGTAACTTCTTTGTCTGTGTCTAGTTTCAATTATTAAAGGCAAAGTATAATCAAACTGCTGAGCTTCAAAAAATTGCCCAAAGCATAATGACATAGGATAGCTCATTTTGAGCAATCCATTCATAAGTGCATTAATATAACTCATGCCCAGCTCCACTTGGCCTTACCTCAGCAAAACAGTATCCCCTGCAAACACCAACTCTCTGTTTCATGGTATTATTTATTTTCTCCCTACCTGTGGTTTTTTTTGCTAGGCATTACTATTAAAAGCATGATTGTAGAGCTGGTGAAAAGAAAATGCAGATTTAAAGAAGGAGGACTGGTTTGAATTGCAATAAAGATCACTTGCTGCCATTTTCCATTTCATTCAGAAGCTCTAGAAAGGGAAACAATACACAGGAGCCAATGACTAATACAAAAGTAATCAATAAGTCTGAAAACTTCATCAAGCCATTAAATGAATGACTAGTTAGCTCATCTGGGACAACTGCCGAAGCATTCAGTAGCAATAATATCACTCTGGCTAGACAAGCAAGGTGGCACCACTGGTGTGACTGGTGGCACCACGTGGTCACCATGCTTTGCTCTGTTCTCTGCCTAGAAAACAGAGAGGCAGTCTCAAAAGCCATGACAAATACCCATCTCAATGGAACCTGGATGGGCTACACTGGTTACTCTCAAAAGAAGACAATAAAAAGCATCCTGATGAAGATTTAATAAAGGTAATGAAGGACACATAGAGAATAACTGGAGATATCTGTTTATCACTTGCCCTCATAGCAAAAGCAGATCTCCAGTGAGAGTGGAACACCACACATCTACTGTTGGTAAAGAGATTTCTCATACAACTAAAAGTTAACTATGTGAATTCCCACTAGGTATCAAGGAGAAGAGTTTGGTAAAGCTCATGAAAAGTGCTATGAAACAAATGCTCAGTTGTGGTCGGTTCTCCTGAAGGAGTATAAAGCCTCATGCCTCACTCTAATTCACAGGGGGCTTCTCACATCAATAATGCAGAAGCATCCATATCTCAGTCTTTGCATGGGCCCTTGCAACTCTGCCATATTGATCACTTACTGTACTCAGACCTAAATATTTACCTTCAGCCTATTTTCCAGCTTTTTCTAATCTATGGCACTATTTTTTCCTCACTGAGTTCAGAGTCCCCATAAAATATGTTTCCCGTAAGTTTTTTGGGGTTTTTAAAATCAAGCTATTCTTTTTTAATCTCTGTTCTACTAGGCCTTGCATTCTAATGTCTTAGGCAGTATCATCTTTATATTTTCCAGAAGTAATATTAACACAGAATATTTTCTGAGCATATGTTAGAACTCCAATTACAGTTCAGCTAATGAAAGCCATACAAATGTTCAATTAGATAAAACATATGCAGTGCAGTCTACCCACCAAAGTACTTGCCCAGCAGTCGACTGTAATGAGATTATGTGGATTCCTATCAGTTCTGCTTCTTCAAAGATTTTGGGGTGAGTTACTGACTTAGAATATTGAAAATTAAATTGAAAACAAGTGAGTGCTCATCTCTCTGACTGCAGGTTGTTCATCACTGGGTCCCTCATTCTTACCAAGAATAGGAAGCTGAAAAGCCTCAGCATTTCCTCTTGACTAACTCCCTTCATACTTCTTGCTCGTCCTCTCTTCCCTAAGGAAGGAAAAACACCCTAAATTGTACGGTTTCATCTTTGCCTCTGTTGATTTTAGCTTTTAAAAATGGACAAAACTAGTCTTTAAAATCTTTGTTTCATCTTCAAAATAAATTGTCTTATTTTCCAAATACAGTATAAACAGCAGCAATTGGCAAAGCCAGCAAATCCAAAGCAAGTTATTTATGGAGCACATAACCGTGGAGTTGGAATCCCATATGCTGTAGATGGATGGGGATGCTGAAGCAATTGTGCCCAGTGGTATGGGCTCAAGAAAGATGTTTGAACAAAAAAACAACAGACTCTTTCACTTCTTCTTGAAATATTCTATGGATTAAATGAGACAGACAACTAAGTACCATCCTCCTGCTATCAAAGAGTGGCATTCCTATTTTTCTGATAACCTTGTATTACTCTGGGAGAGGAGATATAATTTTAGAAAAAAAAGCATACTACCTAGTTATTAGTACTCCCTTAATGGTCAGAGCCTTCCTCACGGCAGTGTGTTGGAGTTGCAAACGCAGAACAAAAATATGAGTTTAGACTCACTGCAGAACTGGAACAGTCATTTCCTTCACCAGCAAGTGATAAATGAAGTTCTTGCTATGACTCTGCCCCAGGATCAGCAGGAGAGAATCTCATTAGACCACTGTAATTCATTACTCACTCCGTAATGAAATCACCCCACATTTACAGAGTCCTAGTCCCTCACTCTTTTGAAGAATTTGAAGCAAATTTGAGATTTTTTGACTTCATAACAAAGATGGTGGTAGTTGTAAGCTGCATGTGAACAACAATTTTGTGCATGAACCCACTGCAGGGCTGTGTTTAAATTCAGTATCTTCTTTTAATGGGTGAAAATGTGTGGCTCAGAGGATGCTCCTGGGATCCAGATCGGAGACCTGAGCAATCTGTGGGCTGTGCAGTGTACAGTTCTACCCCCCAGTGCTAAAGAGAGGTGGGATGCTCCAGGATGATGAAGCTTTTCAGGAAATCCATTTTGGCTGAGGACCCTGAACTTTTTCCTCTTAAATAATTTTGCCCATGCCAGTAACATATCCAAATAGGAAAGATTCTCCATTACCTTTGCTGCTTTGGTTTGGGGTGCGTGAACTGGATGTGCAACGTTAACTCTTACAGCCTGGGTAGGGTAAACCTTTCAGCAAGGTAAAAACTGTTAATGTGAATGACCCTCAGGCTAAGAGATATAACTAAAACATTGAGTCAATATAGCATAATGCAACATAATATTGTAGGTATACTACATGATCATATTATATTAAAAATGCACTCTATATTATGCTGCATTTCATGTTGTATATGTATTACATATTCCATATTCCACATTCTATGTTCTGTATTACATTTTTTATATATATATATATATATATATATATATATCATATGTATGGTATTTTGTACTATACATATTATACATTATACATATACATATATATACATACACACACACACACACACATATACATATATATGCTGTAGGTACATATATATAAGGATCATCATCACCACAATCTCTGGCCACATTCCCACAGAAATGGTAGAAACAAACATATTTTTGAGGAGTCAGGGCTCTGGTGTAAGTTAGTCATGGTCTGATCAAACACTAAGGAATTCTGGAGTGATGTAATTTCCAGATCTTGGATAAACTTAGTCAAGAGCAAAGCACTGGGTTCTCAAAGTAGCTTATGTGCCTGCTTCAGGACACGTATGGATCATTTCTGCTGAAGCTGACCTTCAGCGTCTAAAGCCTGTGTTTTCTTGAATACTGATGTTCAATCTGTGCAAACCCATGGCAATCCCCAGTAAAATTTGAACCCTACAGTATATGCATATATAATTGCATTCCCTCCAAAGAACCAACGTTAGGACTAAGCAATGGCTTAACACCAGCAGATGCAGTGTAAAGGTTATTGTGGGAAAATGATCCCTTAAGGAACTTGAGGGTGTGTCTAAATGAACAGAATTAACATCTATGCTGAGTGTGTATTGCTGAGAGAGAAATGAAACTTTCCATCTAGTACACGTCTCCCTCCAGCTGTCCTGTTCAGGCATGGCTCGATTTTAGACCTGGATTCTTGGAATATTTTGGCTATTATGACAAGCATTGCGGATGTGTAGCATTAAAAGTGTGTGTCGATACAAACCACAGCCCACTGGTGGCAGCAGCTCGTCAAGAGTGGACAAACGCTGCTTGAGCAGCAGGGGGTCTGCAAGCCAACACGTCGTTTGTGGGCAGAGACAGCCACCTCTCACATCTAGTCCAGTCTACGGAGATGCTCCTCTTTCTTATTCCAGAATGTGCATTTCATGAAGACCACTACTGTGAAATAAAACTTAAATTAAAAGTGAGGGAGACAATCGTCCAAATGCCACGAGTCTATGACTTGAGATGCACTCCCTTTGTTACCATCTCCAGTTTCACATCTGTTCTGTATAAGGCACAGTGAGTAACCACAAGGAGTAACTGTGATAAATGGAAGTTGGACCCTTATAAAATTGCAAACGACCATGGTCTCAAAAAAAAATGCGACCTACACATTTTTATTCTTTCTCCTTCTGTGTGATAGCTTGCATACAGGTTCAAGGTAGCTGTACACCTTTCTGCATAAATGAGCTCTGCCTGCCTGCCTGCCTGCAGTGACATATTTTGGCAACAATCCCCTATGTCAATATGTATTAGTGTTGCTGTTGTTGTTTTTCATGTGTGTAGTAACTTCCTACCAACCTTAACACATGCCAGGGAATGCTTTTGTTTCTGTTAAGACATAAACAAACTTGTATCTAAGATAATGAGCATAGGGTGAAACTTGAGATGCCACAGACCCTGTTATCACCAGAAGCTCTGAGTAAAGCTGAAGGTTCCTCTTCTTGCAAGCGAAAATGGACACTGCTCCGCTGCTCCATCTGTTCCCACCACTACTTTTTCTGCCATCAACCATGTCTGTGGGTGTATATATCTAAGCCTGACACTTTAAAAACAAAAATCACAAGCTTTGTCAATTTTTAATCTCTAGCACTGGTCCATACCTTTCTGTGTGGAATAACCTGAACACTCCTATGGGCAAAGTGGTGCATTCCTGAGCCCCCTGCCAGTTGGTCTTAATGACCTCAAGAGCAAAACTAGTCCAGGTGAGATTATTTGAAAAAGTGAGATAGTGATATAGTCTGAGAAAATTCTTACTACCTACCAAGCACAGGGTCCTTTTCAACCCACACAACCTGCATGTGTGACTTTGCTACAACAGATGTCCCTGCCAGTCCGCACCTCTGTTTACACTTAGACATTGTAATTCCCCTCCAATTTAAAAAGAAAAATGTGAGAGAAAAAGACCCGCAAGTTTCAGGAACTGCGTGGGGGCCAAGGACACATTTGTCAGGTGATAAGAGAGCTGTGAGATGAGAGATGCTGTGAGAGCTAGGCCTTTCATCTTTAAGAAGGTTTACCGGCAAAACACACACACGCACGCACGCATGCACACGCACATGCACACACATGCCTAGGCTGTGATACCGGTGGAATAGACAACTAAAATCCAGGATTGTGGCAGTTACAAGAAGCACTTCTTCTGCCTTGCTTTTTACAAACTGGCACTATAAAGAAAGCATCACATCAAGAAAGTTTAAATGACTGGAAGTGCTCTACCTCAAGAGCTTCATCCCTCACTCCTGACTCTGGTGTCAGATTGAATGTCAAGGATGTGAAACAGGTTTTGAGCAAACCTCCCAGCTATTTTTATATCTTGTTGGGTGGCAAATTTAGTTTCTTCTATTTTCTTTTTTTCTTTCTTTTCTCCTAAAATTAAATTAAGGAGGGAGTAGTGTTGAAAAATAAATAGGTTAGATTGGTAAACCCACATGTAAACTTTGACAAATCTCACCTGCCTACAACCTTACAAGAGACAAAAGGTTGTTGCACTTACATGGGTTTGGGAAGCCAAAAACAGAAAGCTTGATAGCTGAATATGCTTAAGATGGTTTTAAAGCAAATGCCTCAGATATGGCTAGCAGCATTCAGCACAAGTGGTAAAATCCACCCAAGAAAATCAACATAAAGCAATAAACCTGGGGTGAGTTCCAAGCTGCTACTAGTTTAAAGCCAGCTCAGAGATAACCATGTACAGAGCACATAGCACAGGTGTGGCCTCACAGATAGTGCCATTTTCCAAGCTAAATAAATAAGTCCTTCCGTGTGCTCATGCACAGTGACTTACACTGCTCTTCTGTGTAATGCCAACTTGTCATAAGAATGTTGGTTGTGGAGGGAGGGAGCCCCACTTTGGAATGACGTAATTCAACTTATTGCTGATGCTGGGTTCATTTTATCACTCTGAAACTCATCCAAGAGTACAGTATGCAATGTGGGTATCTTGGGGATGATCTCTGACGGGTATTTCCTTATTTCTGTGCTGTTTCTTAAGAACAAGTCGACTGGCAATCCTCAAGGGGACTGCCAAAGCCCATACAATAGCCTAGGGAATTTGACGCTATTAGTCATTGTTTAGTTCTGAGTGTTTACTTCTGTCATTCCTTTTTCAATGGAAAGCTGATTAGAATAGCTGACTTGTCTTTTGTATGTTGAATGGACACCACAGTATTTTGAATGCCTATCTAGCTTTACCTTTGCATTGAAAGAAACTCATACTGATGGCATAAAAATCCAGTCTTTTCATTTGCCTGAGATTTCTGTTTGCAATCTCTATTGACACCCATACACATGCCATAAAATTAGCACTTTTGTTCAGGAGAAACCCAGCATTGCAGGAACAAGGGGATGCTGAGCTGCACTAGGAGAAATGATTCATCGTGTTTTTGTGATGCATAATGCTGATATTGTCATTTACAACTTTCAAAATTATGGTTTTTTACTCATATAAATGAGAGGAAAGCTGCTGCAAAATTCAGAGTGATAGCAAGCACTCGTGAAACTTTGGCACAGAGATGTTTCTATTCAAGCAGGAGATATGCTAAGGTATTGTTTTCAGTTCACTCAGGTACTTTGCAACTCAATCACTGTTTCTAGAGATAGCTTTCAAACATATTGTTTACATATAGAATCATACAATAACTGAAGTAGGAAAAGACCTGTAAGATCGTGAAATCCAATCATTAACCCAGCACTGCCAATTCCACTGCTAAACCATGTACCTACCTGCCCTGTGTGAAAAACACAAGACAAGTAACTGGAAGTTTGGTGGTTCCCTGCAAACTTACAGATATCCCTTTGAAACATACCTCTCTTGCTTCTTTTCCATTTATTAGAAATTTCAGAGTATGATGGCAATAAATTCTTAGCATCCCTGAAAAGCCAGAAATGACAGCTGAAGGCCCCCTCACCTTGTTTGCTTTGTTATTGATGGCATGCAGGCAGAGTTCCACTTGCAGTATTTGAATAGCCTGGCTTCCAAACTGTTGCATTGTCACAGCTTTTCGTGTGCATTAAAGAAAGGCTCAGCACTCTTCATTTATTGTTTATGGGTATAGCAAGGCAGGGAAAACAGAGTCAGGCAGATTGGTGTGGGAGAGGAGCATCTGCTACTGGAGGGTATTTAGCTTCCTGTGCAGCAATCCGAGCTTCCCAGCCTGGCTTCTCTTTTCTTCTCCCTCTACTTTCTGAAAGTCATGACCTGTTGCAAAGTTCCCCTTTTGTCAAGCACTGTAAAAAAGGAAATGGCACTTTTTGTAAAGCCAATTAGCACCAGAACCTGTCCAGCTACGACAAGCATTTTGTAATCCCTCTTCTGAAATCGAGTGGTGGGGGGATGGGAAGGTTCTCCTTTTAAAAACGTTGCTCCATGAATCAATTACCCTTTTTTAATTGTGATTGTCGGTAGCAATTTGTGGAATGTGGCACACCACAAATATTGTGCTCTGGTGTTTGAACAACTGAACACCCAAGCCCTGATGTCACTGTCAACACCCCGCTGCTGTTGGCAGGGAGGCAGTGCAGAAAGCGAGTGCCCAAAGGGATTGTCTCTTCACTTACACTCTCGGGCTCTCTGCCAGCTCCTGTTTCCTCTAGCAGTATATGGAGTGAGAGAAAGCATCCTCTCTCAGAGAGTCAAGCATGTGAAAAGAAGATTTCACATGTGAAACTGAGACCTGGAAAACAATCACTTGGCTTCCCTTTCTTTAATTTATTTCCCATATGATGGAGAAAATTGCATAGAGTTTATTTTTAGATTACTAGTCATTTTATGTGACTAGAATCCCATTTTGAATAATAAATTGAGGTGAGAATTAACCTTGGGAGCTTTTTCACATAGGTGTTGCATGCTCCTTTACTTTTTTTTCTTTTTTTAATAAATGTGTAAACTCTATGGCAGAATAAGCATAAGGTTAGAAGATTTGTGCTCCTGATCATGTTTCAAAACATTCTTCAGACAGAGTTCAAGGAAAAGTCCACTGAAGTGAGTTTGAGATACAGATACTTCCACTGACAGCTGCTAATGTCTGATTAAGCCCCCGTTCCACAGCCTTGAGCAAGTCTCACATCACATTTAAGCAAAGAGGATGAGTATGTACTTACCTGAAGAAATGCTCATGTTTTTTTATAAGGCTTCAAATTTGAACATACAAATGAGATGCAAGAACTATGGTTTAGCAGTCACTACCTTTCCTGCAATGCGAATTTCATAGAAGGCAAGAAAAAGCTTGCTGCCTGGTCCTAGTTCATCCCTTCAAGGTGTTAGCGGCAAACTGTTAGCAAGGGTCCAATTTCCTCCTTGCAAATGGAATCACCAATGTGCTGAAAAGTGCTTTCCTTTAGCATGCAAATGACTGATAGAGTGCATGTCTAGCAGGGTACTACAATATCAAATATGAGTTGACTTTTTCAACTGATTTGTTGAATTGTTTTTAATAATCACAGGAATAAACTGCTGACACAAAACTCAATAAAGCACTAAAAAAAATAAATTATCAGCTCATTAATATCCCAACTAAAAATTCCTAAGCTAGCTATCCTTTACAAATCATGGCCTCAGACATTTCTTGAGGATGTCAGCTCTATCCCATCTAAGTGCGCTTTGTTGTCCTCAGAAGTTACTTAACAAGTGACAGTTTTGCATGAACACGCATCTTCCTTGCATTCTCCAAATAATAACAAACATAAGCAAACATAAAAGGACAAGGAGAGGTGCAATTTCTCTAGCCACACCGCTAATGCAAACCATTATGGAGAGCATTTAATTCTACAGAAATTGGCTGACCTCTTGCCACCAAAATGCAACAACACTCATTTTGCTTCACCAGAACAACCCTGCCTTCATATGGAATGTACATGTAACATTACTAAGGTAGTGTGACTACCTCAGTATTACTCCACCAGAAAAAAAAGGCATAGGAAGGCAAAAAAACAGCAACAGTGTAAAATTTTTGTCACTGTATCTCAGAAATATAATTGAATCTAAGCTCAGCACTGGAGTCTGGTTTGTAGATAGCAACAAAGCTCCATCTAAGGCTGTGGTTTACACTGATTTAGGGGATCCATGGCTCTGTCCCAAAATGAGTAGAAGAAAAGAAGGCGATGTTGCTACTGGACAAGCAGTTTCTGAAAAAAAGCCAGACCCCAGTCATACAAACATTCACTCTTCTTTAATTTCAGGAGAACATTTCCTGCAGTTAAGTCAGGGGAATACTGACTTAGACAAATCTGTGAGAAGTTAGAGAATTCATAGAGGAGAACAATTCTAAAGAATATTTATATTACATTTACTCTCACTTAAAAATCAGGAAAATCTTTGGCAAAACTGAAAAGGCTGGGTCTGTAACATCACTGGAGATGCTTATGAACTGATCATCAGGGAAATTTCACAATTCCTAGTCATGAGGTTCAATGCCCAAAGCATCAAAACAGTAAACTGCCATTACCTCATTTTACAGAACTTGTTCAAAAGCTAGCACAGTTAGCTGGTATCCAACACAGAAAATCCCTTGGGAACATTTTTAATGCCAATTATTATGAAAATAGGTAAATAGCCCAAATTTATATGATCTATTCCTGGTCCTTGCTTTCTTGAGAGGTTCTTTTGGCCTTCAGTCTTGCACAGTTCCTGACTTACACCACGTTCATCTCAGTTTTGAAGGTGTTCATGCACTGCAGGAGGAAGCTAGACTTTATACACCACATCTCCAAATGCAGTGGAGCTCGAATTTAGGAAGACTGTGGGCTGACTGGAAATCCTGGTTTACTATAGAAAGTATTGTTGGGATTGCCATGGGGACAAGATTTTACCTCCTCAAAAATACAGCTCTGGAAATGCTTTGAAAAATAGCCAACCAAGGGGGAGAGGACAACCATGAAACAGAGAAAGCAGCATCCCCCGGGATTTTACTGAAATGTATTTACAGTTCTTGCATGTATTAATACTGTTTGTGACTCAGGGCTTTTAATTCAGCATCAATCACACTCGCATCAAATACCCTGCTGGAGG
This sequence comes from Motacilla alba alba, assembly GCF_015832195.1. Lineage (NCBI taxonomy): Eukaryota > Metazoa > Chordata > Aves > Passeriformes > Motacillidae > Motacilla > Motacilla alba. The sequence goes on from NC_052016.1 coordinate 106,096,215, forward strand.
GCAAGGAGCAGGGAGCAATACGCTCCGTGGTTTCCTTTCAGGTACACCAGAAGAAATGAAATGAATTCTCACATGCCTGCTCCTCAGACCTCGAAAGCGAGCGTGCCTTTGCTCCCGTGCAGGGCTGCTGCCAGACAAAGGCGCAGAGATTTCCCCGTCTCCCTGTCAGTCAGCCTCATGCACACGCACACATACTCCCCCCGGCGTCTCTCGGCTCTTTCACGTGAATACTTCAGTAATTTGCCAATGCCGTGTTTGCAGAAACAGGAATCACGCGTCCCGTACACTCCCTGCTTCTTCCCCCTCCCCTACAGCAGCTGCCCACCGCGACAGATGATGCTGCGGCTGGGAGCGATTGCTGCTCGGGGCTGCCTGTCTCAATCCCCCGAGCCGAGGGAACCGCTGGGCACATCTGGAACACCGCAGCGGGGGCAGGCAGCAGCCCAGACCCAGCCGAGGGCCCCCACAGCCCCGTCCTCGGCCCCAGCCCTGTTTCCCTCCGGCCACAGGCTGACTGGGCCGGGCGGGCGGTGCCAGGCCGGGGCCGCCCCGCTGCTCGGGAGCAGGGCTGGGAGGCAGGGCCCGGCGGCATCTGGCCAGAGCCATTGTCTGCTGGCCCGGCACCAAAGCCTGGCCTGGGGGCGTTGTGGGGTGGCTCCCTTCTTCCACTGCAGCAGGGGTGCAGCGACATCAGCAATGGGATTTTGCTGTCCCTGCATCGGGATGCAAAGGCAGCGGGGGGTTGGGGGCGCGCCGGCGACAGCTCCCGGAGCTCTGAAGGGACGAGGGTTTCGGCTTTTCCTTCCAAATGCCGACATTTGAGTAACGTTATCAGCGAGATGATATTGCTCAACCAGGAGAGCGTCACGCAGGGACGTGGAGCACAGCCACCGCCCGGCTCCAGCCAAGCACAGCCCTCCGCCGCCGCGGGAGGCGGCCGGCGGCTGCCCCTGCCCTGGCCGCGGTCCCTGCCTCTGTCCCGGGCTCAGCCCCCGGCCCGGCCCGCCCCGGACACGCAGCAGCCCCGGGACGCGGGCCCGGGAGCCAGGGGCAGTGGCCGCCCCTCCCGGCCCGTCCTGGGGCTGTCTCCCGTCGGTCGGGGCCGGGGCAGGGACCGAGGAGACTGGGGCGATGCTCGGCTACGAGCCGAGCTGAAAGCTGTGCTTGTGTGCTTGTCTGTGTGTGTGTGTCTGTGTGCGTGTGTGTGTCTGCGTGTGTAGCTTTGTGTGCGCGTACGCGTGTGCGCGGGGAGGAGAAGGGCTGGGCGAAGAAGGAGGGGGAGGAAGCAAGGGGGGAAAGAAGAAAAGAGAGAGAGAAAAACGCGGAAAGCGGCAAAAATGACATCACCTCATTTGCATAGGCGCGGGGATAAAACCGCCCCGCCAGCGAGCGCCCTTTATACTGGCGTGCGGAGCGGCGGCAGCAGCGAGCGGCGGGACTGAGCATCACCGCGCGGCGACACCGGTGGGTCCCGCCGCACCCCCAGCCACCCCCCCGGGTCCCTCAGCACAGGCAACATGAACCTGGCACCCCTGCCGGGGGGGGACCGCGGGCAGGGCAGGGCGCGGGGGCTTTTGGCCGGGGGGGTGGGAGGGAGGCGAGGAGGAAGGGGGGCTATTGTCCGCGTGGGGCATTGTCTAAGGGCGCGCTGCTGCAGGGCGGTGGCGTGCGAGGCGCAAGGCGGCTTTGTTGCCGTCTCCGGGCTGTATTTTTTAATTACTCTTCCCTTAACGAGTTAAAAACGCGGTCAGCGCCGGGTGCGTCCCCCCTATTGTACTCCGCAGCGCGCAGACAGTGGCACCAGCCCCCGGTGGAGGCTGGCGGCGAACCGCAACGCTTGGGATGCTGGATTATACAGACGCTTCCCAAAAATTAGTATTATTTTTGAATATGTCGGGGGTGAAGCGTTTAACTCGCAGCGAGCTTGAGCGTGCGGCTCCCGCGGGTCCCCGCGCTGGGTGCGGCGGGCGCGGCCCCGCGGGGGCGCCGGGCAGCCCTGGCCGGGGGTAACGGGCTCTTCCCCTCCGTGCGCAGAGACACCTGCCAACATGTCCGACAAACCAGACATGGCTGAGATCGAGAAATTTGACAAGTCCAAATTGAAGAAGACAGAGACGCAAGAGAAAAATCCGCTGCCTTCAAAAGAAAGTGAGTGAGGGCAGGCGGCAGGGAGGAGCAGGCGCGGAGGGAGGGAGGGAGGGAGTCAGGCAAGGAAGGAGGGAGACGGGCAGGGAGGGAGGGAGGAAAGGATGGAGGGGGGGAGGCGGGAGGAGACAAAGAGGGGCGGCAGGCGGGAGCCGGGGTGCGGCGGGTGGAGGGTGGATACACGGCTGTGTCTGTGCTAGACAGCAAAAACCTGAACCCACCGCCTAACAGCGCTTAATTTACAATTACCTACACCCTGGTTTGATCTGTAGCTAAAAATGTACATTTATTTTAGTAGTTTATAGCAATTGTCATGTGAATGCATATCAGGTTCTCGGTTTTCATTTTGTTTTCTCCTTTTCTGCTTTTTCCCCCCTTTTAGCAATTGAACAGGAGAAGCAAGCGGGTGAATCGTAATGAAATCTGCCCTTCCAAATTATGCACTGTACATTCCACAAGCATTGCCTTCTTATTTTACTTCTTTTAGCTGTTTAACTTTGTTAAGATGCAAAGAGGTTGGATAAAGTTTAAAATGACTGTACTGCCCCTTTCACATCAAAAGAATAGAGAGAACTACTGACACTGAATGAAGGCGCTGCCTTTCCCTCTGCCTGTCTGGCTTTGGTCCTGGTGGCATGAAAGAGCTTGCATGTTGATGAAAGAAGAACTTGGGTGGGACTACAGTAAACTAGAGTAACACACGAATAAATGCAAAGCTGTACCAAGGTCCTGCGAGCTGTAAAATGCAGTTAATCGAGTGCCATTTTTTTTTTTTTGTTCAAATGATTTTAATTATTGGAATGCACAATTTTTTTAATATGCAAATAAAATGTTTTAAAACCTGGATGGTATTTATGTCCTCTATTTGGAGAACTGTATCAATGGATAAGAAGCATAAGAGCCTGAGACACAGGATACAATAACACCTTTGGAGATGCCTCAAACATCAGTCACCATTCTCATTTTTTTCAATATGTGTGCTCACCAACACATAAACTTTTGATCCTCGAAGCTAGATTTTAGACAGATTTCAGTAAAAAATTGCATATCTTATAATTTGTCACCATGTGAGTATATTTCTTTAAGTATTTATTTTATATAGAGATTGATAAAGGGAAAAAAATCGGGCAGCATTTATTGCTTTGCCCCACCCATAGCACAGCTCTTTTACTAAGAACCATTCTGTACTGTTGCAGAGATTCAGCCCCGGTTGTATAAACCCCTAATTAGTTTGTTTAATAATTAAAGGTTGTTATTTTGATACGGTATTTAAAGGAAGTTGTAACTTGAATTTTGAGTCCGAGGTTGAAACAAGCTTTTTAGTTTCCTAAAGCGTTTGTTGGTTGGTGTCCCATAGAAATAAAAATAATTTTGCTACTATGTTGCTCATGTTTTGAACAACATCTTGTAACAGTCTCCTTGATCCTAAGAACTGATTTCAAAGTTTATAAAGCTACAGTCTTCTTAAAAATTCAAAATGGACCATTTGGGGATAAAAACATTTGTGGCAACTTGTAAAATAAAGATCATAATAAATCTGGCATGCAAACATCCACACTCCATTGCTGGTTTACAGCAATTCTTTCAGGCCTGGGATGGGTTTTTGGTTATTTTTCTTCAAATGACTGCGGGTAAAACCTGTGATCCAGGGAGATCAGTAGGAGTTGTCTTTAGTAGTCATGAATTTCATCAAAATGGAGTGAGTAATGAACATTCTGGGAAACAAAAATGCTGTCAGATAACCTGTAGGAGGGTGGTGAGCATGCTTCTGCAGTGCCTTAGTTTTATCTTATGGATTTGAGGCTGCATTAATTTCAGCCAGTTCTATAAAGCAAAATTAGTCCCTCTGGGGAAGCTTGAGTTTTGCTGAGGCTGCTGACTTGGTGGGGTCACACAGACTTGGGGTGTCATCCTATCACTGCTTCCTAAAAGCATCTGACTGCAAACAGTCCTTGGTTTTACACCACTGAGGGCAGTGGGGCTCCTCTCCTTGGAGATTTGGTGGATGTCTGTGCTTCTGGAGAAGATGGGAGCCAGACGAGTGCCACATGTTTGTAGGCACAGTCCCCAGCCCCCCAGCAGGGGAAAACTTGCAGAATTGAGCGTTTAATAAGAATCTTCGTTCAGGCTTGAGATTTTTTGATGCAGTCCATGGGAAAATTTGGGAAGTCCCGGTGTCATACAAGGACCTTCACACTAATTTAAGGTGATGAGTCCAGGAAGGAAATGAACCATTTCTTGTGCTTGTTTAAGCTCTGATTTTATTCCCCACGTATAATGGGAAAGATGGGAAACTTACAAGCTGAGTTTCTGAAAAGTCAATTAATCAACTCGCAGCTACCGATCATAATCAGGTAGCATGGGATGTGACACCGCTTGGTGCAGAAGCGTACAGTGTGAGCTGCACGTGCGCAGAGGAGTAGAAGCGAGCGCTTGGGAAAAAACCAGCAAGGTATTTCTGAGGGAGGCAAAGCATGAGGTATACACAGCCCTGCATAAGTCAATGAAAGTGCATGCTGTAACACAGCAGAGTTCAGCAAAAATGTAATGAGTAATGAGGCCTATGACTTCAGAAATGCACATCCAAAGTGATCAGTGCTGGTCAAAGGGTACCAGCAACTGCAGCTTGAAGAGGTGAAGCTCAGATCTGTTTTCAGGAGATAAGGCACTAAGCCACCACTACTGTTATAGCTCTGTTTCTGCCATCAAGGACTGAACAAAATTACAAAATCAACTGTGAAGAAAACCTTCCAGGTCAAATTCAGAGATTACTGACTGGAGTCTATCATCCCCTGCTTTGCTCCTTGTTCAGCTCTTTTCATACATTCAGACAGAATTGTGGCAGGTCTTTGCCATGCTTTGCATAGGCAGTTACATCTGACACCTATTTCATGGCAATGCAATTGATGAGGTGAAACATGAAGGCTTGGAATCGATTGTAATACTCGGGACTGTGTTGGGTGTTGTTAATAAAATCAATTTCTTTAGCTGTCAGTCTACAAATTTTCATCAGCCACAAATTAACTAGAAAAAAAAATATACAGCCCAAAATCTAGTTATGAAAAAGGGTCACTAGAAAGAGAAACATATGGGTTTTGATCTCACACTCAGTGCAGGCACAGTCTGCCAGCCCTATGAGACTTATGGTGTCTGGTGTTGCTGCCTCCCCACCCCCAGCCAAGAGGCAGCTCTGCTGAGGTGATGTGGTGAGAAGCCCTGCCCTCCAATACTGAAGCAAATTCTTTCTTTCTCAGTATTTCTCAGAAGATTTTCTCTCCCTTTCATGCATGCCCCCAGATATCATTAACTATACATATACTGGACAGAAAGCATATGCTAACTGTATCCAAAATAGATCATTGTGGTATTAATTACAGAAATGTGGAGACTTCAATGTAAGCATTTTGGTTTTCTAGGCTATTTTTGTGCAATGTTGAATGTGTGATAAAACCCCACTTCCCCTAGTAACCCTTTACTTCCCTAGAAACAGTGTAGAAATGAGCAGTTCCTATTGTGTATTGCGATCATATATGGCTGCCACATACATCTGCTGCACAGCAGAATTTTATTAATAAGGAGCCCTGCGCTACTCCAAGCATCGCATAAAACACAATGAGCACATGATACAGTGTTCAGTGCAATAGTTCTACTGGGCTGATAATAAAATGGGCGTGAAGAAATAAAAAATGCAGCTCTTGCTTATTTGTTGATGTACAGGAGGATGACTATGCAAAGCAACCTATGTCAGGCTTGTCCCTCTGTGAGATCCTCTGATGCACCAGCTTTGTGCATTTTCAATTCAAGCAGGCAAGGCAATCAAAATCTAAAAAAACAGGCTATTTTGTTAATTCAGAGAAAAGGAATTGCAGACAACATTTATTTATTATTTGTATGCTGTCTGGCAGTTTCATTTGCTAGTGTTCCTGTGATATGGTGATTAAAAAAAAAAACACAAACAAACAGTGCACTTTGCCTTACACCTGTTTCAAAATTCTGTGGCTTAATGACAGGAGTCTATTTTTCTCTCTGTTTTCAGCTGAAGTTAATGACCTGAATTCCAATATTGCTTTTACCAGGTTTTAAAAATATCAGAACCGTCTCTGACTTCCTCTTCTTCCTGTTTAGAAAGAAAAAAATAAAAATTAAACATGGTGAGTTGTCAGAGATGCTTAATTTGCCTCTGGGTTAATGAGCTTTTAGCATATTGGGAGCAGAGCAAAGATAATTTTTTCTCCTGTTTCTACAGTCATGAGGATTACAACATCGCTTTTTCTCCTTGTAATCAAAAACTGGAGTTCTCAAGAGATTTTTCAGTCTCATGGAGCTTGGGCTTTATGAAAACTGTCAGGCACGACAAGATTCATACAATGTTATGGGAATTGGCAACTTGGAGGTTCTGCAACCACTGCTCCCTCACAGTAAGTGGATATTGATGGCTAAGCAGAGTCAAATATAGCCCTATAGCCTTAGTTTCAGGCCATAATATGTGAAGAATGGCATAGTGAGATGACTAAATATGGGTTGGTTTTTTTTTCCAATTCCTGTGACCTCAGGTTTTCTGATAGCTCTAGATTTATTTTTTGCCTAACACAGATTTTCCTTTCAGCAATATTTTGGAACTGAGTGAGTGGATTGACTCCAACTTAAAAACATTTCCAGCATTTGAACAGTCCCCAAATATTCACCATGTTCCCCATCAAAACATTGTCTTGAAAAAAAAAAATTCATCATTATACTGACCAAAGTCTTCTCAGTGATCAAGAAAATTTTTCCCACTATTGTAATTCTCATCATTTTATCTTTGGCATGTGGTAATGGGCTTGAAATTCGGGCCTGGAAAAAATCTCATGTGATTTTTTGACACTGCAGATTCTATAAACAGACACTTGCAGTGCTCTTTGTTTGCATGTTATCGTCAAATATTGAGTACAGTTACTACACTTAAAGATATGTTTGAAAATGGAAAAAAAAATCCCCTAAAATCAAAACAGCTCCCCCCAACAAATACCAAACCAGGAAGAGGAATACATTGTGTGTTCTATAATATCTGCCATGAGCAATTTAGTTATTCCTAGTATCTTCAAGTGGTGTGAAGCTACTGTAGTAACGTTCTGGTCTCTAAAACAAGTCAAATGAACTCACTGAAATCCTCTCTATAGACCAAAAGTATGAAATTCAGATTCTCAGATGGTTCAGATCTTACCTAATGTATTTTGCAAATTTCCATAGATACTACTTTGTGCTTAATTTTTTATAATGGTGCTTCCTTTCCATCTGACATATAACTATCTATGATATGGTTTATATTAGTCAGATATAGATTTTTAAATGTTTTGAAATGGATAAATAATAAATACTTCTTCAACCATCACTTGAAGTTTTGGAATTTGTCTTTAAAGCCTTCTGCTCAGCTACATTTTGATGTAAGATAATGTAGAGAATTGTGGAGCCACATAATAATCAGAAAAATAATTTGCTAGATTAATTTTTTATGCGTCTTTGTTCACTTCACCTGCTCTATATCATATGGTCTGTACAAGAAAATCTAGCCAACAGAAGGATATTCTTCATCCTTCTGCCTAAACTGGACACTGCCTCTGAGAAATGCCACTGACTCCATGTGCAGTGTGAATAAAAAAGTCCATTCTTTGCACTGCACATTTTTCTTGATGTTTAATATGAGAACCAGTAGAGGGGAAAAAGAGGCCATTGCAGTGTGACATCCTCAGACAGAAAAGTGGACATGGCCCCAGGCATCCACACTGCCAAAGTGGAAACCATCTTCAGCAGGCTGAGCACCCCCCAGGCTCACAGCAGATTTACTCACACCATTTTGGGTTCCTGTGAAGGGGGACCTGTTGGTAGGTCAGACACAGAGTCATCCTGTGGTGTGCATCGCTGGCAGTATCACAGGGTGGGCCCCAGGGGCAGCCCCAGGGCACTCCCCAGGGCAGCAGAGACTTTTTTTATTTTTTAACATTTCAATTCAGCTTTCCCTCACTTCAGTCACAAAGTTTCAGCCACACAGAGCAGTAACACAAAATGCTTGAGCCCTACTAGTACTAGGCTGGAACGCAGACCAGCCATAACATTTTGGTCCTGGCTCAGTGATGGCTTTGCACCCATAGAACGGGGCAAACAGCTCAAATGTAAATCCATTATTTAAATAAATTGATTTCTAGATAAAGGGTACTGCAACCTGCATGAAGGCTTTGGCTTTTGGGGGGCTTGATGCCTACCTCTTCAATCTTGTCCTTACATTACACCAAAGCCTAGAAGGTCCCATGAAAAGTCATCATGGAGGGCGTAATAAAATGACTTCCATGAAAAAGCAATTAAAGATGAATGAGCTTTATACAAAAATTCCTATTCCCTAGCAATAGCAAACAAAACAAGAAATTGAGGTGGTGAAGGCATCAGTGATTTTGCTCCCACAGTATTGTTTCAAAATGAATTAGGAATAAGAAATCTCCTAGCAGCTGAGCTATACCCCATGACTCTGACATGTTGGGGCAGGACAGATGGATCCCAGACAATCTCATCTCCACAGCTCATAACTACAGAAGCAGCTGATGCTTGGATCATGCAGAGAACATTGCTCCTGGGAAGAACTTCACTTTTCTTTAATTTTTTAAATTATTTTTTTAGCAACTTTAATTACCACTCTGAGAGACACAGAAAAATCTGCTGCCTGCTTTACTCGTGGTAGCTGACTTGCTAGCATTAAATGGAGGGGGGGAAGGGGAAGCCCTGAAAATTAGTGAGGCTAAAAATGACACCACTTCTCAGCATGAGGAGTTAGAATGATGCCAAGAGGAGCAGAGGTGAAATTCTGGGAGACATGCATCCCTTTACAGGGGTCCATAGACGGTACATATTCAGACATGTCTGCTTCCCTGGTGCTGTGCTTGTAAAGTCATCCCTGATGCATGTGGGAGGTGTGGGTTACACTGAGAAATGCCAAAGTCGCTCTTGAAGTCCTTGCTGCATTTTAAAGGTTAAAACTAGGAAAAGACTGGCATTCTCCTAAAGGTCTTTAAATGGAAGAGCTGTTAAATCACATGCACTGAAGCACGAGTAGAGCGCTGTCTCTTGTATATCATTCTCAGCTGGAATTTGTGAACTGATAGGTACAGAGCTTGTTTTTAGCAAAGGCAATGCTGTGGCATCTACAGTTTGCTCTCTCCAAGATCATAAAAAACCAGCAAATAGTGTTTTGAGATCAGGAATGGTTTCACGCAGTTCTTAATTTGGTTGCCTAAAAGACTTCTAAATGCACATTTAGGGTTAACAGTAATGGAGCAGTTGAAAATGCTCACCTTCCAGTGAAATTTCCCTCCTTGCTGAAGCAAAGTCCCTATGAAATGCCAGGGTGCTGAGCAGGTGTGGTTGCCTTCATTTCAGTGAGTTTTCTAGATATGAGGCTATTTTTCATTTAAGTGTCTAACTAAGTGTAATAACATAGTTTTAGTCCCATGCAACTCTCCCCAGTTTATGATATTAGCTTGTATGGGGCCTCCTGGCCTGGAGTCTGTTGCAATGAGCACTTCTCAGAAGGAATGGGAGTATCCCCCCTCTTTGCACAACATATGAAGTGCAATCACATCTCTCAAGGCTTTCTCTTCTCACTGTCTCCTTTCACATATTCTAATTTTTCATGGAATCCTGCTCTAAATTTGTTCTCCTCCATCTAGATAAACACCCTAATAATACCCCCATTATGTGCCCAAGAAGTTTGGTCTTCTCCTTGGTCCTCACTTATCAAACCCAAGCCGCGGGTGTAACACCCCTGTCAGCAACTGCTCCCTGCTTCAGATCATATGTCTGACTCCACTATATGGTCTAATAGTCTGTCAGATTCCTTGGTGTCTCCAAATTGCTCACTCTCAGCAGGAGACTTCTGCCAACTTTTTGACAGTGGAATTCTACCAAGCATCTTTTGCCTGAGATGGCTGTGCCTTTAAAATATTGCCAGCAAAAGCTTCACTCTTTCCTTTCCCATTGATGTGGAGTGACCAAAACTGGTCCTCACGGCTGATCCAGCAGAGGAAACAGCTGCATGCCAGCAAACTGGAAGGGTTAGATGCTGTGTAGGCTGCCTGTCAGGAAGAAAGAGCTCCTCTCTAACCTTTGTACAATCCTTCCTCTTGTTTGTCTCAGCTTCAGAACAATAAATTTTAGAGGGTTGTAATGAGCTTGTTTATTTCTAGTGCTAAATTCCTAGACTTATCCTTTTTCGCACTGCTAGCCAGCAGTGGGAAGGTTAAAAATGCAGTCAGTTACCAGTGGCAACATACCAGTGTTGTAAATCCTGCCCACACATCTTCAGATCTACTGACATTTGAAACATCTAGGTCTTTTCTGTTAGCTGTGCCAGTGTAATTATGTCTTGGTATAGCTTTTTTTTCTACATGTCATCCTTCAAGAGTGCTCAGATAAGTATATTTGAAGGATATAAATGGAAGGAGAAAGAAAGAAGGAGGCTGAAGTTACAAAGAAAGAAAGGAAGCCATTGCAAATAGTTCACTGAGGTGTTTGAAAAAGCAATATCACATATTAATAGTTGCAATTTAGCAGCACATTACTGATTCCTGTAAATTATTTGAGATTGTTGCCTGTGAGCTGCAGGACAGGCTGTGCCAGTAAAATCAATTACATTTCATATCAGTACCATATGCTTATCTTGCACAGCAGGGATGTGGAGGTGCTGTACATCCTTCTAGTCAGCAGTGCTGTAAGCTAAACAGGCTGTATGTAGTGGAACTGGCATATATGCTGAGGCAAACGTGTGAAATCTCCATGTGAAGACCAGTGAGTCATTGCTGCTTCTCTTTAGAGTCAGCAGGGAGAGGAGACAGCTTTGCTCTTGGTCAGGATTCAGTTCGATGCAAAACTGGCCTGAATGAATGTGAGAACCTTTTGTTTATAGTGCACACACACACACAGAGAAACAAATGAAATTTCCAAATGGAGGGAGTTTCCAAATGCTGAGAGAAAAAGGCTTTACTGTTCGCTCAAGGCCTTCCTGCCCTGATCACTGTTTTGCTCAGCAGCCTAGACCCCTGCTGTTTCTGCAGGGCTTTGTGAGACTCCACTCCAGGACAGGTGACAAAATGGAGCCTCAGGTGATGGGAAGGGCAGCCACAACTTCATTTGGATATGTCCAGGATAGCAGCAAGTCTCAGCTAGAGCCCGGCCCTTGGTAACTTTCTTCTGTGCAGTGCTTTAGAAGAGGGCAAAGGGAGAGGGTCATCCCCTCATGCCCAGCTCTGGTAAGTGATCTTGAAAAGTTTGTTATTTTTTGTTACTTGCTGCTGGCCCAGAGACAGCAAGGATGTGTCTACCCAGAGCACTGGTTCTCCTGGAACAGAACATCTCACTCATCATCCTTCACATAGAGCAGTATCCAAATATGCACGTGGAATTAAAGGCAGGTAGGAAACTGGAGTACCATGCACTAGTTAGCATGTTTTAAAATTCCTTTAAATTGATATTTTTACAGAAGTAATATAGCTTAGATCAGTGCTGTATTATGGGCATCTTAATCTCATATGTCTTCAGTCATGGTATCTTTCTAAAATGTTATTGTTCTTAAAAGAAAATGGGCCACCACAGAGAACGAATACAAGCTTATGATTATGAAGCAATCACTAGCAGTTTGCACCCTTGTCCACTCCTGTGTGGAGGACCTTTTATGGATGGGTATGCTCCAGGCTGAGAAAAGGTGGCAGTAACCAGCGGGACTAATCACAGGAGTAAACACCACACCAATGAACAAAGATTTGGCAGCTGTTCTCTGTGCAGATAAATCAATTAATTATGTGATCAAGGCCTGCGCTTTGGTCTTTGCCAGTGAGAATTATTTATAACACCATGCTGAATTTCAGCCATATACTAAATTCTTTCAACAGATGTAATGAAGTCTGAGAAATTATCCTTTGTGATATGAATGTATGTTAGTGGACCCTTATAGATTGCTTCTTCCATAGATGCAGTGTATAGATTTTTAATCTGGTAATGGACTGTTTGCTAACTTCAGCCACTATTTTTGCATTTGACAGTAGTGAGACCATTATTACAAATACAGCACAATTTATCCACAGTTTATTGCTTGCCTAGAAGGGGACTATCACACACAGACTTTCTTTCCTAATACGCAAAACAGGATTTCCAGCAAGGTAGTCAAATATACTTTTGCCCTTCTGAACATTTAAACATTACAGCACTCAATAGTGCACTCAATATCTCCATGTAAGTTTGCAGAATCCCATTTATTAGTGTACACTGTGCACTTAGGAAATTATAGATATATATGGACAAAAACTGTCTCTTAATTTGCATATAACATTCTTGGTAGTATTTTAAGCATTACTATGTATTTGACCAAGCTGACAAATATTTTTTATGTTAAGATATGCTTCAGCTTTATCTCAACAAACAAGGAGATATGCAGCTAACTACTTCAGACTTCTCTGTTGACATTAAAAGGGAATTTGTCTGCTATTTTTGGTCTTTCAAATTGTACAAAAGTTAGATCACCAAACCAGCCTAATAGAGATGATGTGGTTTCCCTCATAACAAGGACCTGTTACTGCACTTTTTTTTGCAGGCTCCGTTTCAAATACTCAGCTGGACTGAGAGCACGGATGGCTCTGCAAGTTGAGCTTGGGGGAACTGTAAATTAATATGCCTTGACACATCATTTACTGCCTGAAATCACTAGATTTGGTTAGGAAAAGAAAGGTTCCTACACAGACAGACTTTTCTACAAGCAGAAGCAAAAGAATGCTCCTTTGGTGGGAATAACCACCATCCACACTCCTCATCACCATCCCTGTCTCCCAAGATTGAGGAAACTGGTTCTTGTGCAAGAGCAGTCCTTCTCTCTTCCTCATCCCTCAGCAACCCACAACACGCTCACCAAAATAAGGAGGCAGCATGAGGCTGCACTATCATTGCTTAGAGAAGTATTTAATTTATATTTCAATGTTTATCTGGAGCTACACAAAAGTCAGGAGCTCAACAGACACATAAGATGCCACCTTCTATTTCCTCTAGGTCCTACTATGATTTTCAGACAATTCAATCATACATGCATTGTCCCTTAAGAGAATGACAATTTTTTTTAAAAACCCCACACTTTTAACTCAGTCAGTAGCTAAATTGACAAGAATATGCATACTTTCAGAAAGCAGGTATGAGTATATGAGGATTAGATGAAAATTAAATGAAATGGTTTTATTATGATATTTTTAATTACTTTCTCAGTTGTGGCCAGTGATTCTGTTTCACAGTAGGAAGTCATATTTCAGCAACAAATTCACAGGGCTGGAAATTAATAACTGCCCTTTTTCAGTGCTATCTTAAAAGCCTCTAATTTCACCTCTATTTTCTCACTTTCCCTCTTCTGGGTCTTCTGGTTAGTTTACCATAATGGTAAATATTTGGTCATTTTAGTGCAATAGTGGAGCTTGTACTATACAAATGCACACCTTTCTTATGCAGTATAATTTAGAATTATTTTCTTGGTATAATTTCCACAGGTGCAAATATTAGCTGGAATTTCCATCATTTTGAAGATAAAATTTGGGGCAGGGCAGTGCCTTGTTTCCTCTTAAGAAAAGTGCGATTTATGGATATTATTTGGTTGATTATGACTTTAGAGTTCAGGGTCAAAGTATAGAAGTTTAGTTCACTTTAGGGAAAGCAGTCTTAGTAAACACATTATAAAATATGTTTCTCATCAATCCCCCATGAAATGGACCAAATATCAAGGTCTGTTGCTGTCATTAACATCTTCTTGTCTTGCTTTTCTTCCAGTAACTTAAAAGAACATTAAAATATGTGAATGGCTGATCTCCCATACAAAAGGATCTATCTGACCCTAGATCCCATGCAATTGTTTTAGCAGGGGTATTTCATATGTTGAGTGAGTGCTGTATTTAGGACCACATGTATGTAATCTCCACAGAGTATTAAAAGTTCTGGGTATGGAATATATGTGAAGCATTTATAGTGCAATATATAGCCTTATATACCCAATGTAACATTTGCCTAGCCCTACTGCCTTTATGAATATAGTTTTCCTCCTATTTTGTCTTTCACTCCTTGAGTTTATTCTCATATGCTTCCTGATTTACGGTGTTTCACACTCTGCTTCCTTGTGTTAATCTGTAAGGACAGACTCCAGTGCTGAAAGTGGAGGATCCAAGAGCACCCACACAAACAGACTGAGAGAAGGGACTGTAGTGCACATCTTGTAATTAAGAAATGTGCTCAGAGTGTTAACAGCATCAACAACTGGTATTTCTAAAAAAAAAAAAAATCTTAATTAGGCTGCCATTTCTCTTGTTTAGACTGCCTGGCCTGAGTACCTGGACTATCTTCTACATTACATTTATGTCAGCTTTTGGAAATCAATTCGTATCCACAGGTGGGGACAGATCTGCAGAAACATCCAGTTCATTTGGACACATGTATGCATTGAAACCCCCTCTTTAGGTAGTAGCTCCAGTTGTTCTGTAAAGTCATCCTTAAAGGTCTGGGCCCTTAAAAACTGGGCTCAGGACAAATTTTAGAAAGCAGATCCTATGGAGTCTACCACAGTCCTTCGGGTGCAGTGTGATCTGTAGGCATTGTGGTGGCTTGGGAAATAAATATAACCTCGCCTCTTTCAGTAGGTAATTCAATATAGGCATTTTTTTCAGTGTATAGCTAGGTCAATTTTTGTCTCTTCATAAGATGCTCAGCTCAGTTTTAATAATAGGGCATTCTCAGATCCTTTCTACTTTTCCCCTTTGTTCACAGTTAGCAAAACTCCCAGTTACTTTATACCATTGTATTACTTCTGACAGAAACTAGCCCATGTATTCCCATTTTGGTGAGTTTTTATGTGAAGCTTTCCTATCAGTTTTGAACTCATTAGCTGAAGCAACAGATGGGTATCTCCGTAATAGCTCGGAATTGGTTCTGTCAGGTGTGGGAGGAAAGCAGGGTGAGAAGGACGGGGCCCTCCAGCAGTAACAGCAGCTGGAAACCCCAGTGTGAAGCCAATGGGCCTGCAGTGCCACTGCATCTTTCCATGTCAGCTGAATGGGAGTTTCCACTTTCCTCCTTACTTTGTTCTCTGAAGGTGCTAAACAAGAAATTTATTCTTTTGGCTATTGTTAAGATGAAGAATCTGGGATTCTAGTCTTGCATAAATAACGAGTATACTTATGTAAGGATACTTATAAGAAGCAACAGAGTGCTTATGAGAGCAACAGAGGGGCTGCTCCCTCGGGCCGTGCTGTTCCTATATGCTACCTGCTGGGTTCATTGTTAGATGCAATGTCCTGCTCTGCAACAGCTGAAAGAGAGGCTAAGTATGATAGATTTATTCTCAACCTCCCACCAAGACACTAATTCCAGTTTCAGCAGCTATTTGTTCCCTCGCCTTTCGACTGTTCCTTGCCAGGTTTGCCATGCCCCTCCCTTCCCGCCGTGCAGGGCCCCGCTCCACAGGGAAGGAGAGGGGCAGCCTTTGGGAAGGAGCGTAGCTGACTCCAGAACAGCGCGGCTGGGTGTGCTTGGCACCTTCTCTGGGCTGCTAAGCGTGTCATTTGCACCCTCTGAGAGGCGGCTTCTCCTCGAGTGGCGCTCCCACGCCGGCAGCGGGGCTCGGTGGCAGCGGTGGCCGCCCGGGCGGGAGCGCGGCCCGGGGCTCGCTCCGCACGCCGCTCCCCGCCAGGCGCCAAGGCGGAGGTGCGAGCTGCGGGAGCTGGAATTCAAACTGCGCCACTCAAATAAATAGCGAACTGAGCCTGCCATAAGGCAAGCAGATGGATGTGGTGCCCTTTGGTTCTTTCCAGTTACAAAAGTAATTATTTTTTTCTTGAGTCATGCCTAGCAATGATACAATTATTTTTGGACCACCACCAGGACAGCACTGATATGATGGTCGTTTCTGTGGTACAACTGCTGGCCGTTACTTGTGGCAGAAGTATGAAATAGTGTGTTTAGACCCATTGTTTTTTATTTCTAGATGTTTGTCCAGCTCAATTTAAAATTTTCTTAGTAAGACAGTGTATGAGTGAGTGCCCAAACTGAAACACATTAAAGGACTCTGAACCTTGATAAGCACCACAAAGATTGTCTGTCAAAGATAACCATGAAGTCTGTGGGACATTCCAAATGCACTTTTTCCCAATACCTTTGTCCAGACATCTGGGTATATTTCATAGACATTGCTGCCTACAGTGGTGTAGTTTGAAAACAATTACTTTTTTTTGGTGTATTATTCAAGTAGTAAACCGATACGGAGCTCATCAATATTGATGTGATGGTGATTTTTGCATTTTTATGTACTGACTGTATTATTTTGTGTTTGCTGTGTAGCATTTTTAGAAATGGGACCCTGGGATGCATCTTGAGTGACACTATTGGAATGGCTGGGTGAGGTTCCAGCATTTAATTTAGTGGAGGTCAGAGGACTAATTCTTAGGCTGAGCAGTGAGTACAGAGCTGAGGCTCTCCATACAGTTAACAGTGAGAAACATTTACCTTTAAAAGACGGACACCAGTCTAAGTTTTTCCATTGCTCTAGACTGCATGTAACTGCTGCCATCTCTCCCATCCTCCTGTACTCTCCTCTGTATGGGCCACTGCTTGCATCCTTACTTCCAAATGAAGTTTACTGCTTTATAAGGGGCCAGTGACAATTTTCTGCTTCTGTGGTCCCATGTGAAGGGGATCATACTCCAGAACGAGCCATTAGGAGATGTTATGTATTGTGACTTTCATCCTTTGAGGGAACTTATTTGCCTGACAGCTGATGACAGAAAATTTACTTGTCTTCCTAAGATCAACAGCAAACAGGAGACAGTACAAGAGACTCTGGTGCTGATTTGCAGGACACTTGAGCAGGATTGTAAAGCTGTGTTTTTCCCTCTTCCCCCTGACACTAGCCATTGTGACATATGGTCAGCATTTGACATGGCCACAGCTGAGCAGCTCCCCATTTAGATCTGGGCTGCATCTGCCTCCAGAGACTCAGGTGGCATGTGAGCCATCTGTCTAATGCTAAACGCAGAGACAGCCCAGGGATTGTGCCCTTATATGACTTTTTCTTTTATTTCCTTTAAATAAATAGATTAATCATTCTTGAGCTTACAAGTTTGAAAACAATGGAGGGTTAGAAACTACTATTAGGGAAAATGTTTCGGGGGGCTCCGAAATACAACAAGCTCATTGACATATGGAAGCAAGTCCAGTGGAGAGCAGCTAGGGACTTGAGCATATAAGAGGAAAGACTGCAAGAGCATCTGGCTTTGTGCAGCTTGGTGCAAACCCAGCCTTAATGGGATATTTTAGAGAGGATACAACCAGTCTTTCCACTTACAAGTTGCAACTGCTGTATATTAGAAAAAAGCTTATGATAACCAGGATAGTCAACACTGGAAGCAGAGGGGACCTCCATCACTGGAGATCCTCAAAGTTCCAAGGGCTCTGAGTATTCAAATGCAAGCTTGGCTCTGCTCTGGGTGAACTGTAGGAGCAGAAGACCCACAGACCTCCTTTGCAAACTGTAGGATTTGATAGTTATTTAGCACATGGCATGAAGGCAGGAAACTAGCAGCTGCTGCTAGGGGATAGCATGAGCACAGGGCAGCTGAAGCCATACATAATTTGTATCCTATGATCATCATGGCATGAACTATCTCCCTCGTCTGTAACTGGGTGTGTTACTAGACTAGCACTACCAGATCAGATCAGTGCTGCAGTGGTTCTTGTAATGCATTACTTGGTTGTGCCTTGCCAGTCATTACTTTTCTCCAAGCAGTGAGATTAATATTGGCAATGTGGTGACTATTTTGGCATTATTTGCACCAGGCAGGCCATACCCAGTCACCTAACAACTGCAGCTGTGTTCATATCTTGTCATGTGTTGCTGTACCCTCCTGCAGTGACTATGGGTAGACCAGCCTCAAGCAACTGAGTATTTTTTCGACTTTCAGCATTTAAAAGCTCGTGGAAATATTAAGGCAAACACATGTACTGCTTGCATTTCACCCTTCTTACCCAATGTATTAGCATCATTTTTTCCCTGTGTAGTCCTATGATGACCATCAATTCACTGCCAGTGGCAGGGACTTCCTTCTGACCAATGTCTGAAACAGGGAAGATCCACTAGAGACCCCACATACCAGAGGAGCTAAAGACACCTTTTCCTACTTGAGGCGAGAAACCCAAGCCTGTACCCATGTCAGCCAGTGTCCTTGACTTATTTCCTTCTGCAGATGCCTTTGTCCCAGGACCCAGAATGCTGTGAGCTTGCAGAGTCACTTACCATTTGATAGTCATTTAAGAGACATTTGGCTGGAATTTACAGTCTCTTTCTCTCTTTTTCACTCTCATGACCTCTCAAAACTCTTTCCAGTCCTGTTTTCCAGAGCTATGCAGAATAAAACATAAACCAAAAAAAAAAAAACTATCACAGCCAGGCTAATGATTAAGTATTAGGTTTAAGAGTTCATGTATGAGAAGGACATGAAATAATGGAGTCAGAGGCCATGAAGAGGGAACTTTGGACATGCTGGGAGAAAGACACATGTAGTCTGTTCATTATAAATGCTGGAAGCCTGTATTGATTCTATAAGCACTCAGACATATGGAGAACTACATATGTTGCAAAGAATATTGAAATCCTCACTGAAAACAAATTTTTTTTTGCTGTCAGGCTGGGAGATATTATTTTATTGCACAAGACAATGACAAATAAGTTCACAACCCTTGACCTGGAAGTCTAATAAAACACTAGTGCTGACACAGTATCAGACAATATATAAAAAAATGATAAAAAAGATAAACAGGAATGGGGCATGACTTCATAGATACCTGAGTCATGGGTAATTTAAGGGACCCTGGAGTAGTTTCTGCCAGTTTCATCAGGCACATCATTCAGCAACACCTTAAACCCAGACACTGCTTCTGGCTGCTGGTTCAAGAGCTCTTCTGCTGGATAGGTGTCAAGCAGACAAGGAAGAAACTTGTCCCATTGGCTGTGTTTAGTGACATGAGTCAGGCTTTTCTTGTCTGGAAGAACTTCTACTTCACCCCATTTGTTGCAAGGGTGAGGGTGAGGGGGTGACATCTTGCTGGCCAAGCGGCTGTGTGAGCATTGTGGAGTCCACCAGCACTGCTTTCAAGATGAATCAGAGGCTAAGAAGTAGGTGCTCAGTGAATGTTGTAGCTTCCGCCCAGCAAGGTTTTCCCTGCCACCATCCCCCCATGTCAGTTTGATCCCTGAGCCCGTGGGTGTAGGCTTGGGTCACCATGGCACTGTCGCAGACAGGGTGCTGCCATTGAGTCACCAGCTGCCACGCAGAGGGAACATCAGTCCACCAAGCAATAAACTGAGTAATATTTGATATCATGAAGTGAAAGCAAAAGACAACACAAATAACACACAGCTGTACCTGGTTCTCCCGGATCTCCTTACTCTTTAATTTCACTGGGAAACCTGGGTGCTGTGGTCAGGAGCAGGCTTTGAGCCACCCCTTAGGTGATCATAGGACTGGGAAGTGCCACTGACACTGAAAAGTCTTTGCTTTTAACATTTTGTCCCTGAAAGTGCTGCTGTTTATCTTTTAGGTGCTTGTGGCATGCAAACAGGTTGGTGGTTAACCTCAGCTGTCTAATGCTCGTGGTAGTAACTGCCACTGACATTTGTCAAGACTTTTGTTCTCAAGCACAGGGAGCACTGAAGTGTGACAGGAAGGAAGGAGAAAATTTGCAAAAAACAGGAAAAGGAGGGGAAGCTGCTCATGAATTTCAGAGGCTGGGTCTGCACTGGATGAGGCAGAAGGCCAGACTGAGCCTCAGAGTGGCAAAGGTGAGGTGGCATATGATCTCAGATAAGATGCAGGGGCTAATGCTACAGGCAGCAGTACTATTAACTACTAGGAGTATTAAATAGAGCAGTAGCTACAGGCAGCACTCAGGCTGTCCTGTCCCTTCCATCAGCTGTGCACTTCTCTGTGCCATGAGGGTGCCACAGAGGTTTGTGAGAAGATGGGGTGGGAATATTTATTTTCATCCTGTGAAAATGTTTGGAATTTCAGAGCAGGATAGCAGCCAGCTGGGAATAGAGGAAAGAGCCAGCTCCAAAGTGACTGGAAACTCCTAGATTTTGTACAGGAGTAACCTTTCTCTGTAGACTACTACTAGGAAAAATGAAGAATTCAACCTTTTTTCAGGATAAAGAGTTTGCCAAAAATATTGTCCATATTTAAGTTCTGCAGTAATCAGAGAAAGATCTTTCCTCTGGTCTTTCTCATTCCAGGGACTTGAAGAGGACAATCCTTTAATATTCTTCCTGGAGGCACATCTTTGGTCTCTAGCAACAGCTAGGGCAGGGCTCTGGAGCTCTGCAGGTGGCCTCTGGAAGAAGCCCATGAGCATCTGCAGAGGTGGAGTACCACCAGCCTTGCTCTACAATTCAGCTGCAGTCCCAGAGTGATGATATACCCCTGCTGAATTCCAAGGAATGGGATGAAACCCAGGGAATAAATAAGCTCTAATTTCCCAGATGCTGTTAATTTAAAAACTAAGGCAGATGAGGCTAAAAGCTTTTCAGGGGAGAGAATGATGAATGCAATCTGCTGTTGCTGCTGCTACTGTTGCTATTATTACTAATAATGAAGAATGGCTCTTTTTTAATTTCAATTGCCTTTGAAAGGCTTCCCTGGTAGAAGCTGGATCAACTGCTTTCCCAGATAGGGGGATTTTTCTGACCTCCTATGCTGTGGTGTGTCAGTGTAAGGCACAGAGCCCCTGCCCTGCTGAACAGTAATCAAGGGAGAATGTTTCTCTGGGAATCCTGCTCCCATGGCTGCTCTCACCAGCACTGCTCATGTGCCTGGGAGGGAGCACCACAAGCCTGTGACAAGGGCATAACCAGTCCTACAGAGAATTCCTTGAGGACTTTGAAATTAGAAATGCAACATGCACACCCTCTGAAGCCGCCGTCCTGTGAGAGGAAAAAAGTGCCACAACATGTGTGGGGTACTGTCCTAGAGAAAGTGATGGATTTCCTTCTGCTGCAGACTTCCTGCTGCAGTTGTAGGGCTGTGCAAAGGGAGGCACCTCACAGCCCAGCACAGGACAGCTGAGAAAAAAGGCCATATGCTTTGGGCACATTGCTGTCAGATCATTCTCACTACAGCAGAACTTGTCCTTCTGCTGGGGGAAGGTGTGTTGAAAGCAAAACCACTGATTTCCTGCAAATCAGTCATGCTGGCACTGTGTTTTGCTGGAAGCATTGCTTTTGGGGCAGGAGGCATTCATGGGGGACAGGAGATGTATGGGCACCCATCTAGGATAAGAGAGACATCCCTGTCTCCAGGGCTGCCCCCTCCTGAGCAGCCTGTGGGACATTTCCTATGTAGCCCCTTCGGCATCCTTCAGCCTTCCTTAGATCCCTACAATTCAGTCTTGCTCAGTGGTGCCAGCCAAACCTGGAGGACCAAGTTCTCAACTGTGAGTGCACTCACTGGGCTATTTCACACTGGAAAACCCAAAGACAGATGTGGTGGAGGTACTTGCACTACGTTCCCATGCCTCAGCAGTGAGTGACAGCACTTGATGGCACAACCCAGGGTGTTCATAAACATTCATGGGTACTGCCTACACCAAGAAACACACTCATCTGCACTCTGCCCCCAAGGTGGGAGTGTAGTATGAATTCTTTGAGACACTGATCTCATATGAGACAGACAGAAAAAAATGCCATAAAGTAACAGCTTTGATAGCATTTAAAACAAATGCCCAGCTAGTAGCACACATCCCAGCAGAACTTGAAAATAACTGTATTTTCATTTAATTTCCATGTAGAGTGCTGAAACAACAGTTTTTTAAAGCACTCCTTTTGCTCATTGGTACCTGATTTCCTGCTCTATACTTAATCTCTTTCGTACCCTAGCTGTTTTTTTTATCAATTGTGGTCTAACTTGTGGTATATACTAAAGCAGGGACATGCTTTGGTCCTTCCACCTCTTTGCTTGGTAAGTGCCCTGAAGTGTTTGCTGAAGCTTGCACTGCATTTTAGCCAGTTTCAGTTCATCCGCAGAATTCTACATGGTCAAATAAAACTGTTGAGACAAGTCTGAGTCGGCTCAGCCTTTTGTTTTCAAACAATGTAACATAGAAGCATATGCATCTTCCTTTACCGAAGAGAAAAAAATAAAAAAGGGCAGGAAGGCAAAAGACATGCTTGAAATATTTTCCTGAACTACACAATGATGAGTGCTTCCGTGTTTGGTGCAATCTCTTTCTCTGGCCAAACATGGTAAGGAAGTGACTCTGCTCCCCACAGCACACGCTTGCCAATATCTCCTTTCAGCTGCTGGAGGAAGAGAGGAGGCTGCACGTCTCTGCTGCTGTGAGCTTGAATTCAGAGAAAGGCAGCAGTCCATAGAGACAGTCTTTGTATGAAATCAAGGAGGACATGATTAAAAATTATTTATTTCAAATATACATGCAGATCACTGAATTGTTTTTTCTTTATCCCAAATGTGATAATAAAAAGAAGATCAAGATTAGAATTTCCACAAATCCATAAGCCCAGAGCAAGCAAAGAGGTCTTACCAGCCCACCCTAATCCAAAGCAAGGATTCAAACACCTAGGGCTGGAGGCAACCCCTTTTGGCTTCTAAACTTTCCCTCCACTCCTGATCACAGAAATGCAGCACCTAAAACTTACATAGAACCACATCCGTCCCCATTTCTCGTTTGAGGCTCAGCAGCTGCTCTGACCCTTTACACTGAGGTTGCACTGTCAACCCAAAACCAACATTTCAGCAGGGGAACTGCATTAGAGCATGTTATCACTGCAATATGCCCTGGTGTGTTTCTCACCAAGGGCTGGGAGTAATGTGGAAAGGAGGCGGGTGGCTCATTGCTGTGGCTTTTGCCCTTCTCCTGTCTATGGCTTCTGCTGCCTGTGGCCAGCTTCCCAGTGCTCAGCTTCATGCCTCTGAATTTGGCTACCTGAATTGGTAACTTCAGTTGTGCTAATCTGTTAGCTGGAGCCCTTTTGTCAAATAAATGAATGGTGTATAATTTTACTGCATGGTTTGAAAATCCCTGCATTCACCCATTTTCACTGCATTCGCTCAGTTTCTGGTGAAACCTGCCCTGAGTAGAGCTTTGGAGCCCAGCAGATCAGAAGCACTGCAGGGAGGATGTGTCTGGCTCTGAGTCTTTCTCCTGACTGCGAGGTGATGCTGAGCTGGCAACAGCAGCCACAGAATCCTATATCTAGAAGTGACCTGTGTTAAAGTCTTGGTGTGCTTGAATAAAGGCCAGCTGTCTCTGAACACTGGGCAGGTTTCCTTGAATATAAGTAAATGAAGTTTTGAGATGACTGTGTACCAAAGGTGTCACCTTTTGCTAGTCACAGAAGAGAGGTCTGTAAAACCAGGGGAGGATAAAAAATATCAGGAGCAGTAGTAGGCTTTGTTTTGCTTAACAAAGCACTGTCTAAAGTAGCACAATGTGAATATAAAAAAGAACTGAAAGAGAAAGAGGCTGGTACGGGAAACCTGTGGACTGCTTGACAAGAGGAAGGCTGGGATCTGTTGATTTGGACCCTGTATTTCAGCTGGGCTCTGCTCAGAGCCAACCTGTCTGTCAGGGAAAAGCCTTCAGCAATGTTTCTGAAAGATAGGGAGAGATATCTTTAGGCACAAGGAAAGGAATACCCACAAAAGTCAGCTCCCTATTTCTATCTCATATTCAGAGCTGCCAAGTTTCATACTCAACTATAAATCTATTGCTTTCTAACTATAAAGCTGCCTTTTTGTGTTTTAATGGGAAATCATCTGAAAATTTCACTGAATGGCATTTTCAGATGATTTAAGAAAAGGCTGTTGATTGCAGACCTCCATAAGTGGTTTGGTAAATAAATACAAAACTGAACAAAAAGATGATTCGATGTTTCCCATGACAATTTGGTGGCAATTTTCAGAGATACAATAGCTCTGCATGCAAAATACATTACTTTTTATATCATGGCTGGCAGGAATCAGATATCCTTCTTTCTTTTTTTTTTTTTTTTGCAAATTCATTGAAGAAATTCTGTGGTTTGGTATTAACACAATGCTGTATCAGAAAAACTCATTGACTACTGCTTTTTGCTCCCATCAATAACACCTTCTGGAGGTAGTTCCTGATAACTGCATAATGTATTGTAAACCAGATCACTGCCCAACTACTTCTCAAGGTAATTTATGACTGTAATATCCTGTGAAGATTAGCTGTTTCAAAATTCTCACACTTACAGTTTACTAACACAATTTATTTCCAAGTCTTACAAAGAGGGTGAGAAATAGAGGATGGGAGAAGTTGCAATAAATATCTGCTATACAATTTCCAAGGTATTATTTAACTTTCAAGTCACACTTGGTAGCTGCACAACAGCAGAACAATATTTTTGCCAAAGTTAAACTTTTAAAAAATATACTGCATTTAATATTTTCAACTATTATCTGTTTTTTTCTTTTCATTATGTGCATATTATGTACTTTTGCCATTATGCATTTAGGAACACATTTTTCTTACTATTATTCTTAATGTTATTGAGTAGAGAGCTCAGCTTTAGCATTCTAGAGTGCACCAGAAAACAAGAAAAAAAATTACATTTATGCAACGTAAGTTTGCATCTTCTGATTTCTAATTTTAAAGATTTCAAACAAAAAAACTGTCCAACAGCCTCACCCTAGAATACAAGAGAAGGTCTTGCCTTCATTATTACTTCTGTCAAAAGCAAATTTTACTATTTTTAAACCCAGAAGAATATTTTACTGACACTTGTTTGGTAGAATTTCTGTGAATAACTTAATGTGCCTTGAGCATTGCTAAAATGTAATTGCAACTATTTATGGAATGAGGGGAGAGGGTTTCACACAGGAATTAGTGTGAGGAGCAGGTGAACATGTCATGGGGAGCCAGAATGAGCAAAGTTGTCAGTGATATTCTTCAGGAATGTGTTTGGAAACTAATGCAATGCAATTCTTTCATTATTCACCTGGGTACAAAACATGGCCTAAGCTTAAGACATTTGTCAGTAATATGAAGAGGCACAGGGTCACTAAGGCTGAAAAGGATGGAGCATTATTCATCAGAGAGGACCAGAGGACCCATCAGAGCAACAGAAACAGAGGGAATCGCAGAAGCAGAAAGTGCAATGCCATGAGCATGGACTCATGAGCAGGGTCCCTATGTTAGAGGCAGCAGGGCAGAGAGGGAGAATGTGGAATGGTGGCTGAAGATCTGTGAACCACCAGTGTAATTCTGCTGGGATTCAATCTCAGGAACTCTGAAAGCAGGATTGAATGTCTGGGGTAGTCCCAGGCAGTCCTTTTCCAACCTTACATTGCTCCACTTCTACGATGTATCAATCCAAGCAGAAAAAAAGGAAGATTTTTTACAACTATAGAAGGCATGTGTATCAGCACCTGGAGAATATCAGAGTCTTTTTTTATATTCGGAAAAAAAAGGGAATTTAAACTGAAATGGGACCAGAGGAATTCTACCAAGGTGATGAGGAAACTGAGAGTAACAAATGAGAATATATTATTGGATCTTGGCTTATTTAGCTAAGCAGAGAGAAAGGAAAGAATAGGATTACTTTTAACATTACTCGAAGAGTTTATACTAAAGAGAAAGAGGACTGGGGGGAAGTAGAGAGTAAGAATAATGGTACAATCAGTTCTGGATTTAGAAACTACACTTGTTAAACATAACCTGCCAACTTCCTTCTTAATCAGAGTGCCCAGTTTTGGGAGGATGTGTTAGGGGATTTCTACCTTTATCTTTAGTCTGAGAGGCTGGACTCAGTTAGGGATGAGAAGATGTGTGAACACTGCTGGCAGCTACTTTGGCATGCCTTGCTGATTTGCTCAAGGTTAGACTAATCACCTGAAGTCGTAAACCAATTTTACGCATCCGTTCAGGGGGGACTTCTGGGAGAGAGAAAATGCAAAGTTTGAAGAACTAGAGATGAGAATTCTCAACTGGCACTTTATAAACTCACTAACAAAGCACCCAGAGTAGTAAAAGCGGAGTTTGATTTCTCATTTTCTCTGTAAAGCTCTAGGATTGGCCCTTGTATTTGAATGGGGAAGCTGAAAAGGCTTTGTGGCTTGTGGAAAAGGCAATGATCAGGCTGGATAATGCTTTTCCTGCCCACTGCCTGTGACTGGGGTGTTGGTCAGCCTCAGACAGCATTGAGCTCTGGGTGCCTGGTCCCCTGGAAGAGTTACCATGGTTGTTGGGACACTTTGTGCTTGTGTTTTGTGAAAGAAGCAGCTGGGGACCCTCATGTTGCCCAGGAAGAATTGGTTGAGGGTGTGCTAGGCTTGGTGCAGCCTTGGTGATCCATCCTGCCTGCTGGTCTGTAAGTAATTAAAGCATTCAGACAGAGGCCAGTCCCATGACAAATGCTGACTTACACTTTCTAGAGCTCCAGGAGTTTTTTCAAAGGTATCACAAGAACTGAACTGGCCCTGTCCTGTGCAGTTTATAAGGTGAGCTGACACAGGGTAATTGTTGACTTACTACAATGGAGCACAATAGTAGGAGAAGCACTTAAGCCTTCAACCCTTTTCAGGGCATTTACAGACTGGAGAGAGAGGGTTTATTATACTAACAGCCTGGGAAAGAATTAGATTTTTTTTTTTCCTATAAACACAAAAGGATGATGACAGTCATTGCCAGCTTGGAGAACTAATGTTTATGGTATTGAACTGCAAACCAGTGTACCTCAAGAGCTGAGACCTGAGCTGTTTCTCTGGATCACCCTGTTAACCAGCTCATCCACCATGCTGCTTGCTCCGTCTCTACCTCCCTCTTCTTTCAGGAGTTCAAAATCAGTTCAATGTATCTCTAGGCAGGATATTTCATAAGGAAAAAGACCTTAAAACATAGTCCATTCCTTGTTGAGGTGTGTCTTACCTTACATATGTCTAGCAGAATAGCTTGGTGACTGAAATATATTATTAAGAATAATTGCTGGTGATGAGCAGTTGCAGACTACCTTTTAAAATGTACCCTTCTATGGAAGCAGAAATGGCTGCAAAAATACGGAAAAAATAACGCTTCATAGATTTTTTTAATGAATGCACTCAGTACCACAGTACAATGCATACCTATATAATAAAAATGGTATTTTGCACTAAAAATTTAGTCTTTTTTGAACCTGCAAAAAAAGATCATGCTGTATTGCAACAACTCTTTACAATAAACATCACACTGACTCTGTAAGAATCATTTATATGCTAATATCAATGTGTGCTTGGGCTTAATTCATTCTATTTCAGCTTAGATTGAAAAGATTATTTTTATCAGACTCACAAGCAGACGAACTTATAAAAATATTAAATGAAATTCACAATTGCCAAGAGGAAAATAAAAGAACAATATGGAAGAAATAGTATTTTGGACTTGCTGAAACTGAACTTCTGTGGATAAGCGTATCCATCTTCAGATATGCCCCCTGTGCCTGTTATTTTTTTAAATTTCCTACTTCAGATACTTATATCTACTAAAAAATTTATTTATCCATAAAGCTTACTGTAGAATTGAAATTTTGCAGGCAAGCACTTATCTCAGGAAATATCCATTGCTTTTTAATCCAATCCAGCTGCATTTTGTAGTGTTAATATTTTCAGTGAAGCTTGCTAACTTTGTTTTAAACAGTGCATCAAAGAAGCAGCATATTAACAAGGAAAAGTGTAAGAATCTCGATGACCTGATGTTTTTCAGTGCTGTGCTTGAATTTAGTCACTGGGCTCATTATTTCAGGTATTGTCCCTTCATATTTTCTGGGACAAAGAAGTCTTGGTATCTGTCAGAACTTTAGACACAAGCAGTGATAATGTGCAAAATTGGAGTCGAGTCTGAGTGAATTTGAAAATATGGGTGTCTGTGCACAGCACCATTTAATTCACAATGAGATTTTATTAACATGTTCTGAATCATTTAGTGCTAATATGGAGCACTTTTGATTGATAAATTTCAAGGTTCAACTTTTGTAACAATGTCTGGAGACTCTGAATTCCTGATTTGCAACATTTTCACTGCATCACCTGCTCTGGAAATCAGCATTCTTGTGGGCAAGGTGAAATAACCTAGTGCATTTTTTTCTGAAGAGGATGAGGAGAAGCTCATACAAGCCCTCCTTGTATGTATGTGTGGAGTTCAGGAAGTGATCTTCATTTTGGGGCAGGAGGCAGTCAAGGCAGTTCCATTTTCAGTCAGAACAGCTGTTTGCAAGATGAACATTGTTTCTTAGACTTGCGTGTGTTCTGCAAAAGGCTACAAAACCTGAGGCAATGGGCATAGAGGGTATGCAATGCAATGGGTTCGATTTGGTCAATCAAATCCTCAGGCTGTAGATACTTTTATACTGAGAGTCGAAGGAAAGCCACAATTTGCAATTTATATTGCTGCCCTCCTTTTCTGACCATTTCATAGCAACCCAGCACTAATGTTTGTTTACCCAGGAGGGATGGAGACTCAAGAAGGCTGAGGAAGGCTGACCCGTCTGGATCACAGTGTTTTTGTCCTCTGAAGTTTGTCTGTCACTGCTTACTTCTTCGTAAGTTTTTCTGCAGTCTGTACCTGACCTATAGAGTTAAATAAAGGGTCACTGGATCAACAGCTCAGGGCTAATAATAGCTGCTGACTAACCTAGAGAGGCTGTGGTGTACACCTACCCTGTATCACTGTGCCGAGCATCCTGCCTGAGAAGCCAGGCAACCTTAAAGTCAACAGCTCCTGCCCCTGCCGGCCAGATAATCCTGGAGATACAGAGGTTGCTTTGCAGGGGGAGGTCCTGAGGTCTTGTGCAGCTGAAGCAGCTACAGGACCCTGAAACAAAAGCTGAGCACTATGGAAATACAGGATGGGCACTGGGAGCTTGTCTGCAACCTGCCAGTAGTCTGTGGGTGGGCTCGAGTATTAATTACATCAGAGCACTAAGGATAAAGTAAAAATGTTCAGATTGATATTTTCCCCAACTTTTTTCTCCTAAGGATGGAGCAGGCTGTACCTTCTCCTAAAAGAAGGTGCTGAGCACACAGTGGTGAATGGAGGCTGACATGCTGCTCTCACACCATGAGTGACTGCTTGTGTGCTGGGCTCCCTTTCCTCGCTCACAGCCCTGGCCAGGAGCTGCAGCATCCCTTTTGCAGCCAACAGCAGTGGTACTTGGCCATGATATACCTGGGAACCAGCCTTTGCATTCATCCCCCTGGATTTATGCAATAGTCCTTTTACATCTCTGCCTGTGCAGTCAGTCAGCCCTAAAGGAGAGAAAAGAAATCCAGCTCATGGGGATCGCTGGTATGGACTCTCTTTGTGCAGCTGGAGAAGTTCTCATACAGTGAGCTTCCCAGCTGGCAAAAAAATGTTGGACTGTATCATGTTGATCTGTGTGAAGGCTGGAAGCAGCCACATCTTCACAAAGACTTTCCCCTGTATCCACAAATGAGAGCAGGGAAGACCAAATCCCAAGAACTGCTCTGAATTTTAACTCAGGAAATGCTTAAGCATGTGCCTAAATTTACCTGCTCAGACAGTCCTGTGCTTAAACTTGCTGTTGGTATTGCCTGACTGTGGTCAAAAGGTCCTTGGGAACTCTTGATGAATGAAGACCAGGCGTGTTGAGGGAGCTGAATATAATAGGTTGGATCCTGCTTACCTAGTGCAGTCATGTCACTCCATTCATGGTTTGACTGCTCATAGAAATAAAATTAATAGGATCTGACCCAGGCATTGCACCTAGATGGAAATAATCCCTTTTATGGTTTTTGAGAGCAATTTCTCAGACTGCTTGTACTTTTTTGGCCTCTAAACAGATGGGTTTTTTCCAAACCTTATCAAATTCTGATTAAAATGTTGTGTGGGAGTCAACAGGTACATATTAAATAGGCTGTGAGATTACTTTTCATCCTGATGGCACACCACACATAATTAGAAAAAGAGAAATGAGGCTGGAGGAGCACAACACACAGCTCTGGCAGGAACTCAGGTGGAACCAGAAGAGTACATAATGCAGTCTGCAGACCTTTGACCAGCGCTTTAAAGATCTCCACTAAGGATTGATTAAGCTCCATCTTTTGTTTTCTTTCTGCCTGTTTTTCATGCAAATTCTGATGCAGAAGGACTGAGCAGGGGTTGAGTTCTTAATGTATCCCAAGCAGCAATAAGAAAAAAAAATTGCTTTGAATAAATGCAACAGCTGTAAGAGGATTTTGAGCTGGAGGATAAGGAAGTTCTGGAGTTTTAGAATAGGAAGGAACGCCTGTGTTTTAGTTACTGATGGTAGTTGTGCTTCCTGTTGTGACCCCACTGCAGTGTTTCATAAGACCTTGGGAACAGCTCAGTCTAACACTGTAATGAGGAACAGGGATTCCCAGTTCCTCCATGCTATCTGATAGAATTCAAAGTCTCTTTGGTTATGACAAAAATTGCAATAGGAACTGAAGAAAAAAAGGCAAAATTCCCCAGTTGAAGAAAATTTCCAGCCTTTTATTTCCAAGAGCTCACGTACATCAGTGCAGGTCCTGAGTAAAACTCATGTGGTTCCTGAATGGAAATGGCCACACTGATTTTCAAAGGGCTTTGTTGAAATTCATCTGCACAGCCAGGCTCTGAGCTGCACTGACTGTCAGACCAGAAAAGCAAGGAAAGGATGGGAGGCTGCTGATGGGAAGGCAGCTCTGAACCACCCTGGGGGCTGACATCATCTTGTGTCATCTCCTCATGGGTTGCTCTGCAAGGGCAAAACACATAGACTTTGATACACTGTATTCCTGTTTCTGACTCCTCTAATAGGACCTTTACTGTGCGCTTGAGCTGTGGTGAGTGGAGATTAGGAAGGGATAGGAGAGAGAAAGAAGGAGTTTTTTGGATAAAGAACTTTTATTGATATACACCACAGCCATACACCACAGCACACAAAATCAAAATATTGGTTAAATTCCTTTTGGACTCACTGATTTAACTTTCCAAACATAAATGGAACCCTAACTCTTTGCTTAGATTTTTATACTAACTGGGTAGGAGGAAGGGACTCCAGTCTAAAGACCTGCAGCTTAACAAGAGGCATGTGGGTAGGAACATAATATTTGCACTTTGATAAGGCATAATAACTTACTGCAGTTTGAATTCACAGCATTTTAAAGTAAATCTAGCTAGGCTGTGTTCGCTAGCAATACGCCCACACAACAAATACTATGGTAAGTGGCAATGAGATAAAATCTGGAAAGGCAGCTGTGAAGCAAAAAAATGTATCTGTAGGGATAGGTAGCACATAAGTCATATGAACAGTTTTGAATCATCTTATCGCTGGAGACATATCTTGGATGGCTGTACTTTGTCCTGCAATACCAGTGAGACAAACAGCATATGTAGAAAAGTTGTGAGCTAGTGTCTACTAAGGAGATAATAAGAGATGGCCAAAGAAACTGAGGAGAATTTGGTGGAATAAAAAAAATGTTAGAACACAGCTTGTGATCTTTACCAATGTATTTGCTCCATTGAAAAGCTGTATTTGAACAGAGAAATGCTGTTTGTCTTGTGTACCTAAATTCCTAAGCAGAACAGAACAAACTGTTATTTTCACAGCACAGTAATTTCAGAAGTAATAGGTCACGGTCTCCAACATTTATCAGATCTTAGCCCTTCCCTTCTATCAGTTTTCTCTTATTCTCTTTCACCTTGTTTTGTTTGTTTTGTTTTAGGAAATGTGAATTTTGTTCCACGACTAAAACAAAACCATTCTTAGGTGATATTTACCTGTCTGTACCTGACAGACCCTTTCTGATCAAAGTTATACTAACATTCCTCTGTAGTAACTGTTCAGTTTGCAAGAAAAGTGTATTTCTCTACGGACTAACAATATCATTTAACCAGAAGAAATCCTGACCTTCTCCGGTTTATATGCTGTGAAAAATCTTTATGAAACTGCATGGAAGATGGAAATCATACACTGAATGGGTTTTTGGCAGCATGTGGCATACAGGTTTCCCAGGGCTACTCCATCCATCCATCCATCCATCCATCCATCCATCCATCCATCCATCCATCCATCCATCCATCCATCCATCCATCCATCCACCTTTTCCTGACCTGGATGGACAAGCTGTCATGAGCAAGACCTCCAGCAAAATTGCTAGCCCCTGCCAGGGGTTTGGTAGTTATGGATTTTTGCACAGCAGGGGGACTTTCCATGCTGAAACTGAAGCAGTGTTTTATCCCTTCTTGGAGTGACTCTGGGTGGATCCCAGCTAGTTGGAGAGGCACGGCTGTGTGGCACAACAACCACCACCATGTCCCATGGCTAAGCCCAGGTGCAGAACACCCCACCTCCCTTCTGCTGTGCTGTACCCATCATAATGTCACCAGAATGTCCCTGAGTGCTTGGGACAGCGTGAGTGATATTTATACTGCAGGTGTAGATAACATGCTGCAATGGTATCAAGTGCTTTAAAGGCACTGTATCTAAGGGGAAAAAGCATGGAGATTATAACATATACTGCTTTGCATGGACAAATAAAAGCAGACAAAGTAGGCTTTTGATCTCATTTATACCTTCCATGCAAACTTATTTGATGAACTAGAATTTTTTAAATAAATAGTCTAAAGGTGGGTAAGAAATCAAGACGGAAACTCATTTCAGGTGAAGATTTGAAGAAGACAGCATGACACTTGGTGTATCTTGAGAGCAGAGCCAGAATTAGTTTTTTACCTAGAAGGCTGAAAGGAGCTCAGAAATTTGCCTTCAAAATTTTTGGCATGTTAGCTGTATCTATTCTAAGTTTGAAGGAGAAACTTTAATGTAAGAATTTTGAGTCTAAGAACCAGGGCTTGACTGGGAAAGTGCAACTACATTGTAGGGTTAAACTCTCATTCACCTCATTTAGCCTTTATACCTTTCTAGTAATGGAAAAAGGAGAGAAAGAGAAATTTAAACAACACTAAAGTTCAGAGAGTAAATTTTAGAAATGGCACAAGAACATGATGAGGAAAATTATTAGAGAGTTTCTGTGATGAGAAAAGTCCAGTGAGGAGCTAGGAGGAAAGGACAGAGATGGTGAAATGTGCAAACAGTCCAACTGCACCTACTAGGCCTCAGAGAGCAAAATTCCTTCAAAGAGGAAAGGTAGTATCTTGGCTTATCTCAGTCTCTTTTTAAAATTGAGTATGGGTTATTGTACAGCTCCTGGCATAGACTGAAAGAAGTTAAAAATTAATGATTTATGGG
This sequence comes from Motacilla alba alba, assembly GCF_015832195.1. NCBI lineage: Eukaryota > Metazoa > Chordata > Aves > Passeriformes > Motacillidae > Motacilla > Motacilla alba. The sequence goes on from NC_052016.1 coordinate 106,129,669, forward strand.
AAGTGTGGTGCTTATGGCAGAGAGTGCAGCCATAAGTCAGCCCTGCTTCTGTACCAAAGGACCAAGCTTCCCCAGTTGGATTTGTCCTAGCACTGGCTCAGAGCAGCAGGACGGTCTGGGAAGCCCTACAAGTCTCGCCCCACACAGACAGATGCATTCCACCTCCAGCAGAAGCAGCACATAGAGAGGCAGGGACACTGTACAGCTGAATGGTGGTGCTTTGATTTAGTGCTTCTCTTGCAACTTCTGCCATCGGGGCTCCTGTGATTGCTTAGCTGTGATTGAAGCTCTGTGAGGTGATTTGCCTGGGTGATTGAGAGCACAGGCGACATCGGTGCTTCCCCAAGGTGAATGTTACCAGGTAAATGGCTTCCAAAAGTGGCATGGGCTTGTTGAAAGCTGGCTTAGATACTACTGCAGATCTTGTACTGCAGTCTGCAGTCAACCCCATCACTTAATGCTGAATCCATCCATAAAATGTTTCCAAATACTTCCCAGCTGGTCAGTGTATAAGAGGCATTGTCCCCAAAACAAATATATCAACATGCCTGCACAGCTGCTTGACAAAGGGGCTGCTCTGAGGTTTTCTGCTAGCTCAGGTGGTTTTCTTAAGGGGATTACCTCCAATGTCTGCAGAAAAGGATACGTCAGCCCTTTCTACAAAAGATATAGAAAAGTCTCAATCAAAACTACTGGAAACCCATTTGTCAAAGTAGAATTTGAAATGTTACAGGTTCACCATTTTCTTCTCCATGTATGTAAAATGGGTATGATATAACTTTTAGAAAACCTGAGAGTGGGAATTGCACATATATAATTAAAAGAAAGGAAAAAAGAAAAAAATGAAAAAAAAAGAAAGAAAAACAACAGAGTAAATGCTTCTTGGCAAAGACCAGGAGAAGAATGTAGCTGCCAAAAGAAGAAGCTGCCTTTGATTAACCTTTACATGCAGTGTGCACTCGTGATTCTTTTCATTTGGGTTTCATTGCAGCAAATGCATAAGAAGTCCCTGATTAATGTGATTGCTTTAAAATATTTTATTTCTAACAGCCTCCAAATATAAATCTGCATATTCAGGACATCTGAATGCTGGTTGTCTTCCTGTCCTTCCCATAAGTACCTCACAGAGGCTGTTTTCTGTAGCATGGGGAGCAGTGTGTTCTGGTCTGCAGATGAGGTAGCACTGCCTCTCCTCCCTCCAGCAGCTTTGCTTTGGCAGCCACATCTCTGACATGCCCACTCACAGTAACAAGTGAGCTTGTACAAGAATGCAAGTGTGAGACCTGTGTGATGGGATTTACAGTACCTGGCTGTCAATGTGATTGCCAATGTCAGTGGGAGAGGGAGAGGGAGAGGAGAGAGAAGAGACCACCACTCTTTTCTTGTATCTCCTTCACGCCATCATCATCATCATCATCATCATCACCACCACCATCTTTCCCAGACCATTAATCTCCTGCTCCACTCAGAACTCCACTAAGAACGTGTGCTTCCTGAGCCAGGTGCTTGTGGCTCTGGAGCAAGTCTGGCAGTGGGAGCAGGATCTGGCAGGATGCCCTGCCTGCAACAAGCCCTGGCCCAGCACGGGGTCAGGCTCTCTGTTGCACCCACTCCAGAGTCTAGTTGCATACACAGGGTAGTATCTGGGGACTCATCATTTTAAAGCAGCTGCTTTACTAGTCATCTCAGCTTCTCTGATCAATATGGAGAGACTAAAGGAGGGGCCTGAGGTGGGAGGGGTGACTCTTCCTCTGGAGCTGTCTGCATATCTACTATTAAATGACCTTAGACAATCAACTCTGACTAGATATCCAGCTTCTAGATAACTAGAGCTGCATAATAGAAATACCTCTCTAGGGCATAAAGATGAATGGAGGAAAAAGTAAGTCAGAATGGTGGATCATAGATCATTTGCTCCTTAAGAACTCAAGGTCTATGAGCTCTTTCCACCAAGGATTTTGGAGTATTTCATTATTTTTTTCTCAATAGACAGATATTATTGCACCCTTCTCCTATAGGTGTCTGAATAAAGTACATAATTTCCTCATATTATCATCTAATGGAGCTACTCCTGTGCTTAATAGGTGGAGGCTTGTATTTTGGAGCTAGAGGTTTTGTAGACAAGTCCCACAAACCATTCATTGTATGTGTCATTGCACAAATTCTGAACAAAGTTTCTCAGCATGTGATGAGCTCACAGTAGACCTGTCTCCATCTGGGCAAACAGGGCTGTGAGAATGCTAAAAGTGCTGAGTGGAGTGCTGGAGCCCAGACTCTGGCTAGAGCAGTGAGAGTTTTTTTGGAGCACAAATGACAAGGCAATTCAGGATTTATGTTACAGAAAGGGCTGTGGTTGCATCTGGTTCCTGCAATGAAATGCTGACCATTCTCAGAAAATCTGTAACTAGCTGTATTAAGCCTGGAAGATTGAACTGGAAGATTTGTCTGGCTGACTGCTAACTAATAATACAGAGAATTTGTATTCCAATCTTTGATAACTGATTAGGCTTAGATGGTAACCTGTTCAAGCAGGTTAGCAGCAAGGCTATTCTAGGCATGCTCAGCATTGCACCTCTAGGAGTGGAGGAATTTAAACGAGTTAGTATAAGGAAAAAATTCCCAAATACTCAGAGCCAGTGGTTTGGTTTTTGGTTTGTTTGTTTTGGTTTTCTTTTCCATTTTAATTTTGGATGTAGGTCCCTATGTTGTCCCTAAATCCTTGATTTATTTCTTCAGAAGTGGTCATTGGCCAGTAAAGCCTTTTGTCCTGACAGTTGCATTAAAAATTGTATTTAATATGTATCAGAATTGGGATCTGAAACTCACTTGTATGAGTTTCTCCTCTTAGCTGGGAGCAGCTGAATTGAGATGTAGCATGTCTCCAACCAGAGTATTTCCCAGCAAGATGAAATAATCATGACATTGAGCCAGAACTGAGAATGAGACCGGGTCCTGATGTCCTACTTTTGTCTGCCAAGCAGAATCCTTTCCTTTTACAGCTCCTGTTAGGCTGGTGGCCTACTATAAAAAAAAAGGCCCTTTTTATTTTATGGTAGCTGTTGTCATAGACAAGGAAGAACTACTGATTGAGGCCCAAAGCTACAGTGCTAGACTCTAGCACAGGTATGCATCATACAACCAGCTGCATTATTTATCAGGAGAATGTTTCTGGGAAGTGCAACTGTTAGTGGTATGGTGGACAGAAAAGTAATTTTATCAAAAGATATAGTGTTACAGAGAGCAATGCATGCTGGGACTAAGAAAAAACCAGAGTGTAAATGCAAAGGGCAGTATATACATTTTGGAGGATGGAAAGGCAAGAACAGGACCATTATCAAGAGGAGATGCTGTCTTTTCAGAACAGATAGCCAGTATGAAAGACCTTGATGGCTCCATCTGAGACTGAAGCACTGATACAAGACTTTTAGTGTGCTGTCTCTTGAGACCTCTCTTTGAGCACTTACATTTTCTTTGCATCATCATGCCTGAGATGCATTAGGATTTATTGAATGTGCAGGATGTTGGCACACTGTGATGACAGTGGCCAGCAGAGCAGATCATTAATGGCTGGTGGTGGATCTCCAAAACAAGGGATAGCAAAGTGGCAGAGAACTGGGCATTACTGCCCTGGAACTAAATGATATACAAGAAGGAAGATGTTATTCTGATGAGTATGATGTGAAATGAGAACAGATGAAAAGTTTGTCAGCTCTGATCACACCAGTTATTTCTTCCTTGTTTTCAGAGGGCAATACCAGCATATTGAATTGTGTGGTTACATGCAAACAGTAAGCATGCTCTGCAGGTTGTGTCAGTAGAGCCCATGAGAAGTCAGATCTCCACAGCGAATATCTCTATGTGTTCTTGTATTCCTCAAGAGTGGAATGATCCCCATCAATTGCTGCAGGCAGGCTTGTGGGCAGGGATCTGGAGGCAATGGGGAGATTAGCTCGCTGACATCTCCTCACCTTGACAAAAGAATTTAGCCTGGAACAACTTCTTGGGTGTAATCTTGGGTGTTTAAAAAGAGAAAAGACAGATGCTTTATTTGTGTCAAGAAATTTTGTATTTAAACTTTGCTTCCAAGTGAAATGTGCCCTCGAGGAATCTCTCTAGTGATGTCAGATGTTAACATGCCTTGCTTCTACAGAGGTGGTGAAAAAGGAGTAGAAAAATCCAAAGCAATTGGGAGTCTTCCCCCTCACACCACTGTAATTACTGCACAGAGAGCATTACGTGTTTGTCTATTCTCCCTAAAGCACTGCTTCATGGCACTCTTCACATGAGCAGTGAATTTCCATAAGTGAGTGGTGACCTACATTCAAGGCAGAAGCCTTGCTGCTTGCTTTCGGGAGTGTGCCCTGGCTGCCTTCCAGATCAAGCCTGAGATTCTCAGCATTTCATTTCCTGGCTCATCCCTGTCGGGTTTTCTGGGGACTGGATTCTCTGCAGAACATCTGCACAAAAAGGTCACTGCAAAAAGAAGGGTTGGAACGAATTTTTGTGGTAGCCTTAAACATTACTCTGACAGAAATTATAAAAATATAGCCTATGATGAACACAAATCAATAGGCAGTTAAGAAAGCAGCAGTCTGTAAAAATCTGGGCTTGTAAAAATTAAGGCTGTGATTCAGTCATAAAGTATTTTTTTTCAAAATTTGTCAAAGTCTTACCATTTAATGAGTTCCTGAATTAAAAGTTGAGGCTTTGCCATTGATGCTTTGTCCTGCTGTGTACCTTATCACTGATGGGAGAAGTTACCAGCCTGTAAAGTGGTGTAAAAGTATTAACATAGTATTAGCATAACAAAAGTGCCATCACAAATCTTTTGTGTGGACAAGACTGTGTAAACTGAGTGCATGATTAATTTTTTTAGTGTATTACACAGCAAACTGGCTGTGAACTTCCTAATTCTGGTTTGAATTTATTGTGCAAATAAAGTGGTTGTTTGAAGTGCTGCAGGGAGCTGTGGTAGGAGCATATGAATCACTGACATCTTTCAAAGGAAAGATCTGCTCCAAGTGTGGCTGTCCCAGTGGTGAGGTGACATGGAGACCAGACAGACCAAAACCAAAGCAGAAATTAAATAAGTTGAATCTGCTTAGAGATTTCAAACATTTCTAGAGAAATTTAGACCAGCTGTTCCTTTGGATTCACACAGTACAACTAGACAAATACTTCAGAATAAGCAGCACTGGCCTCACTAACATTCTCTATAGCTATGAGGGTAATTGAATATTAGGATGTGTTGCTTGGGCTCCAGAAGAGACTTTCCTCTTCCAAGTTATGTCTCACTAATGTGAAAATGTGCAAGGGCTAAGGGAGCACATTCCTGTCTCCTCCAGCCTATCACACTACATAACCACACAGAGAAAGGCGAACAAATAAAAAGATCAAATCAAACTATCCACAGGGAAAATCTCTCCCTACTTACAGCCCAAATACTGAAAATTCTGAAAATCTTGAAAATTTGGCAAACTAAGGGAAACTTTTCTTGGCTAGTGAAAAAATAGGAAAAATATGGGAATGAGTCATTAGGGTCAGGGATAGTTCAGACTTCAGATCAACTGGAGTTTGTTTCGGGCAACTGACTTTTTTCTGTGACACACACAGAGGAAAGGCTGACAAGGCAGAATGAAAATAACAAGTGACTGTGACTCCACAAGGCTCCTCTTTCCCAGTAAGCTGGCTAATTGCTGGGAGGCGACTTACTGTGTGGAAGGGCTATGCTCTGGTTTTTTTCAGTTTCTTAACTTCAGCCAACTGCAGTAACCATACCTGAAGCTGCTTCAGCATAAAAATAGATCAGGAGTGATAACAGCAGTGATGGAAAGCTTTGAGATTCTGCATGTTTTGGCCCCAGGCTATTTATCTTAGCCAGGAGGGATTTCCCACCTTCCTTTGCAGCAACTTCACTCTCCAGAGTGCCTCATTCAGTATGGCTCTGCCTGACCAAGGGCAGTAGAGCAGGGCTGTTTCTGGCAGAGCTGGCACAGCAGTGTCCTTAGCTGCAGTCATGAGAGAGACCCCTGCTCCAGGCTTGGGCCAGGGAATGGTACAGGGCCTGAGTGCTTCATGGCTGAGAAATGCTGACCCAGCGTGACCAGGGCTGGTGTTCAGTGTCCCTTCAAAACACCCCCTCTTTCACTTCCATTTCTGCTTTTGTGCCTGCAATGCACCACTGTGTCTCACTTATTTCTCTGTCTTGCACTGTCTGCTTCTCATTTTCTTTCTTCTCCCTCAACTCTGTTCTTCCCTTGTTCTCTCTTCTCATTCTTGTTAAGTGTGTGTTTCCTCTCTGGCCTTCTTCAAAAATTTCTGCTCCTACCCTCCATGATCCTCACCCTTCTGGAACACTGAACAATGTTAGGAGCTCGACCACCACAGCAAACCTGATGGATGAACTTAATCCTGTATATTTCTCTGGTTGCTGTGCTACAGAAAAGGCTGTTTTGTGCATGAAGATCTAAGGCTTGCCAACCGTGCTTCACCTGGAGGAATATAGCAGCCCAACCTACACCATACTAACACTGGCTTCTAGGTCCAATACTAACACAAGCTGCTAGGCCCAACGCTGAACCAGGATTTTAATTTGCAATACAAACAAAACTGCAGAACTGCATTGTTCAGTGTAAAATTCAGTCTTCTCATTTTTCATGAAAAAGCATGGGAAACTGAAAAACAACACTCTGCCACCAGGCACAGCATGAAGCAAGATAAATGAATAATACTGCTTTCTTTACCTACTTGCCTGGGGGAATCACCTAAAGCAAATTTGGATGCCAAAAATGTTTGCAAGGATAAAAATATCAAGCAATTTTCAGTTAAAAAAAAAAAAGATGACAATACTCCTAAACTTTACTATTTCCTCAGTGCTTAAAAGTGAGTCTGCTGGGGTTCCATCTCTCCTCCTGGTAATGTGAGAGTAAAAGCTTTTCTGAAAAAGATCAACATATAGTTATGTCCTCTCTCACCATCCAAGAAATGTTTCTCCTTCTAAAGCAAAAGAGCATCTTTTACTGATTGCTGTAAATTCAGAAGTCATACATTGGTGTCAGCAATCCACACCTTGCCATAATTAAACTTTCTGTTTCCTTCCTATCCAACCTGCTGGACTGAAACACAACTGTAACATTGGCACCCTTTTTATCACATTTGTAAAAACTGCAAAAATATCCACTTAACTGAGAGCAGGCATTATATATAGTTAATAAATATAGACCACACTAAGACATCAAAAGAAAACTCATCTGGGAATGTTCCTTATAATAACTCTTCCTTAAATCTATTTTGGCTTTTTAAAGAAAAAGAGAAAAATCTAATTGCCACCTTGATTTCTTTTAGGTTGTGGTTCTTTTTAATCAAACCCAAAACCCCAGTCAGAGTGAAGGAATATGAGATAGAGCAATTCTTCTCAAACTGAGGAGTGTAGAATAAATTTCAGATGGATGAGGGAAAAATACATCTCACCTTTGTTTTCATTCTTTCTTCCCTGGTCTTTGGGGCCCCTTTCCCCTTTAATAGCCATAGGATGAAGTGCCAGAAAGAGGACACGAGGAAAGCTCAGGTTTAGATTTTGTGTAGTACCTCCCCTGAGAGATGGCATGGCAAGCTGAGAGAGGGGTCACAAAAGATGTATCTGCCTACAACTGCTGAAGCAGCCCCACGGGGACTTGCCCAGGGGAGGAGGCAGCTGAGGGGCTCAGGTGAGAGTGCAGAGAGCTCCTGCCAGCAGCAGGGATACATGGCACATGAGCCAGGGCACCAGGCTGAGCCAGAGTCAGCCTCCCTCTGAAAAAGCTGGTGATGGAAGGAGTTTAAAATGTTATCTTTAATCCAGACCTGATTGTTACTTAGGAACATTGCAAGTTTTTATCCCATTAGTTAATCAGTTCAAATGGATTGTACAACCTGAAGGAAACAAAGAGGTAGGTGTGGGCAAGACTGCATGGTGCAAATCCATATTACTTCTGAAATGCAGATTCTCTCTTCCTCCTTTTCTCCCCTCCCCTTTGCCAGCACTCTGACTGCAGGGTGCAAAGAGCACTCCCTTGTTTGGTATGGTGAACATTTCACTTGTTCCATCCTGTGGGGAGGCAAGGCACCCAGATGCAGGGATACCACAATTTTCAGCAGTGTCACGTGTGCGCCAAGTCAGCTGGCCTGCAGCACTCTGCCCATGTAAAAATTGACAATCTTATTCTGAACAGTCTCTCCTCTTGCATCCACAGGGGGTGTATTACAGACAGAATTAGCATGTATTGCTTTTTGTATCCTCAATAATTCAGTAACTACTCAGTTTGTTTAAGGAGATTGAAGTTCTAAGCTTGTTCAAAAAACCAAAAGGAACAGTATCTTTTCTGCCACTTTCTTGCCTACTCCTTTGTGCACCTCAGTAACCTGGCTTAAACACTGTGATAATGATTTAATTGCCAACACACTACCTGGCAGTGATGCTTTCAAAAACCACATCCTTCTTGGGTTTCCTGGATCTATGTCTCAGTAGCCTAAGTCATGGCCTCAGAAAAAGAATGGGAAGGTTGTTTCTTTCTTTTATAAAAGACTTATTATGTTAGGAGCTGGACAATTCTCAAGGACTCAAGTGGTCAAGGATATGTGAGAGCAGCAGTGCAGGGTCTTGCCACTAACACTGCTTGGATCCTGCTTCACAGACAGAGCTGCAATTTTGTGTGTGTCTGACTGATGTGTACATCTGACATGCAAAGCCAGGATTTGTGCATGCACATTCGCATTGCATGAGAAAATGTAAAATTTGCTGAGACATGAGATTTCTACCACATGCAACGATTGAATTTCTGCACTATGATAAAACTAGGCTTACATATGACTTTTCTTAGTGCTTTGCAGACTAGAAAGATTAAACAATATGGTTCGGAAGATTTCAGAGCAAGAAATTTGGTGCCTAAGGATTTAAGAATCACTATTGTACACAAAAAGCTGACAAATGTGTGTGGGTGGGAAGGAAGGTCAGCCAGCTCCTTATGCAAAATCATGATCAATAAGAGCAGAGTGATGGCTGGGGTGCAAGAAAGGGGTTATGCTGCAAAGAACTGGGATAAGTGAGACAGCAATAGCTGTAGTCATTATAAATCAGTTCAGATATTAATCATCACTGTATACCACAAGAAAGAGGCTGTTTATCTCTTGTTTCTCCCTCCTAAACTGTCACCAGCTGCCCTACCCTTCTGCTTCAGGGGCACAACCCCTGCAGCCTCTTCTTCCTTTATCAGATTTCACCATGGACTGTCTTTTCCTGGCATACCATTTTGTCTACATCCCACTACTTGCACCCTAGTGTCACAAGCATGTGCTGCACATCTTCTCTACCACAACATCACCTGGTCTATGCCAGGCCTACCAGATCCCCCACGCCTCCCCTCAGATTTTGAGTGTATTCACTACAGTGTCCACTGCTCTCTAGTAGCAGGATCTACTGCAGCTCTTTGAATGCAGCTTTAACAACATCCTTTGCTGTGTTGCTTACAAAAATCTGAACTACAATAAGGAAGTGATACCTTCAGCTTGCTGTGTTGCCTCCTTTGCTCTCTTACTTGATCATCCATGTCCATCCTCTTCACAGCTGCCTAATGGGACCAAGAAGGACCTTTAGAAAACCCTCTGGTTGGAGCCATGCATAGCAGAAACCACAGGTGAAGTTGCTGGGCATTACATCCATTGAACCTCTAAAAAGCAGAAATATAAAATCCAGTATCAAGAAACTTTTGGGCTGGTCTGTCTTGATTGGTCTGTTGAAATAAGCAGGGTCTCAGCTCTTCTGGCTCTTCACAGTTGACTCAGAACTTGTTGCCACAGTGCTCAGGTCCCATATGCACCAGTAAAAATGTGAAGTGTCTAAGTATGACCAATGTTGCAGGTTAGCATTTATTCAGCAGTCAGTGAATAGACTCTTTAGATTTCTCTTGTGATAATTAAATAATGAGAGGTTAGAGACTGGGAAAGCATTCAGGGGAAAGAGTTTGGACTCTTGGCCCAGATTGCTTGTTTCCTTCCCAGTCTGTAAAGTTGTTTTCTTCCTTTCACAGAAACAGTTTCTGTTCTGTGTCATGCAGCTACAGATCTTCCTGGGGTGTGACATGTGCATGTTCAAAACCTCCTGGTGACAGTAAGCAGAAAATAAGCTCAAGAAAGCCTGTTCCTGTCAGCCAGCTGGACATCATCATGCAGGTACTGTGGGGGTAGAGCCTGGTGCATTTTCCATGGTGAGTTTTTGCTCTCCTGCTTACAAAGTATTTGCAAAACCTCCTCTGCTGGAAGCGGAGTGTCGTGTTTGCAAATGAGAAATCCTCCTCTTCCCTTTTCTCATCTGTTATCAGTGATCTCTGGTGTGAACAAAGCAAAAGAAACCCCAGAGAATAAAAAGCACTGAAAATGCTGCTTTAGGCCACAGAAGCATTTTGCAGTTCCTGATTGTCAAGTTCACAGCCAGGACTCAATCTGTATTTGCGGCCAGCCCTCATCACTTCCTCAGCAGCTCTCCAGTCACTTGTGGGCATACGGTGGGGCGTGCAGGGGACAAGCCCACACTGTGTAGAGCTCTGCAGAGGTGCTCAGGAGGCACCAGGAGCAGGCTGGTTGGTTAGCACCTACATGCTCCTTCACTGGAGATCCTGAGTGGACTTTCCCAGGGGTTTAGATAAGGGAGGGGCTGGGGACTAAGGTGGTAGGAGGAGAAGGAGGTGCTGAGAACAGGAGACAGAGCAGACAGCTGCCCTCAAAAGACAGATGCAGTGATGCCAGTGACTGGAGGATGTCTTATCTACTGTTTCAGGAACTGACTGTGATTTCAACAGCAGTTTTGACCAAGGTTGATCAGTTACTTCCAGCACATCCCTGGCTTTTGGCTCTGCAGCTAACTCAGCTAAAGTCTGTATAGAGCAGATACACCACAAAGACACAGTGGCACAGAGCAGACAATGCCATAAAGAGGGTACAACATGTGCTGGAATGGGAAACCACAGTTCCTTCTCCTTGTGTTTAGGTACATTGGCTCAGTGTAACGCAGTTAATACATGGAACTGCATAGAGCTGGTGCACTTGGACCCTTGTATCCCTGCAAAATGCTTGTCTGGATGACCACTGTGCTGTGGTTGGGAGACCCAGAGGGGCAAGATCACAGGATAAACAATGTTTAGGGTTGTCCAAATAATACAAGGCAACATGGAAACTAAGTTGCTAGACCACCTCCCATTATCTTAGTCCAGCCTTTAAGGAAAGCAGTAATACTCCTGCAAGAAGCTATGTCAGATATAGTTCTCTACTGGAACTAGAGATGGCTGCTGACCTACAATGACCTTATTTACAATCCTTTTCAAAGAATTTCTTTCTGGATCTTCTTGTCAGCCATTTAAATGCCCACTCCCTGCGTTGATTTAGTGAGGTGTTCAGCCAATCCTCCTGAGAATAAAGCAGTCTTAACAGCGTTTTGCATTCAAGCCAGTATCCCTTCTTCTACCATCATCACCCTAGGATTACTTCACAGCCAGCAAAAGACAAAAGCCTGTGACAAAAGTGATGACAGCAGTTTCCCAGGCTAACATGTCCCAGGGGCTCCTCAGCTGGGCACCAGCTTTCCTGTGCAGTGGGGAGTAAAGGGGCTTGCTCCCATGTGGTAGCCCAGAGCCTGGGGCATCCCAGAGGATGTTTATGTTGCCAAAACATGGAGTGGAGATGGGGGTTTAGTGACTACAGTGCTGGGAGGGCAGTGGTCTTGGCTGACTGCTCTCTTCAGGAGCAATTAGTCAGCACCACCAAGTGTGTGCGCCCAACCCTGCACACACTGCCAAGGACCCATTCCAGAAGGGATGAAATGTATCTGACAACACCAGTGCAGCTGTGAGTCTGCTACACTTCTGTGTGGAGAGCCCTCTTGCCAAGTACCACTAGGAGAGTAATTTACTTGCTGCTGCTATGTCAAAAAACATCATCTGTGCTGTAGTCCCTGAAATTCATCCTCAACACTTTCCTTTTGCTTTGCTCTCAGATAATATTTTCCCAGTGCAAGAGGTCTTGCTTCATTCCCTCTATTCCACAGAAATGAAACATAAACAAAAGCACGATGTAAACATATGGGTCTCCTGTGTAAAGCTCCATTAACCAGTGCTCCTGCAGGGCTGGATGAATCACCCTGAGCAGGGACATTTCTAAGCACACACCGAATGTGCTTTAGAGCAAAATAGGAAATACCTGTGCTTCAGTCTTATAACAGTCGTGCTTGAATCAAAGCAGATGATTTGTAGCGAGGGTCAGGTTCACAAGAAAGGGCGAGGTTGCTAGAAAATCAAAATGATAAAGCTTCCTGTTTTTAGAGATAGATTTCAACAATGATTATTGCTGCTTCAGAGAAGGAAATGAATGCCTGCTGGCTGAAAAGTACCTCGCTATATCTCCTGGCATTTGTGTGCCAAAAAGTCACAAACAACAAGTGAATTGTGCTGGAACTGAATGGAGGCTTCCTTTTGGAGTTTTCATCTACAGTAAAATTACTACACACTTGCAAAATTAAGGCTGCTCTGGTTTTTGCTGTTATGCAAACTTTAGGCTTTCTCCTAGGCAACGCAGAGTGCCCTTAAGAACTAGAAGTGCTCCATGTCATATGACTTTCTTTTCCTTATATACACAATGATTAAAACAAAAGACAGCTGTAGATTTCAGGAAAAAGCCACCATGCAATAAATCTTTTGTGCAGCACCATAATAACACTCCTCTTCAGACAGACACAATTGAGCATAAGAGCTGTCTACATTTGGTACTACTTACCATAAGAAGGTATCCTTTTATTTCCAAATATAAGGGAAAGTTGGCTGCACATCACAGAGCTGCAGATCATGATACATACAGGAAGGGAAATCTCATTTTTTCTTCTTAAGTGACACTTCACCAAAGGCATTACGTGCTTTCTGTGTCATAGAAGTATATAATCATGGAATGCTTTGGGCTAAAAAGGACCATAAAGATAATTTAATTGTAACCCCCATCCCTTCCAGGAGCAGAGATATTGCTCACTAGACCAAGCTGCTTAAAGCTCCATCCTACCTGGCCTGGAACATTTACTGAAATAAGTACCAACTGATTATTTTTCACCAATGTCATCACATGCTTTTGTAAAACAGGTGACAGATTTCATGTTTGCTGTGAATTGTGTTAAGTCAGTCAACCAGAAGGGTCTGAATCACCTCTTTGTCACAAAGGCTCACCTTGTCAGAGATGAGAGAAGCGAGACAGGAAGAGGCAAAGCACTTAGTGTCTCCCTGGTTATGTATCCCAGGAACCATTGTACTTTACTCCAGATGGGAAGGCACAAAAGCAAGCTTGAATACCATCAGCTCCTCTTCTCCCAGAATGTGATGAACATATGGTTTGATGCAGCACCTGGGGAGCACTGGAGATGGGGCCTTTCCCACAGCCAGGCTGTTGTGTAAAGTCCAGACTTGTCCTTCCTGAGGACTTAATCTGTACTTGTGTTTCATTTTTGAGGGGTAGTTACAAAACTGAGTGGACAGCTGTCTCTGGAGTAAAGTTTGGTTTCATTCAGTCTGTGCTGGTTTTGACCAGATCAAGGTAACTATTCATAATGAATTAGAACAAGTATAATAAAACAGTTTTGTTTCAAAATGAGACACCTACCATGGGACATGCTCTTCCACCAGAAGCTGTAGAAGTATTTCTTCAGTCAGTGTCTCCCTCTATGAAGAGCATTTCCCGTTTGTATCTTCAAGACTCAGGGTCAATGGAACACCCAAAGCAGCAAGTGTCCCCCCAGCTGCAGCAGAGCACACACCCTCACAGGGCCACAGCATCACAGAAACAGATTCACAAGACAAGCTGATGAGCTGCTGCCAAATGACGAGGCATGGATAAACACATTGAGGCAGCAGCATGCAGATTTGCATTGCAATGCTTTGATACACACTCTAAAATGATCAGATGCAAAGGGGATCCTGTCTGGATGCATTAGCTCCTCAACAAAACAGGGTCTGCTTTTGTTTTGAATCACTCTGAACAACACAGTAGCACAGAATTCATGTAGGTAAAAAACACTGAGTCAGCGTGCTTGGTTTAATAATTTCTCAGACTCTGCAGGTAAGCTCCATTAATATCTCTGCGGATTTTGAGAGAGATAAGATTTTATGTTCCAGGTGTTGTAGAGGATTTAGTGATCCTCTTGATTTCAACAGTGATACAGAAGGTGGTACGAACAGTTCTTTGCTGAGTCCCTCCTACTCGTCTCTGTTTTTGGAGGTTGAATATAAGTTCAGTGTCACCTTGAATCTATATTTTAAGGGTATTTCTTGTACAAGTAAGTAGGTAATTTGATACGAAGAAGGTACAAAGAAAGTAATTTGTAGAGATTTGATGTTTAGAAACAAGTACTTATGAAATGATGTGTGAATTCAGGATCGTGGTTCATCTTCTGGGGTCAGTTCTGAAGTTCAAATTTGGATCCAGGTGCACTTTTCAGACCATTTGCTAGGTTTGGCACATGAGGAATATGATAATTGATAAAACATTTAAAAAGACATAACAAGAAATCCCAAAAGGTCCTTTTCAGGTTTATTTGCTTTTTGAAAAATGTCTTTAGGTTGGGAGAACTCAGATTGGCCTGTGAAAAGTTTCTCTGCATTTAGAACCTATTCTAAATAAAAGCTTGTGAAGGGAAGAAAAAGTATGGCTAGAATATTTGCTGCTATTGGAGAAATTCTGGGATTATGAAGTGGGCCATTTCAAGGCAATGTGTTTTATGCTGGAAAAGGATGTGTAGCCTGATGTGCAAGGTCTGTTGGAACTATTAAGGTGGTTTAAAGCAACCTTTGCCTGTTCAAATCCCACAAGGAATTCAGCAACTATTTATGAGCATGCTTGTAGTGCTAAGTAAAGTGAAGCAGGGAGGACATACAACACTGCATCCTCCTCACTTGCCCTGTCCCATTGCTAAGTCACCTCCAAAGCCTGATTTGGGCCATTCCAACAAAAGAAATTTCTTCTGCAGTGGAACGTGAGACTTGGCTTGGTGGTGAGAGACAAGCCCCTGGACTTCCTTTATGCAGTCATAAAGCCACAGGATCTCAACCAACTTGCAAAACTCATCCAGTCCTATGTAACCTAAGCATATTTAAACAAAGAAACAAACAAACAAAAAAATTTAGAATACTTACAACTATCAGTAAAACTGTAGTTTCATCATACTGGTCTCTTTAGCTGAATACCATCCAGCTGGTCCATGGTGCAGAGAACTGGTAGAAATAGGTAGAAACACCAGATTACTTTGGAGAAGATGACCTCCATAAGGATGGGATGCCCTTGATATATTCTCTCCAACCTCAACTATTTTGTAATTTAAATTTCTGTGAAAATCTGTTTGTCCCAGAAAACTTTATACTTTGTGGTCTATGCTTGTCCATGCTATTCTAATTCTGCCCTGAAATTTCTGATTCACAGCTGGAATAGCATGAACATAGAACCAAAAGAATGAGGTAAACACCTTGCTGGGAAACATGTCTTATTCAACAGAAGTGCCATTTTTTGCCCAGACTATGTCCAAATCACACCTGACTTCTGGTATTGTTCGTCACAGGATCATGTTCAACAATCAAATGGGAGCTGTAACTTTTCCTGGCAAAGTCAGTCAAGGCCTCAAAACAAAACATCCAGCCTGCTTATTCTTATAAAATATCTTTGCTTTTCAGCTATGAGCAAGTAAACTGGATTTTGTGCTATGCTCAGCAGCGAATTTAACTAAAAGTGACAGTCTTCCCATTGCTGCCTCTTTCTGGCCACTGGACATCAAGAACCTTTAGCTGTGTTCTGGGGAGGTGGACTGGGGGCTGGTATTTTCAAAACACAAGATTGTTTCCTCTAAACTTGTGGCCATGAATAGACATGTGCACACACCAAAGACACCAAAGCCTCACCAAAGACACCAAAGACACCCAAATGACACCAAAAGACATTCATATAATCATCAATCTGCCTGAGTTTTTAATAGACTATGACCCTTGCTTTTAGAAAAAGAAAAGAAGCCCTTCTGCAGGCCAAGCACATATCTAAATAAACCTGAAACTCAATAAGTTTAGGTTTGGAGCAGAGCACATTTGAATCATGGAATCCTTTGAGACAAGGTGAAGTGATATTACATTTCTTTATAGTCTTATTTAATACAACTGAAGGGAAACATTTTTATGCTGCAATATAAAAACTTCAGAAAAAAAAATCAACAAAGGGCTAAAGTGTGCATTGCATTCTGGGGCTAAAAGCTGCTTAAACTCTGGGATTTCCTTCTCCTGGGATTTCCTAAAGTTCTTGAACTGTGATAATGCCAATGTGTTTCTGATCATGTGTATGAGCTTGCTAAGACTGTGTTTCCGTGAGCTAATGCTTTGAAGCCACCAGCAAAATTTGTAGTTATTGTCTGGTTGTGATCTGGATGCTGGATATCTGGAATTAGGCAGGACCAAATAACTCCCAGGTGACCCAACACAAGTGTGAAGAATGTCAGGAGAGAATATTACACTGGGATTTTTAAATACTTATACTGAAGGCAGTTGCACACCAATGGTATAAATCATATGTAGCACCGTCTAGCTGGAATAAGCCTATTTTGCACACTCTGAGTTGCGAGAAGAATGGCTGGCCATTAACATTCACTACATCCCTTCTTTTTGTACTCTGAGTTATTTTGTAATGAGCTTCTTATATAATTTTACACATAAAAGTTGTTTCGTGGGTTTGTTGGTCAGTATGGCTTACACGTAAATGATCTTTTAAAAAAAGCTACTTTCCTCCCCTGCACAGGCTGGCTATTTAAGCTCACTGTTGCCCCTTTCAGTAATTGTTAGTTCAGGGTATTAACCATTTTATAGGAAGAACATGGAGAGATTTTTCAGTCATTATGAAGAGTGTGTTATGGGCACGATGTAGCCCAAACTCAACAGCAGGGATGGCCACAGCTTCAGCTAGGTAGAAAATAACCTAGACCTCTAATAAATTGAGTGAAATGACCACCTAGGCAGCCCAAGCTATTTTTGGTCCAAGCAACAAAGGAACAAATAATTCCCCCCCTAAAAACACCACCCCAAACAAACAAAAAGCAAAAGAAGGAAAAAGGCGTCTGAGGAGGTCTTGACCAGGACTCCTGATGGACTCTTCTTGTGTGGGCAAAAATATACCTGGAAAACCAGATATGTTTAAAAGCAAGGCCAAAACGAAGAGAAGGCCCTTGCAAAGGGCAGCCTGAAATCCCAGAAGGGAACTGCTTTCATTTGTGACAGATGACAAGCTAAGTTTAGAATTAGGAAGTTCACTTGAGAAGCAAGTAAGTAAATGACTCCTCCAAGTCATTAGCTAATTTGGATTAGGAGAGAAATACTTTAAACTCCTGTCTTAGACACCAGCTGCAAGCCCCTACTAGGAGAAATTCAGCAAATTTTCTTGTTCCAAGAAGCAGTGCCACTGCACAAATCACAGTCTTTGGACTATGACTTAGGCATAGGTTGCTAATTTGACATATGGCAAACAGAACATAATTTATGATCTTAAAGTGCCCAGCAATTGATTCTCCAATCTAGATCCAAAATTCCAGCAAATCCTGAAGTTACTAGAGCTGTAAAATTATTTACCTCACAAATAGTAGTGGCAGTGGAAATTAATTTTCAAGTAAGGACAATTTGGGGTTTCTCCTTAGTTTTGGTTTTGTTATCGGTATTGGTCTTTCAAAAAATACTTCCTGTGCCAATTATTTTGCAGCAAAAGCAAAACTCCCAGGCACTGACCAGACTCTGAACTGAAGAGTAGTTTGATTTCTCTTCTGCTTTTTAGTGGCCACTGGGATTGCTTTTACTTTTCAAGAGGCAATGTTGAGCAACTGTTGCAGGGTATTCATTCATTCCCAGCAAGCAACCTGCTTTTAAAATTCAAGCAAACATGAGTCTCCCCCAGTGTCTGTGAATTCCAGACGTCCAGCTGGGTGCTGCTGATAATGAAAAGGAACTGACAGCTATGTCCCAGCTGTCCCAACACAGAGTTAATTTCTCTGTTTCATAAAGAGAAAACCAGCCCCAAGTCTTGCCTGCATCCCAAAGTGGAGAGGGTTGATTGGACATTAGAAATGGGATCTGGCATACGTGAAAGTAGAATAATAATAAGTGGTAAAGTAAGAGAACGTTTACTTTTAAGAGTGAAAAAAAGCAATAAGCTTTTCAATGTTGAGTGAAGTATGATGCAATCCATCAATTTCACATGCAATATATTTCTTTCCACTTGCATCCCTGCCTGCTGTACTCTTCTGAACTAAAATACCAACAGTGGGGCTGGATGCTCCACAGGGTGTGATGAGAGGATGATTCCTGTGGACACAGAGTGATCCCTCTCCAGCAGCAGCAGGCTCCAGCAGCAATGTGTATCCTTGAGTGTCACTCTGGGCATGCACAAATGTGGCTCTTTGTTCCATCAGCTGCTCTGCATGTGACAGGGGGCTGTTTCAGAAACAGGAGTTCCTTGTTTATGCTGCCCTGAGGATGAATGAATATAGACTTACTTAGTAAGATATCCTCACATTGAAAGTCCAGCTTTTCAGCCATGAGGAGTTAAAATTGACATGGCCTTTCCAAAAGAGTTAGCAATTTTGGGGTTGTGTCCTTCGTCCCTCCCTCCAGTTTTAGAGAGTAGTACAGGCCAGCCCTGATGTCCCTCAGTGCTGCTCATTTACCTCTGCATGGAAACAGCAGTGGTTTGGTGTGGTGTGTGGTGCTGCCTGCTTTCTTCCTTGCCAAATCATTGCTGCTCTTAAGGTACACAGGGCAAACCTGCAAATCATAACATTCCTGCATCAGCTGTTTCTATGAGTTAAAGAGCTTACTGCTGGGGCTGCAGCATCCCTCAAGGATATTTGCAGCCTCAGTTTGCCATGCTGAATAATTTTTCTATATCAAATAAGTCCTAATTTTGAAACTTCTAAGAAGATCCTTGTTTGCATTTTCTCTTGGTAGCTGTGACCCCAGCAGAGACATTTTTGAATGGCCTGATTGCTTCTGCTTCCTAATAATTATTTAGTAATTACCTGTTGCTGATAAATAATTGCTAATAATTAGCACAGTGTAACTAGGAGAACACTTCCTCCCTGTAAGCATGTAAGATATCTATAGTAACCATGGAATAACATCTAGTGTATAGAAACTTTTTGAATGAAAAATTAATGCAAGTTAGGGGTGGTTTTAAATGATCTGCACATGGCTTTTTAAAAAGCAACTCAGCATATCTGCAATAAGGAAAAAAGTTTTAGACCAAATCCTGAAATTTTCCATGTCCAATTTGGTAATTTTTTTTTTCCTTGACAAATGACATGGTTTCCAGTAGTCTCTACTGCTTTAATGTTATTCTACTTTGATACCTGCCATTAGCATGTCCCGATGAACTAAAGCAAATCAATCCAGTGGCACAGTATGTTCTGGAGGAACAGGTGACACTGTGTGAGATTTCCACAGGAAAAAAACACACCACTGACAGGCATAGAGAAATCTGGGGAAAACTGGCCAGGAGCCAGGGAATATGGTTATACGGCCAGCTCTCCTTCCTACAGAGGCTGCATCATAACCCAGGATTAGTCAATGTGAGCTGCTCCTGCAAGGTGTGTAATGCAGTCTTGTCTCTTGTCTGCTGGAGCACAGAGGAAGAAAGGAGGGCCAGCAGGCATTTAGAGCAGGAGATCCACCCTCTGGGCATCAGTTTAGCCCATGTACACACTTTCCTGCACAAAAACACTTTGCAATTCTGCCTCACCATTGCAGACACCTGGTTCCTGTGGGGCAGAGGGAGGAAGTCGGATTCGTTGACTGAGCCTCAAAAACATGGTTAATTTTGTAGCATTTTGTCTTTACAACCCAATGGTGCCCATTGATATCAGAGCACTGCATTCCTTTCTGTTTTACACACACTTCCATTGGATGCAAGAAAACATCTCTGTGTTCCAGGCCTGTGCTTTTTTCCTCCTCCCCATAATCATTTCAAGCACCTTACAATCTGTGGTACAGAAGTACATCTCCTAAGGTGCAGGATGCAGCACTCTGAACATGAGCAGGCTGCCCAGGGAAGGGGTTGAGTCACCACAGGTGGAGGTATTTAAAAGATGTAGATGTGTTTAGGGACATGGTTTAGTGATGGACTTGGCAATGTGAGCTTCACAGTTGGACTCAATGATCTTAAAGGTCTATAATGATCTTAAATGGTCCTATGACCCTATTGATTCTATGTTGTGCATAGAACATGCACACAAAGGTGCTGCCACTGCTGATATAGTCCTTTCAGATCTTTAAGCCTAAATTAAGACTGAAGCTTTCATGTCTTTTGGTGATTTATTAACCATAATCTCATTTATCTTATTTTTCTTTCCATTGCCTTGGCAGTGCACCAGAGCTCATGCATTGATATCAACATGCACCGAGGAGCATATTTATGCCACAGAACATTTCCCAGGCAGCAGTGGCATAGTGGCTGGAGGAGCACAGATGAATGAAAAAAGCTACCCTACAGTACAAAGATCTGAGCCTACCATCACACTAATGTCTACTTTCACTGAAGACATCCTACAATACATCAAGAGCAGGTGCAGACACAATGTGAGTGAGGAGGAAAAGAAACAAAGCATCACTATCCTGAGTTTGGCTCTCTGGTGCCAGCCAGGACCAGTGTGGAGATATTTGGGCATAGGTTACCAAAACATTTCACCAGAAGACAGAGTGGAGCATTACTGGGGTCTCAGGTTAGTGGGATGTGATGAAAGCTGTGGGGTTGGCAGGACTGACCACAAGAAAGACTTAGAGGAGGATCTCTTTCCACACAACTTGCTGTCTCCTATTTCCCATCAGCATATTGTGCCTTTGAACTAAAATACAATATACATTGGAATTTCAAAATGGGAAGAGCAGTAGGAACCTACAAGGATCCTACCTCACCCCTTCTAACAATTCCAACTCTGATACATTAGTATTGAAAGTAACCCATGGGAGGAAAGGAAAATTGCAATGATAGGTGATGCTAATTATCTCCCTGAGGATGCTTTACACAAGTAGGGTCAAGGTCATATTGGAAAAATAGTTCTTACATATAGCCTCTGTTGAAACACCAAGGTTAATAACCTTAGAGAGTATTTATTGTATCCCTTAAGCTGATAAAATAGACACAAACCCATACAATGTTCACATAAAACTTCTGTGCAAATATGGCCTCCTATTCAGAATGGTATTTAGAATATGATTATTTATTTAGACAAATATTTACAGTGCTAGTGAATTCTGCAAAGATCCTGTTGAACTAAAATCTACTTGTAGATTTGTTAATGAATAGCAAAATAAAAGTGGTTTTAGGCACGGCCTCAATTAATGAGCTGTCTTATTTCCGGTACTCAAATATCATATTGCTACATTCACCAAATGCATTGAGAGGGTAATAAAAGTGATTAATGAGTGATAGCAAGTGACTTATTAGAAGGAACTAAATATATCAGTCTTGCTGACTCTGAGGGACCACCTGCAAATATTAATATAGGAAACTGTGAGTTCTTAAATCTGACGTACTGCTGAACAAAGGTTGTACCCACCAAACAGCATCATTGAGGTTGACAAGGTGTCTTCTGGGACACCACACTGGTACAAATGAATGATGATAATGGTGCCAGACTTCAGTAGAGATAAAGGAGTTGTTAACCTGGTGCCAGTTCAGGGATAAGGTCGTAGAGAGGGGAAAAACCCCAGAAGTTTAATGGCAGAAAAAGTATTCTAAGGGTACCATCTATGAAGACGCCCCCAGGTGAATGAACATTCCTGTCCTTGGGGTAAATAAAACAACTGGAAGGTTGTTGTCTGAACTGGACTGTCACTGCAAGAAGATGGTGAAAACTGCCAAATATTTGTTGATATCCTCTAGTTCTAACATGTTTACGATTCCACAACCTTGCTGTGATATATAACAGTCAAGGCTGCTTCATACAGGCAAGCAGAACCTCAGCTTCAAAATTATGCAAAAGTTCTTAGAAGACACTGTACATTTTTTGTGGCTCATCTCTGTGGTTCCTCACTCTTCCCTGGACTATAGAGAGCCTGCAAAATGAAGGCTGAATTCAAACCTTCAAAAAATATCTATGTCACTATCTAGCAAGTGCAACAAGGAGCTTCTGAATAGAAGCTGTAAAATTTCTTTGTCAAGAATTTAAGCTGCAATATTAATGCAGAGAAATGTAGGCATGCCTGGAGATGGAAGGGTGAAGAAGAAAGAACTCATCCATTCTCTCTTACATTCTTCACTCTGAATTTTACATTTCCATGGGTTCAGGTTTTCTAGATGCATAGAAGTCTCCTCCCACGTTCTTGCAAGTCATATTATTGCCTATCCCAGAGCTACAGGCTGTGATGTCTCCTTCCTTCCTGTTCATTTTCAGCTGAAACAGGAAAGCAGGCAGAAGTATGTGGCTGGCACTCAGAGGAGCAAAGGAAAACACTTTTATATTGTGGCCACAGCTTTTAATTAAAGCTCCAGCAGGATCTTTCTGCTCAGGGACTGAGATTACCTCGTACAAAACTGAGAGGGTGGGACGTGGGGAATATTGAATCCTAAAACACACAAAACTGTATTCATGAAATCAATTTGGGCTACTGGGAGGCCAGGGAGCTTTATGGAAATGAGGCGACCAGTAAAGCAATGTCTAAAGACTCTAGGAACAATGGGCTCCACTTTCACAATCCTGTCTGGGAGGCAAAAACGAAGCGCAGGGCCTCGGTGCCTGTGGCTCCTGTATCTCCCTTGTGCTAGCACAGCAGCTGGCCCTGCACAACAGGAGATCTCTGACCCAGAGAGGCAATTTCTGCATGACTGAGCATGTACACTGCTGCTGGGGCTCTGGCAGTGGTTTTGGTGGAGGTTTTTTTTGATTGTTTGGGGTGGGGTTTTTTGGGTTTTTTGGGTTTTGTGGTGCCACCACCCCGAATGGCTTTTGACTGCCAGGCTGAATAATTTCTGCCCCACGCCCCTTCCTCCCCCATTTCTCCTTTTACAATCTTACATTGTTGTGGACAGTTACCAGGGTTTGCCTTGTCATTGTTTCATCAAATGTAATGTTAACACATATTTTGTTCTCTGCAGTTTTCTACCCATGCCATTAACTATTCATTCTACTTCTTGGGTTGTTTTTTTTTCCTTTTCAGAACTTTCTCTGTCTTGTCTGAATACTTTTCATGTGGAGGCCTTTAAAGGTGCGTGTAATAATATGTTATCTACCACAGCAATTGTAGCTTGCATTGTGAAAGCAGGAAAATGTTAAATACTTCAACATTAATTTATTGTAGAGTATCTTAAAATATGCTCTAGAAGACTTTTTGGACTACCTTGAAGCAGTAGACCCCAGATGCACTTCTCAGTTGGCAGGTAGAGACGAACACAGCTAGTAGGTCCCACCCGAATTTTAGGCTGGGACCTGGATCAACATGGTTTCAGTTTTGGTCCCACTCAGGCTCTGTGAACCTTGCTTCCCACAGAAAGCTGCCCAGTGCTTTCCCACAGATCTCCCAGTGAGGCAAAGCAAGGGGGCAGGACTGAGGGGCAGAGGGGCTTGCGGGGAGCCTCGCTCATGGAGGGCTCACGGGCTTAGTGTGAGCTCAGAGGGGGAAGGAAAATAAAGGGAAGAAGACAAGGTTACAGCAACACATCTCTGGGTGGTACAACGTCTGTGGGTGGTAGAACTCTGGGGCCCAAGCTAAATTTTTCTCATTAATATAGTGTGACTGGTTATTGTCAAAAAGCTCAACTTTGCAGTCACTGCTGGCAAAATATTTGGGAGTGTGGTGAAGAGGAAAATGCTTAACTTACAATCTAGCACTGCAAAGCAGAGTGTGATTTGATGCATTGTATAACAAGTGGACAAAGCATAGTATAAGACAATGCCTCAGAAAATAGTCTTAGAAAAACAGATGTAAAATACAACCTGGTTACCTGACTTACCCTCAGCTGATTTAGTCATGACCAGGACCACAGATGTTCAAAATCTGAAAGGTGAGCCTTATTTAAGGGAAGGCAACCAGTGCAATTTCAGTTGCGCAACTGCACAGTTGTATATTGAGACTATCCTCAGTGTTCTCTCCAGGGTTGATGGCAGGGAAAAAAGCAGAAACAGGAGCTGGATGTAGCAATTTCTAGCTTCCCCTCTTGCAGTGGATTCAAACTTTTGACTGGACAAAAGTGTAGAGGAGTCCAAGGCAAATGTACCTCCTGGTATCCCTTGATTCTGAGTACTGCATTTCATTTGGAGATTTTCTTGTCAGTTATGCACTTGCTAAGCTTCAATCCTGTCCTCCTTCCTGCATGCATTGTAAACAGAAAACTTGGTTGAGAAAAAGATGAGAGTGGTGAAACAATGATTCAGCTCTTCCTCAGTTCCTCAGGATTTTCAGTTCCCTGCTAACAATATAGAAGCATTATTTTTACTGTCTTTATTGGAAAATCCATATGGAAATTTTGCAAAGTTCATGCTAGTACTGGAAACTAGCATGTTGGTTCAAATCCAAAACTGAATACAGTTTTGTGAAGTTAGCCTGGGTCCCCAGAGACTTGGTTCCTCTTGCTACAAACACAAAAAGTTGTGACCTTACTGTAACCAGGATCTCACACATGTTCCTACATTACTTAAATGAACACATCATAGTTTGTGCTAATGCCTAATCTATTTGCAAGCAAACATCTTGGATAAAATCTTGAAGTGAATAAAAAACTGGGTGTAGCTAATGCTGGGCTACCCAATATAACCAGATTTATTATTCAGTTTTATGAAAATCTGTTTCCAGTAGACTTTTGTCCTCTGGCTGATTTACATCTATTGAGGTTCAAGTTCTGATCAAGTGTTGGCTTTGTGTTGTGTTTTCCCAGCTTCATCTTCTGTATATTCACTGGTAGGGCCTGGCTTTATAAGCTCTGACTGCAGCCTTCCCCACTGTGGCACCATGGCTTTTCTCCTACACTGACCAAGAGCCTTTTCCTCCCAGCCACCAGCTTTCATGAAACAGATTTTTGTGACACCTGTGCCCCCTTACAAATTTTGTTGGCACCTGTGAATGAGCTCAGATCTCAAACAGTCAGTCAGAGGCAGATGGAGAGTTACACACATACAATGTGGTTGCACAAGTGTAATTTCCTTTGGAAGCCAGACAAAAGGGGAAATTCTCTCAAAGTGCATTTTACGAGCCTGAGTATTTTTACTCTTAGGCTATTTTAATCCATGGTGTCCAGTCTGAATAAAATGTATCAGCAATCCTGCTTATACTGTGCTGTTTTGCTGGTGGGGGCCTTGTGCAGACCAACCATTTAGAAAAAAGTTCCCTAAGTGTACAAAGGTTTAAAGATGAACCACATCTTTGTCTGTGGGAGCTAAGCATCAGTAGGTGTTAATTCATGCTTTGCTAGTGGAGCTTTGTTCAGTAGCAGTGATAAACACAGACTGGAGACAGACTCCATGCTATTTTTATGAGACACATTATTTTGATGCCTTCTTCACTTAATGGTCACAGACGATCATAGGATGAGTGTTGATATATCTATTGTAATATTATGGCACACATTAAATCCTTGCCAACCCAACTGTGAAGTCAAGCATTATTATTTCAGATGTATCCTGACTACTAGAAAAGTTACTAATTCTATCTTGAGACTAATGGCCTTTCTTCCAAACAAGTTAAACCTACCTATGCCACTTTTCTCTAAAACAAACAAACAAACAAACAAATTCTTCCCAATGGTAGCAATATCTGTTCCTTTACTTGGTTGTCTTGCATTTTTGCCAGATGAACTTCTTTGACATTAGTGTTCCTGTGAAGCTAATAGAATACTTCTATTAATCCCTATCCTTCTCTTAAGTATTTCCATCCCTAAACCATGCATACCTTTGCTGAAAATCAGAAAACTATGCAGCCAATTCTGTTAGCAGACCACCAAGAGCATGGCCTTCACTTGTGAAAACAGCTGGGGAACATGCTTTGTCAGCAACGCAGCATAAACAATCTCTGTTATTTTATACAGCATCTTTTTTCTGCTCTGGTAATAACAATGTGAGTTTTGTTAGTGACTGTGGCAGGATTTTGCTTGTTTATGGCTTTTTTTTTTTTTTTTTTTGAGTCACAGCACTTCATAACAATCCCCAGCTCTGCATTTTACTCCCTAGCACTTTCATCAAAACCTCCAGAGAGTGTGCTGGAAGTAGTTTTCCCCACAAGCTTCCTTTTTGATTAGAAATTCATGCTTTCGAACTGAAAATCACCTCTGTTCACCAGAGGAAAGAAATAATTTATGGCCAGGTTCATTTAACAGTGCCTTCTCACGAGCAAACGTCAAACATTTTGTGAAGGACGGAGTTGCCCTCCCTGGAATTCCTGGTCAACACCGAGGCTTTGCTAAGACCTGGCCTGCACAAGATGCTACTACTGCTCTTTCCAGAGATGCTGGGGACTCAGGGGCATGCTCTGCTACAGAGCACAGCTCCTCTCAAGCTCTTATTCTCTCCTGAAAACCTTCGGTTATGAACAGAACCCAAAGAGTTCCCAGGGCAAAGTGACATGACCACAGCGCCATGCAATGTTTATCTAAGGGCCCCTTCCAGAGCTCTGCTGATGCCTCAAGCACTGGGATATATTTAGCCCCTATCTACTATGCAGAAGCATCTCCTGTTTTGTCTGGTGCAAAATGTTTGCTTTTTAACTTCCTTTATTCTGTAGGATTTCTTTAGTGAGAGGATCTGTCCTTCTTTCCCAAGTGGCTGTCCCTAGCTCTCATGCCTCCAGGTTTTGAGGCAATGAAACTACCCAGCTTCTCTCTCAGCACCTCCGTGAGGGACACGTGTCACAATAGTGCAGTCCTTGAGCTCAAACACTTCAAACATTTCTTATTCTGTTTTGAACCCATGCCTATCAAATGTATTCTCCTAAAAAATTATAAACAGTCCAACACATTTCAAATACAGCAACTGTTTCTTGCCTCTTCCCCATGCATTGCTGCTGCCACAGTAATGCTGAGTTCACATAACAACTTTGTGAGGACAGAAAGTGACACTGTCCTGAGTTTCACTTGTTTATGCCTGGGCCTCTGTGGCTTTTCCTTCTTGTCACTGTCAAAGGGATGACATTATCATGGACCAACAGCCAGCTCAAAAGGAGGAAGAATTTGAATTGGTTTTACACTGATAACCCAGTCATTCTCTGATGCAATGTAATCCCTCAGTCCCAGGCAGAACCCCTTAGGGGTGACACTGCTGTCCTTGCCCCATACAGATCCATATATGAAACCTTCTCAGCAAATGATGTCCCAGTGTTTTCATGCAGCTGTTGGTGTCATCTGGGTCTCCTGACAGGAACTGTGCCAATCCCTCCAGTTCACCATCTCAGCTGTCCGTCTTTCAGCCTTTTATGAGCATCTCTTCCAGGTCTCTGGTTAAAGATGAACTTCTCACAGGTGTGGAGCACACCACTGGTGTCCCTGGCACAGTCTTGCACAGTCCCAGTGGAGATTTTTACCAACTGATCCAAATGACTGTCAGAGTCACAGACAAGGAAATGAAGGAAAAGCAAAGGGATGTGGCTGACTCAAGAGCAAATCCTTCATTCACCCCACACTGCTGCCTTCCCTGCAGGCATGTCTAGGATAGGAATGAACCACAAGTTTCTGATTCATTGCAAAATCTCTCAATTAGCTGATACTGAGGGATTTGCCTTCACCCCAGTGCTATGCTAAGCTCCAGGCAAAAGATGCTCTGATCCCAATTTCTGCTGCTTCTGCTCACGCCTCATTTTTTCCTGTTAGCCAAACAACAGAGTGAGGCAAACAGGCCTATTAGTGGTAATGTTTTCTATATTTTCTGAGAAGCTGGCATTACCTGCCTCAGCCTGTTGTGTGTGGGAGGGACCTGCTGGTCCCGCTGTGAATAACCACCACTGGTTTTGTGTAGCTGAGCAGAGTGCTGAAAAGCTGATGATGAGAAATGTGCCTCCCACCCAAAACAAAAGGCACAATCTCTGGTATCATTTACATAGCTACCTTCAGAGTTGATCCTGACTGTATCTGTGTTCAGTTTTTTAAATAGCAGCACTAGAAAAGCATTTACATAAGCAGAGCATCCAGAATATGCTATACAAGAATAGCCATATCTGACAATCATTAAATGGATTTTTTTTAATGGGAAAGTGTATGTGTGTACATTTTATTAGAGTTTGGGGGACAATTTGCCTCAGAAGTCCAATAAATAAAAAAAGCACAACTCTCCACCATGAACTTTATGTGCTATTATATTGTTGAACTATCTTGTGGCATGAAAATTCAATTTATGTTTTACACATAATTTATTTTCTATTTAAATGGCTTTTTAATTACTCTCTAGGCAGTAAGCAGAATCAAATATAATTTATGGCTCTTTTAGTAACAAACCCATTGTACATTTTCCTACAGAGCTGAACACACCAGCAAGGCAATGTTGAAATAGCTTTTATTCAGGCAGCTCTGATGTTTTCTGAAGAAAATGTGTGCCAGGTCCACAGCCCTGAGAGTGAGAATGCATCTTTGTTTTAGGAACGATTCACATACAAATACATAAAATGCCCTCCCAGACAAAAGGAACGGGGCTAGCGAGGCTTTTGGAGAGACTGCACAGCACAATAACACAGCAATTGGTATTTTCATTTCAGTGTTGGCTTTTGCTCTGAAGAGAAACTGCCACAGTGCACCAGACACGAATAAAAATCATCATGAGTAAATAGCAGGCTATTTATTTGGAGGTCATACTTCCCTACCATCATTCAGCACAATGAAGTTACCTGTAAGTTAAATAAATTAAATACATTTCTCATTTGTGTTTTTATGCCTAACGCCACAGTCCCTGATGCCATGCAATCATCTAATGAAAGACAGATGCTGCTTTAAAGATCTTGCAGCTGAAACAAACTACACACAGACATGGAAGGTGTAATAGAGATGCTGAGTTATCAGATATTATTAATTTAATGTTTGGGTTCAGAGCCATCCCAGGAAATTTTTTTCTGAAGTGCTGCAATTAGGAAAAGAATCACCAGGGCCCCATCTAGAAACAGTGGAGAGGGAAAGTCCTTGCAGAGGGGGATCCAGAGCTCAGCTCAGCCCTGAACAAAAGAAAGATGAATCCAGTCCTGGGTGCTGAGCACAGCAGCAGGATTAGCACCCACCAAGCCTGGCAGGAGATGGAGCCAGCCCATGATCCTGGCCTGGTTTCTGCACAGGCTTGTGGCATTTCCACTCTCCCTGCACCATCAGGATGCCTCAATTGCTGTCCACTATCAGCCATGTGTGATCTCCCCCAAAGCTCCTGCTGGGAGCTCCTCACACACCTGAATGCAAAAAAGAAATCTCAGCTTTCCAAGAGAATTTATATGGGTTTTTTTCTGCTTAACACTGAACAGTTGCTATGTGGCCTTAGTGCTATATTTGGTTGACATTCCATGTTTTTATATTTTCCTGTTTCTGTTGTTTTCAGTTGATCCTATGGAAAGTTTTCTGAATCATAAATACACCACTCAATGCTCTTGTTTTGTCCTCCATGGAACAATTTTTATCTAAAGCTCCATTGTACTGTGTTTAATAATGAAAGACCTGTGTACCTATCACAGCACCATAGCTATGGTACACAAGGCTTTTATCTTGAATAACATCCAGTGTTTTCATTTTTCCAGTGGTCTTTTTGATTAAACCAAGAAGTAACAGCTTTGTAGACAAAAACATAGCACTTTGTGACATTTTCTGCAAACCAGGTAATATTCAGATATTTTGTTGAAAGATATGTTATTCATCAAAATTATGGTTTTTAGAAAGACAGAAAATGTTCTTAGAATTTAACAAATCTTGTGATTTCTTCAGGTAGAAAATGAATACTAAGAAAAAAAATGTTATTCTCATTACTTTTCAAAACAACATTTGGAGTAATAAACTAATAATAAAGGGGGTTTGAATGCCAAAAACTGACTTTAGCATTTATTGTTAGATTAACTAGAATATTCGGTTTCTACCAAGCACAACTTAAAAACTTCCTCACTTCTTTTTTTTTTTTTTTTTTTTTAAAAAAAGTCATGCAATTTAAAAACTGTACTTTAGATACAATGTGATTCAGCCATCAGACTGAAAAATACACCACTCTGGTCTTAGTTTCGGCATCAACAGCTGATCTAGCCTCAAGAATGATCACAGGAAGTCTTGGTTTCCAGAGCCCGGTGTTATAGAAGTGTATAGAAATGGCGTATAGAAGTGATAATTCAGTTTCAGAATTTCCATACAGATGACTGTCCGGTGCTGCCAAAATACTGCACAGAAGACCTATAGTGCTTGGTAAAATTGTTGAAAGCTGCCACTTATTGCAACCCAGACCTCAGAAGACGTTGCAGTGGGTGTCTCAGATGGGCACCAGCAGATTGGGTATCACTAATTTGCTATCTCCTTTAGATCTCAGAGGAGCTTGAATTAAATCTCAGAATTAAAGCTGCCCCATGTACATGACAATGCCAACTACAGAGATTTTACACCAATGTTGGGGCACCTGGTGCTGGGTGCAGTGGAGGACTGGGTACCAGCTAAGGGATGTGAATCTTGTATTGCACCTTGTGACTTCCTCAAGCCTGTGTCAAAGTCTTGGTGTGAGAACCCTCCTGTTTGTCAGGCAAGCTTGCCCAAATAATGGTGGCATCTATGACTCCTCAGTGACAAAAGCACAAGTCAAAGCCTGGCATGTCCTGAATTCCACAAGCCTTTTCTTTCCTCCCTGCTGTAATGAATGGGGAAAAGGATGATGGTATTGGCTCTGGAGGAAATCCTACAGGCCAGTAGTCTTAGAGCCACCAGGAGGCTATGATACAGCTGCTGAACTGAACCTTGTGGAGACCAAATCCAAAAGGATCCACAGGGAAATTAACCCCCAAAGCCAAGCCAAGTTGATTTTGGGAGTAATTGTACCTTAGATCTACATTGACACTGCTATAGGGTGCAGAAAACCAGGGTTCAAATCCCTACACCAGCTTTGATTTACACAGCTAGATCCCAAAGGTCTCGGTCTGAAATGAGTGCTTCTCTCTTTCTGGAGATATTCTCTTGTGAGTAAAAAACTGCATATGAAGAAGGAAAAAATGGGTCCCTAGCCTACTGTGAGCTGACATTTTACTTCAATTGGGATGCAGCTATTTATGTCCCTCTCTCAGATTTCCATCAAGGAGAGCGAGCTTAAGAGCTGACTCTCTGGCATCTTGACCGTGCACCATTGGCCATCTCAGATGGGTGGCTCCCAACCCATTTATTTACCAAGGAACCCCTGGGCCTGACAAGCTGCTCCTAGTCTTGTCAGAGTGGACACAAGTTTCTGAGTTAACGTAGTATTTTCTCATGGAAAGCATTTGCAATTAAAAAAAACCCCAATAACCCAAAAACCTGTCAAGCTCTAGGTATGTTACATTCATCTCTTTGATTATTTGAAAATTATGTGTGGTTGTTTCTATTTTAAAAAGAACAGATCAAAAGTGTGTAGCATATCCCATGAATATTTAATTTCCAATGAATTCAAGAGGAATTCCTTAATAAATTTAACTGAAAGCAACACTGAACCACCAGTGATTCTTTTTACTTATTCTGACACTTTACATTGTTTAATTCTTACAACCAAAGCTACTTATTCCTACCATAGAAAGAAAGTAATGGAGGGCTTCATTTAGACTTCACTCTGTGTAAGCAGCTCAAATAACTTCAACTTTATGAATATGCCAATCATCTCATAGTTCTACAACATCTGCTCTAGATATTTGCTCCACTTGGGGTAACCAAGGCAAAGTGATGATTTTTAAAGAACCTCCAGGACTCGGAGGTAATTTTAAAAAAAGGTGTTAGGCTGACAGGCTTTCCCACATTTAAAAACATAAAACAAACCAAAAAAACAATCTCACAGATTGCCTTAGGGTGAGCCTTAGGGTGCAATCCCACTGGATATAATTCTCCAAAGCACCGAAATACTGCAGTGAGGGAAGTGAGGGAAGTGCACCCCCCTTCTCCCCACCCGGGCCCATTGCCTCCATTAGGTAGGTTATGGAGGGAGCCCTCAGACCACACAGGGAACTGAGATCAGTCACAAGGTAATTTTTCATTTCTCTTTTAGGGTTTATTATATCTTTTACTACTTTTTAAATAGTTCCTGAGAGAGAAGAAAGCCTAGCTACATATAAATAAAAGTACACAGAGGGAATCAGCAAAATGAGGAGTTTTTTCCTACAGAATTAGCTCAGTTTTAAGTAGCAGGGACATTTGGTTTTGTTCTTGCAGTTGATTTGCCATGGCTCTGCAGGAACCTGGAATCTGACATGCACAGGAATAATCCTATCCTGACAGATCTGACGTAATAAACCACCACATTTTTGTGGTATTGCAAAATATGTAAATAATTTTTAGAGTCTGATCTACTCATTTTTTTTAATGATGAAATGTTGATGACTTATTATTCATAACATAAACTGAGTCGGAGTTCAAACATCTACACATAAAATTCAACAGTCTCCACATACTTTAGAGAGCACAGAAGACAAGACTGAGAGAGCACAGGGTAATATTGCCATCAGCACTCATGGATCCTGTTGCTCACCACTAGTCAAGAGACTGCTGACTGAAAAGCCATTTCTCTTTCTTCCCTCCAACTGGAGACAAACCCTGGTGTTGTGTTGGAAGGATGTTGCAAACAACAGCCTGAGGAAGAGCCTGATAGAGCAAGGAACACAAAAAGTGCTTGCAGTTGTAGTTCCCACTTCGCTGAATTAGGAACCAGTTTATTTTCTGGGTGCATCCAAAGCTGGCACTCTTCAGCTGTGCTCTGCACAAAGCCCAGTTGCAATTACTTGCACATAGAAAATGACAGGCATCCTGAGAGCATCCCCAGCATCAGGAAAGGTTGCTATGACCCAGTCTGGCTGGGAAAAGGATGGTGAAAGCCTGACTGGGGAGGCCAGTGCTCTCCAGGCTGTATCTGAACTTGTGCTCAGCACTGTGCCTCACATCCCTGACTCCCCAGGCACACAGAACAGGGGCCTTGTTGAAGAAGTGATGTTCTCAGCTGCCCAGACTTCCCCTGAATGCTGGCAGAAAAATGAGGGAAGGTTGTACATTCCAGGGGGCAGCTGGGATGTAACAGCATCCCTGGGGAGTGCAGCCAGGCACTGCAGTTTCCATGTAACCCTGCAGGGAAGACAGCAGCCACCATGCATGCCACCCAGTACATTGGAGTCTCCACCTTGTTTTAAAGCAGGGTTTAAAGCTTTCTATTCCAATTGTTTCTTTCCGTTTGCTTATGCTTACAACCTTTTATTAGCTCCTTAGCCTTTCCATATTTTCCCCTTCTTTCTGTCTTTTTTTTTTTTTTAATTATGCTTTCAGAGCTACTGCTTACCTCCTGTGAAGGTATTTGAAACTATGCAGTGTGTTTGACAAAAAGCTGCCTGCCTGCTCTACAGTGTGGGCTCTGTGACTATTAAAGACAGGAGAAAAAAGTGAAGACTGCACAAGGACATGCAGTGTCCAAATCATTGTGGCAGACAGGCAGGAAGTCCCTCTCAGTGGCATGCCACAGGCTGTCCCACAGAGAGCTTGCACAAGGCCTTTTGAAATTAGAAAATAGCATCATGTGCTTCCTGCGCAGATTTGAAACTGAAGAGGCATTTTGCTGCCCAGAGCTCCTCCCCTGAGCTCTGGCAGGGCTCAGCAAGCGCAGCCTTCTAGAGGGATTGGTTACACCTCTGTAATTCCCCCTGCTCCCACCTGCCTTTTTTCAGTACATAAATACACTTGAGGCACTTTCTGGCCCTTTTACCAGGAAGTTTTTCACACTGTTTGAATAATTAAACATTTAGACAATGCAACTGTTTCATTTAGAAACTGGACCTGGTATGTTGTGTTTTAACAGATAGTTAACAGTTACAGACCTGGACACCCTTAGTATCAGGCTTTTTATTTTTCCTCCAGTACTTCTAAGACAAAATCAAAGAGTACAATTTAAGAAAAAAAGACTCCTCTTTCATTTTTTCAGTTTTGGGTGCTTCATTTTTCAACTTCAGTTCCAGTATCTGTCATGATGGAAGCAAGGATATCTTTGCAATTTCTGAATGCTAATGAAGGCTGGGTTTGGGTGGGAAGTATGCAATTAGTGATTCTGCAGAAAACACAACCAAGTGGCAGAAAACTGAGCCCATGCATTTAGCTTATTGGCTATATAACTCCTCAGCTTTCAATTCTGAAGGAGCTGGCTTTCAGAAATGAAACTACTTTCTCAGGTGTTCTGCACTTTCAAGTGAAGAGACCTCAGCCAGACTTCAAAATATGCCAAAGCCCCAGTGCTCTCAGCTAATCACATTCGTGGACATTTACATCTAGTGTGGCAATGGAAGATGAGCCTATTTGAAAATCTGTCTGTAGTGATAGGACTAGGCACTGTAAGAAGGAAGATCTACCAGAAAAAGAGTTTTGAATCCTAGTTGAAAATACCTTTTTTTAAAATAGTGTTTTCCAGGAGGAATCCCAGCTTTTTTATAGTTTTCTTCTATTTGTCAGAAAACCCTACAGCCCAAATTATTCGTCAACAAGAATCCCAACTGCTTATCAAATAAAAATTTGGTAACACTAAGCACATATGTGTGCTAAAAGCATACATAGCAACTTGCAAAAACTGTTACATGCTGTTCCAATCTGTTTCATTAGTTTTCTTCCCTGGATAGATACCATTCCCACAATTAAAAAAAAAAAGAAATAAAAGGAGGAAAGAAAAACTGTAGACTCTGTAGATTCCACAATCTCTTCATAGCCACTCTAATCTCTGCTATCAAGCCTCATTTTTAACCCTCAGTAAGCAGCCAAGCATGACAATTAGAAAGTAATGCATTAAGAAAGGTTCTTTTGAAAGTGCCTGTCCCCACACAGTACTTCCCCAGTTTAGAGAGATTATGGCAATTATGACACAGACTATGGGCTGGCAGCACAGGGTGAGAGGCAAGTGGGAGTATTCATAATCCTTAGCCTTTTCTTTGGCCTGTGCAGAGCAGGAGGAAAGGTGGATTTTGTTTCCTCAGGATCCCATTGGATAACAGTGAGGAAAGAGCTGCCAAATCATGAATGTGTGGACTGGGAAATGCAGGTCCTTGGTGCACCTAAAGAGGTTTAAGGCTACTCCCCAGAGCTGGCTCCAAATTTCATTTTGAGACTGAGGAGCTGATCATGGTAAATTGCAGCTGATCATGGTAAAGGTTGTACAGATATGATAACTTTTATGATAACTTTTCCACTTTGAGAGCTGTGGTGCATAGTCTCCCTAGCTGCTGCTCCTAAATATGTGTTGGGTTGTTGCAAGAAAACCCACACAGATTTCCTGTTGCTCATGGTTCACGATAAAGGTTGCACACAGCATGAGCTCAGTTCTTTACAGCAGCTGATTTCTAGTACAACTACAGTGAAGGATCTACAATTAACTCTATTTCAACCAGCTTATAACTTCTCAGAAGAGTTAGTCATTCTGCACAAAAGGATCATCCCATCTCCTAGAAAAAAAAGAAAAAACCCCATAAGAGCACAAGATATGGGTATCTGTGGTGTCTAGTACAGCATCACTAAAATGATGAACATGGCCATGCCTCAGATCAGAGCAAAGGCTGGTAGCTAGCAGCCACAAAAAGAGAATGTCATTGCAGCATAGAAATCTTTCCACTGCAGTGGATTGCATCCCCTGCACTCTCCTCTCATAATGGCTTCTCTTCAGTTTGTTTCCTCTGGAAACCAGAGGCACCTGAGCCATGAGAGGGAGAAGCAGGGGGGAGTCAGTGTGTGCCCGCAGTGCAGCAGGTGCCCTGCCTGCTCTGGGTGTGGATGTGCAGGGGAGCCCCTAAGCACTGAGGGGTGGCCCTGGCACTGCAGAGATGCTGTGGGCTGGGGACAAGGGGGGCATGGCCTGCACAGGGACCTGCACAAACGTGTTCGCCTGCACGGGGTCTGCACTGGAACTCTGATGTTCACTGGTGTAAGCTTGTGCCCAGAGCTGATGTCAAGGAAGTTGCTCAGATATAAATTGTCTTGGAGATAAGAACCACCATGTCTTCCCTCATATGGAGTCCCACTGGGGATGCTGCTGCCATGGCTTTGGGGTTTCTGTTTGTCACTGCCTCAGGCAGGTGTTTCAGAGAAATGAAAGATTTCTGGTACATACAATTTCAGTATCTCTCCCCATCTGACAGACGAGGCACCCTTCAAAAAAGGCAGGAAGGAGCTGGCACTGCTTCTGAAAAGCGCTGTTCTAAGGAGGTGAAGGAGATGGCTGTCACTTGATGAGGCTACAGCACCCCGCCACCTTTCCCAAGCAGAAAGCAGGAAGCGAGGCTGGGATCGGATCACTAAAAATTTGTGTCACCACAAGCTCCTCTACTATTTTCCATGATGAGACTGAAAAAGAAATACTAGTTTACAGAGTCTGAGAGCTAAACACACCCTGAACTGCTGGTGTAAGGGAAGTGGGACTGAGAATCTGTGTTAAGCATTACCTACCTCTGCTAACAAGAGAACAGCACTTATCTATTTTTTCAAGCTTTGATCCCAAAATAAGATAGAAGTGTCACTTGAACCCATTACCAAATGATACCAGCACTACTCAGAGAAACATGAAATGTTCAGCTCTGCTTGGGTGGGGGGCAATCACTCAGACACCACTATGCAGTAGTGATATGTAATAGTCCTGCTGGTTCTTTTAAATTCTCTGGCATAAAGCTATTCTGCTCCTGCCTGATCCCTCCTACCAGTTCTGGAGCAGGTTCCAGACCCTGCAGGGTGAGTCAGTTCAACTGTCTGAGCTGGCAAGGACCATTGTGCAAAAACAGGAGGCAGGGGGATGAAAACATTTTTCATTAGCTCAGCTACTGCATCTTCTCTTCCTCTATCCAGACAACTTCTAGGTCCAGTTTGAGACACCAGTTTGAGACAGAAGGTAATGCCAAGAAGCAGGACCATTTGGAAGGTCCCATATTTAGTTGAGGTGTAATATAAAACCACATCCTTAGAGGCCCAGGTAAGGAAATGCCAGCAGCTGAGGCTCAGATACACCAGTCCTTCTGCCAACCTGCTGAGGGACAGTCACCCTTGCCAGGAGAGCAGGCACATTTTAAGTGTCCACAGGTGTTTGCACAGTAATGTCCTATCCTAATATTCAGTTTCTCATGTGAGCTCCTTTTGAGAGGTCATGGTTCAGCTGATGTGTCTCAAGTCCCTGCAGGAGGAGAAATTTTTCAGGAGGTGGAGGGTGGATATTCAGAATTCCATGTACTAATCACTACATGATGCTCTGCAGAGGAGAGACATCAGCTTGAGCTTTTTAAAATAAACATGATGGTACATGCCCGGTATATCTCTTACAGGGTAGAGGCCAAACTCATCACTGAGATGGGTTCCCTGTCCTCCTGCAGTGCTGGTTGCACAAGAGATGGGTTCCCTTTCCTCCTGCAGTGCTGCACAGAGGTACAGGAAACACAGGCCCAAATCCTAGGGCTGCAATTTAAGTGGAGAATACAGAAATATTATGCATCCAGAAGAAAATCTGGGGCAAAACAAAAGTTCAATCAGCTTTCTTGGAGACTTCCTGCTAAATGCAGCCAAATAACAGATAATGAAGAAAGCTGTCAATGTGTCCTGTTTCCTGATTAACCCATTCTATTCTCTGCAGACAAGTGCAGCTTCTTTTGTCCTCCAAATGCCATTTTAGTGGCTGGAATTTATTTTGTACCACAGCAGAATTTTCTTTGTAAAGAGTGCATATAAACTGCCTTTTAAGCACTGATAGGCACACTTTGTGCATGTGTGTTTTATTTACATATATTTCAAACTTAACTGTGCCTGCCACGAGCTCTGACACAAATAGATTTCCCAAATGTTAAGAGTAATCCAAAGTCACTAATCACTGGTGAATCCTGGCTATAATGGTACCTGATTTAAAGCCCTTTAAGGTCACTAGAAATAATTCCAGTGTCCTTCACTTACACCCATAAAACACACATTCATGTCTGTACAAGTTACACATGTGCAGGGATGATGGAATACGGTGCAGAGGGATGCCAAACTTCTGTAAAATGCTGTCGAAATATTGCTGCTCTTGCTTGCAAATCACGAGCTCATCAGGCCCTCTAGGTTTGTATGTTTCTGCATTCATCTTTACTCTTAATGATGGAGACCTGCTATTTGTTTGGCAGCTTTCCCCCACACACAGTGTTCTGTGTCTCATAAAGCCATACAAATATAGGCAATGAAAGTGTGCAGCTGCACAAGGTTGCTTGAATTCTAAGGAAAACTGTGGGAAAGCAGAAACAAAAAAACCAAAAGCTTGGGGAGCCCCTTCTTCTGCATCCCTGCCCTATCCTCATGGGTCCTAACTACTAAAACCAAATTGGCTTAAACCAGAATTTCTGTCTGGTAGAAAAGTTCACTTTGTCTCTAGACACAAGCATAAACCAGTTCTCTGCCTGGTAGTGTTCCCCTAAGCAAATGGCTCAGCCCTTGCCCTGAGGGATTTGTTTCCCTGAATCTGCAAGATTTAATTCTACTCAGGTGAATCTCTGGTATCAGCAAAGCAAAGGAACAAATTCTCAAGTGAGAAAATATTGCCAGGACCTGATTCAAAATGCGTGCAAGAACAAGAAGGCAATTGGCATGTCTTTGACATGTTCATTCATATTGCATCAGCACATTCAAGCCTTACTCATCCTCTCTGAATTCTGTTTTCCAGTGATACTTCTTCACTTCTTGAACCCTCCTTTTATTTTCCTCAGATGGCACTTTTTCATTTGTATAATTATCAGTGAACTGGGTCCCAAGAGAAAAATGGCAAAATATAACCCAGATAACCGAGCAGAGTGAGCAAACACATGTCCCATTCTGATACATCAGAGTCAGCAAGGGAATCTATGCATCAGCCGGGTCACAAGCAGCACTACACATCTTCCTTCTTCAGCCACCAGACTTCAGCTCAAAGAGAGCAAAAACCAACCTCAAGTTAACAGGGCTCAGCTGCTGTCTTTTAAGACACTCCAAATTTAACCCCCAACCCTTTTATTCTAACTGAAAATAACCTCTACAAGCAACTATGATGCAATCTAGAAAGGAACTCCCCATATTTGGCATACCACTTGCTTCATTCCAGAAACCTTAAATCACATTGACTAATCACAGACATAGTTTTTATGTGAATGTGAAATCCTTTTTCACCATATTTGCTGATTCCCATGCTTGAAAAGAGAAAGGGAGAGCCAGCAGGGAATTTCAGCTTTTTGTCTGACTCATTCCTTCATATAACTCCTCATCTTCCTAAACAAACACCTTTCATCCTAGAAGAGAAAAGCAATGTGTGCATTTCTGCTTTATGGAAATTGTATTCATTGCATTACTATAAATCCCAGATATGAAAATGGGCAAGGTAGCTGGCAAGTAAGGGTCTGTATAAAGCAAATTGATAGAAAACCTGTAACATCATGTAAAACCAGCTCTGGTTTTGCTGTTTCTCTTTGTCGGCATTGTTAGCCATTGTCCTGCAAGGTACTTGTCTATACTTACATGGGCAGATACATCTGTATTTTAATGTAAATTATTCTAAAGAAGGGAAGGAGCTGTCAGAAAGAAAGACAAAAATTATCATTCACTTCTGATAACTACTAGGCAAACAAAGACAGGAATAAATCCTCTCTTGCTCATTTTCTTCTTTTTTAGATACAGAACTTCAAAGAATCAACCAATTTGCAAAGTCTGTCCTTAAAAGCAAGTAAGAGCCGGTATTCAAGAATATGCAGGTTGGTTAGTCAGGTTGCTACTAAGCTTGGGAAATGAATTAACTCTGTTGCCAAATATAGGCAGATTTTTTCCCCAATCTGATTTAACTGGTGGGAAATGTTATATTAAACACATCCTTGATATTTTAAGGGAAGCTTGAAATTTGTAATATGCCCCAAGTCTGGTCACAGGAGTAAAGAAAAATCTTGAAGACAATATGTTAATGCCTATTACCAGGCTTGAAGGTTTGTTATGATACTGAATTCTCCTCGTTGCTTTCTAAGCAGATCTGCCAAAAAAGGCAACCCTCATTTTTCCAGAGGAACTGATGATATGGGCCAAGAAGCTGTAGGATCTAGGCAGTGCTTTCCCTCAGCCGGTTCCTGGTGTCCACCTGAGTAGCATGGCACTGTGACAGGCTGTGCAATTTGGGGTGTTTTCCTGCATCTGGATGGTGGGGTCAGATCTCCACTCCATCCCTCTGCTCCCACACAAGACATTTGACCCTCAGCAATGGAGCCTACCTGCCAGGAGACAGGCATATACATGCATCTGATATTTTCAGGGAAGCAGCTGCTGCAAGCCTTTCCCCTTTCCTCTTTTCCCATTTCTATGTCCTCCCGATTCCCAGACCTTTCAAGAAAATCCCCTCCATTTCCCATAACATGCATTTGTTTTCAGCCAGCAAGTAATGACCAGGAAACTAATGAGCAACAGCCATTTATTGTTTCAGCTCCCTAAGTGCTTTATTACTTTGCTTTCCAAACAGGGAGCCTGCTTTCCTTCAACCCTCATTTCCTTTCCAAAATGGCTCTTAGAGTTCCTCCTCAACTGCTCAAGCACCTACTCTCCCTCCACACCCAGGACAGCATCAAGTCTGGTAGCCCTGACCAGTAGCTGTTCTCTCTTGCTGACCCATTCCAGAAAAACACCATCCCACCTGGGGCCAGGTCTCACTGCTGCTTCTGCCAAGGTTCCCTATTATTCTTGCATGTCCCAACCTGCTCTGTGTTCCCTATGGCTGTGGCAGTGTATCTGTCCAGGAAGACCACTCCCTGTTTACAGCCATTTCATTTCTCTGTTTGCAGGTCAGTAGATGTCATCTGGATGAATTCCTGATGTTTCTCCTAAAAAGCTGTATGCAGACACATGGGCTAGAAATGTGTCCAGAGACACAGCAGCAGCATGAACAAAGGAGTGCTGCAGCCATCTCCTTCCTTCCTTCACCAACAGAGCGGGAGAAGGGCCTGGAGCAGGAGTCTTATGAGGACTTTTTGATGTATTTGGGATTTTTAGCCTAGAGAAGTGAAGGCAGAAGTCCCTGAGGGATGACTTTATTGCTCTCTACATCTACCTGAAAAGAGGCTGTAGCAAAACAGGTGTTGGTCTCTTCTCCCAGGTAACAAGTGACAGGACAAGAGGAAGTGGCCTCAGGTTGCAACAGGGAAGGTTTTGATTAGATATTAAGAAAAATTTCTTCATTGAAGGGCAATCAGGCATTGGAACAGGTTCTACAGGGAAGTGGTGGAATCATGTTCCCTGTAAGTGTTCAAAAAAAGTGTGGATGGGGCACTCGGGGACTTGGTTTAGTGGTGGATTTGGCGTCCATTAACATTTGGATTTAATGATCTTAGAGATCTTTTCTAACCTTGCTGAACCTGTGAGTCTATGATTCCTGACCCTGAGGGGCAATGGTGGTGGGAGGTGCAGGGTTTCCAGGCCAAGGGTTTTGAGTCTGCAGGCTGTTGTCCTTTCAGAAAGAGAGCATGAATGACATTGAAATGTCTCAGCACCACCAAGCCTTGCTGTGGAGCGCAGTACTGCTCCTGGAGGAAAGCCTCCGTGCTTCCATGCACAGGCAAGCACTAGGTCAGCAGCTGGCAGTGGGGATGAGGTTGCACACAGGATAACATGGAACAGGAAAGCCAGTTTAAAAACAAAAGGAAGGGGAAGTGCTGCAGCAAATGTCCGATTTCCATGAGCTTAACTGTTTTGTCCCTCCAATGTATTGCAGTTTCAAAATAGTGACAGTCTCTTGGTGAGCAATGGCATGACAGGAGCCAACATTGATATTTAATATGTGCAACTATTTGCTCAGCAGCGACAGGCCTTGTTCCTCTATGTACTGAACAAACACAGTGGGGCACACTGCCTGCTCCAAGGAGGAGCTGTAGCCATGTGATGGCTATAGAAAGAGGTGAAGAGAAAAACACACATGCGCAAGGGCAGGTCAGTGACAATGGCATTACCTGTGCTTCAAACAATGGGAAGGATTGGAGCCTTGTGCATGGGGTTGTGCTCTACCACAAGGTCAGTAGCACAATGAATTAATCTCGAGTCCTTCACAAATTGTGATAGCTGTGATCCCTATCACCATAAAGCTGTTCCACCCAGCAAATCAGCCAGACCAGGACCATCTATTTCCTCTCTCTAGCAATGACAAGTGATCCTTCCTGACTGAGCAAGGGCTTTCCCACCAGGAAGCCTATGCAGTAACGTGTGGCTATGTGAGACTTATTTTTACAAGATAGATGGAGCCTTCAGTTCTCATGTAATTTTTAATATCTCATCATTGTTTATATGAGTAACTAAGTGATTCCTTAAATTGAGGTCCTTTTATTTCAGGGACAGACACTGCCAGAAGAAATAATATTTGATATTTTATGGGCAGTAACATGATCTTGGAATAGGGACAGCTCAATCACTCTTGTGTTTTATTAAGGTCATATTTAACTGTCTCAAACTAATACCTCTTCTATTTTTTTAGTTAAGGGTTATTCTGACGTAGAAAACACATTTTTTAATAGTGAAGGAGATCAGACACTGGAACAAATACAGACTGGCTGATTTTCTTTCTGATCTTCAAACTGCAAAAGCTACACTCTGGCCAAAAGAGCTCTGAGGCTCAAAGCAGCGGAAACCAGAACATTACAGTGGCGTGTTAAATGGGGGAAGCCAGAAAAGATCCAGCTTTGGTGACTTTCTTCTCTGCAGCTCCTGTATATGTTCTGTGTATATGTCTCTTTGTCTTGGTGTAGGTAGAACCACAGGATCATAGACTGTTTGCATTGGAAAGGACCTTAGAAATAATCTAGCTCCAATGCCCCTGCCATGGGCAGGGATACCTTCTGCTAGAACAGATTTCTCAGAGGTCCCTCCGTCCAGCCTGACCTTAAACACTTTCAGGGAGAGGACATCCACAACTTCTCTGGACAACCCGTTCCAGTGCC
Source organism: Motacilla alba alba (assembly GCF_015832195.1). Taxonomy (NCBI): domain Eukaryota; kingdom Metazoa; phylum Chordata; class Aves; order Passeriformes; family Motacillidae; genus Motacilla; species Motacilla alba. Next base: position 106,172,784 of record NC_052016.1, read on the forward strand.
TCACCACTCTCACAGTTGAGAGTTTCTTCCTAATATCTAATCTAAACATACTGTCTTTCTTGTTAAAAACATTCCCCCTTGTCCTATCACTACACACCCTTGCAAAAACTCCCTCTCTGGCTTTCTAGGAGGACCACATCAGGTACTGAAAGGCTGCAATAATGTCACCCTGAAGACTTCTCTTCTCCAGCCTAAACAACCCCAATTTCACATGCTTTCCTCATAAGGGTTCTCTGTCCCTCTCATCATCTTAGCAGCTCTCCTCTGGACTTGCTCTAACAGGTCCACGTCCTTCCTGTGCTGGGGACCCCTGAGTTGGATGCAGTGCTCCAGATGAGGTCTCACGAGAGTGCAGTAGAGGGGGAAAATCACCTCCTTCAACCTGCTGGTCACACATTGTTGCAGCCCAGCATACAGTTGGGTCCCTGGGCTGCAAGCACACACTGCTGGTTCATGCCCAGCCTCTCACTCACCAGCAGCCCCATGTCCTTCTCAGTAGTGCTGCTTTTGATATGTTCATCTCCCAGCCTGCACTGATATGGGGGCTTGCTCTCACCCAGGTGCAGCACTTTGCACTTGGTCTTGTTAAAGGCTCCTGTGGGCCCATTTCTTGAGCCTGTCCATGTCCCTCTGGGTGGATCCTATCCTTCAGGAGTGTCAGCTGCACCACTCAGCTTGGTGTCATCTGCAAACTTGCTGAGGGCACACTAGATCTCTTTGTCTATATCATTGATGAAGATATTAAATAACATTGGTCCCAATAAGGACCCCTGAAGGACACCACTTGTCACTGATGTCCATCAGGACTCTGAACCATTGACCACAACCATCTGAATGTGACCATCTAGCATATTCCTTATCCACTGAACAGTCCATCAAATCTTTCTCTCTCCAGTTTGAAGAGTAGAATGTTATGGGGGACTATGTCAAAAGCTTTACAGAATTCCAGATAAATGACATTTGTAGCCCTTCCCTTTCCCACTGATGTAGTTGTTCCATCATAGAAGGCCACTGGGTTTGTCAGGTAGGACTTCCCTTGGTGAAGCCATTCTGGGTGCCTTGAATCACCTCCCAGTCCTTCATGGGCCTTTGTACAGCTTCTAGGAGGATCTGTTCTATGATCTTCACAGGCACAGAGGTGAGAATGACTGGTTGGTAGCTCCCAGGATATTATTTTGATAATTTTTAAAGATGGGTACAATGTTTCCTTTTCCCAGTCACCTGGGACTTCACCTGACTGCCATTATTTTTTGAATAACATTGGGACTGGTTTGACAACTACGTCAACCAATTCCCTCAGAATTCTGGGATGCATCTCATGAGGTCCCATAGACTTACATACAGTCAGGTTTTGCAGGTAGTCATGCGCCTGATCTTTACTTACAGTGGGAAGCACTCTGCTTCTCCAGTCCTTGTCTTGCTGTCAACTCACTCAGGAGGTGTGGGAAGAGATGCTGCCATTGAAGACTAAGGCAAAAGGCTTGTTGAATACCTCAGCCTAGGTAGCCATCTCATAGCTGCAGAGTGACAGTAGCCAAGTGAGGAAGCTGTGTAGCCCAGTCACAATGACTGTGAATTGACACAGCGCCTGTGACTATGGGGAAGAATCTCCGAAATCCTTTCGCTGAAGGTTTTTGGGGGTCTCTTTGTCCAGCTATGGGAAGTAACTTCATCCAAGGCAATGGGACTGTGAACTACTCCAGCTGAAGCCCCTGCACAAGAAAGTCACTTGATGTCTCATTTGCAAACTTCATGCCCTTCCGTGGAATCCAGCCAGGGTCAAACCACAACTACCATATACATTTCTGAGTCACTTTGATTGGACTGAGCAGCTTTCTAAGAAAAAAAGAAAAATCTAAAATAAAATGGTGGTCTAGTCAGTAAAATTTCAGATTAATAGAAAAGCTTTCGATTTTGTATGTTTGTTTGGGTGTTTGTTCAGAGTTTCTTTTTTCTTTAAACTTCTTTCTTTTGAAAAAGTTTCCTGAAATCATCCTTTATTTCTAGTCATCCTCCCCTTTGTATGCATCTTCAAGGCTTAGATTTAGAAGACCCACAAATACTTGGAGATAGAAAATCCAAAGATCTGATACAAAGTACTTGCTGGAGATGTCTATGAAATGCATCTACAGAGAAAAAGCCATAAGACCTATTTACTGACAGGTGTCTAGGCAAGACTATCCAATAAATAATGTTATCAATAATATGATTCTGTAATTATGCCATGCTTTACACAGACATGAAGTGACAATTTACAAAGTGGCAGTTAGTATGAATGTGTCTGCTCAGGGCTTGGGCAGAACTAAACTGGATGATAGTTGCCCAGGGAAAAAATATGCGGGTGGCAAGCATGAGTACCATTGTGTCTAGGCAGGCAGTAAGGTTTCCTTATACACTCAGTTATCTGAAATTTTCAGTATTTCAAAAATTTTACACCTCTGAACCTCTTCATCTTACCAATGAAAATATTGTCTTAGGAAGCATTCGCATAAGATAAAGCAGGATAAAATTAATCTAAAATCAGTTTGATAAACTTTAATAGATGACTTCAAATCTACAAGTATTTTGCAACATATTTAATTGCCATCAAGGATATATTTCTGCTTTTATAAAATGTAGCTTGGCTTTGCTTAGTCATGCATATGAAGAGTTGACTTATGACATTTATAAATGCCATAAGTAATAAATGTAAATCAGGCTCTATTTCTTCAACAATAAACTTGTCTTTATGCTTGGTGCATGACTTACACTTTCTAGAATCACCTCTTGTGCCACAGATAGTCAGTGAGAAGCTTTATTTAACTTTTTTCAATTGCCAGTTTTGTTTTTAGAAACGTTCAGCTTAATTCAGAAGACTGTGCTCAGGAGGTTTAATTTCAAGTCTCATCAATTCAAACTTTTCTTTCGTGTCATTTAGATACACAAGAACAAGCACTTATATTTTCCTTCAGGATGGAGGACCTTAAGGCCAACAGTTTCCAAATAACACGTATGAGAAGGTCTTATCCTTCAGGAAAGAAAAGCATGGCCAAATTGTTTCCCATGGGAAAATAAGAGCATCTGGTTCCAAAACCCCAACATCACAAGGCAATGGACCCCAACAGAGAAATTCAGTTCAACCCTCAGATGAGCTGAAATGGAGCTCATGTCAATTAAACAGACAAAAATTAAATACATGAATATTTTGAAATCAAAATGTTTCAGAATATTTTTCCTCATGGACATGTCTTGAAAGATAGAAGATAGCAAATTCAATACTTGTGTCAACTGGAGAAAGAATTTTAGCATAAAAGTCCTATTGCTCTCAAGGCTCTTAGTTGCCCAGAGAGGCATTAGGTGGCAAATATGTTTTGAACGTCAGCCTGAGTTCCTCAAGTTCTTCTGCATCCTTCTGATGCAGTTTGAAAATTAAAAAGACAGTATGTAGCCAGGGATAGATTTAAGAAATAACACTGCAGAGCAAGTAAGGCCCCAAACCATCAAACCTGGAAGAGAGAAAGAATGTGCTAGAAAAATAAATTATAGCAATGAACACCCTTTTGCAAACTGCTGTGAAAGAGACAGAACCCATCCTAATCCCTCAACTCTAAGGAAAATAAATGGTTTGTATTTATATTTGATTACATGGAAAACTGAACTTTAAATAATAATCATCTGGTCAAATTTCTAAATAGAAAAGATACTAAATTCCCAGTGCATGTCTGCTTGGAATTTGCAGGCAGTCATGCTGGTTCTGCTCAGCACAGCCTGTCAAGCCTAAATTAACACACCCTGCAGGGAGTCAGGGTGTGTGTTGTCAGGTGCTGAGCATCTCCCTCACCTGCCTTCCTGGCTGTAGCTCAGTCTGTGTGAGCACAGACCTACCCTTAACTCGTCTGGAAAAGGCCCATGTGCTCTACGTGCCTGCTGCATGCTCAGGCTCCTGTTGTCACCCAGACAGTACAGTCCAAGGGCTCAGAGTCACACCTGGGCCCTGAATCCCTCTTTAGGCTCCTCTGGCTGAGATGATCAGGGCTCAGGTCTGTTGCTTGAGTTTAAGTATTCAGTGCAATTAGGCAATCAAGGGTAATCAAAGATGGTGTTGGCCCTGCCAGACACTGATATGACGGCAACTAGTTATGGCCTGGCTCTTCACTGCCTGCAGCAGGAGCTTGTACACCAGGTTCACAGCACCTACATTTCAGCCAAGTGAATGCAGGTGTCTCAACCTGGTTCTGAGGCTGCCAGCCTAGGAAAAAATCTGGAGCTGTTCATGCAAGTAACATGTTCTAGATGTGTTCATGTGAATAAAAATAGCCCAAATTAAGTGAATGCAGCAGTGGGAGCTCTAAAAGAGCTACTGTGGGGTCACACCCACATGCATGGAATCAGAATCCTATTTAAGAAGTGGATTAGATTTAACAACACCTTTCTGGAGGTCAAGTAGTATTAAACTAATGAGAGAAAAATCTAAACTGAATCACCAGGAGTCATTTCTCCCATCCCTCATCTACCTGCAGCCACTGAATGCCCAAGCTCTTTCTCACTTGTCCCTGTTGAGGCATAGTCACATCAAAGTGGAGGGAGATATGGATATGATTGATGGTGGCCAAAGTCTGGCAGCAGAAAATTGTGAGGCAGAATTGTCTCAGTCAAAATGCCACTTTTGCCATGGAGTGAGTGGAACATCAGGGCTTTCTTGTTGGGTTTGGGGGTTTTCTGATCACAGGGTCAAAATTTGATTAACTCTAAAATCTCTCTGGTTTTAGGACGAAACCGGACTTAAGTGCCTGAATTAAGGATTGCAACAGCTAATAATAAAGAAACATGAATAGATTTAAGATATGAATGGAAAATTAGCAAATAGCTCCAAAACAAAGGAAATCCCTTCTTATCCATTGTTTGCTTTTGAGGCAAAACCATTGTTTGTCTTTAGTTACTACTGAGACACTGGGGCACCAGTCAGAAAAAAGGTGCATTCAATACTTCAAGCAAATTTCATGTGTCCTCCCTTTACAGTTTTGCAAGTGTACCTTCTCACACACTTTCTTACTTTTTCATTCTTTTTCCCTTTCAGCCTCTTCATTATGGTGAGAGTTTGTGCATGACTCACTTCATTTCATCAAGGTCACATTACTGCAGGGGATGAAGGTAAAGAGGGGAGACAGAGGTCACCAAGAAGAAGGCGGCGTAGGCAGACTACCTCAAAATGCATTTGCATCTCATGGTTAATACTCCTTGAAAAAACTATGTGAAATTAAATAGGTTCCCTTTCCTCTTCTCTTCTCTATTTCTTTCCCAGTCACGACCTTTCAAACAACATTATTATTATTATTTGTTATAATCTCAAAATTGAATCTTCTCAAAATTTTGCATTTAGTCTATGTCTTGTATGATGCTTAGACTCCCAGCATAAACTTATATTGTGAACCTCTTAGGAGAACTGATTCAGCCAAAATGTAATGGAGAGGAGAAGGGAGGGGAGGGGAGGACAGGAGACATATTTTCAGTGAACCAGCTCACTTGAGTATGCATTTAAGTGAAGGGCCAAAGAGACAGTGCAAGGCTTTGGATGTATAACCTAGTATGGGAAGAGAGGTGCAGAAATCAGGCTGGTTGCCACCTGGGATGAACAGGATAAATTGCTCATGCAAATGCCTTTATCTCTCCAATAAATACGAAAAGAATTTGTACAAGTGTCTTAGGCTGGGCAAACACCTGTCAAACAATTTTACTTAGTAAAAAGAATCCTCCCCTTTGAAGATATGCGTGTTATTGTGGTTATTGTTGAGTTCTGGATCCAGACTCCTTTCAGGCACACAAGTGGAAGCAAAGGGAACTCATATGTCCTACTGGGGCTTTGTCTCTTTCCTGTTCTTGTTTAAAATCCTATGCCTAAATTAATCATGGAGTAACACCTGGCCCATTGCACAGTTAATTAACTTAGTACTGGGGTTATTTACAGTTCTTGACAGACTCAGATGCTTCTTGGCACGGAATTGTACAGACCTAGGGAAATACTTTCTGCTCTGCCTTATTTGCAAGCATTGTCACGAGGATGTTTTTTATCAGCAGAAACAATTCCATGTTTGAACACTCTGAGCAGTTCTCCTAGTAGAGGTCCAGCTAATTACTACTAGGCCCCAGCTCACGTTCCTCAAAAAAAGCATCAATGGGCTATAAAGGCCTGCAATTGAAGTCATAGCTCAGCTGGTGGCAGGAGTTCCTAATACTCACAGAATCCTATAAAACCACGAGGATGCCTACTGTCCCAAATTTTACACCTTCTTCCGGTACCGTGAGCAATTTACTTCCTTGGTTTGTCTCTCAACTGGATTGTTTTGTGCCAGCTTGGGCACAGACACCCTTTAAAATGCAACTCTTTTGACTTCCAACAAAACCAATTTAAATGCAATGACCTTTTGTCAGAACAAGGTTTAGGCAGTTCTGAATATCTCATACCTGTTTGGATATCAGGTATTGGGGTGAGACCTGGTTTAAATCATCAGGAGTCCTTCCTGATATAGTTCCATGTTTAGCTTTGGACAAAGGAATTAGGATTCCTTGAACATACGGTCACTTCCCACTGTGTTCTTGCAGCACAGATGTTTTGCCCAGCTGCACACTTGTATAGCTGCTGGCATTGATTATGTGGAATGAGTTTTGTTCTAGCAGAATAATTATACAGCAAAGTGCGCCCACCTTTCCTTATTCATTTCATAGAACTGTCGACATGCCGGTGCTTAAAGAAAAGCTTGTTTGTGCTCTGCCACCAGGATGACATGAGAGTATATAGATTTCATCTTTTAGACTGCCAAGATTCCTGAAGTTCCCATTATGTCCAGCACCTATTTCTACTGCAAAAACTGTTATGAAGATTTAGTATTGGAGGTTATATACTCCGACATTTTGCCATTTTTTTGGTCACCAGAATAATGATAATAGCAAAAAACAAAAATCAGTGGAGGACTGTGTGCTTGCATTGGACGCAGGGAGGGATGGAAAGACAATGTGACAGGTTGATAATGGTGTAGACTTCATTATTCTTCCTTACACTGGTGAGGTAGAACAGACAGGTGAGTTCTGCACTGTCGCTCGCCTGGACAGCTGGGATATCAGCAGCCCATAGCAGAAGAGGTTACAGTCATTGAGACATGAAAAACACACTTCTTGTGGCAGCCCTTGCCTCTTAACTTTGCTAGATACAGTCCTGCACCCAAGTGATCTGTGGAAGAAGCATGTGTGGAAGCCAGCTAAATCCCAAATAAACTGCCTAGTGTAATGGCATCTTCTATGGACACTGCAAAGGGGCTGTTTTAGCGAGGACAAGTAAGGAGAGAGGAAGTAGAGTTTGCTTACTGGTTGGACTTGATGATCTTTGAGGGATTTTTCAACATAAGTGATTCTATTATTCTGAATGCTTGGTGGCTTCCTGACACTTTAGCAGCGTTGCAGGGCCAGAATCTCCTTGAATACCCAGGGCAAATATGGCTCGCTCTGATCAGCTGGTGGCTAAGGCACTGTGGGGTGCTTTGTTATACAAGATGTAAAAGAAATCAGCAGCAGTGGCTGCTGAAATAATTTGAATCAATCTTAGAACCAGATGATGGAGGAAAAGATATCCTCAAATGTTTATTTGACAAGCAATATTTTACCAGGCACATTTCTACAATTTGAATCCCTCCACTCCCGCATTGTTCCCCAGCATTCACCAGATCCAGCATTTTATTATGGAAGTATGTTGACTGCTGCACACCAGCAACAACTGATGGCTGTTCCTTCTGCAAGCTGCTGAAAGAGGTGTCAAATGGGGTAAACAGCTCCTCCAGCATCTGGATGGCAGGGGTGATGTGAGAAGGCAAGTCCTAAATCTTCTTTTTACATCCAGACATTGCTGAGGGAAATGCCAGAGCAAAGTCTGTTTTGCTCTGTATTCACAGATATGTTTTGTCATAAAAAGGCTCAAGGTTTTGAGGTCCTGGTCTTTGGCCATGTGACATCCCAAAGCTAGTGTGTACTTCGCCAGTACAATGTTTTCTTCATCTCTTTACAAGGCAGGAGGCAAGCTTTTCAAAGGTATTTTGCTAACAATGAAAATCCATTTTCTCCTAGTTTTTTCTATTCCTTGTGATAAAAACCCCTTACAGCTATAATGGGCATTCTGTTTAGTATTGAGGCGCCCTATAAATAAATGTGCAGTTAATGATGTTCATTTCAGCTCCTTTCACTATGCAGATAAAGAATATATTATTCAAAAAGCAAGTCAGCTTTCATTATGATGACATGAATAAAAACACAAGGGAACACATTGCTCTACCAAATCCCAGAACCTAGGCAGGCACTTCTGTGGAAGGTTTTTGTTTCAGAATTTAAAAGACTAAATATTTCAACCAAGCCTCTGGCTGGAGTTTGTATATTTACATATTTTTTAAAATTTTTTTTTTCCTTGGAGCCTGACCCTGTTTCCTGAGGCTTGAGTGAGGGACTGGCTTGCTTTTTCCAGCTTTTGAAAGGCTTGTTTTTTTAGTCCTGCTTTCTTATTAAATGTAGATCAGGGACTCTAAAAGTCAGTTTACACCACTTCCACTTGCTAGAAGATTGCTTCTTAAAACCCCTTTCCTCCATCATTACAAATAAGCAGTCTAAAAAATTCTAAATTACACATTTTCATTAACAAATCACTTGCATAATACTAATGCCCCCCACTCAGATTCCTATATATCATGTGGCTTTGAAACTGCAGCATGCTGAGGTCTTCTGGCTCTATTATTTATGTCTCTCACATATGAAAAATAACTCTGCTGACATAAATTCATCTGATGGAGGCAACTTTATGCTCAATAAATATTGTGAATGCTTGCTGAATATCACACACAGTAAGAATCTCTTCATGTACGTCCCACCGAAGGAGAGGAACTCTCTTCTGCATGGAAATCGCTTTAAGCCTGGCTCAAGTTTCAACCTGTCACTATGTGCACTCAAGTGAGTGCAAGCCCTGTCCTGACACAAATTGGAAATGAAAGATGTTGACAAAAATTTCAGCAATGTGAGTAATGATTTATGACTGGTTTTGCCCAGGCATCTCAACAATGTTCAGGAATAAAGCATTGGGGTTTACGGTAGCAAATAATTCATTAGAAAGAAAATTTCAATTTGATTAGAGATTCCTGAGACAGAAAAAGGAAAGGCCAGAACATTTTATGAATCAACATGCACTTCAATTCTTCTTATTTAAATATCTGTGGCAACATGTAAAATTTAGGTCACATCTTTAACCAGAGGCACCTGCTGGAGACATGTTGCCAATCTACAGCGCTACTGACAGTGTAAGAGACAGTGTTTACACTGTGGCCACATCTGCGAGTCCCATTTTTGCATGGGAACCCAACATGACATCTGAATATGAAACACCATGATCCTGTAAGCTTCATGAATTTTCCCTGGTCTGGACTGTCTTATATAGAGAATCTTTTATTTAATGATAATATGATAGTGAAAAAGAAGGCAGATGGTTCATGATACCAAAAAGGTCTTGTAAGTATTCCTAAGATACCACTCTACTTCTGAAAAGAAAAACAAAATTTTCCTTGCCTTCAGAAAACAAAATGAAAATCTTTTAAATTATTAATATATATTCATGTGCACTCTTAAAAATATGGTTTGCCCCAGACTAAGAGCCAAGTGTGTGCTCTTAAATCATAGCATTTCTGTAGATAGCATCTGCAATGCCAAACACCAAAAGCCCCACCCTGCAGGAAAATTGTCCCCCCAGACGCCCTTTCATTCCAGACATACTCATTCAGACGCTGCTTTCACAGCCTTTTAATCAAATCAACCCTTACAATCTTCCTTTCACATCACCATCCCGTCTGTCACACACAAGCAAGCCAATTTTACACAGCAATTGTCCTCTCATTTCTGAGCATCACATCAGCCCCATTTTCACTCTAAAAAGCTAAATCCTTTTTTCAGACTGCCATGAAGCTGAGAGAACTTTATATAACCTACATTTTGAGGAGGGAAAAGAAGTGGCAATTACAGTAAAGCACAGAAGCTCTTAGAAGGAAAGATTTCTTGTGCTTTCCCCTCTGCTTCCACCTTTTTTCAGACCCAGTTTGTAAGTGCAAGAAGGCTTTAAAGAGCAATGGTAGTTGTAAGGAAACTTAAATACTCTGCAGGTGATCCTGCACCTTTAGGAGATGTAGACCAGAATTTGAAGGAAGACCTAAGAGTTTTGGTACTTGGAAACATTTTTGCTCACTTTGAGCCCTGTTTACAAGAACAAGGCTCAGAAGACCTTTATGTTTTAACATTCTACTATTAAAAGCAGTGAGGATCTCTTTACGACCTTCTGACATTTTTGTGTGGCGAATTGAGTCCAAACTGGCCCAGTGATCCTTCTTCCCAGCTTTGCCATTTTGTCCTTTGGGAAACAACCCTGAACAGTTTGTTTGTCTAATGTGAGCATAAAATATGGCATGGTGTTACTGCAGGTTTGCACATGAGTCGCCAGTGACTTAATCAGAAATTGGGAGCACTAATACTGTGATATATTCCTGCCAAGATGCAGTCTGAAAACCACAGATAAGAGAAATTGTATGTGATAGATATGAAAAGAATTTTTTTTAGCAATAATAAGCACATAAAAGCTCTTCAACTAGTGCTCTAACATGGAAAGAGTTGATGAGAAGTGCTAATAGCACTGAAGGAGTGAAATCAGTTAAAGCCTCGTCTGCAAAATAAATTACAAGAGCAGAATAATTGTCTGTTTTAAGCAGTTTCCAGATCATCTGGGAGTTTGAAAACCTTGACATAAATGGCTTTACTGACATTGCCAGTGTATTGTCTGCTTAAGAACACCAACTCTACTCCTTTGTATTTTAGCAAGGGCAGTTTGCCACATAAAAGAGCAGTGTAAGAGTTGGTACTGTGACCACATCTGAGAGTCCCATTTTGCATTTTGGCTACTTGGAATCTGCATGGTCATGCTGGCAACAGCAATGTACTGGCTTTAGACAGCTGGTGTACGAGATCAGCTGTAGGGTGCAATGGGGCTGCACATCCATGGGGAATCAGAGCAGGCGGATGCGAAGGACGCAGGTGTTCCCTCCTGTCTTGGGATGCTCCCTGACCAGCTGTGCCCCATGGCTGCCCAGTAGCCTCAACAGGACTGTGCACAGTACAAATAAGTGTGAATCTTGTACTTTAAGCTTATTGCAAAATGTTTGAGTGAACCATACCATCTTCTCAAAAAGTTACTGAAGCATACCTCTTAGTGTATGAGCAGCTCAAGCTATCTGCCCATGCATGGGATCCCAGACTCTTCAACTGAGTGCTTTTCCAGTGATCATAGACTGGACTTCACCACATGACTGCTGTAGGTTAGTACACCTACATCATATTCAACCAAATCAGCTGTCACATCAGCTCTCCATTTTCATACAAACAGGCAACAATAGTTATTTCCAGCTTGCAGTGCTCACCAGCTAAATCAAATTTTCCATGTATATTTAAACACCAAGGTCATTTTGTTGACAGTAGCTGAAGTAAGAAGCAAACTCTGAATTCTAAAGAAACATTTTTCTTCACACAAGAGGGATCATTTTGTTTGTGCAGTTCACATTTAAGGCATCCTCTAACATATTATCAAATCTGTGATTCCTCTTCTGGTATGAATGACCTATCTCATGTTGTATGCTGCCTCTTTCACTGCATCCTGCATGAGACAACAGTAATTTAAAATTTCACCTTTCTGCAACTTCACTCAATCATTTCTATGCATCTGTATAATTTTTATTAATTCAGGGTCTATGACTAGAAAGTCAAATGATTTCCTACTAGAGAAATATTAATGCTCTGCTATAACAATGCTGATTGCATTACTGCTACTGGAGCTGTGCACTAAGCAAGCATTGTCTGTTTTTTGTCAAGCTAAGCATGGTAAACATAGACCAGAATCAGTTTGAGCAGGGATATACTAGTAGTCATGTCAATGTTCTGCCTGACCACTGCTACACTTAATCATAAGCATGTTACTCAATTAGGTGGATGTCTCTTAATGTCTTCTGGCAAAAATGTTCCACTTGGTATAAACAATTAAATGTCCAAACAAGGATTTCAGTCTAACTATTTTGTCTCCCAAGTTAGTGCCTTCCAAAACTAATCTCACTATTTTCCTCATGCAATGCAATAGATTTTAATTATTTATGCCAAGCAGAACAGTTTAGCTAGAGGAGATGGAAATAGCAGGCCTGTCTGCTCCCCCTCTACAGCTTGGGAGTTCCCATGGGCCCTTTGGGACATGAAGTCTATACATTCCCGTTCCTGCTTCTGCATGGGGAAGGTATAGGAAGAGTACGGGCTTTCCCCCTGCTGCTGGGTTTAAGGTGGCATCACATTCCTTTTATTCTACTGTAAGTTTCTGCATTGGGTCCCAGAGGCAAAGCAGCCAGGGCTGATGACTCCCACTTGTGCTCCAGTGCAAGCTTTTGGCAAGGATAGGTATTTACATGTGTGGAGGCAGCAGCGTAGGTACCTTGGTGGTTTCATGAACTAAACCACAGATCCTGAGAGGACCGACTTGCTTCCTTGTTGTCTGCAGCCAAGTAGCGATGCAGGGATGTAAGACATCCATCAGACATGTGAATCATCCTGGGGATCTGGCCCCTGACTTGCAAGACTGCATAAGATGCTGACTTCAGTGTGTGTTTTCAGCACTGTCCCTATACCATGAGTAGCTACCACAGTTCATTTGGGATGTTGAATGAATAACGTTTTGCTTGACAGGGGAAGAAAGAAGAATGTACCCCTTCTCAAGTATCACTAATCTCACTTACCTTACCTGTCATACACAAGTGTTATCAACAATATTATACTACATCAGTCTTGGTGCAATAGAACAAAAGGGAATAAAGTAGAATCAGAGGACAGCAGCTGGCTATGTAGAGATGAGCAGTAGCAGCATTTTCTTTTTCCATTATGGTTATATGAACAATTAGTTTATTTCTTCATTTTCCTTGCTCGCTTGGTAGAGGAAGATATCCAAAGACAGTAGATGAAATTACCTCAGTCCTTTAATAAACTGGTGTATTTTTTAACATGAACATTTTTGTAACAGTTTACAAAAGATCTCATTTGCATTTGGCATTTTAGCGTTTTGGCGTTAAAAGACAGAGAAACAAAGCAGGATTTTTATTTTGGTGGGATATTTTTGTTGTTGTTATTAATTTTTGGGGGGTTGTTTTTCTGCTTTCCTCTTCTCTTTGCTCTCTAACCACCATTTCAGGTCTGTTGAATGTATCTAACAAAATACATTACCATCCATAATGTCTCAACGTGCCCTTGTAAAAATATCAAGTGTATCAAGTAGAAATCTATAGGGCCAGATTGCAACTCATCCTGTTAGCTCATTATACTGTGAAGGAGGGAGGGAGAGATGGAGGGAGTTTTCTCAGGTGATTCCTCCTTCCCTTCTCTTCCTGCAAAGGGGAAACGAGGAGTGCTTGGTCTGTGTGGATCTGGCACAGCCGTGTGGTTTCAGCCCACCATTAGCAGGTGGCTGGCATGACTCCCTGCCTCACAAGCATGATAAGGGATGGGGTAGCCATCATGGCATTGAGCTTTACAGGCTCTTTTTCATAACCAGTACTCAAAGATCTGCCAAATGCAGGCAGTACCTTTCAGTGTTGGGCCAGAGGTTGAGACTCTCTAGGCTCCTTGCTCCAGGGCCATGCTGGTCACCACAGGAGGCCACAAGCTCTATGGAGTGCATCCCTCATGTTGCATGGACAGGATGTGCTACAACAGCCTAGAGTTTCCCACCTGCCCGTTTTCCATGTGGCACCCTGCCTTGGATATCCCTCCTACAATGGTGGTGTGAGAGAAGTGATCCCTGGGAATGGACCAGGTAGGGAATAGCATGGTTGTCCTGCTCTGTGCTGACAGCAAGGGGCTTGTGCTAAAGACAGCCTGAGCTCAGCCAGTACATCTCAAACCTTGCTCACGGGCGGCACCAGAATGTGACTATGCCACTAGATGAGGGGCAAGCTCAAATCTGTGCCCTACTCACCATACAATAGAGATGCAGTCATGGTACCTCTATGTAAATAACATTTAAATAAAACAAAGCCAAAGAGCCTGAGCTTGCAGTTTTCTTGTGGATCCTCTTTTCATGTAACTAAGCACAGAGGCAGCAGCTTCTGCACATCACTGTGAACAACACTCTGGAAGAAGCAGCCCACACTTCCTCCATACCAGAAACAAAAATGAGCCTAACACTGGGGTTATTTTCTCTTTCTCACCATCCATTAATAATTTTTGGCTATAGGCAAAGATCTGAAAGTCAGTAGCATGTCAACCTTCTTGCTTGCACTGCCGTTCTATGGTGCACACCAGAAGACATGTCATTATTTCTTGCAAGGCAATACACACATTGCAAGCCTGGTTCATGCTCCCTGGAGTATCTATAAGGTGGGAAATGCAATTAATTTTAGAAGGAATCCTTCCTGCTGGCAGGCAGCCAGAGATAGCAGAGCCATAATAGCTTTTGGGCAGCCACAGCAAAGAAATTACAGCCATTCACCAAGGACACTCCCCCTGAGCTTCTGCTTTCTTGAAGTAAAAATTGCAAATAATATCACTTGGATTCAGATAGCTGGAGGGGAAACTCAGGCACCAATGAAGCATGAAACAGCCTGGCTTGAGACCTAAAATAATCCTGCGTAAAAATTCACAGCTGCCCATAGTCAAAAATAAAAACAAGACCATATCCCCCTCTGCTTTCAGTCAATGAATTTCCTTTTGTTCCCTTCCCCCACAGACTTTCCTCCACTTCCTGCGTGCCTGCCTGTGCCCTGTCAGACACCATTCCTTGCCCTGTGGCACCTGGAGGCTGAGTGACACCGGCATGAGGGCAAAGGGTGTCCCCAGCCTGCCCACTAAGCCCCAGCCATTGCTGGTGCCCCTCTGGTGGCAGGAATGGTGGCCCCACATGCACAGAGTCCCCACAGTGCTCTCATCACCTGCAGCTTTGGCTCCTCTGAGCACAGACCATGCCAGCACTGGGCATCTCCAGCTGGGGGCATGTCACCTGCTCAGATGGGAGCTGCACGGCTGCAGAGGTGCTGCAGAAAGAGCTGCCACCTCTGGCCAACAGGTTGGCCGGTGTGAGTTCCACCAACAGCATGGGGTTTGGCAGGAGAAAAATCCCAAGGGTCTATTGATCTCCTACCTTCCCAAGCCTAAAACAACTCATCAGAAGAAGGAGATTCAAAATCTTCATATTTGTTTCAGTATCCTGAACTGAACTAGTTCAGTATCCTGAACTGTTTTAGTATCCTGAACTGAACTAGTTCAGTATCCTGAACTGTTTCAGTATCCTGAACTGTGGCTAAAATACATGGTGAGAAGCATTCAGGAAGGAGGAGATGCAACAAAATACAGTAATAATTGCAGTTAACAATGCAAGTTTATTGATGGACTAGATTCTGACCCTTTTCTCACATTAAGTAATGGTTTACTGCCATGGAGTAAGCAATGCCTCTTGCAAAGAAGAATACTGTAGGAAATCCATGCTATGACATACAAAAGTAAAGTGCACACTGTGGCATCCTGACAAAATGGCCTTGCTAAGAGGAAGAGGTCATTCATTCTGAGGGAGGAAGGCTGGCAGAGTCTTATCTGCCCAGAATATCTGCCTGTCTTTTAGTTCATATTGCAGTAGCCCTAAGGGTGGCCAGACCAAAACTAGAGTTTCACTGCCTTTCCTTGGCAGATGTGCACAGTAACCTTTTCTCAGAGTCTTATGATCCAGAAGAAAGGGGGAGATGATAGTAATTTCTATATAAGGAAACCCGGATTCCATACAAGGAATCTTGAAACCAGTTGGGATGTTCTTAGACTTGTGAATCCTTGTCCTGTCTCCTAGCTCCTCCACCTCCTCAAGGGATGAATTTTTCCTATGGAAATATACCACTGCATCTAATAATGCCTTCCACTTCTGTAGCCTCCTCTATGCAAAGATCACAAAACAGCTCCCAAAGGAAGGGGATCACCACACCCTACACAGTCAGCTGTAGTGCAGACATCTAAGCCAAAGCTAGGTCACAGCCAGCAGAAAAAGAATTAGTGCCATCAGGGATGACTGGCTGTACAATGGGATTCACCTCATTGCTCAATAACTCATGGGACAATGGAACTAAAAGTGGAATATCCCCTGAAGCTGCAGGCAGCCCTCGTCACCCAAACACTGGTGCAGTCTTGCTGGGTAAGGTAAGGAGAAGGTACAGTGACCCAAGGGAAAGCTTTGCCCCATGCTATCTGGGTCTGGCCCAAAGTAAAAGCAAGGGAAAAGTTATTTCAGTATGACAGGTTTTGGTCAAACTACCTCCCTGGCTGCTTAGGAGAGCACATTGTTGCAACTCCTGTCCTCAGAACTTCCAGAATCCACCAGATTCCAGAATCCAGGCACTGCATGCATTCCCTGCCTCCACATCTGCTCTTGGGATGCAATGACAGTGCAAAGGTAAAGAAATAATGTTGTTAAAAGATCTTATTTGGCATAAGTAAGAAGTCACATGTTACCCAAACTGGAGTGGGTAACTTCGTTGTGAATTTTTATCTATACTGTTGGGGTGCAAATTTCTCACCTAGTGGGCTGCTTGAGGGATGCTGGTCTGCCTCCCTACCAACAAAACTGGGTGCTGGCCTTGCTGCCCCATGCTTTGGGCACTTCTCTTACCACAGAAAGTAAAGTCTTCCTTTACAGCACTCCTCTGTTCGGTGGCAGATGGCATTCATGAGATGATGCACGTGCACATGCAATGCACATGCTACACATGTGTCATTGAATACACGTGCCCCACACAGCAAACCAGGACCCAAAACCTATTGTAGTGTCATGAAGAGTAAATAGTTCTTGTTACGTATAATATATGGCATGCACATTTTACTGCTTCCCATTCTCCACTATAGTCAGATAGGGCAAAGTGACATTCAGAGAGCTCGAATTTGCCTTTACAACTTAGGTTTTGAATTCTTTGAGTTCAGTCACCCAATTTTAACTCCCCCCTGCCTTCCCCACAATAAGTGCCCATTTGCCTATCCTGTCCCATTCATTAAGGCTTCCCAGTCACTTCTGCAATCCTTGTTTCTGATTATCCAACACCTGGTTTTGTGCTGCTCCTGGTAACTTTCCACTCTTTTAAACCCCACACAGAACCTGGAAAAACCTGTTTGTGTAAACTTTAAGTAACCCCTTGTGCCAAGAGTATTTCTAACTCAGTAGTGGAACATGATGGTTTAATGGTCAGGGATTGTTCCCAGCAGAGAAGTTACAAAGCATTTAGGGAGGAGAGGAGAGAGGGGATTTCAGACTCAGTTGCATTTGGCTTCAAACTCCCTATAAAATTTGTGTTAAGATTCATGTCATACATTTATGGGGAGCTATTTCCAAGGAAGCATACCAAGTGTGTTAGCATGTCATTGGGAGTTAGAAAGCTTTTATTTGGCTGGAGATTGAGCTGTTCCAAAGACCAGGGACTGATGGCTCATCACAAGCTGGAGCATTGAATCATAATTAATACTGTTATCAGGAACAAATTTTGCACTCACAGGAGAGAGGCCAGAATAAGTCTGCATAAACTATGTGTGGAATGGTGTCGGTGTGGACTGAATCTTGCTGTACTTTCATACTTATAAGCCACTATTTCTACTGAATAGAAACACAAAGTCTGAGTCAACACTAAAAACCCAACAGAACTGTTACCGTTTTTTGCAGGAGATATGTTTGTCCTGATGAGAGACCCTTCCTTCACCACAGCCTGCATCTTTGTACAGGCAAGCTGAGCTCCCTCAGCTCTCAACTGTGACAAAGCAGCCTCACACAAACGAGTCCTTCTGCTTGTAGGAAGCCGAGCGCTCATAAGGAAACACAGCTAGAGGTTCACAGGATGTTAGTAAAGGGATGTCTGCGTGGGATGTAAGTAAATTACAAAGAGCTACAAACACACTGAAATCAAGACAGGAAGCATCTGTGGGGGTCACTGAGGAGCCATGGAGAACTCAATCCATTCGACATTTTCTGAGTCATGAATTTTTTTAATGCAGTATAAAGCTAGTTTTCACTAAAATATTTTACTTCTTTTTCATTTTATTCTCCTTCTCCAGTCATTAATACTGCAACTGGTCAAATTAGATCCTATCTCAAACAAACTGTCTTCAAAACTAAGGAAAAGAAGAAAAAGCAATTGGAATCTAAAGGGTACCCTCTTAAATGCTTGAAATCTGAGTGCTTGCAATCTCTTGAAAGGCAAATGGCCTAGCCAGGAGAAAGCAGACTTCAGATTCATGGAGGGAGTGGAATTTGGAGGAAGTCTAGAAGTTATGCACATAAACCTTGGTGAAGTTTTCCAAGAGGCTGGACACAAAAATAAGTGAAACTATACATTCCTTTAACCCTTCTGTGTTTTCCCTTTAGGCCTTTAACCTTTCTGGTTTACACCTTTCATTAGGTTACACCTTTATATTGCTTTTCTTGCCCATTCTATTCCATTTTAATCAAGCTGTGAGAACAGTCATGGCTAAGCACCAGCAGGGCCCACCACCCAGCACCCATCCTGTCAGCTGTGAGTGAAAACCATTCTGAAGAAAGGAATAAAGAGTACAGTGAACAGTAAATCCTTAGTAACATGTACAAGAAATTCAGAGAAGGCACCAGAAAATGTATTGCACAGAGAAAACCTAAGCTGATGTCAAGATGACCAAGTGCATTTTTTCCATCTTTCACTTCCGTGATTCTGTAGCACATGAGATCACCTTCCTTTTTATAAATGATATAAACTTCTGTCTGGGGTATTGTTCCCACAAGGTCCAAAGACTGCGTGTTTCTCACTACTGCTCTTAAGTTAACTCTGCATTGCAAATGTATCCTAGATTTGTTCAGCTTCTCCCATTTTTGATTCTGCTGTTAGAACTATGTCAGAAATAGATTTTTTCCTTGGATATAGTCCAATATTCATTATTTAGTGAAGACACTGTTAAATCAGCAGGACTGTGCATATGGGAAAAAATAGACTGGAAGGTCAATGAATAATGATGGATCCTGTCAGAAGACCTCTTAAAAGAAGAGAAGCTATCAAGCAAGGTCAGAAAGCATAAGCTTTCCCTCTTAAATAAAAGGACTTCTTTTAAAAAAAGTCAGAAATCAACAACAGTGGTACAGAAACAACAATAGCATCTATGAGGGAAGTAACATTGTTCTGTGACTGTGACACCCATACAACTTGAAAAAAGTTTCATTCAAACAACAGTCTCTTTTTGTAAGAGTTGCAGAACAAAAAGTATGCATAAGGGAGCCTAAAGTGTATATAGAAAAAGTGGCAGGATCTTTCACTTGACTTGTTCCCATGGGATTGAGAGTTGTGTATCTCAGCTAAGTGGGAGGAAGGTGATCAAATACAGTCGTTAGTTGGCATTTATACAGGACATCTGTATCAAGAAGTGTAAGGCTGCACAGGCACAGAGTGCAGACACAGAGTTCAGGACAGAGCAGCAACAACCCAGATCTGGCTAAAGCTTAGCATGATCAAAAGCAGTTTTTAAACTAAGGGAGCTCATATTCAAAGTCTGGAAATTAAAATCAGTCAAATAAAAATGGTGCTGAGTAACACACTGTTCCCTTAAGCTAGTAATTTGGTTTTTGTTGTGGCTTTGCAGGGGATGCTTTGACAATAGGACATCAGGAAATGCAGTTTCAGCACCTGACCTATGTTAGCTGCTAAGCTGAGGTGGTAGCACAAAGGGATGAGCTACACAGCAAGAAGCATCTTGCAGTACAGCACTCAGTACACTTTCGGATCAAGATCAAAGGTAAAGCTTTAGCTTCACATCACAGGCTTACCATTCACATAAAAGATATCTTGCAGAGAATCATTTACTTCTCCAGTTTTTCATTCATTACATAACCTGCTAGCCTTAGAAATACAGGTTCACATGCTAAGCCTTTGCAAACATCTGATCATTAAGATACAAACATTGCTGTATTTAAAATCCTCCTTCAAACGGAAGACTAGGAATGATTCACAATTCAGTATTTCTTGGCCTATTTCAGAGTCTTTGCAAATCATGGTCCTTGCACCTAAAATAACACTTCCAGCTTAGTTGTCAAATATCATCACAACTGCTAAAGGTTGTATTGACACAGGAATGAAATGTACACCTGCTCCTTTCCACTGACTGACCACTGACTGTTAGCCAGGCTGTCACAGACCATGGACTGGCCAGATGCAGTCGGGAGCCCTAGATGCTAGTCTGCAGCCAGTCACCTTAGTGCTCCATCATAAAACATTTGACTCGTGCCAGGGGAGCATACCCCTTTTCACTCACAATCTGTGCAGTGCTGCCACAAGTGGACAGTGGGAGAACATTTACCAACAGCAGGATATAGATAGACTATCTGAAAATATGAGCTTGCGCCAGATTAAAAATAGCAGTCACATCCTTTTTATGCCTGACATCGAACCCAAAATGGAAAGTACCTTTCAGAAGACTGTTTGCCTTTATGAAGGTACATTTTGAGTCTCTCAAAATGCTACACACAGACGTTCTGCTGTCTCAGTGTTCTACCTCATTCATGGATATTATTAAACACCTTAAAAACATGTTTATCGAACCTAATATTTATGATACGGGACTCTATGTAAAAATGAAAGGTTTGCCATTCACAGAGCTCTTGCTCAGTGTTTCATTCACGAAGCTGCACGCGGCAGTCATTGCTGACAATTGTCTGCCGGTGCTACCCACACCGCGGCTCTTTGTGCAGTGTGAGTCACTCCCTGCAAGCTGCAGCTCCAAGAAGAATTTCTTCATCCTGCAGTAACCACGTACTTTGTTCCAGATTACCCTCTTTCCTTTTGAGTGGGCAGAATTAGTGAATGCAATTAGTGATAACGCTATTTGTCCCCCGGGTCATAATTTTTCTGAAAGCATTTATTCTTTTCAGTACCTCTCATATTACACCAAAAAAACTGCTGGAAAACTGGCATGTAATAGTCACAGATGCCAGAGGAAAGATGCATCTCTGCTGCTGAAAGGAAGAATAGTGGCCCACGAGAATTTGATTCAACATGTAGAAATATTTCTATGCAGTTATAATGCAATTTAGTCCAATTCCACTGTTCTCTTGTGAAAATATCTTCCTACTCTCTGTCAGGAGGGAACAATTATTCTGCACCTTTCTCTTTCTCTCCCAGTGCTGGAGGATAATGCCAGAGGTAAACAGACAATGCTTTGTCTTTTTTTCAAAACTGTCTATTTGCAACCATTTATTCTAGAAACCTGGGTGAGAGTAGACTATCTGTCTGCTGTTTTTCAGGTTTTACCTTTTTTCCTGTTCTGGTTCCTGGTTAGATGCCATCGCTCTCCCTTTCCACTTACTCCAAATATAAATAGAGTGGATAGGTGTTTTTATTGAGTAAATAATTCCTGAAACCTCAAATAAATGGGAGGGTGATTTTTTCCTACTTTCCTCATGAGTACAGCAGGGTAAATTACCTTTACATCCTTCATGTGAAGCCACATTTCAGCTCTTTTATGGTGGTCTGACTCAGATTCAAACAGCATATAGATTTATGTGGAGTTAATGCACATTGTGCCTATTACTCCTGGCACCTGTCCTCACACAGATGCTTTTGGATATCATTATTTTAACCCTGTGGGAAAATTACAGAAAATTAGCAATGGCTTTATACAACAAGCCACATATAAATATGACAAGACAGATACAAATAACTCAGAGTACTCACTTGATCTATGTATTTCTTTGGGCTTTTTTATTTTTCTGTATTCTCTTTGCTAAAAAAGCCATATTTGAGACACAGATTTGCTCATGTGAAAAACTGAACCCAAAGAACAGCAATCTATTCCCAGGCGGCAAAACACACCCTCCCCTCTGAGGCAGTTGGGACTGGCCCATGAATTGAACTGTACTTATCAACAGATAAGGCTGAAACCCAGCCTGGAGGCTTGCTCAAAACAAGGCAAACTGAAAGTACAGCTCTTATAATCTCTACCAAACATGGCATCGTGATGGGAGGGGCAGTGCTTTATCTGCTGTTGATCTCTCAAAGGGCATTAACTGCAGAATTGCCTCAACTCCTCAACCTTCTCCTCTCTGTCAAATTGCCTGTGGTTTGGTGCAGAATAAGCATGTTCAGCAAGGACAGGTGGCTTTTACCAGTTTATCTCATGTCCCAAGGGTACACACTGTTTTGTCCTTTACTGCTCCTAGGAAGGGTAGCAGTGCCTGTCAGAAGGAGATTCAAAGGAATGGAAGAATGAAGGAGGTTTCTTTCCAAAAGTCACATCCAAAAGAAGAATTACAGCTGTGCAGCATAAAGCTAAGCCAAGTGCTCCAGAGGCCCTGGAAAAACTCCCACTGTCACTTCTGAAGCCTACATAGCACCAGGGTGGCAGAGCCACCTTTTTCCTGGTAAAGCCTGTCCAAACCTCTCATCATGGTGAGCATCCTCTTTTGTGGACCCCAAAAGCAGAGGTCCCTAGTGCTGGTTCTGTCATCAGATCTTCACAGCTCCTCAGAGGAGCATTTCCTCTGGGCAGCCTGGGGTAAACTGGTTTTGCTTGTGTAATTAGACCAAGCACAAGTTAGCTCTTCTGTTCCAGGCTCCTGAAAGGTACCAGTGCCTGCCCCCACACCAGGTTCATCATGTTAATCACAGCCATAAGCTATGACTGTGTTTCCATCTGCCTTTCAAACCTTACAGTCATACCACAGTTTCCTGGCCCCACTTGGCTTTGACAACAGAACAACCAGAGGCAGCTACTGCACGGCAAAACCAACAATTTTATTTTGCCACAGAGAAGAAAGCAGATTGTAATTTTGAGAGAGTCACTGACACAAAACCCTCCAGGTCCATTAAAACTGGCGAGTCCCAGCCTGGATGGGAATCAATGGGATGGACTGTGAGAAGTTCTGTGGGCTAGAACTTGTGCACTATGGTCAGATGTGTGCCAGCTGCTCACACCAACAGGTGTGGGTAGTCCCCATGAGGTCCCCTCTGTGAGGACGTATCTCTGGACAAGTCAGCTGTCCTCTGATGCAGGAACACCTATTTACAAACATCTTTCTACCAGCTCTCAGGCATAGCAGGTGCTCCCAGTTTCACTTTTCCAAGCCTATACCATCAGTCCTGGGTTTTTTGGTTTTTGGGGTTTTTTTTTTGTTTGTTTGTTTTTGGTTGTTTTTTTTTTTTTTTTTTTTTGGGGGGGGGGGGGTTGTCTTTTTATTTCTCAAGCATTTACTCTACCTTTGAACAGGGGAGAAAAACCAACCCAAGCCTCCTTCCATCTTTCTGCCAGCATTAGTGAAAACACTTTACCCACAATACAAATTCAAGAGTAACCTCAAATACACTTTTAAGTTTAGGCAGCAATTTAAGTGTGCTTTGGCTACAGGCCAAGCACAGGGCAGGGAGGGCAGGATTCCTCTAACTGCAAACTAAGCAGGCACTGGTACCTGCATTAGTCACTCTGACTCCTTTTTATAGCAGAGAGGAACAAACATTTCCAGGGGAGGATTCCTCTGACCTACTATTACACTGACCTATTATAGGTGAGATTAATCACACCCTTGAGATGTGCTGCTCTTCCTAGTTGCAGGGGGAGCCCAAGGCAATTATCTCAACTGCTTTACAGACACTTGAGACATCCCAAATGCACCTCTGCTAGGGAATCAGGCCTGAGATGCACAGACCTCAGATATCTGTCACCTACCCTAATGCTGTGGTGTCACCTTTTTGCATTTTGTTCATGCTTCCATGATGTGAATGTGTTTGTTCAGCGTGTTCTGAATACTACTAACCCTCTGGTGCTTCCATACTGTTGTTTTTGTGTCCCCCTAGAGAGAAGGCTGCATTTTTCAATAGGGTGAAATGTCAGACCCTTGCCTACTCACACTTGAGGTAGGTGTACGTCCCTAGGAACCAAGAACAAAAGGTGACCAGACAGTGCAAAGCTAGCATGGTGATTACTGATGTATCAGGTAACACAGCCCAGCTGTAGAGAGAGAGAGATGTCTCCTGGGTAACTAATGGCTGCCTCTGTAAATAAACCCTCAGGAAAAGGCCCTCTGCACCCAAGGGCTTCTAATTTCTGCAATTTACACTGGGTGGCTCAAGAAAACAGATTACCATTCCTGACATACCTTTCACTGCATGTACCCTTAGGCCATCGCAGCTGTAATGACTCTACAGCACTGCCACATCCCCGGAGCAGGGCCTTTTTCTTAAGAGCTGGAGAGATGGAGGAAGACTAATTACATTCCCTACACATGTTTGCAAGGAAAAACGTCTGGAGGTGATACTGGAGGAAGAGCTAGGGCTCACTAACCATAACAATTGCAGCCTCTCTTCCTCAGTTTAATGCACTCAGATGAAGATAGAAGAAGAAAAAATTAATAGCAAAGGGTGCAAGGGAATCAGCTTGTGGAGAAGTTTTCAGTGTTGCAAAAAATACATATTTCCATAAATTCCAGACCAGGAAGCTGGGAAACTTCGGAGCATCTTTAGATAGTTACTATCCACTGTGCAAGACATTGCCAAGGCCAGCATCACCAGTACCCACTGCTCCTTTTCTGGGAGAAGCATTTCTGACTGTGCTTATTCACAGCAACATTGAGAGACACCATCAGGGTGGGTCACTAATGCTCCATGATGTGCACTGCACACAGGAATATACCAACTTCTGTACTGGAAGAGCTGCAGTGATATTGCAAGGGAGGGTAACTTGGGCCAGAGAAAGCCCTGATTCATGCTGCCACAGCAGCTCCTCTGTCAGTGCTGTGTCCCACCTTCAGACACCCTTCTTTTGTCCCCTCTGCATGCTGGTCCTTGCTGGTTACTGTAAACCCTCTTAAGGGCTTGAGGAATGGGAGGGCAGCAAGACCAACACCACCTTTTATGAAAGAGTGGCCAGAGCAGCTTAAGAGATCACACTTCTCAGACACCCTGCAAAACTTGTAAGCCACCTTTCAATATGCTGCATTGGAAAATATCTGATATTTCCTAACAGCTTTTTCTCAGCACCTAGCTTGTTGGGTTTTGACACTTTTGATCTTGTTTGATTATTTATTTCCACTCTGCAGTAACTATATTCTAACTCTTCTGGTTTTGAAGTGCTTCTTTCTGACAGAATTTCTCCCTTGATTTCACTGGACATCTTTCCAACTTTACCCTGTAAATGAGTTTGGTGCAAGATATTTTTATCTGCTGGTTTAGAGTCAAAGAGTCAACTGTAGGGTTTTTTTTTCTTTCTGAAATATCCCAATTCAAGACAACTAGATTTGGTTTTGTCTTTTAATGGAAACCTTAATGTTTTGAGGAGCTCTACAGGAATAGAACATGTAATCAGTAGCACTTGGGACTAAATGTTCCTTGCAAATAACATAATGCTGGGCAGTTTTCCTCCTTCCAGAAATTAAAGGGAAAGCAAGACACAGTCCTGACTTCATTTACACAGCTTTATTTCAGCTTATTTAAAATACTTAATTAAAAAAATTAAGTTTCAGCATCTGTATTTCTTCATCTCTATGGGAAAAAGCAGTAATAGCAGAGTATGCCATCATCAGAATTTCCTGTTGGACTTAAAATCTCCTTATATGATGGCTCAGCTTTTCATGGAGTTTGTTTTGCTTTGTTTGGGGGGGGGGGGGGTGATGAGGTGTAGAAAGTTTTTGCCTGAACACAATAAAATTCTGTGCTTTCATAAACTCAGCTTCACTCAAACCCTGTCAATGACAAAAGTATTGCAGAACAATGACCACAGTGGGGGTCATGTTCTTATTCTCACACTACATACCCAGTATTTTGTGCATTGACAAGTAAAGAGACCGGGTAGAGTAGACTGGATATCTGGCAAGGTTTTATTTAAATAGACATGGAGACAAAATATTATTGAACAATTATTTTATTAAATTGTCCTGCCTGTTACTTGTTCATTCACCAGAAATTGTTGCAAGAGTATTCTGAAGCCACCAATGTCCTTGCAACCTTAAAAAAATCTGGTTATCCAGGAACTCAGCCATGGGGAGGAGATCAATTCAGTGTATCCCTATATTCAGACAATGTGGAAATTATACACACTATGACCTCTAGCACAGTTAGACACTGACACTGGATGTGCACTTAAAAACAGATGTTAGCTCTGCAATAATAAAAACCATGTCCAACAAGAATCTTCCCAATTGCTGTGTAAGAAATGTGGCCTCCAGCAAATTAAAGGTTATACAGCATGACATGGATTTCATAAGGCTGTTTGCCCCCATGTTGGGGGTGTTCACACCCCACTGCTTCTGAGCTGGGAGTGGAGGAGGTGCAGACAACGTGGCCACCCCACAGTGCTCTGGTGGGTCCTCAGCCCACCCAGACACATGACAGCACTACTGCAGTGTGGAAGCTCTCAGCATTTGGAAGAGACACTCTGCATCTTGAAGGGGAAAGAAGCCAGACTGAACATCTACATCTATTCCTGACTGCATGCACAAATATTGAGCCCCATCTATTATCAACTGGCTTGGCTATGAGCCTTTAGGTCATCAAAGCTCCATCAACAGAGCAAAGCTACTGCTCTATCTCTATTAATGGCAGAGACATTGTGCATCTCCTTTTAACTAATGGGAATTACAGAAAAAAGTGTCAAATGCCAGGTTTAAAATGCCAGTGTCACTAGAAATTCCTGGCCTGACTGGTGTGAAAAGAGACAACAAATTTGAGACAGCAGGAATCTGTTGGTAATATTTATGGAGGACTTGCAAGTGTCAAGTAGTTTTTGGTGTTTACTTTTTTAAGAGGTTCTCATTTTAATAATATGCAATTCCCCAATGTCTGAATTTCATGAAACTGTAAAAAACTCTAGATGAAATACAATAAAAGGAAAGCAGTGAGAGACCATACTCTTTAGAAAAAAAGAATCCGGTCAATATTTCTGCATGTGTACATTTGTTCTTACCACAGAACAAATACAGCCTTACTAACCTGGGTAACTCATGTGCCAGAGAAACATAGGGGTTTTTCCTCCCCTGAACTAAAAGGACAAAGTACCTGATATACAGCTGGGGACAGATGTATATTTATTTTAGAGCTGAGAGAAGTGAGGCTGCAAGGCATGTCAGTGATGAAACTGGGGACGTTGATTCTGACTCCACACTTACTTCCTAATCCCCTCCTTCCCAGTTCAAACAGCAGCATCCAATGTATAATTCTTTTTGAAGAGGAATGGCATTCTCATTAAATCTGCCACCACTGACACTGCCGGTATCTACCACTACTAGGGGACATCCATTATCTGACTCCTAAAATACTGATGAACACTCTGTCGCTCTGCAGCTCTTCACTAGCCCAAGAGAGTGTTTTGTAGATGGCCATACCCACAGGTGTGGATCTTGCAAGCAGTGTTCCTTTCTCTGTTCAGCCAGATGCTGTGCCTGTGCCATACCCCACAGAGAGAGAGTGGGAGGTGCAGGGATCCCTGAGCTGAAAGCACAGCAGCTGACACATCCCAGCTACATCTCTTCTCTCTAGAAGCACTTTTTGGACAGCCTTTGTAGGTCTGCCTGGGTTGTCCTAGTCTGCATAAAGATCTAAGTGCCCCAGGCAACATGACCTGGGTGTACCACGGGTGGGTTTTAAAGCTGCTACTTACGTGCAGGGTGATCCATTCTTGAGCACAGCACCAGAACCATTCCTGGTTGAGAGGACAAAGAGAATTAGAGGAATATTTTCCACCCTCCTAACCATCTTCTTAGGTCCAACTGGTTGGAAACTGCAGTGCAGTTACTAGTTCCTATCAGGGGAAAGCAGGTGCCTGCTCATGGGCAGCATGTACCCCATGGGAGTCAGGGGAACAAGGGGTACTCTGCACTGGTGGCTGAAGGGACAGAAAGGTTCAGAGCTCTGGCCTGGCCACTTGGGGATGAGCATCAAAACAGACCTCCAAGGAAATTAATTGTATCTGCTTTGCGTTGATGGAGCCCTTTGGTCATGGTTCTGCTGCAACCGGAGTATTTTGAGAGAGTGAAGAAGGGAATATCTGTGCTTATCCCTCTGAGGTTGAAGGAAATGGGAAAACTTGATAAAAACATGAAGATGTGAAACAGAAACATGCTTAAGATTTTCCAGTTGAACTGTTCTGAGTAGTGTCTCTTTAGAGTAGTTTACTGAATAGTCTAAGATGGAAATAATTTTCCCTAGTCTTACTAAAGTTTTGGCAAAATTAAATATTTCACTCACTTTTCCTAGAAAGGAAAAAAATAGCTCAAGAAAAATTTCAAACTGGGAGAAGCATCCAAAGGAAAGGTCATACATATGAATGTGCTTACTGATACCCTATTAAACAGTTAAGGTAAACTGTTTTTTGGTTTTTTGTTTTCTTTTTTATGCAAAGCAATAAGATTCATGTAAGGAAATATCTTAAACTGTATTCTGCTGGATTTGGGGAACTCTTGAAAGTCTAGTAGGGGTTCTGGACAAATGAGAGATGCTGCATTGGCATTGCCTGGCTTTACAGCAGGAATCTTGCCTTCACTACAGGTTTCTCTCACAAGTAATCTTTCCTTGGAGACTTCTCACAGGCATCCACCCAGCTTCACAAGAGCATCAGACCTACAGAAAGAGAGCTCTGCCATTTTATTTCTAAATTAAGGTTAGCTCAAGAGGCTCTTCGATTGCATGTTGTTGCCATAAGACAGATCTGTTGAGTTTTTGCAGCAATGACTACCCTTGCCACTTTGAACATCAGAGTCCTCCAATTTTTTTTTCTGTATCCATACATTAACCAGCCCGGCCTTTCCCTTTGTTGACTCTTGCCATGTCCTCACATCCTTAGATGAAATTAATTCATGTCTGCATCCACATTCCATCCTGCCAGCTTTTTCAAGCTTGGCACAGACTTGAAGAAAATCCATCTGTGGACCAGATTTTCCCTGTTCAGTTACTGAAGTAACACTTCAGTAAATGCACTGTTAATAGCTATGGCAATTATTTAAATCATCCTGAAACTAGTAGTGATGCTTTTATTTAATAATTCTACCTCACCGTCTGATTAATTCACTCTCAAAGTATTTCCTTATTAATCAGATTACAAAGAGAGTTACTTAATTTTTCCAGCTGACAGTTAGCATGTTGACACCCTCTCTGCTTAGTAACAGAAGTCACATGAGATTATCAGGAGGAGAAGGCAAACCCATTTCTGTGCAGAGTGAGAGCACAGCTTTGTTAGCAATCCCAGAGCAGAGTCTCACCCCTATTGACTGCTCTCCTCTGAGGTTTCTTGCATCAGCAACAGCCCTCTCAAATGTCTCCATCTCATTTCAGATCAGATCTGAAAATGTCTTTGCAATGTAGCTAGCCTGTGACCATTTTAGTCTTCTCATCCTTTCTCTGCATGCTCTCAAAAATACTAATGAAATGAGTTAATCTTTTAGAGGGATAATTTGAATGCACAATAGTAAATAAAACTGTACTGCCCTTGGTCTCATGCTAAATCAGTAAATTGTAGAAAACTGGCAGTCAAACAGAGGGGTATTTTAACTGCTCTTATCTCAAACCTAGAATAAGGGCATCATTAGGGACAGTTGTTACTGGGAAGTCAGTGCTTGTCCTCGTTTTAACAATACACTACAATGCCAAATTTGAATATGTTGAGAGCATGAATGATCTAACAGTAAGAAAGGCACCAACAATTCTCAGTGGCTTGAATGGAAATAGCAGGTGTCTGGTACTTTTCTGGCCCTAAGACAGTAATCAGTCACAGATAATTGACTACTTTCAGATCCTGAAAGTGATTTGCAAGGGAATATATTTCCAGAGTACTGTACTAGCTTAACATTAACTGCACAGTAGGAACCGGATTTTTTGAAGCACCAACCACAAACCACTCATTTTTGTTCATTTGAGCCATCTCCTTACCCAGTGTATTTGTATGTTCAGACTTCTGGGCAAATACTAATTAAGCCTTCTAATTGCAACACAGCTGCTTTCATTCCCTTTATTAAACTCTATTCATCCCTTATTATTAAACAAAACATAGGGCAGGGAAATAGAAAGGTATTTTCCTATGCATCTGTCTCTTTGAGAACAAATTCCTTTCCTGAACAAGTACAGCCATGTCTATAATCATATCTAATATGCAGTATCACAAAACTACTCACATTCATTTTGAAGACCAATCTACCAGTGAATTATCTCCTGTATTGTCAAAATGAGCATGCCTGCACATTAGGCACAGCATGATTCACAGGCACAGCAATAAGGAAAACTGCCCTTTGGGAAGTTTAGCTAGATCCACTAAAGTGCCCAGAAGGAACCTCTCCACCTTGAACAATGGTTTAAGAGCAAGAATCTGTGACCAAGAAGATAAGCACTATTGCAACACTGCAAAATCCATCGAGTCTGGAAAGCAAACAGGAGTCCTGACACAGCAGCACCAGTGTAGAGCAGTCACAGTCCTTCTGCCCACCAGACATGGGGAGAAGTGCTTGTCTGGGCTACTCCATCAACTGTTTCACTTTTTAACCCAGCTCAAAGTGATCCCAGCAGAAAAGATGGCATTTTATTTTTTTTGCAGGTGAAAGAATTAATTAACCCAGAGATGGCTGGGTCGTGTGAAGGAGGGAGGGTCGTGTGAAGGGTGTGAAGGAGGGGAACTGAGACATTCCCCTCCCCTTTGCTACCATTCAGGTCACAAACTGGCTCAGCTACATATGTCATGGCAGCCTCAGCTCTCAATCTAATTAAACAGAGACAATCATGATAGTTTTCAATTGTATCAGGAGTAAAAACCCCTGAACACTCAGAACTTGTAAGGATTTTTTATAAGCACATCTGATGCTACCTCTACCCTTTCTCATGAATTTATCTACAGAAATGTATACAAGGTCATTCCCATTAATGTCTGTGGAAAAGCACCTGTCCTAGCAAAGGGCTGCCATTCAAATATTCATGTACAAGAATCAGCTATTATGTAGCTGTTGATCTTTTTGTGGAAAAGCGCCATTTTGTCTTTCTAAACAAAGTTCTCATCAAATTTGTGCTGAAGTCAATGGCCAGACATGTTCCTGGGAAGCCAAGGTTTAATTCCAGAGCTGGTCCCTGGAAGACTGGCTTCCTACCACCCTGGAAAAGATGCTCCCTACCAGCCAAGTTAAGTTAACTTGGTAGCTAAGTGAATCTCTTCCATGCCTCTTTTGCCAATTAGGTTTGAAGATGAGTCGAGGCAGAAGGCGCACCGCCGTGTGTCCTCTCTGGAGGGTCCATCTCTTGCTTCTGCCTGGGATGGATGAGGAACCTGCTGAGGAACCTGCTGCTACTGCAGAGATGGGTCTCTGTGGGCAGAGGAGGGTTCTGCAGCATCATGTCCCAGAGGAATGTCCTACCTGGCAGGCCCTTTCACAGGAGGTATGTTTGCATTTTGCATTTCCTCGTCTGCTGTGTAGGTGACGATTAAATCTGGCCTGTCTGTTCCAACAAATAATTTTCATCAGAAACAAGCTGGCTCAGAAAAGAGTAGCTTTGTCTGAAATAAAATGAAATATTTCCCTCATCTCACAGACCCAAAATAAAAAAAAAAAAAAAAAAAAAAAAAAAGAAGAAGAATAAGAAGAAAAAGGCAGGGGAAAAAAATGCCCAACAAATTGAGCTGAGATGGACTATACTATTTTTTTCTCTCAATTTTTTGGTTGAACTGCTATACTGAAAAATCAGTTATTTTCATAGCTCTACATCAGTCATTCCTTTTTATAAAAATTCTGGTCATACAATCTGAGAGCAGATTTTCCCTGCTGTTACATTGACTTGAGCTTCCAGGGGAGCCAATGAAGATGAGCTCTTTGGGAGAAATATGTCCCTGGAGTAGACAGCCTGACACTCCCCTCTCATGAATAACAAACAGAAAATGTTAGAACTATTATCACCATGAACAATTTATATGAAATAACCACTGATTGAAATTTCCTTGCTTAAAACAATTCATAAATGTAACCAGCTCCACTTGCTATAACCTGTTGAAATTACTTCTTGGGCTTTGGCCCTAGACAAGCCCAAGAATTAGAGCCCAAGCTCTAATTTTACTGCATTTTATACAATGCTACTCCCATAGTGGGGATATGGTTGTCTGATTTTGCTGGTATAGTTCACTAACCTTAAAAAAAGCATTAATATATATGCATTAGGCAATTTAAAATTGATTTGAGATTGGATTTTGTTTACTGTGCAGCCTCAAAGTGAACCAAAGTCAACAAATACTATGTTGTCTGTCTGCAGCAACTCCTTTCAGGCCAGTGCCACATAAGTCCTGGCATTTCCAGTGAAATATTATTGTCTCCCTGGAGTTTAGATCATCCCTGGAAGTGCCTTTACCCATCTGCAGCACTGGCAGATCTCAGTGTTTTGTAGAGCCTCTGGCTAGCCTGGCTGGCCTTACAATGATGGCAGCAAACAGAAGAGACAGCTACAGCCCCTCTGAGCTCTCCAGCTCTGCAGCAGCTGGGACTGGTGGTCACTCAACCAAGCACAGGGCTGCTGAGTACCACTGACAATTTACAGGCCAAGAACCAAGTCCCGGGGCCATCACTGAGGCTGTTTCCAGAATGCCACAGCAGTCATTGGATGCCTCACTGTGTTCAGAGTTGTGTCACCACAAGCAGAGTCCTCTCATATTCAGTGTTCCCCCAGGACCACACCTATGCTAGCTTATAGCCACATGGAAACTGGACCTAAAAGCTTATGTACTTGATCCATTCTACTTTGTTTGCTTTCCATTTGTGCAGGAGAAGAAGGTCAGACTGCATGGGTTAGAATGGGTTATATTCTATTACTTTCTACTTTTCTATTTACAGTTAAGAAAAACAAAACTAAACAAATTTTAAAAGTCAAAGCAAAAAAAAAACAAACCCAAAACCCCCCCCAAAAACCCAAAACCAAACTACAAAACAGTATAGCAAAAAAAAAAACCAAACAAAAAAAAACAAAAAAAAAACCCCAAAAACCCAAAACAACAACAACAAAAACTTTAAAACTTTAAAAATCCCCTGCTCACTTTATACCAGTTTACCATCCTCAGAAGGCAGTCCTCCTTTTCTGCCATACATTTGAATTGAGATCTTCATCATGGGCACATTTGCATAGTGGGTAGGAAATTAACTACATCCATCAAATGATTTATTTTGTTGGAAATAGCATGCTCAGGAAGCATTATGCCGGTTGTTCCTTTGTCAGTCACTGCCCAGAGGGTTCAATTAATGGAAGTTACCTGCTGACCTTTCATTTTTCTCTACACATGGATTTCCATTCTGACTGATGAAGCCACACGTCAGTATAATTTCACCAGCATCTGTAAGAGGGTGCCTGCTGCAACCTCCACCTTACATTAGTCTCCTTTGATCTTTGACTGTAGCATGCCACAGCATCAAGACAGAAAAAACATCAATTTTCTTCTTTGATCTGCATCTTCATGGGCTGATGAAGAGAATAAGCCTGCATTTTATAACACTACAACCAAATCCCTTGTGTTCATAAGCCATGGGGCTTTCATTCAACAGGGTTTGAGTCATGGGAATTGCATCTCGCCTACAACACTACAGCCCCCCCACCCCAACTTCTGGAGTAGGACAAAAAACTGACCAAACATGCAGCTGCAATACTGCAGTCTATCTCACATAAAAAGATCAAATGAATTGACAAATTCACCCTGGTAGGCTACAGATCAGTCTGTCCTAAATACTCCCTGTATGCTCACTCATAGTCATAGTAGGTAGTGGAAATTTTGTGGTCTCTTCAGAGATAGCATCTTGGTTATATTCTATATAATTTATCTACTACATTTGCCTTGGTCAGGTTTTTGGATTTTTGTTTTATTTCTTTAATTTTGATGCCAGGTGACCTCAGATGGCAAGGCTCAGATTTGTTAGCTTTGCAAAATTAAGTAACTTTCAATGGGATAGAGGAGCTGAAATATCTAAGAAATTATGAAAATGAATCTCAGATTTCAAAATTCACTCAAGTAATGCAATGTTTTTATGATTTGTGGCTATAAGAGTGTTTGGAAATGAGGCCTTGATTTTGCTTTGGATTAATACAGCACTCATCAAAAAGGGGCCCTAGTCCATGATTGTAGCTGCTATGATACAGTTGAATAAAATGCCAGGCTGGATGAGGAAAGCTTTAAAATGTAAACCTTAAAGACTGAATTTTATAAGTAAATAAAGACTGAAATTGAATGCAGCAATATTTTTAAATCTTGAGATCTTAATACTAATATTTCTTTTTTCTTTTTTTTTCCGATGCTTAGCATTAACAATCCTTCTTTGCAGTGATAGAAGTGAGGTTCATGATGTGACTGAGGGGGTTCAAGAGGACAACTACACCTAACTGTGAGTTTTGAGGGCACTTGGTTGAAAATAACCATTTCTCTTTGGTTTTTCATCTTTTTGAGTTTACCTAATGCATCTCTCTTTAGTCTGGTCTTTGAAACAACCAGAGTGAGTGCAGAGCCTGTAAATTCAGTGGCATTCTGCCTCATCCTTACAGCTAAAAACACCTTTCCAAGGGTGTCTTACAGTCCCTTTTACAAAACAGTTGATGTGTTTTTTCAGCGAAGTCAGTTCCCATTATTCAGTCTTGCCAGTTTGAAAGTCAATTCCCTATCCACCACTGGCATTTTGGCATCTAAGAGGTGGTGTAAAAATCTCTTTGAAATGGTAACCCTAAGCTGGGGTCTTTCCATAGCTTCAAAGGCATTTTCCAATCCAAATTCCTTTGAAATATTTAATTTGAATAATAAACTACCCAAGTACCAGCATAATCAGGTTGTTATCAGTTAGCTCTGACCAGTAAAAACTTTGAAGTGTTAATTGTGGAGCTGGACAAAGCTTGGACTTCACTGGTTCAGCAGGAAGCAAGAATTAACCCTTTTACACCTTGCTGAGGAGAGAAAATTTTAACGAAGGACTCAGAAAAATCTTAGGCATTATACCCAAGACCCAAAGTGCTCACAGAGATGTGACAGGAAAAATTTAAATCCACCCATTTAATTGTTTCTTTCCAAAGAAATGGTAGTTACAGTCCTTGACTACATCATAGACAAAGTGTGCTTACATAGTGGCCTGCACATTGAACTTCTTGCTCAGTCTGCACAGCAAAAGCAGCAGGAGGAGGTTGGTATTTATGTGATGCACACACTAAAATGTGTTTGAATCTGTTCTTGGCTGCACCATCGGAGCGGTATTCATAGAGTATTTCAGTGGGACTTGTCCTTTGCAAGATTCCCACCCCTGGGACATCCATGTCTCCTTTGTGGCCACTCCTCCTGGTTTCCCCTGTTGCAGTTTTCAAGGCTCTCCAGATGAGAACAGGTAGGAGCAACAGAGTCCTTCCACAGAGCAAAGCAGAAAACCAAAACTCACTCCTGTGGATCCCCCTTAGAGCAGCCCTTGCTGTGTCCTGTTAACTGTGCAGCTGCTGGGGCTGGGATGAGACACGTGCATGGGGCAGGTACTGCTGCTGGTGCCCACAGACAGAGAAATGTGGGTTGTACTCTTGCTGTTGGGAGCTGGGCCAGTCATACTTCTGAGGCAGAACTACTGCATATTGCGTGACTCTTCAGCTGTTCTCTGTTACTTTTTTCCCCCTCTTTTCCGAGAACCTGCCCGAGGCAGCAGTGTATGCAATTGTCTGCTCTCCCCCTAGGTCACCATGCACTTCCTCATCCCAGCAGAGCCCCACCACCCTCTAAGATGTCACCACACTGAAGTTTTAATTCTTTTGGTGATGGTGACCTTACACACCATTACTCACCTGATCTTATCAGGATGCAAAACACTTTGTGAGGAGTGTTGTTCAGAAAAAAAGTTGGCCTTCTCTACCTCAAAGCAGTATCGTTTGGTTGCAGTGACCTTTGTCCACACCGGGCTTTTTCAGGGTGCTTTGGAGGGTTGTTCCTTTTCCCCAGCTGGTACATTGTGCACTCACATTAGCGTGGGTAACAGGGAGTGCTACACTGAGGGAGCACCAGCATCTTTGATCTGCTCCACAGACCCATTCCAGACTCAAAACCATTGTATGGACAACAGAGCAATTAGAAGTCAGGCATAGCCTACTAATGTCTCTTACAACACTGCTATTTTTTTTCTCCTTAAACGGCAGGGGTTTTGCATTTGGGATTTAAATCAGTTTAGTCCCAAATGATTTGCTTGGATTTCTCAGCATCCCTTGTCACTACGCAGTTGCCAGTTTAACATGGTCATGTGGCCGTACTGGGAAATCTCTTACTTCTTGCAGGGGACAGTGTAGTGTCCCCCCTCCTTAAGTGTGGTTTTTTTCAAAGGAATGAAAATACCATTATTTTCTTTTCTCCTCTCTCTGTAACACCACCTGACAGGATGCAGAGTTTACATTTCATTACTCACATGACCTCTATATTCCCATTACCCATGGCTCTGTCTTAGGGGATTTACAGAGCTGCGCTTGTATCTAAAAGCAGCTTTTAAATCCTTGAACAGTACTAGTCAGGATTAATGGGAATGTCACTTTCCAGCCATTACCAGAAATCAAAATTTACCATTCTGCAAAGGGCTACCACAAGGCCTAGGTATTTCTAAAAATGCAAAAAATAAACTCTCAGTTTCTAATCAGAAATTAAAAATGGAAAAAAATTTGCAGCTTTAATAATTGTCTACCTGGGGTCCAAAGTCTTTTAAGTATTTCTTTGGAAAAATGCACACTTCATTTCCTTGAGGAACCCAGAAGAGACCACTTCCTCTGCATTCCACAGCCAATTTCAAATGCTCACAACTTTTTAGGGCACACATTGTAGTGCAAGCATCTGCAGAGATGCAGGCCAGGAAATAGCCCTGTGTGACCATGGGGGCTGAATGAGGAGAGACTCTGAGTGGCTGCCAGCGCAGGGATAGGAGTGACAGGAGATGGGATGAGGGCAGCTCCAGCCAGAGGCAGGGGCAGGGGGCACTGCTGGCAAAAATCGGTTCCTCTTTCTAAAAGCTGGAAGCTGGGGAAAGGCAAACCATCTGGCCCTGTGCCAGAGCCACAAAAATCCCTTCCTTCCTGCTTGAATTCAAAGGAACAAACACGGCTTCACAATTCACAGCGCTGTGCTGTTAAACCCAATGTGCTTTTGTATTCGTATTGATGTTTGTTGTATCTACTGGAATCCAGTGAACTTACTCTTTCCTTCCTTGCATGACCTTTTGTTACTCCTGCTCTCAAAACACATTCAGTGCCTGCTATGGCTTGGCTTCAATCACCCTTCTGGGCAATGGAGAGAGTTCAACAAACTGCAGGAAGGTTTGGATGCCACCATGCAGCACACAAAGAAAAATACATGGCAAAGGGTGTATGTGAGCCCAGAGCTGAGCCAAAGGCACACTCCTGTAGCCAGGAGAGTCGGAGACCTCTCCTTGATTTTGGGAGTGTGGAATCACGTGTGAAGCTCTGCTGGGAGAGTGAGCCATTGGTTCCCTGCCACAATGAAGTGCCACTGTGGAAGGAGAGACCCCAGTAGTCACTCTGGTCAAAGTGAGTTACCCTCTGCAGCAGGATGTCTCCAAACTGCAGCTCACTGACACATCTACTCTCTCCCACCTGCTTTATCTGACAGACCCTTGGGACAGAGATTAATTTGTGTCACCTGACAGGGAAGGGGTATACGCTAATAGCAGGGAAAGGACCTCAGTAACCAGGCTTGCTTTTCTCTCTACACAAACACCTCCAGCTTTTGGGTTATACCCCATCACAACACATGAGCTGAAGGAGCTAATACAAACATCTTAACATGTGCAGAAAGATAATGCTTCTCTAGATGGGCTCTGCTTTATCAGTAAAACAGGCTGTGATACTGGCACCTGGAGAAAGAGCAAAATCACTGTGAAAGGGAATAATGCTGTGTAAATTCACTAAAGTGAATTCCTAGGGCTCTGAAAACAGAAATGCAATAAATTTACAAAACCCCAGCAGCAAAGATACCCCAGCAACCCAAAAGTTGCATCTGATCTGACCCCAATAGAAAATTTTTCTACCTGAGCTCAAATCAACTCATATAATGATATTGCAGCTTCATTGTAGCATTGTTCCTGGGAGACAGACCTCATGTCTTCTATTACTCATCTCATGTTGTCACAAGTTTTTTAGAAACAACTTACTTGTACTCTAATTAGGGAAAAAAATCCAAGCCTTTGGAGCAGACTGGTCTCACAGGGCAGATTATAATGTGTGGAGATTCACAAGACCTGAAGGCCTAACAAAGCCAATAAATCAGAGCTCACTAACCAACTTTGTGCTGACATGATTTATCTTCCAGGGCTGACCTGCTTGGATATGATTTTATAATGAAGGCAGTCAGAGATGTGAACAGTAGACTAAAAGAAGCCATTCACAGTGGTGAATCTGAGAGTATTTATTTGACTACAACCCCAGCACCAATCTGTGACATAAATCTAAAATATACTACTTTGGCAGTAGTGACTGATTTAGGTGAAACAGGGGCTCTAGATTTGTCATAAAGGACTTCTTCCCCGTCTCCATCCCAGACATTATTTCTGGTAGTGAAATATTAATAGAAAAGTCTAACAGATACATCTGCAATGGCTGGAGACAATGGATTCTCAGACTGAAAGACATACCAGGCCCTGAGGTAGCTCACCATAGACTTCCTGTCAGCACCGACCATCAGCATCAATAGGGAATAATGTACATGTAATTTTTAGCACAAATGTGTTCACAATATTCAGAAGCTGTCTAGCTGTTCCTACAATGAAGGAGTCAGTGACAACTCAATTCTGAGTGTTATAAAAATAGTAATCCACCTCCAATATGGTCATTGTTAGGAACATATTGCACATTGTCTTTTTTGAGGGAAATTAAAATGAAGGCGTTCTTCAGAAAGATGTGCTTTCTCAATAACAAGGTGTCATTTTGCTTAGTTCTGCTTCAAATTATTTCCAGAAAGCTTTACTTATATATTAAGAATTTCATTTGGTACTGATAGGAACATGAGCATCTTCAAAAGTTTAAAATAAAGGAGTGTTTTAAAAGTGGGGCATGTAGAAGGTGATTAATTTTTTTCATTAGTGAAGGCATCTCTAAACCACCAGGACCATAGCAGCCTGAAACTCTGGTGGATTTTCAGATCCTTGCTTTCTCTTTTCAGAAACAGAAAAGGAGATAATAATTTGTAGCTGAATTAAGAAAAACATAATTTTTGCCCAATGATGCATTACTGTTTATTTGTGGCCTATGAAATAATTTATTCTTTAAAAGAAAGAGGCGGCAACTCTAAATGCATAAGTTCTAAAAATTGTAACAATTTTCTTTACATTAAGATGCAGATGTTTCTACTACAGCGTTATGGGGGAATTCTATAGTCTACAGAGAAATGAAAGATTACCCATGTCACCCAAAAATGCAGTTCACCAGCATCCTAGAAGCTCTGTGCTACTTATAGGAATAACGTCATAAATAGCTTTTGAGCATCAGATAAGCACTGAGTGTGAAAGCACTCAGATGCATTTCAGTAGTCTTTGTTCAACTGTATTTAGAGACCAAATTATTCATATAAGGAAATGCCTTTTTACTCCAATGCTCCTGATGGTTTCACATTGAAGTTTAG
Source organism: Motacilla alba alba (assembly GCF_015832195.1). Taxonomy (NCBI): domain Eukaryota; kingdom Metazoa; phylum Chordata; class Aves; order Passeriformes; family Motacillidae; genus Motacilla; species Motacilla alba. Next base: position 106,212,447 of record NC_052016.1, read on the forward strand.
CTAGTATAGAGCAGAGCTAGTAGAGTCTAGCTAGTGTTTGTACAGAAATGCTTTTTAAACAGTTTTATGAGTGCATAAAATAACAAATGCAACTAATCAATGAGGTTATACTTCATCACTGCTTTAGCCTCTAAGGTTCAGAAAGAGAACATAGAAGCAGCTACGTTAAAGAACCCTCTTCAAGGACATTGAAAACATTGCTGTGATCAATGCCTTGGGAATAATTAAAAACAAAAAGAAAACTTTGAAACACTTTGAAATTGTTTGCTTTCAACACAGTGTTAACAGAAAACTTGCATCCTCAAAAAGTTTTGTTTGTGTTTCAGATGTGCCTAGTCAATCTGTTTATTTTTAATTGGTCACAGAAGTATAGTAATAATAGAAGAATATAGAGAAAAAATTTCTCTACACTGACTGGATTAATAAATATCCACATGGGTAAACTTCAGATCCAGCATCTATGGGTATTTATAAAGGCAAATTTCAATGTTACCATATTTACCTTGACTGAAAGATATGCAAGCATAGCTGTCAAAAATATCTTTACAAATTCAAACAATTATTTGAAAGGTTTTTTCTTCCTTTGTCTGTAGTTCAGGTAAAACTCGATCATCAGGTGGATTTTACATATAGCCTTGAGATATTCTACAGACTGTGGCCAGACCTTGCACTCTCTGGCTGAATTATTTGTAAGTGGGTTCCAGTCTAAATGATAAATTACAGTAAGGAATCAAACAACTTATGCTGCCATCATGGTTAGTTTAAAGAACATTTCATTGTCAAACTAGAAAGGCTGTTACCCTGAGTAGAAGACATCAGATTTTCACCAAAGAGATAGTCAGAATCACATTGAGAAGTGAGCTTCATCAGGCAGAGGTATTCCTATCTTTTTTTGACACTTGCTCTGGAATCAGGAAATTCCAGGTTTTACTTTCCAGTGAATGAAGACTATGCTCTTTGAAATCCTATGAGTATGATGGTGAAATGGTTCAAAGGGCAGGATTATCAGATAGAGAGAACTGTCTCAAGACAGAGTGTCAGAGTTGGTTTGGATTAAATTGTTGTAGAAATACCAACTACAGAGAGTTCAAAAATTTCCTAAGACACCAGAGCTACTCAACAAAATTTCTTTTTTTTTCCCTCCTCAGCACCATTGCCACTTTGTCTCTTGGGGAATATGCATTGCAGCTAGAAATCCCAGAAAAAGGTTGCAAGTCAAAGATAGTTTTAACAAAGACAAGTTATAGAAAACAAATAATAACTATAATAAGTGATTGCAATAGAAGAGACAGTTTTATTTTCAAAGCCACCATCCTATATCTGGTACCATAATGCAACTGCTATGAATTGCACATGGAGGAGGAGATGGAAGAAACCAGAGGTGCAGCAATCAAGTATTAAATTTTTATTATCCAAGAATTTCTGTCAGTTTTTCAATTTGTTCTATAAAAGACTGGAATGATTTCAAGTGACACAAGGCTATATCCTAAATTAGGATTGATACTGTGCAGTAAACACATAGAACAGAAAGTAAATAACTAGAACAAAAAAAAAAAAAAAAGAGAGAGATACTCTGTCTCTGAAGTCCTTGTGCCACAGTGATTGCTGCAAGCACTGAGTAAACAGCAGCCAGGAATAGCCTGATCACATGGCAGAACATCCCACTTTAACGATCCTTCATTGACACTGCTTTTTGGATTGGTCAATATTTCACATGTAAGAGAGATGCAACTGGAAAGGCCAACTAATGAGTAGTTGAAAGAAGTGTATCATCCATCATAATTTTGTGTGCTATTTAAAATAAACACAATTTTACAACAATTAACTTTCCATCTTCTCCCTCTCAGCATTTGTCTCCTGCTGACTACTGAGGCTCTAAGTCCTTCACTGAGCTCTATGCATTGAGAACTTTGTGCCTGGCTGAGCACCCAGTGTTTAACATATTATGATTTAAATATTTCTAATGTACACAATGAACCATAGTCAATGGTCTGACCAGCATGTCTCAATACAAAATTGAAAGATTGATTACCTTACTTTCAGAAACATGGAGAAAATTTTAAATTATAAAAATATATACCCACTGGCATTTAAAATAAACCCCGCAGCTGAATCTAATCTGTAAAGGAGTTTAGATAACATCCACAGAAATAACCAGAGGAAATATCTTAGGAGATCTCTGTTTTCTCTCTTCTACATCCTCCAACTTCTAGAGGTTTTGATATCCCAAAGCCTTAGAAAATACCATTTGGCTTCTATCTTGACTTGAGGCTTAAAAATATCTCAGAAAGATTCATCCATGCCTATTCCCGTTTGCACAGCAAAGAGCAGAATGAAATCTCAGTCATCTGCTCACAGACATGCATTGTTGTGGTGGAAGCAGAAGAGGGACTGAAAGAAATGTCACTTATTTAAAGGAACGGGGGTTGGATGGGCTCACAGCTGCCTCATCAACAGCTGCAAATGCAGTGCCGCTCCATATGGACTGGCCCACAGGGCTCAAGTGGCAAGGATGGACCTTGCTCTGGCTGTATTATTTTGCTGGACATGTTGATATGGGGTCCTCGTTAACCAGTGACTGATTAATGGTACCTAATTGAACCGGGGGACAGCAAGGAGAATGGAGTGGTGGAGGAATTAGGTACCACAGAGCATCCTGTCACACTGCTTGCCTTGAATGTGCCCTGGTCACAGTGTTATGCAACACAATTCCAGGAATTAACTCTTCCAGCTGATGTTATTGTTTCTGACTGAGAGCTCCCATGCCACAAGGATTAATTCAATCTACACCATTATTTAGTCAGCAACAAAAGATGCTCATTCAGATATCTTGGCAGAAGAAGATGGCTCCACTTAACACCAGAGTTTGCACGTCACCCCAGGAGAGTCGTTTCACAGTCATATTCTGGTCCTCAGCACCCCTTCACATCTAAGGCTCTGCTTATATGCACTGTATTCTCTATGTATGTTTGACATTTAAGATAGATATTTGGCAGTAACATCTCAGACAAAGCAGTATCCTGTCTGGGAAAAAGTGGAAGATCATTACTTAGATGAGGAAAATGGAAAGTCAAAGAGAAACAAGCTATTTGTTCTCCTCCTGCTCTGTTTCCCCCGCAAAAGCTGCTTGCCCAGTCATCCTGTCCCTTCAGCGAAGGAAGCAGAACTGCCTGCAGCCAGCTTTTCTGCTGTGGTAAATGTCACTGCCATCTCTGGACCAGGTCCTCAGCTCCTCTCAACAGCTGGCTGTCGGCCCACGGAGCACAAAGGGCCCGCTCCATCCTTCGCCCCCTTTGCCAGCTCCAGGAATGTTTGGCTCAGTGGAAATCTGTGCAGCAAATCCAGCACAAATAACAGAGGAAGGAGACCTGATATTATCAGACGAGTTAAAATTATTCCAGACCTGGCATTTGGGTCTGCAGTACTTGGTGTCTCAGCCTCAAATTTCTCCTCACATCTGAGAAGGCTGTGAAACCCTGTGCCCAAGAGGATTTTCTGGGGCAATAGTCTGCCTGGCAAGACCCAACTCAAGAGAAAATTTGCTTAAGGTTACACACCTATTCTTTGCTTTTAACAAAAAAATAAAGAGTTTTTAATTAGAAAAGTAAAATGTTCTCCACTCAGGTGCTGAGCTAAAGCTGGGTGGCCAGGTGTCAGCCATGTACACCAAGCAGCTCCCAGCACTCTTCACATGTCCTCCTTGGCTGGGATGCTTTCTGGTGGGAGAAAGCTTTAGGGACTGAAAGTCTCCAACTGAGAAGCCATTGGGATAGGAAGGAATAAAGCCTCCCAGGTGATTTGGTTGGAGAGGTCCTTGCAGACCATGCAATCTAAAGAGCAGGACTCAGTTTCCCTGGAAGACCAGCCAGTCCATCCAACAGCCCTGCACTATCCCTGGGAAACCTCCCAGGTACATGTCCTGTGAATTATTACCTTCCGAAAGAGGGCAAGGGAAGAAGGATATTGCAGAAAGCAAAAGTAGATTTTTCTTTCCCTCACAGCAGGACATGGCTGGGCACAGGGAGAATTAGGTAAGATGCAGAGGGTGTTTTGATTAGGTGCATGGGAAGGTGATGCTGCCAGAAAATACTAAGCAGGCTGAGATTGCTGAGGCTGGAAAGGTGTCAAGGTGGGATGACTGTGGTGTATAAATACTAAAAGATCTAGAGATGGTGAGTGGGGAATAGCTGCCCTCTCCTGCCTCAGCACAAAAATAAGAGCACGTCTTAAATTTGCAGGCAACAAGCAGAAAATAAATAGAGGAAGTCCTCTTTCACACAGTGGAAATTAAACTCTGGGACTTATTGTTACAGGATGCTGCCAAGGCCGAAACCCAACTGGATGTGAGAAGGGTTACATGAGAGGGCCACACCAAGGAGAGCCATTAAACCTCACAGCCACTTCAGTCCCCGAGGCACTGGCAGCCAGGCACAGCACCAGGAGAGAGGAAGGAGCAACCAAGAATGACTCACATTTCCTTTCTTAAGCATTTCTGGGAACACTAGGGAACTCCTTGTACTAGGCCAAGGTACAGGCTTCACTGTACGGAGCACAGGGTCACCTGCACTATTGTTCTGACCTGCTCTGGCTGTTCTTTTGCATTTGTATAACAAACTGGGGGCATTGTTTTCTGAAGTGACTAAAGGCAGGTAAAGACGCTTGAGAAATTTTCATGCTTGCCAAAAATACCTTTCAGAGGACTAAAATTGCTGTGGATGATTTAGCCTTAATACAGAAAATAATGCTATTATTGAAGAACATACCAAAAAAGTGAACTACCAGAACCACTTATGTCAACTTTTTTGAGTGAAATTATTTTTTTCCCAAAACATCAGTATGAGCTAAAATCCTGCTGTTATTAAAATTAATTGCAACAACCTAATCATTCTATTAGACTGAGCACAGCCTGGGGTACAGGCTCCGTATCTTTCTTTTTCAGGTTGCTAAAAGGAAAGAGAGAAGCATCTAACCTTCTCCCATGTTCCTGGGATATGTTTTAGGGGAGCAATGCCCGACATTGGAAGTGCTGTCACTGAGAGTCCGGCCCAGCATGACACGAAGAAGCTGCCACTCCATCAGTGAAGCCTCCCTCAGTGACAGCCCCACATCCAGGGACACAGGGCAGGAGGCTGAGCTGGCAGAGCTCCAGGCAGCAGCGCTGGCCAGGACTGAGAAACCCGGCAGTCTGGCACACCGTGAAGTGGAGACACCTTTCCTCCCAGAAGAAGGGGATTTCCTGAGAGGGGGGAGGCTGCAGCATCCTTGCTCCAGTGGTAAAGACTCCTCAAGATGAAGCCACAAACCTCCCTCCTGTGTCACAGGATTCCCCAAGCAGATGGGCTGCCTGGGCTCAGCTGCCATCAGAGGCTTTGATGAGAACGTTGCTCCTCAAAACACGTGCCCCACAGCCCACAGCAAACACCAGGCATACACATTCCACAGGGAAGAGGCCAAGGGAACAAAACTTGTTTTTATGGAATGACAAAGCCTGCCAAATGGGCTGGCAACACACCTGGGAGGCTGCAGACGCAACATTTGGGGGTCACCTAGTGTCTTCTGGGATCCTGCAGGAGTACACTGCAGATATGAGCATCTAGGGAGAAATCTCTTCCTTTGCTTTGAAGCCACAGAGTGGTGACTGACCACTTACCCTTTGGTGTGAAAGAGAAAATGTGATAATTCAATCCTCCAGGCAACAGATGAGTGGAAGGCACTGCACGCCCGCACCAGAAGAATTCCTGAAGGTAGTCCCATCACCAAAATTATCACTCAACTCAGAACTGTCCAAACAGAAAGAATCACCAGGTTTTCCAGCCCTAATTACCAGCTGTCTGAAACAATGACATAATCAACGGGGAGTGAATGGCATCAGTAGTCATATCCTGAGAAGAAGAACCAGATGCACTGAGTATCCTTCTGAACTATAAACCTCTCACAGTCTGTCAGCTCTCTGAAGGAATATTTACAAACATACTGCTGTTCAAAGCTGGACATATTGTTTCAGAGCAACAGCGGAAACTAAAACAAGAAAAGAAATTACCTTGACAAGTAGGTTTAATATAATGATGCTTTTGTTAAGCCTGTAAAGAGGGCAGCTGTTGGTACTATTCATAGTCCATTTGAAAGGAAGGAAGGGGGTAAACTAGTGAAACGGTGGAACAATCCAGATTTTATCAGCAAATGTCATTTCAAGAAAAGACAGAAAAGTCACAGAGTCAGATAGCTAATCTGTGGAGCCTTGTGTTGTCACATTAAGACCAAATGAATACTTCCACTGACTGCAGGAGGCAATAAATCAGTCCAGCAATTAAAAATATGAACTTTCTCCTTACTCTTCCCCTTTGAAATCAGTGCATGCTGCTGAGTGCTCTGGCTGTCCTCCAACAGAGCACTCTGACATTCACAATCCGGCCAAAGCCACCAACTCAGGTGTTTACTGGCAAGCATGTGCTTAACTGTGTTGCTGGACCAAGGCCGAAAGGGTCAGCAAGTTGCAGCCTGCAGCTCTCTGTGCCCCCAGGACAGTAGCCCGATATTCCATGTGGATGGCAGTTTCTTGGCCTGTGGGTCACTGCTGGTCCCTGAGGCGTGGGGAGATCATCTGCAAAATGTCATCTGCTGTCATTTTGCTTTGAGCCGTGCAAAGGGTTTTCCTGTACACACAGAATGGGAAAGCAAACCAAAGAAAACCAGAGACATTTTAACCTGGCTTGGTTGGTGTGCTTGTAAATAAGAAGAGGCAACACAGTGTTAAACGATCTGAATTTTCCCAGTGCGGGGGAGGTTTATCCTTGGATTACAATTTGTCAGGCCTTCACATTATCAGAAGTAATTAAAAATCAAACTGTAAATAATTTCCTGTTGACTGACTAGTCACATGCCAGTCAAATCTCTGGAGGTTTGGAGGTCTCTTTTACAGCTGTTCCTGTGAAAGAAAGAAGGAACCCTTGCTGGATTGTGAAAACAGGTGAAAAAAACATCAGAATTATTTTTTCTGCTCCCAGAATAGTAACAAGAATTAAACTATGACCTTTCCAGAGAGATGCATGTAATTAGGAAATCAAAGCTACTGCTATATCTCTGAGGCAAAAGAAAAAAACCCTGTTTTGATCACATTTACTTCTTTTTATAAACAATGAAAGCCTGGATGTTCAGTGTTTAGACTGACATTCCTTCTGCTAAAGAGGAAGCACACTACTACACATAAAAAGGAATGTGGGAGAAATAAAAAAATACCTGAATGAAAATCAGCTCCAATATACCTTTGTGATGTCTCGGCTTTTTTAGTATTCAAATGTAGAGGTTATTTTCACCTCATCTGCTGGCTCATGAATTCCCTCAGGGACTGTGATTTGAGCTTCAAACAGCAAAAAGAAAAAAAATTCTTTTTTATCATGGAAGCAGATAAAATGGGTAGAGGCAAGAAAAGCTCCTTTTGTTCCGATCTTTCAGACCTCAAAACATATCTCAATTCATGAAAATATGTACTTAAACCTCTTACAGATCAAGAGTATGCATTCTATTTACCTTTCTAAAAATGTATTTTAATTTTAATATTATGTGTATTATTTTCCTTTCTGGTATAGGAAAATGTTGTTGTTTCTATTTAGATAATGTCTGTTATTTCTGTTCTGTGTTACTTGTTATTTATTGAAGATTAAGCTGTTACGGTCTCTTACATAAATCCTTCTTAGCACGTGGATTATTGATCCTGTAATCCGTAATAATATTGTCTATTCTGTCATCCAGCTGGCAGCAATAAACACTAAAAACACACATTCTAAAATTTGTTGTGAAATTCTACTCAAACAAAAACCAAACCTAAAACAGTAAACATGGTCAACAAATGACACTTCTAAATAAATATTGTGATTTCTCTCTAAAATGCCTAAAGACAGTAGGCCATGTTATTAGATTTACGATCTATTAAATTTTAGGCTTAAAACCAAAATAATTCTTTAGTCATGCAGACACCCTTCAATATTAAGCTTGTTGCATTTTGTACTTGCAAAATTATATTCTTTTTACCCTTCTGAGGAAAATGCTTCATTGGCTTACGTTGTTTTGAAGGGCTCAGCAAAAGCTGTAATGTGGAATAGTTAGAGCAAATAGAGAAATTTTAGCAAGGTTTCATATTCTGTACCTGATACCTAATCCCTGTCATGGGCAAGAGCTACAAGCCTGGATTTACAGTGTGCCTTGATTTTGAAGTTAGCTTGTGATGCCATCACCTGCCTGATTTCAGCTTGCTCTGGAGCAGGTCTGGAAGACTCCTCCCGTCTGTCCACAGGGGCAAATTTTGCTGTTGGAGGGGATATGGCCTATTGGAGGGCTGCTGCTGTCCCTGTGATTGCTTACACACTTCTCAGCTCCAACCCAGCATCCTTGCAGGTTAATGGGGTGTTGCAACCTGCATATCTGATTTTCAGTTAGGTCCCAAATCTGGATTTTTTGCAAACGTGCACTAAACATAAACCCATCATAAACTGAGTAGAATTCAGGGTTTGACAGTAAGTCTGTGTAAGATCTCAACATTACAGAGATGTGAAGGGTGTTTTTTGTTTTATGCCATCTCATAAGGGTCCAGCTGTGATGTTGAGAGAATGTCTGAGACAGAGCACTGTCCAGCATCACATTCACTCCTTGTTGCTGGTGCTCTTAGAGTTAAAAAACAACCCACTAGCTCAGGAACAAAATCAATCTGTCTCAGTGATGATGGGCTAGCAGAGACGCTATTGTTTACTCACATCAAATCGAGGAACTGGGTCATTTTTAAATCCTGAAAGCCTGAGCTGCAAGTAGGCTGCATGTCCCCTGTGCTTGGGGCTGGGCAGCTTCCTGCCTCACTATGGCAGCACCTCATGGGAAGCACTGGAGGAGCATGAAGATCCCTGTGCTGGCAGGTTTGGTTTGTTCCTCATTGTCCAACCTTTTGGCATGGCTTGGGGGGCGCAAGACTCCAGATGCTCTGCAGCACCCTGAGGTCAACTTGGGAGCTCATGACAGGGCACAACTCCTCTCCACAGAGAAGGTAGAGACTTTTACTTCTGTGAGGGAAACACCACACAAGGGTTTTGAAGAGTAGCAATTTCTCCTGGACTTTCCTGTGGGAAATTATGGATAGTTAACTTGAGGATCTCAGTCAAGGCTTCAGTAAAAACCCAAGTGAAGTTCCAACAGTAGGTAAAACTGAGGAGACTACATAAATCTGAATTAAATACATTCAGTTTAAGAAAACTTATGTGTCCCCATCTTATCTGTAGCAACATGTGGCTGTTGATAATGCCTGGTTTATTCACATTATTTTTTATTTGCATAGCTGTTACGATAAGTGCTTCATAAATCATTTGTGGTTGGAGAAAGTTCTTAAAATCACTCTACCGTGGGAAATATCCAAACAAGGTAGCAATTCTTTCATGCAGGGAGAGAATTAATTTCTTCTGGTAAATCTAAATAGCTGGTTAGGTACATCCTGCCTCTGGTGATCAGTTCCCTTCTTCAGAGGTGCTTTCTCCTCTCCTACACAAAACCTCCAGCTCTCAGCATTTTCCAAGCCAGTGGCTGTCATCCCACCATACCTGCAGTTTGTAGTGTAATCAGATCTGGGACGGGGCAGCACACAACTGGTGAAGGATCTTACAGATGAGATGATTAACCTAAAAAAGTTTTAGATTCTTATTTTTCAGATATACTGTGAAGTTCATTTATCTTTTTTTCATAAGGAAGAAATATATGTCTTCACAGCAAGTGTACGCTTCTGCCCACTCGCACTTCACAACTTTTCAGCGCATCAGTTTTAGCCATCTTTTATCAGGTGGAGTTTGATACAATCATGAGCTAAAATATATTAATTTTACAAAAGTTTCAAAAAAAGGTGTGGAAAAGGACCCCATCAGTTCTTCTACTGGGAGATGAATGATCCCAATTTGTATCAAATGGCAGAGGATCCATACAGTAAGAGCTGTCATGACTGCCAGAAATGTAAAAAATGCTTTGGTTAGAAATTGCAGTGCATTGTATACCTGAGACACAAAGCTTTAGGAAACCAGTCATCATTAGTCCTTCTGATCAAGGACTTTGGCATTTGGGAGAGAGACACTGGGGAACAGGCTTATGCAGGAATGTTCACTGGCTTGGGATGATTATGTCAGGAGATTGGCTCTGGTTGTGACAGGTGAGGTAGAGGCGGCTGATTTAGCACTTTAATATATTATTCTGGTCGCTGAGAAAAGTAATGCCTGTAAAGAATGTATAATACTTTTGGTGGAGGCTTTCTATACATCTACATGAATACAGCCAAGGTTTTTTAATCTAAAATACATGTATATTAGAAGGAGATCATACTCCCACTTCTCTTTCTGTACATCCCCCTTAGACACATAGTCATGTTTACTTTGCCAAATCCTTCCTTGTACTTGTGGATCAATTAGTCTTATTTCTATACTGTCTCTATTCAAATTCTCTCATTAAAAAAAAAAAAATCACAAAAGAGGAAATAAATCACATTAAAACCCCATTCAGTGTGGTTATATCATGATGGTTATGTTACTATGGAAACATCTGTGTGAAGAGACTATGATACTCTTGAAGATCAGCATTTTATCCCATATTTCCAATTATGTCATCAGACTGGATTTTCAGTGGCATAAGCTGACATAACCACAAGAAAATTAAGTGATTTATGATGGATAAAGATGTGAACTGGCAATTATTTGAGAAAAAAAACACTAACAATTTACATGATGTGGAGTCTGAATGTAAAACTGCTGCTGTGCCATGCATATTTGAAAGGTTGGATTAAGTTCTGCTTGAATCACCCTGGAATAATTGTTGTTTCCTAATGAGTCGTAGGATTCAAGCGAGCAGCAAGAGAGCACACAGCCTCTGATTTAGACTGATTTTTAACTAGATAGGGTACTAACTGTGGTGCTGTCTGGCAGCAAAGACTACACTGGGGCATGGGCACCTGTGGCTGCTCTCCTCACTGGTGTCTCTGCATGTTCAGGCCTCACCATGCTCTGTCAGACCTGCTTGCTCACACTGTGTGTATGGGCACATTTCCACACACAGCAGCCATCCTTTCACTTGTGGGCTAGGTCCCCAAACCAGCACAGCCTCTGCACCTTGCAGAGGAGCATTTCCTGTGCTGTCGTTCATCCTGGTCAGTGTCCCCTCAATCTTCTCAAAGGCTCTCCAGGTATGGCTGGCTTGTTTCCATCTCGCTGTTCCTGCTGGTGTCCTGTGCCTATAACAGATATTGGAGGTATACAGTAGTAAACTATCTGCAAAATATCTTAAAATGTTTCATGTAGTAGGGATTTTTTTGTACCAGCAAAACAATTACATTTGACAGGTGGCCCAGTCTTTCAAGAAAGTTCTCCACTTTGTTTCATTTTGATAAACCACATGGCCTTTATGGAATCAAAATTCCTTCAGGACCACAAAGAAAAAAGAATTCCTATGTCAAAAACCATCAAGTGTATAACTTAAATTTAGAAATGTGGTAGAATTATTTAAAAGATTAAAAGCAAAATGTAAAGCAAGAGTTGGTGCACAAGACTTAGTTTTGGCCACGCGTTCTCAGGTTGGTAATAAAGCAACATATTAATAACATCATCAGGGATAAAGACCTTCAAAACAAAGATATAACCACTCATGCATCATGGCAGTTCACACACAATAACACTTAGATAAAGCATGGTATCAGTTCCATCTTCACGAAAGATCCATCTATGTTTTTAAAACTTAAAATCAAAAAATCATGCTGATACTTTCTGAAAAAGGTGAGATCCCAAAGTGAGGAACCTGAAGCAGAAGTGCTCCATCTTCAGTCTCAGGGCCCTGTCTGCCCTCACGCCTGTGTACTCCAGAGCCCAGGCTGTGGGTCAGCTCGGAAGCAGGCAGTGGGGCTGCAGGAACAGGGACCAGGCTGGAAGATCTGTCTGAATCTGCAGGGCACCTCAGCCCATCCTCGGTGTGCACATGGGATTGCTCGGGGGGGAGGCTGCTTGGCCAACAGGTCAAGCAAAATATGGAGTGTTCTGGAAAATACACACATGTTTTCACTTATTTTGAAATAGCATCTAATTTTATTTATGTGATCGAATATAATTGTAGGTATATACTGTAATGATCTGAGTTTGGGTGTACTGATGTCATTGTATGAGCTCATGCCTTACAGTCAGGTCTGCAGGCAGATGCTGCAGATTAGCTCAGCTCCAGTAATTGCAAGGTGACTCTCTCTACATCTCTGGGTAAAACAGTCAGTCCTAAAAGATAAAACAAACAGAGCTCCTTCAGAAGCCAGTGGTAGTTAAAGAAAACCATATAAGATTGGCTCCAGTGATATAATTTAAAAGAAATCATTTTTTTACCAATTAAACTTGAAATATTGAAAGTTTTAAATCAAGGGAACTAGTTTTCCTGTTCCACTTATTCAACAAAACATACTTCTGCCACATCTTGCTGTTAACTGTGTCTCAATTAAGTGCATGCCATTATTTTGAACTGATTTCTTTTTAAAAAAGAGAACAAGGAGAGGGAAAAGGGAAGAATAAACAGAAAATGATAATGAGGAGAGAAACAATGGCTTTGCCTTTTTCTTCTGCATTAGCCGAAAAATAAAAAGTGACACTGGAGTTTCTTGTAAACTAAGTTGCATATCATTCGCTACCATGTTGATAAGGGAGGCGAATTCAACAATGTGCCCTGTGTGTGCCATCTAGACTGTACAGGAACTGCTAGGAACAGGGAGGAGACAAATTGTGAGCGAGCCAAAGTGAATATGGTGCCAGTGCTATGGCTTTGGAACTGAAGTGACGCAAATGGGGAAGGCTCCTGTCAGATTTTCTAAACCCCCTGCTTTCTCTACAGATTTCTCATCTGCCCACACACTGAAAGTTTTTTTTCAGTGTTGATGTTGTGGGGACTCCCATTGTAGATGTCTAATTTTTCCATCAGACAGGTGACCTGATAGGAACAGGGGATACTAGCAGCAGACTCCAGAAAGTTACAGAAAAAGTGTTTCATCTTTTACTTGCTTGATTAATTTCCAGCAGTAGCAGTGAAACTCGTTCTCTTCTCCATTATAATGCTGTTGAGTCAATTGCAATTACTTTTATTAATAATGTAATTATTAATAGTAACTCATAGTTTTCCTCATGGTCCTGCTCTTGAGTTAAAATTTACATAAAGGAATCCTCATATTTAGCTATAGTACCCTTCAGTGGATCTATGACAAATTATCTGTTTTCTCTTGTCAGAAACTGGCTGTGAGAGTGGTGATTGGATTTGTTGTTTGGATATCATCATTTCTATTCAGACTGGGATTCAGATACTAAGTGAATTTTTTTTGCATATTCTTAAAATGCCTAATGAATTAAATAAACAGTCATAAAAGGTCCAAGATTTAAATTTGATGGAATATATAATTTGTCCACATAAGCTATTTACATTACTCAAGGGCAATTAAGATAACAATAGTGGAAGTTGGATGATTTGGTACTTTTACAAGGCTTCACTTTCATTTTGAATCAAAACTATTTTTGCCAAATATGGTATTTATTCCCAGTGTTTCAACTACAGATTTGAAGGAGACAAGTAATTCTCATTACTCTTTGGAATGCACAAAACTCAAAAAAGAGATGAGCAAAATGTTAGAAGAGCTGGGAAATGTTATTTTCATCCTGTCCTTTCTGTCTTGTCTGCACTAAGATGATCCCTCCTTCTCAGTGACACTGTTGGATGAACTCTGCAAAAGGGCATTTCTGTTTCAACAGTGACTGAGTGATATGGCCAAGCATGACACTTTACTCTCTGCCAAGTTCGTATTTTCAGCTGAGTGGAGAAAAAGAAAATCCTTTCTTTTCAGCTAAGGTTCTCAAAGTATTTGTTGTTTCCAAACTGCAGCCAGCATGATCCACATTAAAACCATACACAAACTAAAAGATGAGTAAGATCATGTACCTGCAAAATTTTCATCAAAACTACCAAAAGGGAAAACACTTGCCTGATTTGTGCTGGCATGAAACAGCGTCTAGAGTGCTCCCCTCTTTCTGATGCTAGCACATTTTAGTATTCCTGCCAACAACATTGTAGTCTCAAGGGCACCTTGAAAGAAACAACGAAAACTTTTAAAAAATTAGTGATAAAAATAATCTTCTGGAAAAATAAAATAAAAATAGCACTACTATTTCTGGAAAGGGTTGGTTTGTTTTCCTTTTTTAATTAAAATTTTCTAAGGAATCATTAGTCTAGGGATTCAAAGGGAAACAACAGCAGGGTTACATGTGCTCACAGTGTGGTGTATCTTGTCATCTCAAAGGTTCCCAAGCGGTTGGTCCACAGAGATTTGAGAGGTCACATAGTTTTAACGCTTCCCCATCTCCTACTGCTTAATCTCATTTGTAATATCTAAAAATACACATCTTGCTTTCCCAGTATAGCTTTCCCATGTAAACTTGGACTTGCTGCCATTATCCCAGGACATGGTGATGTTCTGCAGGGTGGGAGAACAGGATGTATTTGCCAACTGAAAGAGAGTTTCTGAATGGAAGGGGAGGATTTCCCTGAGATAATGTTTCTATTCATTCTGAAAGGTTACCAAGGACGTTTTCACTAAATGGCATTCAGATTGGTTTCAGACACCTCTGCAAAATGACTTCTGTCTCTCTGGTCAGGAAGCTGGGCTAGGCAGTGCCCATGGGAAGCAAGAAAGAGCTGAGGTGTCTGTGCCTGGTGCATTTTATGCTTATGCATGACAACCACTACTTTAAAAATTGAAGCAATTTTAGAGAGAATTAGAAGCCCTTACAGAGCAACTGAGGGAATGCTATTCCCTGGGAGGCATATCTAAATTGTCTACTCTAATCAGTTCATTCTTGGTTTTAAATATTTTGAGGACATAAGTATTTTGCTCCATTAAAACATACCAGTGACTTTAAACGATTCTTTCACTGACACACACTAATTTTACCACACAATTTTGCTTTAACTTGTTATTTTTTATAATGACCTTAGACTTCCCAAAGTACACCGCAGGCCTCTGGCAAAATTGTTTGCATGCACAAAAATTTCTATTAGAATAATGCCTGTTTTTCTCCATGAAGATTTATTGCTGTCCTTTGCAAGAATGTTGCTGGGGAAACAGTGACTCCTAGTCATATTTCACATGATGCCTACAATTATTCTGTTAGCAATTCGGGCTGGATGGCTCTTTCACTCGGTACATCTGTTAACAAATTTCTCTAGGTAGATAATTTATCTACATGTGCATTTTGAACAAAACAGAATCACATATTAGACCTCACTGACAATTATTTTCTCTGAAAGTGTTTTTCCATTTAGCATGTCCAAAAAGAGTTACATTTGTCAATCTTCTCAAGACAATGGTTTCAATAGGTTTATTAATATCTCTTAATTTCAATTAATTTATACAAAAATATCTAGATTTTGAAAGAATGCTTTCTCTCAGGAGTTAGATTGATTGCACTTTAAATCATTTCTTATTTGTCTACCTAATCAACGTGTATGGAGGTAAAGGAAATGCAATAGCTTACTGCTAAGGACAAACTTGATAGAGATGATGTGAACATAAAAATTGAGTCATATCCATGCATTCAGTGAAGGAAAGTAACTAGCATTCAAGTGAACTAGAAACTGGCAATTAAGAAAAGGCGATCTGTGTTAACTCATCATCATCAGACTGGAAGTGGTTGTTGATTGTTTTGCTTCAGATCTGGTTTGCAAGGATTAGTTTTAATATGATCTAATGATCGCACATCAAGACTCACAGAGTCTAAGTTCATCTAAGAAAAGTACACACTATTTAACTGTGTTTCTAACCTGATGTTTTAGTCAAAACATTAGGAACTCCAGGGTCAGGGAACACCATCTTCCCCTGAGAAAGTCAGCCATCATTTCCCTGTGAGTCAAAATACGAAACAAATGGGAGGAACGGCAGGGACTTTGGGAAGTAGTAATGTATGAGCTGTGTGTGTCTTGGTACATTATGTAAGGGTTAGGAAGAGAGAAGAAAAAGGAATTCTGGAAGATAAATTTGTTGAGCTGGAGAACTGCAGAAAAATGCCGTCTCACTTTCAGACAACCAAAAAAAGATGGCCTCTGTAGACCTGAACTTTCTGATCACAGGAACAGAGGTGGAATCACCTGTTCTTTCTGCTATGCGACCTCACCCACTAAACCATCTTCAAGCTTTTTATAGCCATACCACTTCACAGCCACAGAGGTTGTTCCAAGCAGGTAAGGCAAGAAAACTTCTGCAAAAATTTTCAGACAGTTTCAGACATCATTCATGATCAAAGTGAGGCATCTTCTCTTCCACTCAGGCACTTCGCTAAACATTGGGAACCCTTCCAATCAGAATGAATTGCATTAGACTTTCATCTCATCTTGATAATTTTCTTTGTTAAGCAAAGACTCATCAGCCTCTTGAGCAAGCATGGTATCAATCCCTTGTGGCAAGTAATTGGAATAAAACCACTTATGAACTCCTAGGCTTACACCCAGTGCCCTCTGAATAGCTGCAGTCAGGAGCAGGGAAATTCTACAGCTTGTCCAAAGAATTTTCAGTGTTTGTGGCATATGGAAGCAACGCTTTCTCTACAAGACTGTGTTATCATTTTTGAAAATGTTATTTTTAAAACTAGTATACTAAAAATAGCACAGTACAGCCTAGTAGCAGACTACTCATTTTAGTTCCTTTATAAATACACTTTTCCGGATTAAAGAAATTTTTGTCACTCCAGAATAACTCATAAGGTAGTTTGAGCCTGTTTGCAGACAGGACAGAGAAGAACTGTCTGAAATAAAAAAAAATAAAAATAAAAAAAAAAAGCAAAAGCAAGGTCCTACACCTGAGAAAGAATAACCTCATGTATCAGGCTGACCTGCTGGAATGCAGCTCTGTGGAGAAGGACCTGGGGCATCCAGACAGACAACCAGCCATCCATAAGCCAGCAGTGTGCCCTTGGGTCAAAAATGCCAATAACATTCTGGAATACAGGTCAAAGTTGGTATCCTGCCTCTCTACTCAGCTCTTGGGAAGTACATTCGGAGTGCTGTGTCCAATACTGAGTTCCTCGTGACAAGAGAGAAAATGGAACTCCTGTAGTGGGTGCAGTGGAGGGCTATAAATATGATCAAAGGACTGGAGCATCACTCTTACAAGGGACCTGTGCCTGTTCAACCTCAAGAAGAAATGTCTGAGAAAGGAAATCATCAATGCCTATGAGTGTCTGATGAGGTGTCAGAGGGTGGAGCCAGGCTCTTCTCAGTGGTGCTGAGCAATAGGACAAGAGACAACAGGAAAAACTGATGCACAGGAAGTTCCACCCGAACACGAGGAAGAACTTCTTTACCCAGAGAGGCTGTGGAATCTCCCTCACTGGAGATGTTCAGGAACTGTCTGGATGCAATCCTGTGCAATGTACTCCAAGATGACCTTGCTGAGCATGGGCTAGATGACCCACTGTGATCCTTCCCAACCTGACCCACTCTGTGATTCTGTGATTCTGTGATTCTGTGATTCTGTATATGAAAATGGATCTGACTCTGCTGTTACAAGGTAGAATTCCAGAACCTGAACAGATATAGTACAGCACTACAAATGTTAGAATTATTTTATACATATTTCTTACTGATAAATATGCAGATTTAAGACTTAATGAAGCCTACAGCAACCAGTGGAAGCTCTTTCAGTGGACATGTTCCTAAAACTTTCAGGAAGGCACTGTGTAAACAGAATCAGATCAGAAAGGATATGGATGCTGGATTAGGCAGATTACAAAACAACATTAGCATTTGCCCTTTGCAAAGGTTAAATATGTTCCTGTCTTAAATATTGCATCCATGTTCCCATGAGGACTATCCATTAAAAAGATTTTGGATTAAAATGAAAACAGGAATAGAATACAATCAGAAAGAATTTTTTAGAACTTTGGAGAAGACATTATTATAAATAAATAGCTCAGAAAGCTTTTGAAGAGTCATAAGTCATAAGCAGTCTTGGAAAAAAGGAAAATGCTCTTTCATGTCATAAAGTCTTTTAAAACTAAACGAAAGTGATCTGCTTGTATTAAATGCCAGATTTCAAGAAACTTTCACCTTACTCAGTTCCATTACAAATGTGGTGCTCAGAGGCTTCAGTAGTCAGTCTTTGAGAGTGCACAAACATTTTCAAAGCAGCCAATCTCTTAATGCATTTTCATTCTGAAGTCACTGCAAAACCAGATGAAGCAAAATGTTCATGATCTTGTTTGTTTCATTTGAATTCTTGTTTCATTCATTTGAATCTCAGAAGAAGTATGGGATACCTGGAGAGAGAGTCCTCCTATCTCAGATTAGACATCTGCCATGTGGGGATGTATGAATTAGTCACCCTAGACTCTGTCTGACATCAGAAGCAAAAAATGAGTTCTTAATCTGACCTGTCTTGAGCAAATGCTATAGGATAAATTGAACTGTTTCTCTCTATTGATCTGGGAAGAGAGTGGAGGCATCTGGCACCTCTGTGGACACGTAGACTGCAAGACAGCCACACTGTGTCAGCTGAATGCTAAGCCAGCCTGTCGTACTCAACCATTACTAACTTTGATGCTTCAGCTCGTTCTTGGCCTCATATAAGAATCACTTTGCTGGTGTTTCAAAATAAATTAATTCCTTCTTCAAGTACAATATGACAGCTAGTGGAAATTAGCAAAGCCTTTATAGGTTAAAAAGAATCCCACCCACTTGTTTTTATGGGCTACTAGTCTTTTTTCTTCAACCATGCTCAGAATTTCTTGTGAAAAAAAAAAAAAGTAAATATTAGGAAGGGGAAGGTGCGGAAACACCTAAGTATGGGCTTGTAACTTCTGGAGAGACGAGGAGAAGAAGATACATTGTACTGCAAGTCTGCATTACCTGTTAGAAATAACCTCTCATTCACCAGAAATACTCTTACACAGTGAATTCCCTGAACTTGATACACTGCGTTATCAGTGAAAAGAAATAATATTGAGTGATTCTAGATTACTCCTATAATCCCTCTGCAGGGATTCAGAGCAGGAATCTTATACATGCAATGGACATCAAAAAAGAGGAACTAGACTGTACCTTCCCAGAAATGGCCTTTTATGTGCTTAAAAGAAACATGAATGGAACAAGCTTAACAATGCAAGAAACCACATGCAGATCACAGTCTGGAATTATCTAAAAGAAAAAAAAATATTATTTTGGCATTCAAGCATTGCCTAGCAGAGACTTTAAGTTTGCATGCAAAAGGAAAAAGCAAGTAGCATTATACAGTGAAAGTAATATGTTCAAATATCTAGTTTTACCTGTTATTTGATACTGTTACAAACTTTTCATGGTTGCTTTATGCTCTCGGAGCAGACCACTACATATATTCTCACTGCAGATGTGTCGTAGGTAACCATTGTGAAGAATTATTCTATATTACCATTACAAAACTGTGTTTTAAAAGGCAGAGTAATATTACTTTAATAATAAATAAGTACCTCACAGACATATGACTGAAGAATATAGGTAATTAATATTGTCCCTGCAAAATAATATAGCTAGTGGAATTACAAAGCAAATCAAATTGTTCTGACATAATGAAATAGCTACCAAATTGTACAAATTGGAGTAGAGAATTCAAACCCAAGGAGAATATAAAACCAAAATTACCAGCATGCTTAGAAAAGAATGCATTTGGTGATAAAATGACTGTGTGTAAGATGGCCATGAGGTGCCTTAAAAGCTCCCCCAGCCCTCCTGGGGAGGGCCCAAGTGCCTTCAAAGCTCCCCCAGCCCTCACCCCTCCCCTCTCTCCTCCGGTGGAAAGTGTTCTGTCCCACTGCCTTGGGAGGGTGTCCCTGAACGCCCTCTAGGTTGTCAATTTCTTTCCTACATTGGGAGCCCAAAATTGGATGCATTATAGGAGTGGCCTTAAAAGTGTTCCACAGACAAAATAAATTGTTTCCTTGTTTCCTTGTTGGATATATTTGTGTTAATACAGCCAAGGATGCTGGCAGCCTTTCTCTCTGCCAAGACTCCCTGATGGATCATGTTTGGCCTAAAAGCCACCAGGGCACCTGGTCCTGCTCCAGAAGAGCTGCTCCCTGCTCCCTAGCCCATGCTGGTACAAGGGGTTAGTCCATGCCAAGTGCATAGACTAACCTGCATCTATCAGGATTGAACACCATAAGGCTCCTTTTGGTCTATTCATAGTGCTGGTCTGGGTCCTTCTGACTGTCCCCAAGGGCACAGGGTTGGTGCCACCAGTTAGGGTTCATCTCCAAACTTGCTGAGGGTGCACTCCTTCACATCCTCCGGGGCACTGATAAACATCACAAGTAGGTCCCAGTGCAGATCCCTGTGGAACTGGGCCTGTGACCAGTCTCTAGCTGAAGTGTGAACATTTAACCACCCCTTCTGAGCCCAACCAGGCAGCCTCTTCAAATGTCTATTACTCTGCTCAGTGACTGCTGCTGTAATTGCTATTCTCTTCAGCGAACCACCTGCCTTTGTGATTTCAGGACCGCTGCTGTGGATCTGAATAACAAAAATTAAGGTTTACCACTACTTTTTACTATCAGTGACTTCCCATAAAAACCCACAGCTGCTCTGTCAGAGAGTCATGATAACTTTGTCTTCAGCAACAGACCCACTCATCAGTGTTTCTTTGGTGAATTCTCCAGGCTATATGTCTTTAATGCACTTTCTTTTTTTTTTAAGAAGTAAAGACAGATTAAGATTTCTTGCCTCCTTTCCTACTGCCTCCCCTTTGGCTAAGCTGGTACTGCCCTTGGTGTGTCTGACTGAGGAGGCAGGAGCAGCAGTGGGGAGATGGGATCTGGAGTGGAAGGGGAAAAAAGATCTGGAAATGTCTGAAACTGGCATCCTATGAGACAAAAGCATACCATGGAATGCCACATTCTAGTCTTACTCCTGTCTTAACTGAAACACAACCATACACACCAAGAGAGTGTCTGGAAGGTGATTTTTGCCTTCTAAGCTTCTTTTCCAAATCTCACCTGCCAACAGCAATAGTAAATATGAAACTCTATCCTGAATTTTTCTGTTTCCTGTGACATCCCTGCAGGAGCATTCAGGTCAGAATAAAATACAAGTGCTAGAAATCCCTCCAAATCTGAGCTAATTTATACAGAAAACTTCCCAAGCCAAATGTTATTCGAGCTCCTGAACAGGGCATTGAATTGTGAAGTTGTGTGAACACACAAAAAAAGCATGACATCACCCCAACAGTTGTACTTGTTCAACTCTCTTTAAGGGAACATTTGTGGTTTTTTCAATAGTAAGGGTGCCATGGCTCTCAGGAGGGACAGAAGCTATTTTCTCAGGAACCATCAACCAAGGTTCATTTATACTCTTTGGGAATGCCCTTTCAGTTCCAGATGGCAGTTATGTGCCAAAGGAGCCTAGCAGGCCTTTTTGGAGACTGTCACTAGTGATCAAGGCAGGTTGCACTATGTCCTTTCCCTGAAACTGCTAAATCATCCCTGCCAGCTCCTAGAGCTTATAAAGTTATTCTGAGTCACAAATCAGTTTCCATCCCATTGAACCAAATTATACCCAGGAGGAATGGCCATATACTGTGCCTGTTTTTTTCTGGAGAAAAGTCTTATGAGAGGGAAATAGCATTCCATTGTTTCCTGGAGCAATCTGTTCACCTACATCCCTATAACATTCCCAGCCAAAGAGCCTTGGTTGAAATTTAAAGAAACAAGGGTTGTTGTCTACCTGAATGGCTTCTTTGTAGGACTCAGGGGAACACGGGGAGGGGAGAATTTGGTTTAATTCCACCAATTTGCCAATTCAGAGAATGCAGATTAATATTAACATCTTTTCTGCCCTTTGTTGAACATCTGTAGTAAGGAACAGGACATGAGGATTGTTACATATTGTAGGGTGAACAGAGAAAACAGTGACTTGGAAAGAAAGAGGGGAATATCTAGGATAAGTTATATTCCTTTAAAAAAACCCAAACAAACAAGCTGCTATATGCTGCTCAATTTTAGCAATAAGTATGACTGCGGAGGCTGATATCTCTGCATCACACATCTAAGTACAACAAGAAGCAATTATGAAGAGCTAGGAAAGTGCTTCCAAATACAATAATAGTTTATTAAAGTTCATCTGGTGGTAAGACGGCAAGAGGGAGTGTCAGTATGAGGCTAGAGAAAGTGATTAAAACATAAACAGGATGTGATGGAGGAGGCAAATAAACTAAAAGAATTTTATTAGTTTCATTAGATGGTTTTTCTGTTACAGCAGCAATGTTTTGCTTGCTGCCAGCTGCTGCATCCCACTCCAACTGAAACACACCCCTGGTATTTAACAGTAAGGCTTGTTATGCTTGTAAGGCTTAATTAGTATTTATTAGATGACGGGGCACAAGTTAGAAATCTAAGGTCTCATGACCATCCTACTGAGGATAGGAGGCCACTTCCACCTAACACCATGGGCTATGCTCCCACAGTATGTGATGCATGCATGGACATACTGCTCTATTGATCCTCTTCCCTGCTTCCCTCATAGGCTGAGGAAACATCCACCAAGTCTTCTTGAAGAAGCCCTCAATACCCAAGGACACCTGCAATAACACCCAACTTGTTCAGATTCTCAAGCAAGGTAACCCAGCTCAGAAACTGCTACCTGGGTAAGCCATGCCATAACTGCCCATTTCCCAAAGGGGAATCTTCACTTTTTCACACAAGCAGCCTTCAGAAATTCACATTAGCATTCATGACCACTGGTTTTTTTTTGCATCTTTTCTAAGATCTACACAAATCACACATCTTTTCCCTCTAGCCTTGACCACCAGTCTTGTGGCACCATTAAAATAATAATCTTCATCGCACATGCTCAGATGCCCAGAACTGTGGTTTTGTGCCTTTAAACTCTTTCTTAGACCATCATTTAGCTATCAGTCATCATCTGCATGGAAAAAATATTTAATTTTCTTGTCCTCTCCTTCCACAGGTATCATTATTCTGAAAGTTTTCAGAAGAATGTCAGCTATCTTCAGTTAGATGTGGCCACATCTTGTCACTGAAGGAGGTGTTGTCGCTTAAGGCAGAGGGATGATCTCATCTCTTTCCTTCTCCTGTTTTTTGTTGTTTTACAGTTTGCCAAAATCCAGGTTTCCTTTTTCTTAATGGTGTCCCAGTGATGGTACTTCAGCAGGTTGATGTTCCTGTCTGGGATCCACACCTGCAACGTTTCTGTTTTTAGAGAGACACATGTTAGGAAAATGGTTTTCATAAAAGCAGTGCTTACATCTGGCTCTAAACTACTTATAACATCAGCAGCAAACATCTATCACCAGCACTTTAAAGTGAGTGTGCTGCCTCAGATGAAATGTTGTAAGACTGTCTAGAGCTCAAAATACCTACTACATTAAGAGTAAACTATTCTAGTAATTAAAAGCATTTCCAGAGATGAAAGATTGTAGAAAATATCTTCTACTGAGTTAATTTTCATTCTTTTCCACATTGATACAGCTTAGTATAGCCAAAACAAAGATATAAAATTTGGATGAAAAGAGGAATATGAGAAGTCAAGAAAGAAGTGACCAATAATGGACCAATTCTGCACTGACCATTGATAAGTAATCAGTATTTATTATTACTCATTTTGCAAAAATGATCTCCTAGTTTCAGTTCCAAAGCTATAAATAGGATTTTCACTTTAAAGTTTGCTGAAAAACACAGTGTAAAAGTTTATCTGCACCATAAAAAAAGTTAAATAACACAGCTATCCTGAGGAAAAAATGCAGTGAAGTTGAGGCAATTTTAGTTTTATCATGAGGCAAACCTGCCAAGGTAGGCCTCGGGCAGGAGCAGAGAGCTGATCTTGTTTTGATAAATGTCTTCACTGTGCCTTTATACCATGGTAACTTACACATGTTAGTTTTCATATTGACAAAAAAATACCACCAAAAAAACTCACAAAACTAAACAGAAAACTAAAGGGGGTAGTGGTGGGAGAAAGAATCATTTATAGTAGAAGTTACATATATAGTAGAATCATTTATAGTAGAAGTGACACAGCATCACAAATGGATTCTCACTTAACTTGCTGGTAGTTTTCCATAGTCCCTTGCCTCTCTTTTTTTTTCCTATCCATAGGCCATCAGAGTGTATCCGGGGAGCTGCATGTGTCTAGCTAGCTCTACCCCAGCAGCCCAGCAGCAATAAAACAGTTAATAGTATGTTGCTTTTTCTCCATGTTTCTGAGTGACCTACGATGTCTGATAACTTTGTGTTCCTGATTCACAGAAACATAATTGTCCAAGGAAAAGCTATTCCCCTTCTTCTTGCTCCATAGCACAAACTGGCCTTTCTTTCATCATGAGTGTGTTCCAAACAGTTTTCTGTGGGGGTGGGGAGGGTGGGAAACTGTCTGAATGCCTTATGTTCACTGAGAGATCATTACAATATGCCAAAATTTTACAGGGGTGAAAATATCCCAGGAAGTTGTTATTTATCAATTCCCAAGAGATTTAGCTTACAGAATACGAAAATAAGCCTTAAGTAAATGAAAGTTAATAAAGTAATACATGCCAAAGGCAGGTCATTTTACTTTTGCTTTCTATTTCCGCTACATCAACACAAAAAACATCACCAGTTCTTGTTCTCTGTCCCGTATGACCCCAGAACTGTACAGGTTGCTCTGAAAAACCTCAAATCTGATTTGTAAATATGAAGCCTAAGAGCTCCCACATCTGTTTCTTAAACAGTTGGAAGTCATTACTGCTATTCAACCTAGTGTTATTGCAATTCCATATGAACTTGATGTTCCCTCCTTTTTTTAAAATAATTTAAAACTGCACTTGCATTTTCACTGTGATATGGAAGCAGAGGGTTTCTTATGGTTCTTTAACTCAAAACTCATTTGAGGACTATTATGGATTCATGAAGAGGGTGTTTCTTTATCTTAAGGATCTGACTCAAGTTTAAGGAGCAAACAGTTGATGCACTCAAAACCTGACATGTCACACTTCTTGTTATTGCTATTGAGTAGAGCCAACGCCTGTACAAAAGAGTCAGCAGTACTGGATACATACCCTGGATGCATGTGCAGCTCAGATGCTCCACGTCATGGCTCGGTCTGCTTTCATCACCAGTTTAAACTAATCCACATGAATGTGAACTGATGCCCCTGCTGGCGATTCCCACTGGCTCTGCAGGTATGTGCTGCGAAAATCTCCCTTTTTACACTGTGGGAACTGCTACACCCTGGGGAAAGTTGCTGGAAATCATTCTTTATGTGGATGGCTGGATCCTTCAACTGGAAGATGCAGAGCAGAGGGTTAGCAATGTTTCACCTTGTCCCACAACATACACCAACCTGGCCATCCCAATATGGTGGTCTTACTGCCTCCCTGCCTGACACGATGTATTTGATGGACTCTCTTGCCATGGACTTGGTTAGTTAATGGCAAAAATTCAGTGTAGTTACCTTTCAAGAAGGTAAATACAGGAAGGTCCTAGAAACTGTGGGGTTTTTTTTACCTTTATTTTCATGGCAATGCTCACATGGGAATTCAGCTGGCTAGAGGTATCCTCACAGCCTCCTGCCTAGCTGCAGGCTGTGGGATGAGTGGGCTGTCTTGCCTCCAGGCAGTCGTTTGTAGAGAGCCCCAGCAGGGACAGCAGATGTGGTGTGGGGGATCAGCTCACCTCTTCCTGAAGGGAAGAACCCTCCAGGATCTGCTGCCCCTGGTCCGAGACACACATCCAAACTAAGATGCAGCAGGAGGCAGGACTGGCAACAGCTCCTGAAGTGTGGCTGGATTAGAGGCTGAAATGTGCTTCTGCAGCATAGAGGACTGCTGCAGAAAAACAAAACCCAAACACTTTCCTCATTTTCTCAAGAAATTCCCACTTTTCTCATTTTCCCAAGAGATTAAAAAAATCATCTGATGCCTCTTCCCTGTGATTCACTTGTTGAAATGCCTTTGTGAATTCTCAGGGGGAAGAAATAAGATCATGAGATGAAGGATTGCTCAATGGGAAAAAAATTGCACCCAGAAAAAGTGGAGCTGGAAGAGAGGATGAAACCCTGTCACTTCTCTATCCTTCCTGCAGAGCTTTGTCCTGTCAAAATTTGAAGACTATAAAAGAACAATGCCTGCTGTGGGAATATGGATGTAAGACAGTTACACTTCTGCATCTTGGTTGCCTACCACACAAGGGTGGACAGATGCTTCAAAACAATAGTGATGATGTCTTGTTAATAAGACATCATTAACAAGAATATGAATATGTCCTGAATATGCCTGAAGTGGGTAATTTGTGAAGACATAGAAAAATGGAGATGAAAATCTTTCTGTTTGCTGTGTTCTAATAAATTATCTGGGCTATGTGTACACCTATATGATAGCAGCACCATCCAACAGACAGTTTTAAGGTATTCAATGGTTTAGCAGAGCAACAGTAGCCATAGGTTGCCAGAAGACCGGCAGAACTAAACAACAATAGAAATTAAACAATTTTAGGAGGAAAATACAGATGCAGTAACACAAAGCAATGTTGTGACTACATTTTCAAAGAGTACTGACAGATATCAAACTCCCTGCAAATCACACCAGGGCCTTTTGTTCCAGACTTGTCTTGTCAGACTGATTTTTTTCCACAATTTGTCCTAAAGATGTTTTCAGAAGTTATTTCAGTTCCTCTACAAGGTTTTTTTAGTTATTTTTTAGGCAGTGTCTCTAAACAGAAGAAATAATTTCTTGCACAGTTTGAGCCATAAGCATCCCGTGAAATGCCAAGTGAAAACTATGTGTATTCAGCATCTCACACTACAAAGCCCTGAAAGTGTCATGTTTTTGAGTGGTTCCTCTTGGAAATTTGAGTTTCTCCCTGTGGTCACTGCTGGGAACATGATAAAAAGCAAATTTATGTCTGTGAATAAGAAATTACTCAATCAGCATGAGTTCTTTCTAGCCTTTGGGTTGGCACAGCTGTGGAGTTGAGTTGGAGAAGTTGCACAGAGGTTTGCCAGAAGTCAGAGACAGGGAGGGGGCAGTGGGGTATGTGCAAAAGCTCTGCAGAAAAGAGAGATGTCTCTGAAAGAGAAAAAAATAATATCACTGGGCAGAACTCAAAGCACTAGAGGTTTGTCATTAAAAGCAGAATAAGATTTTTATCCCAAAGCAGTCTTGTGAGCTATGCATTTGCTTGGTTTTGTCTTCAATTCTTCTCTCCTAAGGATGCAACCTTACCAATTAGTGAGGAGGTGGTTTCTCTTTCTGTGTAAGTGCACAAAATTTCTAATTACCTCCGTGTCCTGTGTTAACTAACTTGGGTGTTAACTTTGGTAAAATTCTGGCATGGATGTCACTAAAGACAGTCGTTCTCCCACACCATGAAATGCACTGCAGTTACCTCCAGGTAATAGTGTCCTCCTCGAGGGCATATTCTGTACCACAATCACCTCTTGCTGCCTCTCACCAGTTTTGACTAGAAAATGCATTACTCTGCAGAGCATGAAACTACAAGCATTGCTCCACCATTGCAGCACCATTGCTCAGCACAGGGACACTGCACTGCTGGGCAAAGTCAGCAGTGGTGGGTACCACAGGGGAGCCAGGCAGCAGTGTGGGTGGCTCCACCTCTGAGAGGAGCCTCGGGGAGTGGGAATCTAGTCTTGGGTCAGTGCTGTCTAGTAAGGGGGAAGGAGAAAATATTTTAAATCAGCCACCAAAATAAAGGCATTGTAGAGCTGGGAAGAGCTGGCACTCTTTAAATTCCTTTCCTGTTACGTCTTCCTGAAAGCCAAAGCAGATTTTTTTTCTGTGTTCAGCAGATGCAGCTGGGGATTCATAGGGCTGTGTGGGCTCTGCACTTTCATGAGTACATGCACATATGAACACACTTTTTATGTTCTACATTGATAATGTAAAAACTCAGGGTGCAGGGCACTGCTCATAAGCCACCATGTATTCTCTAGCTCACACAGCATATTCAGCCATCTTCAAACATTTCTACTCTTGTTACCTTAGTAACAGTCCTAGGGAATCCCTAAGTAATTAATCAAGCTGCTTAGCTCTTTAAGGTTTCTTACGAGGGATGCTGTTGTCAGGCTTCTTTCTCACTGCTGGCAAAAAAAAAAAAATTAAAAATTGTATTTCGAAAAGAAATGGCATGTGGGCTGTCTCTGTCATATGGAGGAGGTAAACAAGTGCCCATGTGCACCTTGTTAAGCATTTCGTTGGCATGTGTGTACTTACTAAGCAACTGACACCACAAGTAACAGCTGAAGCTGAAGCATGAATCTCAAAGAATTTAGAGGTGCAGCTGCACCTCAAATATTTCAATGTCCATTCTAGGAGACCATCCTGGTTTCTCCTTCCAGTGTCATATTTAGAAATCACTTTCAGGGTCATTAGTGCAAAACAGAGAGTGACAGCAAGAAACAGCTATTATAATTTTGTCTGAGATCACATAAAACCCATTCTATAAACATTCACTATTTTATTTTAGTTTGGTTTTTTTCTCTGCAGAAGGCAGTACTCTTCCTTTGTACACTAAGGAGCATAGCTGAGCATGCTAGGTTATGGAGACCATAAAGCCTGCCTTACTGAAAGACATACCTGATGTTCCTGTCATCTAAAGGAGAGCAATTGAAACTCTATGGATATGGACTGTTATTTCTCATTTTAGCATAGCAGCTAACATCAACCCTTGTCAACCCTTTATCATCGTGTGGATCCCTGAGGATTTTCCATTGGAGCTGTGGTTCTTTGCAAACCAATTCTCTTTCCTGAGTTATCCCCCCGGATCACTCAGAGGAGCATGGCACTCTATAGAAATGACAACAAAAGCATGACTAGGTCACGTCACTAAATTTTCAGTACAGCTCTTTTCTTTCAAGAGATACGGATACAAAAACAGAATACGGATACAAACCACTTCCAAATATTCATAAAATGTTGCAATTTGGATCAGTTTTCTTTGGCAAGTCTTTACAGACTCCACTGGGCGAGACATAGATCCCACCTGGGGAGACTCAGCAACAGTACTGACCAGGGAAGAGGACAATGACGAATCGAGCCCGTGCTCATCCTGAGTCTGCTCAGAGCCTTGATTTTCACCACCCAGTACCACCACTCAGTACTCTCAAATGGTGGTACCAGCTAAAAGGGTTTCTCCTCTGTGTTGTGACAGCCTCTGAAAGACTTGCATTGTCTTTGTATGGGATGGGAAAATTTTTGAAGTCACAAAAGTGGTCACAGGAGGAGATAAGGGCAGCAGATGCCTTTTTGTGGTCTGTGCTGTGCCAGAAGGATGTTTTTTAACCTCATTTTTCTCACTTTGCATGGTGAGTTTTGACAGTGCTAACCCCCATGATGGCCTGCATGCTCTGCTCTTTAAGTCTGAGGGATTTGCATCTGTTTCACCAGAACACACCATTTTATTTTTAGATTAGTCAGTCCTGGAGTAGTAAAGCACTGTATGACTGTTAATTTCTAGCACCAATAAAACTTAAGAAGTTTATTCTAATAAAGCAAGAAACATCTTGCTTTAAGAAAAAATGAGAGACAAAAGCTACAAAGCAGGAAAAATATATATACCAGTAAAATGGAGTAATTAATTATGTTTAAACATCATGACAGATTTCTCCAAAGTGCTTAGGGCCTCAGCTGATCTAGTAGATGGACCAGCTGCCCTGTCTTCCCCATCTGTGTTGCATTTTGAGCTTACCACCTGAGAAAGTTCTCTCATGGCTCTTCTCCAAAAAAACCCCAGCTCCATATACTAAATAGAGACATGATGACTCTCAGTTTTCTTTTCCTGTTTTCTCAGACATTCAGCTCTGAAATACAAATGGTAAAAGCAAACATGGTTTATTTTCACCCACCCTAGGACTTTCTCTGCTTTTACACTG
Organism: Motacilla alba alba; assembly: GCF_015832195.1. Taxonomy (NCBI): domain Eukaryota; kingdom Metazoa; phylum Chordata; class Aves; order Passeriformes; family Motacillidae; genus Motacilla; species Motacilla alba. The sequence continues at coordinate 106,242,369 of NC_052016.1, forward strand.
CTATACTGTGCCTGAATTAACACATTTCTTCTACTCTAGCCAGAACTTGCTGGTTAGGATTTTTGCAGCATGACTTTTACCTGTCTCTCTTTTCTGACTAGAGAGAAGACCTTAGCAACTTAGTAGGTCTTAGGGCACCTACACTTCAGTTCCTTCAGGTTAGGTGAGATGAACCTCCCCAGTGATCCCCAGGGTCTTTAGGAACTGTTCCCAAGGCCACACATTGCACCAGACATGACTTTATTCTACACCTACCCCTGAAGTCCACTCTGTTCCACACCAATGAAATAGGTGTTACAGTAGCCTAGAAATACACAGCTAGAGTTAAAATTATGACAGTGGGTTTCATGTTTATGTTTCATGGTCCAGCCTAAGGACAGTTTTCTCACTGTGGGAGTCATTCTTTGAGTGTTCCCCCATGACCTTCCAGACAAAGATCAAACATCCATAAGTTTTCACAACACCTACAGCCATTTAGTTGTCATCTGAAACAGGAGAAATACCTTTTTTTAATTGGGTTGTGTATTCCCAGTGGTCTATCATATACACTGTGTATATACACTCATGTACAATGTGTATTTACAGGGATTTATATACATGGCAAAGCAATGCAGAAAACTATCTATGATTGTTGTCTGCTAAAGGCAGTTCACCTATGCTCAGATGGGGCTGCAAGTTGTCTTGAAAATGAATCTCCTTTGCTGTTTCCTTTCGCTCTTCTTTGGATCTATATCTCACAGAAAGTGCTTGCTTTTGCACTCTGCAAATGAGTACTAATGAGGTCATTAAACTTTGATAACATCCATTTAGGTGACATGCTTTGGACAAAGCTGTGTCTCGGTCTTGGGGGAAGGCAATTTTTCAGCTCTGAACTACAAACAGATTGAAGTCAGGCAATGCATTGCTGGGCAGAAGAATTGCTCAATGAGGCTGATTAGGAATTCACCTGACAGGAGATTAGAGGGGAAATTCAGCATTTTGGAATGAAAGAGGGAAAAGACAAAATTGAAAAAGAAAATGGCCAGCAGCAAGGGAAGGAGAAGCAGGGCATGGCACAGGGCTTTCCTATCAACATGAGAAAAGCCCTGGCCCACTGAGGAAAGGGAAACAAGGAAATCTGCAGCAGTTTGGTCAAGATCTACATCTCCTGTGTTTGCTACATAGAGAATGATCAAAAATTTTGGAAATTTTTCAGAGTTGGTGTGTCTACCTGGTTAGGCTAGTAACTGTCAGAGAGGGGTGGCTTGTACACCAGCACATCATAAATCCCAAGCTCTTGCAAGAGACACCAGGGTGTTAGCAGGCAGGAGACAGGTGCATTCTATGTCTTATTTTGAGAGGATCACAGGCAGACAGACAAACAATGTTCAGCAGTCAGCAGGACAAGAAACAAAGCTGTACAGGCTGCAGTGCTGGGGAGCTGAGTTACCTATTGAGGTGCTGTGGATTTTCATTTAAAGCTCATTGGAAACAAAGGAACTTTGTTCCTTTTCCTGTAGGGAGCAGAGGATTAGTTTCCATACATAAACTGTGCCTTTGACAAACGAAAGAAAAATCAATACCTGCCATGACAGGTGCCTCGCCAGTGGAATGTGAGCGCACGGTGTGCCCGAGCAGCGGCTGCTTTCACAGAACTCATCAATCTTTGCCGTCACTCTCTCACAACTGCGAGGTAGCCTGTGAGGCTAGCAGCAGAGGTACAGAGGTTTGCACTAAACCTCTTGATTAAAATAAGAATGTTTATTTTTCTCAAGACTGAGTTCAGGGGAAAAGAGACTCTGAGTGTCTCAAAATGGCTGCAGCTTTCCTCCAGCCTTCCGCTCGCAGACCTCACTCGTGTGCAGCTCACCCTGCAGTCATTCCACTCCTAATCAATTCTCCTTTTCTCTTCTGAGTGTAAATCAATATGTCTGCAACTGGAGGTAAAATCACAGCATTTCTAATGTGGAATGTGGGACAGGCTGAGTTCTTAAATCCTAATTCAGAGAATCCACTGAAAACAGCCTTTATTTTAAGTGTGCACTAAAATATGTTGCCATCAGCAACTTCAGTGAATGGTGCACCCTGATGGAAACTGAAAGATTTGGGGAAACAGACATAGAAGGGACTTCCTGAGAAAGGGTGATGTGGCCAGTGTGAGACTCCACACAGATATCACAGCTGTACAGCAGTGATTCACTAGGACAGGCTCTGGGTCAAAGGGTTTCCCCTGACCTAAAGACAAACATCCAAATGAGAGTCTTGGACAACTCAGACTTTTTGCTGCCTCTTGTAAATCACATGCAGGAGCTTGTGAAGACTCTGAAAAAGCAGGTGTGAGAGAGAAACAATTGGTATGTCCTCTCTGTTAAAGCTTTTCCCTCACTGATAACTGAGTGGAGTTCAAAGCTGATCTTCTAAGTGGTGTAAAAGAGGTATATCATCCCAGCACCAAAGAGCTGCTGTTTAGTTCATTAGATTGTCCACAACCAGTAATTCATTGTAGCAAAACAACAGACATAGTCAAATAACATCCATCCCTACATCTCCATTCAACACACACAGTTTAATAACACTCTGGTCTGCTTTTTCATCTTTCAGCACCCTCATCCACAGGCTTGGAAAACCAATTTGGCTGGAGTTCCTGGTGCATCTCAATCTGTACATTGACCTGAAACATTGTCCCACTAGTGCAATGCATTCACACTCACATATTGCTACGTGTGCACCGGGACATTATGAAAACAGCTTGTGGCAAGAGGTGCTGCACTAAGGAACATTAAGTGAGAAAACTGTCTATTTACATTCCAGATCACCTGTTGAAAAACATACAGAAAAACACAGATATCTGATTTGCAGACAGCCAAGTGTGAAGTGTTCAGAATTCATTTTAGCAGCCTTAGAGAATGAACATAGCAGAGCCAGGCAGTGGTCACTGCACAAAATTACATTTGGGAAATGTATGTGTGTGTGTGTGTGTGTGTGTGTGTGTGTGTGTGTGTGTGTGTGTGTGTGTGTGACCATTACAGAGAAGAACCATTACAGAGCAAGGAAGAAAGGCTGCTCCAGGGGAAGTAGAGGCCACTCCAGAACAAGAGGAGAGCTGTTATTGTGAGATGCAAAACTTTTATCAAAGGACACATCCAGAGGGGCCTTAACAGTAGTTGAAGGCAACAGAAGTGAGCAAAAGAAAAAAGAATGTGAAGAATCTCGAATGTGAGGGTAGCGAGACAGTGCAACTGGTTGCCCAGAGAAGCTGTGAATGCCCCATCCCTGGAAGTGTTCAAGGCCAGGTTAGATGGGGCTTTGAATAATCTGGCTAGTGGAAGGTGTCCCTACCCATGGCAGAAGGATTGGAATTGGATGATCTTTAAGGCCCCTTCCAACCCAAACCTTTCAATGAACCTATGATAAGAAGAAAAATATCTGTATGAGACTTAAAACTGAAAATCAGTCACCACTTTTGTATTTGATGTTTTCCATATTCTTCAGAGAAACTGCCACATTTGACTAGAACGTCCATCAAAGCTGCATTTGCTTACTTGCAAATTCATTTTTTATGATTCCACATGTTTTCGTCTCACAGAGCCATACTTGGGTGTCACCATTGGTATGGATTTCCAGCCACATGTGACTGCAATACATAACATGTAACTATAACCTGAATCTTCCCAGCCACCTCCTACACAGGGAGCAACTCAGGTGCTTTAACATCAGTAGTTAATGATACCATAATGTTATTTTTGGTCTGAGACTTTCAAATGGCAAATACAACAAGGAATCTACAGAAGGTCTGGGCTCTTTTCGAGCTAGAGAAGTTAGATTATAGCACCTAAACCTCATTAGGCCCTTTCTTACTATCAAGAAAATTCATTTCCCCTCTCAGGAGGAATGAGTTTGTTGCTAATTCATTAGGATTTTGTCTGTCTTTGCAGCAAAAGCCTAGATTTAGACAGACAACAGAGACAGATGACACAGAATTTCTGTACTCTAGTCATCTAAAATGCTGATTAAAATAAAAGCAGACAAATGGGAGAAAACCCCCTAAAGGAAACCAGAGTTTTTCAGCAGTCTGTATATGTTGCTTTTTCTGATGTTAACTGTGATGTCTTTAATACTGCCTACATGCTAAGTTTGCAGAGTGACACTGATTTTCTCCTTGATAAGATACACTTACATCTAAATTGTCTGGTGGAAAGATGTGATTTTGTGCAGCTCTGCTTGAGACCATGTGCAGACATGAGAGGCAGCTCAATACCATGGGATGAGATAGATGCATCTTCTAAGTGATCAAAAGTGAAATAGCTCATCATGATTTTACTTAAGCTGCTATCTTTGAATTCAGGAGGTAACAATTCCATTGAGATGCATGAGATTGTTCACTTACCAAGGCTGTGGCTTCATGCCTCCTGCAACTTCATTAAGGCATTGCTATATTTGGTTTTGCTCAATTCCTAGGTAATCCACAGGGAGAGAGCTGGTCCATAGAAGGGGAGAATCACCAGAAGCTCCTCCATGTGAAACAAGATCTTAATAGAGATTTCCAGTGGTCTATCCTGACTGCCATAAGATGAACCATGCCATGTGTGACCCCAGCCCAAGGATGCCCTGGAGTCATTCCCCACCTGCACAGGTAAAACCTGCCCTGAGCTGCAGCAAGAGCAGACTTGCACAGAGTGGCAATCAGGGCACAGCCAGGGCTTCCCCAGGGGCAGGGCCCGCCAGTTCCACCACACTGGTGGGTTGAGGATCTAGGAAAAGCTTTCTATGGTAGTTTTCTGAAGATTGAGGTCTTTTCCCAACAGCCAGATTTCCTGACTCTGAGCCTCCATAGGGCTTTTCCTGGGTTCACATAGGCAGCTGAGGGAGGAAATCTCATCAAATAGCAACAATATGGATATTAATTCCATCATGAATTGTTGAAGAGAACTGTTGAATACAGATGCTGGGATAGTCCTGCTGCATCGCTTCATCAACACTCTCCACCAGTTGAAAACACAGCTAAGTCCAAGGTCTTAGACCACTGCTGTGGTCTTGTGAATGGATTTGTTATGACTCTTTGTTGTTGCTCCTGCTGTTGGCAATTGATTTTTCCTGAAAGTTGACTGCAAGACATAAATTTGCTGTACCCATTAATTCACTGACACTAGAAGGGCAAACATCCTTCTTCCTCCTTCATGTCCACATGTTCCATTTATGGTCCCGCTTTGCGACTGGTCCTCTTCTGTCACAGCTCTAGTATCTGTTCTTCCCACTATAGCATTTCTTATGTTTTTCTACCAAAAAAATAGCGTCTTCATTACATGTTCAGGAAGATAACTTCTCATGTCTGCCACCTACCCAGCTTTTGCTCTCCCCACAGAGTAAATATGCCTCACACTCCCCCAGAAGGGCACAATAGCTGTGAAGAAACAAGCACTTTCTGCTGAGATTTGGCAGTCAGATACTATAAGTTCTCATGTCTGCTTTTCCACCCCAGTCAGAAAACAACTACAAAGTGGCTAAAGCTGCGTGCAGCTCATGGTTTACCTGTATCTCCAGTTCTAATTAGACAGGTTTTTCTCAATGAGGTTACTCTGTGCCTGTTGACCTGTTTCTGGTCAGAGGTTGGGGCTATGGACAGGCACAGTGATGGAGAAGGCAGCACATGGCATCACCACTGTGCTTCTGGTTTGTAAGCAGCAGCTGTGTCTGGGCAGGGTGCTGGATCTACAGCTGCATTCTCTGCCACTTTACAAGTGGAATTGCAGGCCTACAACATGACAAGGATTAAGCTGGTGTCCCAGACATGTAAAATGCAGGCTCTTGCCAGGGTGTTTGGGAACACAAAGGCACTGAAAGATCACATCCTCCTTTCCTTTCTGAAAGGTCATGACTGATGGAATTAACTTTTATGACAGACAACTGCATCTAATACAAGAAAGAGGGAATGGTAGGGTTGGTTTCCCTCACTACATTGTTGAGCTTGTCCTAACACTTTAACAGCCTGGTTCATCAGCTATGCCTCCACTGTGAGTGAGGGAGCCATCCCTCGCTGTGCCCACAGGACTGGGACATGAAATACCACCTTTATGGACCACCTGATTTTGCACCTTAAAAAGGGAACACACAGGACTGCTGTAAGACTTTTAATTAACTTTTTGTGCTCAGAAATTCTCAGCTGATTTTGAAGGAAATAGGGCCAGTTTGCGCAAGTGCTGAATTTGGCCCAAAGAAAATAAACAGTTACCTCAAAAAAGTTGGTCTTCAGTAATTTCTCTGGACATGCCCTCATAGTGAACCAGACAACACCAGAAATTATCTTAGCTTTTTGAATGTCAGTGTGGGTGATGAATCAATTTTCAAGAATTGTACAAGCTTTTGTTATGCATAAAAGATTATTTACAGCAAGCTATTTTAAGTTTGAGCTGTAATGGGAACAGACTGACTCACGTGCACTGCCTGTTATAAAATCAATCCAAGTATCTAAGATGGTCATCACCTCTGTAGATGTTTTATGTGGAGGAGGAATATGTTTAAAACTTGGCAACAGGAGTTATTAGCTGTTAATATGATCTTTTCAGGAGTGTTTGTGTATGGAATTTATTAAGCTTCTTTTAAACTTTTAAACACAGCATCCTCCTCTGTGTATTATGCCTGTGTTTATCCAGGAATGTAGCTGGACTTGTCATTCTGGTCTTCCAGGTATGGTAACTCTGTATAATCAAATCAATAAAGGTAAGTGGAGCTACAATAAAGCAGTATTCACATGATGATTCACAGTTTAGGGTATCAGCTCATTTACTTTGACAATGCCACTTTCAAAGGCCTTAGTCAAATGAAAGCCATGCCTTCTGAAGAACGAGAGATGATTTTACAACACTGCTTGATGGTTTTAAGGTTCATATTTCAGGAATTTCAAATTTCAAGTCATCCAGAAGATGCTGGGCACTGAACCCAGCCTATTGCAGCCACGGGCCAGGCAGCAACGTGCAGCAAAGCTCAGCTCTTCTGAATTTCCTGGTTTGAGTGTGCTCAGCTGTACACGTCTGCTCTGTCCTGCAAGTGAATCCATCTGAGTCTTCACAGCAATGAGTCTCATGAAAAGAGACCTGCCTTTACAGTAGATGGCATTTCTACTGACTTAGAGGAGAGAGATGCAAGAGCCCTTCATGGTCACATATTTCAAAGGGAATCTCTACACAGGAGAAGAAGGAATTTTGCAGACAAACAACTCTAAAGCCAATTTTGCTAAATTGCCTAGAAGCATAAGTACTGGCAGCCAAAAGTATACTTAACCCCTTCATATTTTCCCTCAATCCTTCCTGTTATTAATCCCATACTGAAGCCTTAAGTTTTAGCTTTCATGTTATCGAGATTCTGTACTGCATTAGTATATAACTCTGAACTTCATATAAAGTGTTAGCAAGTTCTCTGCACAGTTTAGTTAGACAAAACAATTCCTTTCCAGCCTGAGAACCAAGAACACCGTTGCAGCTTCAGGCCCAAAAAGTATAAACACCAGTGAATTGAGGAGAGCAATCTGAGAGGGTAGGACTTCATAACCTGAAGCTGTAATTGGACAATTAATTCCAGTATGTAAATGGCCCAAAACTCATAAAAGTGTGAAAGATGACCCATCATCTATCTTGGGTGTAGCTTCGGCCAGGCTCTTGTTCTGCCCAAGGTGTATCCTTTGAAGGCCTTTTCAATAAATACCTGCTTTATTTCTTTAACACTGTCTAGCCTCTGTTCTAGGTAGTCTCTCAAGGCATCAATATAATGAAACACTTGTATATAATCCTGCAAACATCTCATATAATTCAAAACAGTATCTGTTTCTATTTAAGGCAAAGTGAAATATGTGCCACAGATGCAGGACTAAGTTCTTCTGTTGGAAAATGTCTTTTTCCCCAGGCATGCAAATATTTTCACTTTTTTTTTCCCTGCTCCAGTACAGCATGCTCGCTCAAGCCTAAGTATCCCTCTCTGTGTAAATAGTATTGTAACACTGGAAACAGATGACAATTCAGTCTCGCAATTAGATTTCCTGTCAATGTTTTAAAAACAAGGTTTCCTTTAGTGACCATCTCAGTCACCCAGCAGCAGTTTATCAGAACAGCACTAGGTAATTGTTTAGTGAGAGTCATTTCTGTCTGTATGAGCATGCTCAAAATCAGTCTGACATGCAACTAGATAAGCCAAGGCATATGATATTTTTATTATCCTCATGTCAGTCTAAATGGCATTGCAAGAAAGATGCTGAGCATCAAGAATATTGCAGTCATGAGAAAGGATGACATTCCCAGTCCTAAGAGCAAATCAGCTGCAGGGCCTCTGCATTACAGAAAAGGGAAATGCAGCCACAGCAGTGTTTCTCATTAAAGCCACGGCCCTAAGAATAGCTATTTACCATAATTTATTTTGGAGAGGAAATAGATCAATAACTCAGAAACTTCTATTTGCTGTCTTTCATGTCTCCCATTCAGTTTGTAAAAGTACTTATTAACCTGAAGCTTTTTAATAGAAACAAAATTAAAAAAACAAAACCAATCAGACAAACAAACAAAGAAAAAAACCAAATAAAGAAGGAAAAAAAGCACACACAATTTTACACAACTTTATTTTCAGCAATCCAGAGGGGGGATCTGTCAAGGGAAACATCTGGTTTGAGCTCAGGAAAGGCACGTGCTAAGCATGAGTGGAGCTCTTCAGTGTCACGTGACTGAAATGCTCTGGTTCAGTTATGTGACATTTAACAGTCCTTGAACACAACACAACACTCACATTGGTGCACACAAACACAGAGATGGCAACTGGGGTGCTCATAATGGGGAAGAGAACGTATACATTTTCTTTTCTTATATATCAAAAACAACCCAGTAGAAAAGAAAAAGGACTTGAAAAGAGAAAAGAAAGCAGAGTTACACACAAAGAAATTGCCAATAGAGCTGAGATAAAAGTACAAGTTGTCCTTTCTCCTCTGGCAGCTCCTTCTTCCATTATTAACAGAGAAGAATCAGAGCAGGCATAAAACATGGTCACGTAAGATCACTGTATGCTACACCTCATGGTGCAAGTTACACCTAAACCTGGCGACTGTCTCAGCTTTCTCAGTACAAGCCAGACCTTTTCTCTTCCTATTTTAAAGACATCACTGGGCCATTTACAGAAGCATGAGTCCTGCATGACCTCAGCTGCTACAGTCCCTCTTCTGTTTTGTATAATAAAATTTATGTACCCAGGCCATCTGCTATTCTAGCAAGTGAAAATTTTAGGAAGAAGCATAGCAAAAAGGTGCTTGAGAGAGAAATTTCACATCATGTGCAGGAGTGCAATTTATTCTTTGAATGCTGGAAACTGCACACAGGGAGTTACTGCTAGAAGAGCCCCAGGCATGAAAGCAAGAGAACAGGAAGAGTAGACGTAAAGTTGATTCCTTGCTTTTTGCAATAACAATAAGAAATCAAAGCAGATACCATGAGAAACTGGAGCTACCTTGAGGACAAGGTAGATTCCTCACAGGTACCATGTCTGGGATGAACAGCACCTCTTGATCCTCAACCTTCTGGTGATTCACCACCCTTTACCCATCTGGCTGTCCCCTTGCAGGGCTGGCAGAGGTGCACACACACAGTGCCTCAGGCAAAGCCCAGTATTATACTGCAGGAGCTTCATCAGTGATTTGAACTTAGACCCAGGATGCTGTGGGAGAAGATTTCCTTTCACTGATTCCAGGACAGTGATGATCTCTGAAAAAGAGGCAGAGCAGGCAGCTGGCAGGGACTCTTTCCTAAACAGGTATTGCAATATCTCCTACACATGAGAGACCCAAACATACTCTTCCCAGTTCAGGCCCTGGTCTACCTGCCTCTGTTTGAAGAGAAGGACTTCTTACCTTCAGCATCTGAAGGCCCTATGCCATTCCTGAACAAAACCAAAATGTTTGTTGCTCCAGTACAAGTATATCCTGAAAAGCCACAGTTTAGATTTTTCATGTTGAGTTGAGGTCACTAAACCATCAGGTCCAGTCCAAAACCTGTGAAGTAATAATAAAGAGATCCTTAAAGGCTTTCACTTGGTCTAGAATGAATTACATGTTGCTATATATGGTAGAAAGCTATTGTACAAAAAAACAAAGAATTACTCCCTGCAAGAAGACTTTTGTTCTAGTCACCTGATTTCCTGGACCTTCTCAACCAGTTCAGATTCACCAGCTTGCAAAAGATGTGAGGCAAAGACTTTCTCTGCACAGCTCTGACTGTCCTGTGCCCACAGACAAACCCTGCCAGGGCTCTCAGGCACACCACGCAGATTCCCAGTTCTGTCAGGTGTCTGGCTGACACTGAATTTCTGGCTGTGGAGCCTTCTCAGAGCCTCTGCATTTGAAAAAAAATATTTTGAATTGCTCAGTTGCTAAAATAAACACTTCCTCTCACCTCCCCAATATTCACTAAAATGGAAATTGGACTAAAGCCTGGTATTATGTATGATGTACAAAAAGGAAAGCAGATTTCTGAAATCATTACACATCCTCCTTTTGAAGTGCTATGCCTTATTTCACACCACAGTCAAAAGTATTCTCCTGCTTCAATTTTCAAGAGTAGGTTTGCCAGTTTAGATACAATTGCAGTCTATATTAAGTAGGAGAAAAAAGGAGAGGAGAATATATACTTATTTGTTCTTTTGCTTTCAGCTTATTACTGGTTCAATGTGACTGACTTCAGCATCTCATATGTGATTTTATGCAATAGACCTTTTATTTTATTTCAGCTGCTCCATATTTGGGCTACATTTGTGATGTATTTGATGGAAAAAAATTGTAAGAACACATGTGTGTTCACATTTGCATACATACATATTTGTATGAATGCTGCTCCCCACCTATTATTATTCTAAACTTATGAAGAGGAAGAACAAATGTTTGGATTTTTCTGTGATCCTATAGTAATGTCAAAGTTTAGCCCCAGACAGCAGCCAAAGCCCAGGCAGCTGCTTGCTTATGGCAACCCCAGGGAGATCCTGGGGAGAATCAGAAGGGTAAAAGATAGGAGACTTGTGGGTTGAGATAAATGCAGCTTAACAGGAAAAGACACACCCATAAGTAAAATAAAACAGGGGATTAATTCACTGCTTCTTATGGGTACGCAGGTGTTCAGCCATCTCCAGGAGAGCAGGGTCCCATCACACTTAATGGTTACTTGGGAAGAGAAACACCCTCACTCCAAACATTCCCCCTTTTCTCCTTCTTCTTCCCACTTTACATCCTGAGCATAATGTCAGATGGTCTGGAATGTTCCTTTGGTCAGTTGGGATCACTTGTCCCATCTGTTTCTCCTCCCAGTCTCCCATGCATCACCAAGATCCTCACCAGCATGGCAGCAGGAAAAGCAGAAAAGGCCTTGGCTCTGTGTAAGCCCTGCTCAGGGCTTAATAACAAAAACCCCTCTATATTATCAAGCCTGTGTTCAGCACATATCCAGAACATTACCCCATACCAGCCCCTGTGAAAGAAATTACCCCAGCTGAAACCAGCACAAGTAGTTAGAGCTACTGCAATGGCAAATAAAATAGAGGGTGCAGTCCTTTTACACATCATATCTATCTCTGACTGTTGTATGAGCACAAAAATAGCAGCTACTGAAAAACAATTGCCTTTTCAGCTATGAACAAGGCTATTTTGTGTGTAGCCAGGGCTCAGCACTCTCTGCACAACAGGCAACAGTTTCCTCTTCCTACAGGTTTGGTCTTTGTCAGCACAGGCCTCCTGCAAGACTAACATTGTTAGGGATATTTTTAAAGGTTGGGAGGAGAGGTTCAGTTCACTGGCTCATTCCTCTCTGCTCTACTGCTCATTTCTATGCCTTGCCCACTTCCCTCCTACCAGTCTGAACTTCAATAGGACTTCATCAGCCCAAGATTTTGTCCCTCACCCCAATGGCTAATTTAAAAAAAAAAAAAAAAAAGGCAAGCAGATTCACAAACTGCAATGGATCTGCTCCACTTTCTAGTACAACAAAGCAGACTGCTATCAGAGCTGTTCCTTGGAGTACACACACAAAGGGGCAGAAACACACCTGGTTTTACAAGGTTTTCCCCCATCTGGGAGAGGAAGCTGTGGGAGCTGTGTGTGCAGGTGGGTTTGTCAGGGCAGGGAAGTCCCACAGGAATGTTTGCCCATGACTCCTCACAGAGATGCTGCAGGACTGACTGCTATGCAGCACAGATTGGTCCATGTTCCTGCTGACAGGCCAGAACCACCAGAGGGTCTCTGCAGTCCCAACTCACCTTGGCAGAAGAGCTAAAGGAAGCTAAGGGAGAAAGGCTCACCACACATCAGTGTCTGGCTGATAAGAAAACAGTCCAGATTTGTTCAGGTAGCTCTTATTCCCCACTGTGAAGTGTAGGCAGACAGAGGTGTACAAAGCAGTGTAAAATATGCCTGGGAGGAAAGACTTTGCACTCGCTCTCTCTGCTTGCATCAGCACAGACATGTGAGCAGCACAGAGCTGACCATCAGAGACATCACTCTCCAGTGTCTGTGAGGGTGTACCACACATATCAGCTACAGGTACAGCCTTACACCTGTCCCAGGGTGTAACTCTCCCAGTGTCTGATTCATGTGAGGTGGTTTGGTTTCTCTTTCTAAAAGCCAGGCTCTGGAAGTATATGATATAGATCAGCTTCTGTTTTCAGTTCTTGTAAGTACAGGTTCTGTTTTGTTTGGAAGGTAGCTCTATCTGCAGTGTGAATGATGGGGAGGGGAAAACAGCAGCCAGGTACTGTTAAGTGTGGGACAAAACTGGGAACAGGATCTCCCTGTTGGGTGATGCTGTTGGAGAAGCCTGATGACCAGTCTGCCCCTTTTCCCCCAGGCTGCTCCTTCCCATTGTAAGTAAATCCCCACTTTTTCAGGAACCAATCTGAGGAGTATGGTTTTTTCCAGCTCCCAAAAGGAGGACATCACATGCAGAATCTATTCAGACCTAAAGGATGAACAGAGTGGATGTGCAGGTGATGTGGCTGAGAGAATCTGCCTGGAAGTGAAAGATTGGGATGCCTTTTTTGAGAAGGACAAGGTCTAACTAAAAGGATGGGCTGTGTTCCAGCTGGGGAAGCCAGACTCACAGAAATCACAACATCATGCAGAGTTCTACATACACACACATGCAAAAATACACACACTCCATTCCATTCCATTCCATTCCATTCCATTCCATTCCATTCCATTCCATTCCATTCCTCCACTCCATTTTTTTTTTTTTTTAGGGAGGAGGGAAGCAAAAGCTAAGAAAGGTTGTAGGCCTGAAACTATTGTAATAATAATCTGTAGTAGAGAGTGCTGCTTTTGTCCACATCTGTTTGTCCACTGGTACCATTCAGTAAAGAGAAATGTTTATAGTATTTATAATATTTTAAAGAAACAACTGTTATTTGAATGTATCAGAAGGCAAGTTCATTATGTGATTAACTGCTTACCTTAGTTACATGTTTTGGTGTGTGAGGACTATGCCTGAATCCTTGGGAAATAGGCAGAGAATATGGACTTGTCAATGCTAAAAAAACTCCTCAGTTTTAGGCAACAGGAGAAGTCAAACAACCCAACAAAAGTATTGAAAATTAAATAGCAAAGTTGAGCCTAATTTAGCTTAATTTGAAAGTGGTTTTCCACCTTTCTTCATTACAAATATACAGTGTATATCCTAATCCAATGCCTGGACTTTAAAAAGGCTGTTGGCAAATTAAAGACATTTCAGGGAAGTTTCATTCAAAAATGATTCCTGAAACTGTGCCAGATAGATTAAGTTAAACTCAGCCTATTTATTTTATCAAAGAAAGACTTTGTAGATAGTTGATTTGAGCAGGGGCACACTTACAGGGAATGGAAGAGGACTAAGGTGGGTGGAGCCCACTTTCCCAAGCACTGACTGCTTCATGGGACCTCATGCATGCCCAGAAGGACACTGGGCCACTCCACACACCTGAACATGGGCAGCTGCTTCCTGGTCCTGGGAACCAGGAAAGAAGCTCCTGGACAGAGAAACAGCATAGACTGTGGACCCACGTTCCACTGTAGCAAAAGCCAGCAGATAGTCTGGAGACAGAAAATTTTAGACCAGAAAGTTTTCCAACACAAGTGGCAACATGCTACTGGAGCAGCATACTTGCAATCATACTGGATTTTCTATCCTTTTATAATCATAAATCAGGCTCAGGTTTCTTTCACTAAAGGTACAAGCACAGTCAGACAAAAAGTACTTAAATGAAAATCTTTGGTGTCTGTGATGCAGAAACTCAGCACAAAGGGTTGTTCTGATCTGTGCAGCCTGTGGGTCTGAAGCATTCCTTCATAACAGCACAGGCAGGCACAGCCAGGACAACATGCAGCATATGACCAGAAAGAATAATTTATTCTCTGTGATACAGGATGAATAGATTTTCACACCATTCAGACCCATTTTTTTAAACCACCTACCATATGCCAGGAACTGGAGAGCAGTGTGCAGAGCAAGTCTGCATCTGCTTCCTCCTTCATGCTGTGCATGCTTTTCATAAAAGTCCTTCCCTGGAAAGCAGCAGAAGGCATCGCCAGCAGAACTTCCCAGGGTCTGGGTAAACCCCCTGCAGGGGATGGACAGTGGTGGGAAGCCAGTGTAAACACGCAAGAAAGAGCTGCAAGACCATGGCATAAGTGATGATGCCTAAGCACCTTCCAGCACAACCATGACAGGGAAAGCTGACAAAGATGAACACCTTTAAAAATGAGAAGAAAATGTTCATTTTGATAATTCTCCTGTGTGGGAATAATTAAGTGTGAGGCTTCACTATGAGCTAGTTCTGTGTCCACCAGATCTTTCTCTCACTGCTTGGAAGCATGTTTTAAGAAGAGGAGATCCTGCAAGTTGTGCAAAGGTCAGCTTTTATTACAGGACTATTTACTGTGCAAACTATATTAAATTGTAGTCTCATAAACAATACTTACAACTCTCACCTTTTTCTTGCCTGGAGTATTTATCCAACTTTATCCAGGTCTCTGCTCAGGGTCAACTGGAAGCCATCAGACCGTTAGATTGCTTTGTTTATTCAGCTTTTAAATTTCTTTAGCTTTTATCTCATGCCATTGGGCCTTATGTCCAACAATTTTCACAGGGTGCTTGCAGTCAAAACTGACACACTTGTACATGTCATAGCTGTTTTGAATAATGATGGTATAAATACTATGCTTATAGACACTAGCTCGCTTGTAAAAGTACTTCAAATTTTACTAAGAAGCTGCCACCTCACTAGTGTTTTTTATAAAGCGATGATGGTATTACTACAGCATCAGCAAAAGAACTGTCACATCATTCACAGCATTCACACTTAGTTCAGGTGACTAATTCTAAACTATAAATACTTCAAGATCAATTCATCACAGACTTCCAAGCACCTTGTCTCTGATGCTACAGCCTATTTCCCCTGGCACTTCCATAACATCAGTGAATGGGAAACTCATCACCCAATAAACTCGGTAATTATTCGTCTGCTTACTACTTAAGTGCATTAGTATTGCCACACAATAGATAGGATTAGGTCATCAAGTTTGCTTTCTGTGTCTGGCGTTGCATGTATGACAGGGTTTCTTTTCCAAACAAAAGGCTGTTTGTCAGTGTTACTGTTGCTCTAACGCATGTAAAGCCAACTGTATAAATAGAGCAGTATTTCTGTAACCACCTCACTGCTCTGTGGTGCTCTGAAGCTCAGAGGAGATGGCCCTCTCTCAGCTCCTAGGCTGCATCTACTGAGACAGCAATTCAAGCTGGAAAGAACGGCCTGGCTTGTCACTTGTCATCCAGAAAGTATTTGAGGAGAGTATATCATATTATTGTGTTGTAATTTGTTCAGCTAAGTTTCTGAGCACCAAGACAGCCAGATGATTAATTCCACTACTTTGTGGTTTGTTTTTTTTTTAAAGGAGAAGCAGAGGGGAGGGAAGCCCCCTGGCACTGGGTTCTGGCACAGCAGGCTGAGCCCCAGCACAGCAGTTGGGATTGTTGACCCAGTGAATGTGCCCAAAGATCCTTTTCAGCCACACAAAACAGTTCAGTTTTGCCATTAGCATATCAGAGGTGGAGCAGTGGTGGGAAATGGCACGGGCAACAAAGCTGGGAGCTCGGAGTCTTTGTCTGACTGCAGCTTAGGGAGGCAGGAAAGAAATTATAATTGGCCATTGGCCGTGCAGTGACAGACAGATGTTGACATTTTTCTCCCTTGGCTGATCAAACCCCACCCTCATCCCAAGGTCTGCAGGAATGTTGATGGCTGCCCCATTCAGGCAGACAGCTTTCTGCCCACTCTCCAGAGTGACAGGACCAGCATTAGTATGGTGTAACCTGCATCAAGAAAATTGAGATGGTGAGAGAAATTGCCTCTGATTTGTTTTTTTCTGTTTTATTTATTTTTGTCACACTGTAAATCAGATCTAAAATAAGGTCTTAATTCCAATTCAAAAGCACAGGCCACATACATCAGTTAAATGCTACATCCTAGATCACCTTTGAACCAATGCAATATCTATGGAAAGAAGTCAACCTGCCTTAGACGGCCTTCCTTTGCTTCCTTGCCAGAAAGAGATGTTTTAGGGCCCAAAAACTACACAAGGGTTCCCACTCCCATACACTGTAAAAATCCCAGAGGAAGAGGTTCATGAGCTGAGGCAGGCTGGCGTCTGCCCTGCTGCTTTCAGCCCCACTCATCTTCCCTCCCCTGGCAGCAGCCATGAAAGCAGCACTGATTCTGCTTCCTCCTGACCTGACCACACACAACTCTGGGACAGGAAGGAGGCCAGATCTGAAAGAGGTGACATTTCTTTTGACTCAGCAATAAAGTCAGCCTGCATGCTCAAAGGGCAACTTTTCCACTTGTTGCCCGAATCACAGACCGATTCCTGGAGGCAGAGCATCTGCCAGTTCATTGCACATCAGACCTTCCCTAGAGCCAAGCAATATTTTTTTTTCTGGCATCGAGCTTAGTTGCACTAAGCAACTTTTTGAATATCGCTTTTGATTATCAAATCTATCACTTTTTTGTACAAAGAGAGTCTGTCCACCTCCATTGCTGTTATTCTGAAAACGTTTCTCTACGCAACAGCTCTTGCTTCTGCAGCAGCACTGGGGCAACACATGAGGACAGCATGTAGCCATGAGCACTGCACAGGAAACCTCTGTGAATGCCTGGCAGTGTTGTGAAGACAACTCCAGCTAATCAGAGCTAAGATCAATACTTGCCCAGCTCCAAATCACTCACAGTGTCCTAATGACCCCAGCAGGGAGGAGTGAAGTGCAGATGCCAGTGTCCATGGCAAAGGGTGGCCAAGCTTTGTGTACTGCTGAAACAGAGAAATTTCCTCTGAAGTCATCACCCTTCTACTCTCCTTCATCAAATGAGCTTCCCACAGGCTTGGCTTTCACCCAGCTTTTGGCTTTTTCCAGTGACAAATCAGGATTTCATAAGGTTTTGTTTCTGCTTTGAAAGGCCATCATGAAGCCTGTACCTAAAGCATCTGTTTAGAAAATGCAAATGAGGGCAATGAGTCTATTAAATGCTGTCTAGATGCAGACTGGAGCAGAGATTGTCAAGTCTGCATTTCAAATCAACAGCTGATCTTGGATTTAGATTTTAATGCAGTCATATTTGGCTCCTTATAAGATCAAAGACCCTGTCTGTCCCCAGCCAGTCCAATGAGGAGGATGCTCATGCTGGGCATGTTTCCTCATGAGTGGAAAAAACCTGGGCCTGCAGAAAGGGTCCTTTACACTGTTCTGTACTTCAAAGCCAATTGACTCACCCAGCCTGGACAAAGCAACCACATAGAGTGGTTGCTAACTCAAAGCTCTGCTAACTCTTGCCTCAGGCCAGGTTGAGCTGCTTCAGAGGCTTAGAGAAGGCTTAAGTGGCCCCTAACACCCAGGGGTAGGGGGATCAGAGCTGTCAGCACGCAGTTCAGCTCCTAGCTCAGCAGTTACTGGCCTCTTGGGAGGGTCTTGAGATTCAGGGTTGGGGTCCAAACCTACATACAGCTTCAAAGATATGTGCACAGTTGTTAAGTCCTTCATTTGTTTACAGATATAATGCACTAAGTGAATATAAAACTAGATTTCAATATGTTGGATAAATTATTTATGGCAAATCCATTGAACATTCATGTAGTTCCTAGTAATTAGCCTAGCAAACCAAAGTGCAGAGGATATGAAGAGTCATCATTCTTTTGCCATGTCCCAAAGGAAACACACAAGCATAGAGCATAGATCTAAAATGCACATCTCTTTACATGTACCTCTACAGTCACAGCTTGGAAATGAGTTTTTATTTGCTTCAGATGTACAGGGTTTTCAGAGCAGATTATTCTGTTTTATGCTTGTTTCTTGCCCTTTTATTAGGGTTTTGCAATGTGAACATTTCTCCAAGGAGGTTTTACTGTGTGGTAATTGTTCAGCTCTTTCTACATCAGAATACAAGCTCTGTGGCCAAAAGGCCCCTTCTCAGCCCATCCAAATCTTGTGCTGGATCAGACTTAATGCTTCTTATCTCATTATAATGGCTAAAATATGTCTTGCTCTATTCTATAGCCATGAGGGTTATCAGATCCTCAGCCCCAGTCACTCATTACAAGAGGCTCCTAGCTGTTACATGGGTGCAAATTCGGCCTTGCAGGATTTTGGCTGTGGAGAAAAGGGATGGGAAGGAAAGAGCAGTTTGACTCAAACACCACAGAGTAATATGTAGACTCAGGAAGGAGTGGGAAGCTTGAAAGTTAACCTGATTTTCAATGGCTATTATATCTAAATCAGAGTTAGATTTCAGCTGTGATGGAGCCTGTTATAATGAGGAACATAATCCCCTTCACCACTGCTGACCCAGAAAGGGGTATTTGAAGACAACACCCCATTTTCCATTTAAACTCATAGAGTTCAGTCTAGGTTATATTCTGTGTTGGGATGGGAATATTTGTATTTACACAGTTTATAGATTAAGTTATTGCATTTAGAAAAGTAAAGTAAACAAGCTTTAAAAGTTTCAACAAGTAACCTTTAGGATCCAGCAATTTTAAAGTGAATCATACAATTCAAATTAGCAATTATGGTGGTGTGACACCTAAATGTAAGTTTTGCAAGAGATTTAGAGCTGCCTTCTGTTCACATTACTAAGCTAAATTTACAGTCAAGCAATCCAAACTCCTCTATACAGACTCAGATACTGCAGCATCTATTTGTTTTTTTCTCAAAACAAGTCTGAGAACTGGACAAAAAGACGGCAAGAAAAACTTTTAAAATTATCTTGTGACCGCTGAAATTAGTGCACCTTCATTTTACACCTATAGCCATGCAGGGAAAGAATACCTTACTAATTACTTACTATTTACTAATTAAAAATGCTGTGCTCTTCACATTTTCGTGTCAAGGTTGTGTTATGACCCTATATTCTTTGCAAAGGTCACTTTGCTGCAAAATAATTAAAAATAATATTTTCTATTGAGGATAACAGAAACATTAATAGCTGGCTTCATTTGAATTCAGATTAAGGACATGTCTGATTTTTAAATAAGCAGGTGCTAAAGAAACCCCCAGATCAGATCCTGTGCCTTTATGTAATTTCTTATACTTGCTAAGAGGGGGCCTTGAAGATCATTTGAAATGTGGCTGTTTTTCCAGGGCTCACCTCAGTCATGCAGGACTCCCTGCTGCTGCTGTGTGCACACCCAGACCTGACCTCCTGTGGTCTATCTCTCCTCACCATTGGTATTACAGAATCTCCTACTTATGGGGGAGGGCCTGGGGGGAGGGTCTCTTTGTGGAACTTTTCATAGGACTGGTCTTGGCAAGCCCTCCAGCAAATGCTCGATTTTGACAAGGAGCTGGCTTGATTGTCCATCCATCCATTGTCTCCCTCTCTGCCCCGCAGCAGATGATTTAGGATTTCAAGCACAGCCATCAGCAATCAGGATGAAAAATGTACAGAGCTGTTCCTTTTTAAAATGACCACCTCAATATGCATTTTCACAGCATGAAAGTTCATTTTTAGCACAGGATGTGATCTGTTGCTTAAAAAGCCTTGCTCAATCTACACCCCTCATTTTCCTTGTTCATGGACACGCAGCACAGGGAGTTGAAATACCTTAACAAACAGTGCTGGAGGGTAGAAAGGCAGTGAGTACATTAACATGGGACAGAACACTTGCTATACTTGATAATCAATGCCCAAAGGCTGGTGGAAGACAGCTAAATTATCACATATGAAATTCCCATCTCCCTGGAGATCAGTTTTTCTGCTGAGGAGGTAGGAATGGAACAGTCACACTTTGAAGCATTTCTGATACATACATGGATGAGACCAAAATCTGCACAGGGAGGACTCCTGCAGCAGAAGGATGAGGTCCTCACAGAATACACTGAGTTGGAACAAGCCCACAAGGATCATCAAGTCCAACTCTTAAGTGAGAGGCCTATATGGGCATCAAACCCACAATGTTGGTGTTATCAGCACCATGCTATAACCAACTGAACTAAATATTTCCACTGCCAGGAACAAGAAAGATATGATGGCTCAAGAGGAGAGATCCAAACAGCCCTTCTCAGCCCCATGATGCTTTGACCCTCAGCTAAAAGGTCTCCAGAACTGAGCTGCTGAAATGGTGTGATGGTGGGAGGAGAGAGGTCTTGGTTTGCATCCAATCCACTGGTCAGCCTTTCTCTGAGGGGTTCCTGCTTTACAGACATCAGCCCTGATCTGAACCACACTGGTCACCAGTGATGGTGACCAGTTTTCTTATCTTGTCTGAGCAGCATTTTTCCCCTCTCAGTTTGCATCATCTTTACATACATCTGCAACAGAGATTTTTGAGACCATAATGTGAACTGCAAAAACCACAGTCTGCTGGAGAAAGAAATCCCTGCCAGCATAACTGCATTATTCCCCATTTGGCCAAATGGTTGAGGAAGTGAGAGCTTGTTCTCATTTTGACAGACATTCTGCAGATGCCTTGATGAGGATAGGATGACACATAAACCTTGCTCTAGCTCCATTCTGAGATCCCAGGCAAGAAGAAAGCTGCCTCATGTGATTGGTGAAGCAAAGAGCACATCCAGATTCACTTGTCTTCATGAAAGCATCTGCTAGAAAATACATGCAGAACTGAACCTCAGACATGAAAAAATATTTTTAAAAGTTTGTGGACAAATGCCATACGTTCCTTAATGGCATTTGTCTGTTAGTAACTCCTGGAATAAAAAATGTTTTCATTCTCAGTTTCAGCATTTTCTTCCTCCCTTTTGAGTCAACAGGAACTGAACCTATAAGTCAAAATAGCTTTCTGTCTCCAAACAGACTGAGTCAGTACCATGGTTTAAAGAGATAGGGGAATGCTAGTGACTGTTATGAAGCAAGATAGAATTTCTGACAAAAATGGGTTGAAGAGTCACAAAACAAAACTTCAAAGTTCATCTTCACTTAAAGAAAGTGTTACTGCTGTTTGAATCAACTGGGGTGCTTCCACGGCCAATACTGCTGTAACAACCTTTGTCCTTAAAGATGTAAAATGCTTTATCACTTCGCAAGCTCTTGCACATCACTACTGCAGTAGCAAAATAAATGTGCCTTGGTAGTTTGTAATATTAGCTCCCCCCTTCATTAAAAGATGGCTTTTTTCAAACAAACCTGCCTCCTGCCATATACATTTGAATCTGCTGTGGATGTGGCAAATGCATTCACACACGTGCATTGCAGTGTCATCTGTGTCTGTGCGTAGCCATGCTTGTGACATGCAACAGAAGGGACTTTGCCAACACCCAAAGCATGGCTGCTCAAGGGTCTACACAGCTCTTCAGAGAGAGGGTAATTTTGACACAGATCCAGCAGACTGTGGAGTCAGTTTGTGTCTTGCTCATTCCAGTGTGTAAAACGGCCCAGAGGAGCTGTGCCAGAGGCAGCAGCCCATGCTGGGACAATGCTTATGGGATTGGTGTCAGCAGCTCTTGGCAGCCAGCACAGCTGTGCCTAGGGCTGGCCTCGCAGAAATCACATTTCTATGGCCTCAGCTCACTGCAGAAAATAGGCTAGTTAGGTCAACCTTAAAAATGAGGTGGAACTTAGCAGTGAAAGCTATATCTATTGCACAACAAGAATATTCAAAGAAGCAGTTTGGAATTTGGGCTAAAAGTATTTCTTTTTCTCAACTTTACATATTTTCTTTTATTTACTCACTGACAAACTTCTCTGGAAAGCCAGTCACCCCTAAAAATATTAAATATTGAAAAAACATGAGAGATCAGGTTCATTTGGAATCAGAAGAAATAAGGGCAACCATGCTACTATGAGTGAACTTGGGGCAGTCAATGACAACCAGGATTACTTTGATTCTGACTCCTTGTGCCTTGCTCTGCTCACTGAGCAAACCAGAAAAGCAGCATCAGTCTACCCCATAATCTCAGAGATCGAGAGTGAAAAACCAGCCAGGAGACTGAGCCCACTGCTCCTTCCCTGACAGCAGTGTGGCAGCAGTCCTGGACTCCTGAGTGAAGAGGCTTTTAGAACAGATCTAAAAAGATCCTTTTTAGCCAGGTGGGAAAGATTCCAGAAGAGCTCCCCATTGCCTTCTGTTCATGACCATACTCCAGAACTGTATTCTCCTTTCCCCAGAAGTACAATCTAATTTTATCAGTGCTGAAAGAATTCACAGCTGGTTTAGATCTAAGGACCTCACGATGTGTTTGGAAGTCAGACAAGATACTCAGGGGAAAAAAAAAAGGAAAAAGAGAAAAAACAAACCAACGGTGGTGAGAAGAGCCATCCAGACATCCAGAAGCAGCAGAAATGTTTAGGATGCCTTTTTGATGAACAGACTGCAGCCTGGCAAGGCTTCAAACAACTGCCCAAGGGCCGTGGCAATTCCTCTGTCTGCATAAATAATGTCACCTTACACTGCAAAAAGAAACCTCAGCCATTTTGATATTATTCAAAAAAAAGGACCACATACCACTTTAAAAAGAAACTTCCAGGATGGAAACATTTTTGGAGCTCCATGTTGATTACCTAATTGCACTTTGAGTGATCGAATATATCAGAAATTTAAAATTTGACATTTTTTCATTATTTATTGTATCTACTTTTCTTTGGTGCCATTAGGTTAGGCAATTAAACAAAATAGTTTATCATGAGATTTCAATCAGTTTTTCTCTCAGGTTCTCATGCATTATTTTGAAGTGCTTAGCTTGTAAACACTCCAGGGTAATATTTATTTGTTTAAAAGTACTTTCATAAAACCCTGGAATGCTTAGTTAACCTTAGATCATTTATGAACAAACAAACATCCTCAGACTATGTCATCTTCCATATATATTATGGTTTAATCCTGTACTTAAAAGTGATTTTATATAGTCATATGATCCTTCAAATGCTTCCACTATTTTTTTTTTCTTGCTAACCAACACAGAGAGGTCACTTCTCTTCCTTTGCAGTCACTTTTTCATAGAATCCACTTCCCGCTTTCCATTTATTTTTCATAATAGTGGTTTCATCCACAGGCATATGTTTGTTATAGAAACAAATCTCTCCACTGTTGGTAACCAGAAATGGCGCTGAAAGACAGTTGTGGCGGAAGAGTTTCCTGTCAGAAAATAGGTACAGCTTTAGCAGCAACCACTACTGCACACTGGCTTTGAAGTGTTTCAGTTTTGTTTGCTTTTTTTATCTTTTCTTCATCTTTATTTATTCCATCAGAGCGCTCAGCTGTCAGAGAGAGCAGCAGGCTTATGTCCATGAGGGCTGCCACCATGGCTGGGCTTTTATCTGTGGGTGCTTTTATCTTGCACTATGGTCAATCCTTCCTGAGTTTGTCAGCTTGTGGGTAGATATCTTCTGGACAGATCCTTTGTGTCCTAACATATCCTTGTCCACTGCTGCTGGCTTCTCGTGATGCCAAAAGGTTTTGGGAGCAAAATTATGGAGGGATTTAACAGGCAAAAATTGTCCAATGAAGGTGCTGCTGCTGCTGCTGTGCAAGGACGAAGGCCAAAGGCTGCAGCAGTGTCAGCGCGTGGGTGTTTGGGTGTTGCCACTGATGTTTTGGTGAAGCAGACACACACTCTCTGCCTTTCTGTTCTATTGGAATGAGGATTGATTTCCTCCTGAAACTGCTCTAATGCAAAGTGGTGCTTACCTGAGAAAGCCTCATTCATAAACTGTGGGTGGGTAACGGAGGACAGGAGTAAGACCTGGTTTTTGCCCCATAGAGAGAAGGCCCTTACAGCTTGGCTTTGTTCTGCACTGAACAAGAGGAGCAGAACACATGTGGCCTTCATTAGTGATGCTCCTTTGAAATGCCTCCAAGTCCTTGGGTTGTAACTTTAGCACACAAAGGGGTGGGGGAGTGAGGAAGGGAGAAGGGAACGAGGGAAGAATGAGGCTGCTGGAGTTATCCCCCTGAAATCCACACATTGGACACACTTTCTGTTTTTTCCTTCCCCCCTCCTTTCTTTCTTGTTCTTTCCTCTTTCTCTCCCCACAGGCACAGGATTTTTCTTTAACATCTGAACTGGGAAAATATATTAATTTTTTTTTTAAATCCACTGCTTTTCTGTCAAAGCAAAACCAAGATGAATAATCTCTTATAAATTATAAGCACTAAATTACAGAGTGAAACAGTTATCATTTCATTGCTCTTTATGCATATGCGCCTGTGTATAGGTCTTGCCTGTTTTGTGGTCACATGAAGCCTGTGAGTCTCCAGTTTTTTAAACTCCAGGCTGGAGTTTAAAAAATATTTTTGAGGGAGTGGTTAGAGAGCATGCAGGAGAGTGGGGACTGATCTGGGAAGCTGGAGTAATGGGTGTTGATCTCTGCTCACACGGAACCATATCACAGAGCTGCAGCCTGATCAACTGCCTGCCCTCCAACTGCATGGTGCTTCCTCATGCTTTAAAACTGTACACCTCTGCTCCTTCCCAGGAGCTAATGAAGAAGGAAGTAGTTTAGAAACAGCCATATTAATTCTACTTATGTTAATGTTCCATGATTTTGCCCATTTATTACTTAGATTTGAATTTTAACTCTCTTAAATTCACATCTACACACACGTGGCTTTCCATATCAGAAATTAGCTAGAAACTCATGAAAACTAAAGAATATTAGCAGAAGAATAACCAACATCAAATACAAAGTGCCTCCTTTAAACCCAGGGGCAATTGAGATTCCACCCTGCAGCCTGAGGGAAATGGGAATATTTCACAGCACTGAGAAAATGACATCCACATTTCTAGTACTGACAGGCTGCCTAAGTATCCCTTTAACTACTGAGTGAGTTTGGGAACATCACTGTCTTCAACTGGCCAGATGAAAGGGGTGAACCTCTCTCTCACACACATCCACCCATTTTTCCATTTGTGCTCCCTCCCCAGGGAGTCTGAATTTCCCAGGTAATGGACATTCATGTGAGAAGTACCACAGCTCTATCAAACAGGCTGAAATAAAAAGGTGCTGACATGGGAAAGGCTCAATTGTCTAAGTGCAGGAAGGCAACAGCCCAGGCCTGCATCAGAAACAGCTGCACCTTCATGGCAGGGCCAGAGGAGACCATCAGATCAGTCTGCAGGAAAAACTTCCCTCTGAGGTTTTCACCGTAAGTGTTGAAACAGATATTTCTGCCCAGCTGCAAACCACGGTTGATGCTCACAGGACTGTGTGCTCAGAGCTGTGGGTATTATATTATATATTACCACTTAATACCAGGGGTATAAAAACCACTAGTATTAGCAGCTGTAAGCAGAGGGGTTGGTGCCAGGGCTTCTCCACATGCTCAGACCCAGAAGGTATTTTGCCTCTGTAGTCCTTTTCGTCTTTTTCCTTTCCACTGCTGCTGTAACACCCAGTGATATACCAAGGGTCTTGTAGTATCTCTGTTACCAAAAGCACAGTCCAAACACTGTTTAACAAACGAGGCTTGTACAACAGAATGAGTGCTATACATAGCTATGAGCAACTATACTTAGCTGGAAAATGCTTCTCTCCTTGCCTACATAAGGATTTGCCATTCAGCATCCACATGAGGCTGTATCATTCAAAAATATGGTTCAGCTTAGCATATAGAAATGTTGGGGCCTTCAGCTAAATTGTGTGGTGTCAAAGGGGATTGTTGGCAAATGCTGCTTAAGTCCAGCTGTATTTGCCCAGAACTGTGTACAGACCTGGCCTGTCCTCTGCTTTCTCTTGGGCACAGAGCAGAGGCGCTCCACATTAAGACAGAACTGAGCAAGAGCTTCATCAGCCTTCACAGGGCATCTTGCTGACTGCAAAACAATCTTGGGAAATGTCAGAAAGTGCCAGTGGGGTGCAGGAGTGAATGGTACAGGGTATTTCATTCCTACAATATGTTAATGCAGAAAAAAAAAGAATACTTTGTTTGTCTTCATTAAGCATAAGCACTCACAGGCTAGGCCTCCAGGAGTTGCCTCCTCTTATTCCTCTTTCTGTAAATGGTAATAAAATGCAGGAAAGTATTACTGTCCCTGTGACCCACAAACTGTTTTCTACAGATTGAAATGCTGAAAACCCAGTAACATTAAGGTGGGCAGATAACTTAAAAAAAAAAAAACCCAAACAACTTAGAAGAATGGGTGTGGCGTTTTGAAGCATGATTATGACGAATTACATATTTTAGGAAAACAGCCTCAGTCTAATCTTCCAGCAAGTTCACAGCCAGGCAGCTCTCCCAGTTCATAACCAGGAGATCAGAATCAAGCTCAGGACGGTAATTTCTGTAACACTTGACATTCTAGTAATGACTACAAAAAGGGAACTTAACCCTTTTGTCTCTATACTTCTACAGATATATTTGCTGTGTAACTATTGCACTCCATTCATAGCTCTTTCTAAAAGCTTGGGCTCACTCTTGCTCCTGTAGCTCTTTAAATACTCATTTATGTCAGAAAAACAGCTCTGAACAATACAGGGCTTGCTTCTTATCTCACCTTCCCCAGTCTAATCCTGTTATAATGCTATTGGCTTCAATATTCACAGCCTTGATTAATGCCACTGTGAATAAGATAAAATCAGACCCCATGTTGTTCTGTGAGAAGACATAAAAATAGTTGAGGACAACCAATTAAAATCTTACATTCAAGTACAGAACTAGAATTTCCTTTATTCTAAGTAGTCAAAAGGTTGGCCTAGGTAAATGCTAATTACCAAATTGATAAAATGGATAATTATCAATACACACATGAAAGTCAGCAAACAGATTAATACAAGCTCAATGTGTATGATGCCATTTTATTTCTGACCATGTCACAAATGGCCACAGATACAACTCCATGTTCATTTTGGAGATGTCTCCATAGACCATAGAGGCATTCCTTGCTGCTCAGTGGCAGGTAAAATGTGCCACATAAAACAGTGCTGTGCTCCCACTGTGCAGTGAGAGATTCTGCTGTCCAAGTGACCCACTTCCTGATGCACACATGCTCCTGTAAAAACCCTGTGTGTTTTCCAAGAGCCTCCTGATGCAAAGACAATCAGCTTTGGTGAGCAAGGGCTTAAAATGTTTAAAATTCAGAGGTTATAAAGTAGTTCAGCATTTCAGTCTCTCTTTGGGAGTAAAGCTGCAAACCATTCTTTTGATTCCTGTTCATTCCTGTTGTATGTAAAATAAACTAATCAAAACGGAAAATGTATATTAAAAAAAGCTATAATAGCAAGAACTTAAAAGCTAAATAATATATATTTGTTACAAAGGTTCACAAAGTAAATCTGCCAGTGTTGTTGCAAACTGTGCTGCTTACCATACAGCTTTTTTTCCCCTTCTACTTTGGATCATATCTGCAGCGTGCAGAGGTACACTTTAGATTAGCATGCACTGAGTGATGAATCACATTATATTTCAGAAGAGCACATATTTTTTGAGCTATGTCCATGTTCTGTTTGTATCGGAATATCAATGCTGTCATTTCTTTCCTGTGTTATTTTGAATATTTCTGTTGTGCATGGAGACTAGAAATTATAGATGCAGGCATAGATTTTTTTTCCTAAGCTAAATAAACATTTTAGATCAGTTCAACATTTGGTTTCAGGTTTCAAGTTCAAACTTGTTCTTATGTTATCCATATGTTTGCTCATTCTTCACAATAGGAATTTTCTATAAACAATATAAATTTCTTTCATAAATTCTCTGATCTAAATTTTTGTAATATGATCACTGTTTTCAGATGTCAGATGGAAGGTACATTATTTTCAGAAAGTAAAGGCTTAGCATATTCTAAAACTTCAGCAATTGATCATGTCTCAAGTGGGAAATCTGAATATTGTTAAGTAAGTGCTTTACAAAAATTTCTTCTCTCTATAATGAGGCTGTTTATTGTTGACACAGAAAATTGTACCTTTCTTCAGGCATTTCAGAGTCACTGATTTTTACTACACAGTTCATGATATGCCTAACATATATCCAATGTTCATTAGCCTCAAAAAAAATGCATTTTTATTAAGCATTTTGAGACCTACTTATAGAAAGACTGCTACAAAAGAGCCTGGAATTAATAACAATAAGCCACAAGTACCAAATAATCATTCAGATTTTACCATCCTAGCCATGAACATAGGAATAGCATATCTAATTAATTCATTGTTTTTTATATTTCCATTGTATTACCCATGCTGACTTTTCCTCCATGATAAAACAATCTCAGTCTTTCCAGTGTCTCTTCATTTGGACTGTAAATGTTTTTTCTGTCTTGCCTCTGCGCCTTTCTTCCTCTTCCCCTTCTGCAGAGTCGTTTCTGCCCCAGGACCAAGCAAGGTGTCGCAGCTGTAGCCACTGCTAAGTCCAAGCCCCACAATATTGTCCCATCATGATTTCAGCTCCCCAAGTAGCTGTACTGAATTTATACAGCTTTAAAGGCCTAGCTTTTAACATGCCACACTGCATGACAAATTGGAGCAAGCCTCTAGAGAAGGAAATGTGAATTTACAAAGACGTGATTGAAGGTGTGGAAAGGCTGGGCACATGCAGGCACCTCTCCTTCTCCTCTCTGCATCTCTGAGGGGGATGCCAGATGAACACACATATAGCTGCTCCCATAGCTGCTTCCCAGGAAAACACCCCAAATGTACAGAATGATAGACTGGGGAAGATGATGCTGAAGGTGAGGAGTGATGGTTTGCTATGGTCTTGGGCTTGGTTCTCACTGACACTAAAAGGGACCTGTCATACCCCGAGTCTGAGCCTTGGAGAAGGTCAGCAGAATGCCAAGGTTTTGCATGCATGGCAGAGCTGAAAGGGAATAGAGATATTGTGAGGGGGAGCAAACATGAATGTGATGAGGCTCTGCACTGTTTGCCTTTACAATGGACTGTCAACAGTGAGTATACATACACAGACACTAACAGGCTATTTTCTAATACTGCTCAGAAATCACCCTTCAATATTCCTGCTTTAAATTGTCTTTAAATGTGGGAAAGAAAATCTGTCTCCTGGCTGTAAGTTTGTTAACCCTAACATTGCTAACCTCTCGCTCTCCAAGGGCTGTGGGGTTTCACCCCCGGATTGGGATGACCCCAAAAGATGGAAAAGTCCCTCCTCCAACCCGTGCCTTCGAAGAAAGACTCAGTAGTCTTCTGTTGTCTGTTCTCAAGGTTGTTTATTGTTGGTTATCTACAAGATTCTTCTCCCTGAACTGCTGTGGCCCGTTCAGCAGCTCAGACAAAGGCACTCTCTGCCCTCTCAGGGGGCTGGTGCTATCTTTTATATCATATATTACGTACTACATGTTTATACTTTTTCTCCAATGCCTACTATCTATATTGAATGGTGACTTTCTACTCTAAACCAATCTGTAAGTGCTAACATCACCAAAGACATGGAGGTTAGGAAGGAGAAAGAAAGAGGACAGGGCACACCCAAGTCCCTCCATCTTAGAACTCCTTACCCCCATGTACAAAACTTGGACCCCTGCGTACAAGGCTTAAAACCCCCCTGTACAGCACTCAGAAATCCTACCCTTTACTTCGTGACTACTTCTACTATACTATCTGAACTTTTGTGTGTGTGGCTTGTAATTCTTCATACAGAGTTAGTAACTTGCTCCACGGGCTAAGATCAAAACCCCAAGAGTGTCTTTGGCTGCATGCCAGGGTCTCAGAGCCCCCTGCCAGCGGCTCTGGCCATCCAGAACACCCAGAGGAGAATCCTGGGTTCCGATAAAGGGCAGTTAAAAATACAAGCCCTGCAGGATTGACTGGAGCGTGAGAATTTAAGGATCCCATATCTATGATAAAAATCTACTTATTTACAAGATGCTTATAGTGCTTGATTTTCTTGAAGACAGCAGGAGTAAAAGAGCACAAGACCTTCTCTCTCCTTGCTGTACCAAGGGTCTTTCATAGTCAGTGCTCTGTCTAAAAGCCACCTGCATCTTCCTCTAGGTGATAGTGCCAGGCCATGTTTTCTATGCTCAGTGATGCTGCCTTCTCTTTCTAGCACTAGCCTTCTCTTTCTAGTCTGCTGCTTCATCTTCTTTCATTCCTTCCCATTTACTCATGAATCACCATTAAGCAGCAGCATATGCTGTAGAGGTGTCATTGCTTTGGACTGTGTTCTTGTGCTGGGGCAGAGAGCACACTGGTTTCTACTGCCTTGTAACACAATGACTTTATAAACTGTTCCTTTGCACCATTCTAAAGTACAAGGGTTGCACCTGTCCACTTGCATTTTTCCCTGAGGTTCAGTGTAAATCAGCAACTCCTTCCCAGATTTTGACATCCCTGGATAAGCAAATGAAATGTCTTGCTGCTTTCCTATGCAACCTGTACTGCAAACAGTGTTTATTCTGATAACAAGCTGCAAAGTGCAGGACTGTGTTGTCATAATTGGAACCTCAGAAAGTAGAGGAACTCTGGCATTTTGACCTTTTCAAGATGCTGCTCACACCCATAGGCTGGTTCTTCTGGACTACTTTTTGCCTCTCTTCTAATTAGTCTTCTGTGCTGTGTTGCAAAGCAACAAATAAGACATTGCTTCTTTGCTGGTCACATTTTACCTGACTGGTTACTGCCATTTGGCATCATAAAAAAGAAGTACAAAAAACCTAGAATCTACACTGGATATGTTCATTATATTTAATGATAAATTTTACTTTGGATGTTCTAGAAACTCCAGTCTTGTAACAACAACTGCGCATAAAGATCCTTCCCCTATGTAAGCGATAGTAATTTTTATTTACAGAGTGTACCTTGGAGGAAAATATTTCCTTCTTTTCCATTTCTCTCTCTCTTTCATTAAAGGCCACTGAAGACAAAAAGGCTAAAATGTTTGAAAGGGACCTGTGTCAGTCTCCTTTTAATGAATAGTGCAGTCTCCTTTGTGTTAAGACAATTTCAATTATGCAGTAATTAGTCAAGCTTCAGTAAATTCTCAGCTCTCCTAAGTGAGGCAATGGTGCAACATCACAGGCAGTGATTTTCTGATCCCTGAGAATTTCATTTGGATAAGTAACTCAAAATAAAAGGTCTCACAAGTGTTGAAGGCTAGTTCTGCAGCAGCATGTTCAGAACCCACATACATTCCTTTCCCTGAAAATCTAGCAAACATCATGGCAGAAATGCTTATGCGAGTACCAAACTGCAAACAAATACTCTTAATATTGGCAGAACACAGATTCTACGTTTGGAATTGATAGCAGGCACACAAGAAACATGATTCCAGATGTTAGGGCTATGCAGTGAGAGAAACAGAAGTGTAGCATGAATGTCCACATCCAGTCAAATCAGCTCCAAACTGCACTGCATAGTGGCAACAGAGTACTTGAAATTTTTGGATTGAAGATGAAGAAATTCTGGGGGGGGGGAAGAAAAAAATCTGCAATCATGAATAAAGAGATTTAATATAAATAAAGGCTAATTTGGTGATATGAAGGTTTTAAGAGCAGCTGAATAAAGCCATGATTCTAAAATGCTCTCCTTCACATTTTAATTAGATAAGGTTTAATATCAAACAGAAATGAAAGACAGTGATTCACTATGACTTACAGGGAGGTAATGTAGACTATGTTCAGAGTTAGCCCAAAGTACAGAGTATGTATCTTGTCAAAGGCTCAATGTTTGGGCTAAAGATGCTTCAGAGCAAGAGGTTCAGCACAAATTTGTAAGTGCTGAAAACCTCCAAGCATTTCCAAAGTGATTCTGAGCCATGGCAGCCCAAGTCTATGACGATCAGCAGCTGTGGCTATTTTGTGAGTGCTTTTATGACAACACCTTGCCATTCATATGAGAACTGAAATTGAAACTTTCTGTTTTAAAGGCCCTTTCAACCTGAGTGATAAAATCCCATAAGAAAAAAAACAATCTGGTACAGAAAATCTGAGTTCTTAAGACTTGTAGGGTGTTTATTCAGCATTCTGGGATGTTTTCACAGTGAAAAATCAGTTGCCCTGATGCAATGCATAAAAGATAGAAAGTACCCAAGACTGAAGTAGCCAAGAAATTTCCAACTCCAAAACACACCTTGGCTGTATTTCATCCATTCTTGCACCCAACAGTTAGAGGCAACAGGGATCCTGCATACAGAACAACCAAAAATTGGCAGCAATAGCTGGAACATGTAAGAGGAGGGGCTGCCAGAGTCACCCATGGTGCCAGCAACCTCACAGAAAATGTGCCTGTGCCAGAGGCATCCTGCTGGGCTACACCTGTTGCATCAATACAGCAAGACTCTGTTCCCAGAGGTGCCAGAGCCCAATCACTTATGGCCAGTGAATGGAAGAAGACAGAGCAAATTGTAGACAAACCAAAACAAGTGGGAAAGAGCTGAAATGTGTTTTGTGGGCCAATGTAACCAATAATGAATGAATGGACAGCACAGACTTCATGTCTATAAGAGATGAAGGTCCTTACAGACCCTGAGAATAAAGCATAATACACAACCTCATAAAAGGTTGTATATAACATGGCAAAAGTCAAGAACAGTAGCCATATTGGTCCCCATATTTGGAAGAAGCTCACAAGAAATAAATGCAGCAAGTCTGTACAGGCAAGGAACAGTCCTCCCCCCTTATTTTCCACTTGCAGGGATACCTGCAGTGGTCTGGTACATACAGAGCATCCTAATCCCTCTCTGCAAAACCAATACATTGTCTTAGCTGTGAAGTGTATCTAATAACTCTGAGACAGTAAATGCTACTGTCTCCCTGTTGCCCTCCCTCCAAATTATCTCTCTTCTTTCTCTTCCTCTCCCACTCTCACAGCCACATGGTCCCACCATATCTTCATGCCAGCTTTGGGGCTCACTGGACCTTCCATAACCCAGTCCAATTCATTTGCACAGTAAAAACTTGCCCAGATGGATTATGTTGGAAGGAAAGAGGGAACTGATGAGCTAACTCAAATCGCAGACAGTTGAGCTAGATTCAAGTCAGGGGAAGCGACAGAATCATTAGGATGAGAGCAGAATTTGCCATTTTTGACAGTGGGAGGTAAAGTTCAGTTCACTCTCTCTCCTGAAAGCATCAGATAACCCACATGAAGTAATTGAGTAACACTCAACTCTAAAACTCAACCACTGCCTCCACTTTGAGCAAGGAGCTTACTTACCTTGGGTTTCTTCTCCATATCAAAAGCATTCAACTCTGAAGCTAAACTGGGATTAACCTGACTGCAAGACCAGCTTTCAGCAGCAAGTGGCCTCCTCATCAGGTTACAAAAGCAGGCTTACATTTTCTTATGTAGTCTTTGATGCCTGCACACTTTAGCCTTCCTCTTGCCCAGGTGGCTTTAAGTCTCATAGAGAAACCTCAGAGTCAATTGTCTTCTAAGTGGAAGACAATGACCTAGACAGTAAGGTCTCTTAATTCCCATGGAATTCTATGGTATTCCCATACCACCCCTTGACTGTTTGGAGTTACCTGGTCTGCAGCTTGGAGGCAGCCATCCATCCAAGGCCTTCAGGTCTCCCTATGCTTGCCTTTAGCCAAAGATGGCACTGCATTGATTCATTCCATCAGATCCCAGCCCCAATGTTTCTGCATAGAGGTGCCCTGCAAGATGCCTATGCCCTTTTAATTACTCAATTTTTTTTACAAAGAATTCACAAGGTTTTGAGCCTTGAGAAAAAAAATGACTACTTTTTAACAGATAGGTAAAACCTTGTCTTTGTGTTTTGCTGGAATTTCCCTGCTTGTTGAAACAACACCCACTAAAGATAAGCTGAAGAGATCTGCTGTTAATAGATCTGCTCTTCATCAGCACAGGCTATAGGGGCTGCTTTTGACATCACTTCCCATGGACAACCTATGCAACTGCAAAACCTTCAAGGCACTTTGTGGCTCAGGTTAAATAAATCCAAAAACCCAGCTCAAATTAGAGCTGCAGCTAACATCAGGGTTTAAGCAGAAAGGAATTCTGTAGCAGAGGGCAACTCCTCCTTTGTAGCAGAGGGTAGCTCTGCAGGGGAGAGCTCTCCTGGAGATAACGCACAAACTATGGAATGAACTTCCTCAGGAACTTAACAACTGACCACAGCAAACCACACTTTTTTTTTTTTTTTTTTGACCTTGCTCTCACTAAGGTAAACACGTATCGCCATTGAAAACAGGAAAAGAAAAACCACTGTAAAAGCCTAACTACCTTATTAAGCCAACTCACCATACTGAAACATAACACCTCCCCTGAGGGAGAATGGCCCCCACAACCGATTTCCATCACCAAACGCCCAAGTGCAAATACTCTGATATTACAGAGATGAAGGAGATGCAAGAAAAAGCTTCATTCAATATCTCTGCATTGCAATATACCTGCAGAGCCAGATGTGGATCTCCATACATGTGAGATTATCACGCATGATAAGTATCTGGAAGTTTTAAGAAATCACACAGTGATCACAAGCCAGGCCAATAACACTTTGCCTTAAAAAGGGGTGCTTTGAAATGGTAATTTTCTGTACACAAGTGGAATCACCAGCGTTCTTCCCTAGTGCACTCTGGAGGAAATATAAACCCTTTCCCTGGATTTCCAGTACTCACAGTGCAGAATTTTACGCCTAAGAGGAAAAACCTTATGTTTCATTCACCAAGTTCTACTTGAAACACTAAAATAAAATGAGTCTGCTTTATTTGCTCATGGATGGTGAGGCAATCTCCCCTTTGAAAGCAAAAAAGGGGGTTTTGTTTGAAAAAAATAAATTGCCATATTAATAGAGGAATGACATTGTGAGAAGACTGGGAATTAGCATGTGAAGTCCTACTGCTTGGGAAGGTTTGTGTTAGATTGGGCAAAAGCAAGTATAAAAGAAATACCCTTCTTAATTTGTTTGAAAATTAGGAGTTTTTACCTTTTAGGTTTTCCTTTCCTTGTAATTTTGGGGTTTTGCTTTTTTTATCTGCTGCAGCTGCATACAAGAGTTTCTTGCTTTCTATTGACAGGCGCTGGCTTTTGCTAATGGATTTGTATTGCCATACTCTGTCAACACATCAGTATTACTCAGTGTTTAAAGAAATGGACTGAGACTTGGAGCCACATTCAGGGACATTTTAATTCAAACCTCCAACTGCTTTTAAGAAACCATATCTAAAAGCTCCCTTCCAAGACATTGGAATGTGAAGTATGTGGGAAATGTTATCTTATTGGCTTCATGTCTGCCAGTGATTGTGAAACAGCTTCACTGTTCTGGGAAGAAACAACTATGATTCCAGGCAAAGAGACATTCATGTAAGCCTGCTAAAAGCTTTAGGAAATACAAATAATACAGAATCTGGTGAAAATCTGTAATGCTTCATCATGAGAAAGAAGGATTGGTGGGAAAAGATTGCCATGTTTAATCACTTCACATAAAAACATGTAGAAATTGAAAAAAAAATCCCTTAGATCCAGCACAGCTTGTTGAACCTAATTCACCTTTAGCTCATTTGTTCTCAATATGGTCTCTCTTCCCTGGAGATAACAGACCATTTCCATTGTAGTGTGTCACATAGCCAGGTGCAAGAGAAGAATCAGCTGCTGAACCATGGTGGCCAGATTTGTCTTGCACTGCAGCCCCTGGAGGGAAAGCAGGGTGGTGTCTACCCAGTGGGAGGTGTGTGCAGCCTTGACTCCAGATGCTCAGCACACATGGAAGCTCTCATCCAATCTTTAGGCCTTTCCAAGGAAATGAGTGAAGTCTTGCACACACCTAAAACTAGAAATTAAATTCTGTCTGCTTCTCAGCTCTTTATTTCAGTCACTTCTAGGTAGCACCAGAGAAGGGCATAGCAGTTACATCCTTCTCATCACGCAGTGCTTGTGAAGAGACACTAGGTGCAGAGTGAGGGTTGAGGATTACCATGCTTCTCTCTGGGAACTCACAGCATCTTTCATCAAAGAAGAGGTAGATTTCCCTGACAGACACTCAAGCAAATACTTTTTTTACAAGTACTTCCTTTTCAGACCCAGTGCAAAGGAAGAAACAGTGCATATTTTTTCCTAGGGAGATAACACAGGTTTTAAATGAAATGAGCTTGTCTATGGCATAATTTTAAGGTTCTCTTAATATTTTCACAACCAAGTAAAAATTATGTTATGCTGTGGAGTTATTTCCATTTCAGTAGCCTGGTCTTTCCAGTGGTGTTAGGACATTGTTTGGGAAGTTTCCAAAGTTTGCCTTGACAATCAAGTTAAGCTCCCTATCAGCTACACAGTGTCAATACACAATGCATTACACACATGCTGGTTGCTGGCCAGCTGACATTTTAAATGAGTAGTTCAGGGAAAAGCAATTTTTGGGGAGGGTTGACCACAGCTGGCTTGACATTAGACTAAATTTTCAGGACCTAGCATTGCCAAGTCTCCGGAGACCTAAAGACTCACTTAACATTATTTTAAACTTTGACTGACTCAACAGCTTCAGTAAACAAAGAGGGTTTTTGAGGGATCCTAGCACATCAAATCCCTGCATATA
This sequence comes from Motacilla alba alba, assembly GCF_015832195.1. Lineage (NCBI taxonomy): Eukaryota > Metazoa > Chordata > Aves > Passeriformes > Motacillidae > Motacilla > Motacilla alba. The sequence goes on from NC_052016.1 coordinate 106,279,270, forward strand.
TTACTCTGTGTATTTCATTTGCTTATTGAATGCATATGTTTTACACTATATCTGGTTTTTGCACGATGGTTTGAGTGTCATTCTTATTCTTGTCACAAAGTAAGTGTGGTAGTTCAACTGCTTCCTTGAACATATATGACCACCACATAATGTAAATATTACCAAATGTTACCTCTTGGCCTTTGGAAGACCATAAGGAATATAAACCTGCAGGGAATAATGCAGTAACTAATGTAACTGAGCTTGTAGTACACTGAAAACAGTCTGAAGTTGTCAGAGAGTAGTAATTGAGAAATCAGAAGGTAGGCTGTTCTAATAAGCTTTTTCCATGTGGATATTTCACTCCCAAATACACCAACGCATATACCAGCAAAATTTTCAGTAATTTACAATATGTCCTTGCAGAAAATAGTAATTAAACACAGTTATAGATCACTGTTTTCTTGTAGGTATTCTGGAAATAATTCCAGCTTCATCCTAATTTCTTGTAATTTTTTTATGGAAAAGTGCTATTTAAAACTATTTGACTGGAATATATCAAACAAAGCACAGTGTTGATAAAGACATAACATTGTTATAACTTTAAAATAGTATTCCTTCATACAAAACCTTCTGTAAGTCTTGAAATGCTGGAAGAAAATCAGAACTCTATTTCTTATAGAAATAAACTGTTCATAAACAGTTCAGCACAGCTCTGGGTGCATCATGTTCTAATTGCTTTTGGTGAGCAATAATGTTTAAAAGACTTCCAAATAAAAAGACTTTATTCTCCCACACAGTTTATATCTTTAAATGTTAACTGATCCTTTTAAACTGTTAAAAGGAGATTTTTGAAAATTTGTTGTCCTTATCTACAGACTGAGAAACAGGCATATCTTCCAGTTAATCAACAACCAAGCTGTGACAAGAACTCCCAAATTCTATGCTCAGAACTTGGCAGATGCCTTCTGTCCAAAAGGACAGGACAGAAAACAAATCTGAAGAACATGTCTGAAAATATATTTTAAATAGATTCAGCAAAAGATAAACATGACTAAAAAAGCAATTACAACTAAAGCATGTCAATAGTTTATACCTATAATTAAAGTGAGGCTTATGATTTGCTTTCCCAACACTGCATCACAAAAATCAGTATATTGTGATTTAGTTAATGATGCAGAGAGCCTTAATTATTGCTTTTCCTACCTTTGAAGCTTACCTGATTTAATTTATTATTAATTAGATTTTAGATTTATTAGATTTATTAATTAGATTTTAATATTCCTATTCCAAAATCTTATAGTATAAAATTAATAAAGAAGTAGAAGTGATTGATTCAGGAAGTTACTGGTGCAAAGGAACTGTCAAGATTTAAAAAATATGCAGTAATTTTCATTCATTAGAATAGCCATGAAAATTTCACAGAAGAATGAAAGTTGAATCAATTCTCACATGTGTGGCCAGACATGTCAACAGCAGCTAGGTGAAGAAGAGCTCCTTCAGCCCATTCTTCCTCCAGTAAGATAGCTCACTCCAGGAAGAAGCTGGGTGATCATTGATGAAGATTGTCCTTCCTCTCAAAGACACCATGGCAGTGCAGTCTCAGGTACGGTAATAGAGTAGCTGGAATAATTGACATTTTAGAACCTCTCTTACAGTAGGTCGTGTCCTTGTGCAGAGCTGGTATGGTGCACACTGCAATTCCTCAGTGCAAAAATTTTTCTGACCTTTCCAGTAACTTCCTTGAGGAAGCAATAGTGGGAAAACAACAAACAGGCTTTTCAGTTCTTGCAAGCTTGGTTGAGCAGCGAAAAATAAGGAGGAGAACCAAGACACAGCATCAAAGTGCAATATTCTCTGCTCAGTCTATTTTTAAAATTAGGCACAGAGAGGGTTTAATGTTTAATAGTACTTTTAATAGCTGAAGATTTTGATGTTAGGATTTTGATTTAGCAGAGGGATACAACAATGTGCTGAATCAGAATACAAGCACAAAATGGTAATTGCAACACACAACTGGATCACAATACACGTATCATTACCATTTCCAGTCTCCCTGTGGACTCCTTCATCATGTTTGTCATCCTCAGTCACAGGGAAGGATGCACAGGTGGAAGCCAGTTCTTTGAAGTTCATTTTATTGACCATTCAGTTTTCCTACTCTGTGCTGAGCCATGTATACCCTTTCCCCACGCTGATCTTGCAAACTCAAGAAGACATTCACACTTTTTTTGATTAACTCAGAGAAAACTCAGTGTAGCAGCTGATCCACTCAACTGATCCAGGAAGTTATCAAAACAAAAGCTGTTTTGTTTGTGTTGAGATGAACTCACTGAGGTGCCATAACTGTGGTCACTCCCTGCATTCTTCCCCAAGATTCATGAGCCCATCACTTGCCTTCTGAGCTCTCTTCCATTGTACAGTTGGTCCACCACTCCCAAGCATATGATGCAAAGAGCTCATCAGAGATTATCAGCAATTGCTCCATAGACTACAGCTAATTAACCCTTGAAAACAGCAGAATTGCTCTAATGCCATAAAGCCAATTCCAGAAAATAGGGTCAGGATTTGTTTAAAAGTGAGTTTGTATGTCATTCTGGGGGATGGGGAGCAGAGAGAGAAATTTAAAAAACAAGTACCCTTCTGCCGTGTCAAGAGAATAGCTTTTTTTTTCTAAAATAGAGGAGAAAAATAATTGCATGGAATACTTCTCCTTTTTTCCACTAAATTTTCTCACTGCACTGGTTTTAGGAGGGCCAAAATGGAGCATCTGGGCTCACTGTGCTGCTCACCCAACTTTCAGAAAGCTTGATTTATGCATCACAGAGTCTCCTTATATATCACACAAAGAGTAGAATCTTACTTCAGTGGGTCTCATACAGCAGCTTGACCAGAGGAAATCCTTTAGAAAGAGGATAGTACTAAACCCATGCTCTCACGTTTGCTGAGGTTGGGACTGACAAAATATTTGGGTTTATAGATGTAGAGCCAGAAAAAAATACACAAGTAAAGAATTTTGATTTGGACAAAATTAATTAAATATTTCTTTTTTCTTGCCAAATAAAGCAAGAAATAGAAGGTGGATTTGAAGGTTTTCCATGCAATAAAAAAAAAAAATCCCCTTATTGCTTTTGAAAAGAATTTGAAAAAAGAAATACAAAGGAGTAGAAGGTTTAAGTGCAGAAAGCTGTTGGACAATAGCTGTAACCTTGTTCAGTACCTTGTTCATACTTTCTGCCCAGGATTAAGAGATCCAGGTGCATCTTATTCTCTGCCTGTGGCAGTTTGGACTCACATTCCCTACCTCTGAGAAAAGGATTTTAGCCGCCAAACCATAGCATAGATGTGAGATTGCTCCCCTTCCATTGCAGTCTTTTTAGCTTTAGTCATGCTCAGCTTTTTCAGCCAGAAGCAGGCGAGAATAGCACCGCAGGCTGCTGGCAGGAGCGTTCAGGTGATGTGGCCTGGGTGCTGTGAAGAAACCCCAGCCCCAGGCTGCGTCCCCCTGTCCCCAGCTCTGCTCCAGCTGAAGGACTGTGCAAGGTGTGAGGCACCAGAATGCAAGTTCCTGGCCAGCTGCACCTCTAATCAAGTGCACAAAGCAGATTATAGCCACAGGAGAATAAACGTCTGTACATGCAGGTTTACACAATTGAATTGTCCAGAGGTGTGGTTTTAAAGGTACAAAAAGGATTTTATTCTAGCTCTCCCAGATAAAGATAAACTTGGTCCAAAGAGACATTCGGCCATTTTCTTGGTTTAGATCCATTTTTAATAACAAAAAGTAATGATCCTCTTCACCTTCAATTCATAACTTTTTTCACAAAACCACGTTTTTCAGAAAATCCTTGGAAAAGAGAGTAATTTCCTCCAGCTCTATGCCTGGCATTGTGCTGATATGCAAAATCACATTATACAATGCAATAGAGCAGAATATCTGATGGAGGAAAGAACCATAATGACAGCTGCTTTATAAGCTTCTCCTGATAAATATGAATGGTTAATACAAGCCTGGATATATATGTATATCCTGGTTAGTAATTTGCATGTCCTAGCTATCTGTCTTCTATCTGGGGGAATATTGACCTGGTGGTCTTCCACAAAACCTGAATATTGCTATTCTTCTGCATTGTTCTCAAGTTAATTAGGGAATAGAGCAATTCTCCCACTGCAATTCTTCCATCTGTTTCTGCCTTACCAGTTTCACATATTATGAAAATGCGCCAGACAGCAGCTCCATCCAATATGCTTCATGTTCACAGTAGATGTATGAAAGACGGTTTAGTATCAGCAATTAAGCATTTACTGGCCTTCATTTTAGCTCAATATTTCTTCTGTGGAGGGGAAAAGCTCCAGCTCCTGAACGATTTGTCACAGGGACTCTGCAGCATGCTTACAGCCTAAGGAAAATTGCATTTCAGCCCCACACTGGGGCGTGCCAGTAAATAGCTAAATGATAAAATCCTGATGCATATAAAACAGTCTTGTTTACATGATTATGTTCCTGGAGGTTCCAAAAAAAATCTCTAGATTGCATTATGCTATATCTTGTCCAAATATTTAGTGAAAAGCAGCCCCTACCTCAAAGAACTTATACCCAATATAGACAAAAGAAGGAGTAGAGGAGGCTGAAGCCTGTAGGGCGGGGAGAGGCCAGGCAGCAGATTCTCCCCTAAGCAGGAGCCCTGGCACTGCCTCAATCCCAAGGCATTGCTCTAGTGACAGAAACACACAGCTGCCTACAAGGCTAACAATATTTCCAGCTATTCATTTTTGTACACCCAGTAATAGTTTACGTTTGAAGGGAAAAAAAGGAGAAAACCCACAAATCAAAACCATGGTCAATTGCTGCGTGGAACATAAAAAGGAATACGCTGTCTTTCATAGGGCTGGAATAAAGCAGCAACCCAAATCACTGCAGGCAGAAGACACCTAAGCAAAAATAGTAATCCATGGATTTTTGGAGTCATTGGTCCTCAGAGTCAGGAACTGTCCCAATCTTCCTGATAGTTTTCTAGTCATGAGTATAAATATGTATCAGAATGAGGCAAAATAGACCACAAGATGCAGATTATAGGGTTATGTTGGGAAGCAGAAAAAAATGCCTTCATATAACAATGAAGGCTGCACTGAAGAAATCAGGTGAAAAAACAGAGACCTGGTTAGGAAGGTACACTCTTCTGAAACTCTTTTAAGTTACAGTACTTACCAGCTTTGTAATTTCTGTGATCTCAAGGCACTCATTATAATATTTTCCAATGTTTCTGGCTCATACAGAATACTAAAATTCCCAGAATTTGATGGTAAAGTGTACGTTACCATCAGTGATAACCACACAATCTAGTTTAAATAATCTGATGTTGAATTTCTGAGGTTTTTTAGGTCAAATTGAGACCTTAAAGAATCTTTTGCTTCTTCTTCCCTATCAACTTGGAATTACAGTGAATACCTTGAAAGTTTCTAGACAGCCCTGTGGGTCTGAAAACTCAAATGCAACTGGTATTTGTCAGAGTACTGCAGTCATTAAAAGTATACATTCCTGGTAAGTGTCTTATCCATATAAGGAACATTTTCATCAGACAGTGGCACACTAATAAATATTAGGATTATGCAGGCCTCCAAATTGCAAGAGATCACCTGAATACCTATACTTACCAGAAGCTCACTCTGCAAGAAAATAACATTCATTGATATAAATGCCAGGCTGCTTCATTATGCAAGAGCCTGATGCTGCAAAAATAATTGATATGCATGTATTTAATAAAATATATTCAGAAAATGTAGTCTGCATCTGCAGACTGATTTGAATTCAAAATGTTCTGGTTTGCAGAGTGGAGTTTTTCACCTTTGTGTGTGAGACCCCATTCAGAAGATTTAGCCTAAGACACCTGAAGTTTCTGTCTTAATTCTGCATTTGCCAACTACAGTCAGCAACATATTTAAAAAAAAAAATAAGCCAAAACACACAAAAAAAATCAAACAAAGATACAGAAACCACACAACCCCCCAAAAAGCCCCTACAAAATGCCTACAGAAGAGCACCATGTCTTTTTTGCAAATACATATTTTATTCAGGCCATCCTATTTTACCTATTGGTAACATAAGATAGAAAAGCAGAACTTTTAAAACTGTGGATCACATGAGCACAAACACACCTTGCACTTAAGTGAAATGTGATTTCCTCCCAGCTGCCCCTGTGCCAGTGGAAGAAGTTTCAAACCCTGCTCTTAGCTGCTCACTACTGCCTCTCCATGCAATCCACCAGCCATCCCATTTGCCAGTCCCACTACCATCTAAGATTTTCTCACCTGCTTCACTGAAAATCACTCAGGTTATTTAAATATATTTAAACATATGTTCCTATATAGGAATTAGAGTAATTTGGCCAGGCACCCTTCCACCATGACAGGCAGCAGCCTCCAACTGAAAGCAGCAAAAAAGGAGCACCAATGGCAGTATAGGGAGAGGCAGGAACAGAGGAGGATGCTTGCCCAGAGCTGAGGCCCCTCTCCTGCATTTAAAAACATTTAATTCATTTTCCTGTCAGAAATCCTGGACAGAAGTAATGGCTGTAAATCTCTTCTGACATCTTTTTGTATTGGATGCTTCTTAAAGAGGTGTATGATGCAGAACTACTTTTTCATCAGGTCCATAAAAATCAGAATCTCATATTTTATTTTTGAGTGGTTGGATACAATCAGAATGTCTTTGTGGTCTGAATTACTCCAAAGATTTATCTGAGTTTGGGTGGTTTTTTTGAGCTGGCATGAATAAGCACATGCATAGTCACTTTTTCCTAAAGAGTTAGGACTTCAGGACTTTTATGGTCAATAGCTGTGGACTTCCTTTCTCTTGTGCTTTTGCTGAAGTTGGCTTACTTTTTTTTTCCCCCTTTTGTAACACACATGACGTCTTTCTGAACAAAACTGTAGGATTTATCTTGGAAGCCCTGGGATTCAGAAGGCATTACAGAAGATGGACTCAAGCCAAGGACCCTGCTCACAATGTGGGAATGAATGAGATTTGGTACTACAGCTCCCTCAAGATGATACACAGTCATGATCTGCAGTTCAGTGTTGAAATGAATAAACACAAACCATTGTTGTGCTTTGAATAGGCAAAAGAAAACATTTCAATGACCTCCAGGTTTTTTTTATAATATTTTTTCCTAAGAATTTTATAATTTCCATTCCTAGGAAGGTTTGGAAATATCTTTATTTTGTCCTGTTGTGAAACGAAAGTAAGTATTGAGATGACAGAATATCTAGTACTTCTATGGCAGCTCTAAAAGTAACATGCATAGCATTTTTTGTACTATATTGAAACAACCTCATTGGCATAATTGTAGATATGCAAGGACCCTTACAAGACTAAACCCTCAGCTTTCCCAGTAAGCCACATGATGACTATGTATGTATACAACAAATCCTATGTGGGATATTTTATTCAATATCATCAGAAAGAGGTTTTCTCATTTCTATTTCTGGATCTTGAGTCCCATGTACTGTAATCCCAATTGTAAATACAATCCACCCAGTTATAACAAAACGTCTTTGTAGAGCACACACAGCTTTTGTTTCAGGGCCTGATGTTAGAGGAGTATAAAGGCTACATTCAAGGCACTCCAGTGTGCAGCTGGAAAAATGGCTGGAAAATTACTTCCTGGCCCACAGCCAGCACTAAATTTGCTCAGGACATAACGCAATACAGGACGTGCAAGGCTCTGATCCATATCTGGTCTTAACCTGAAATGGGGAAAACCCACTACTTCTGTATCTGCAATTTGCTGCCAGTCATGCTCTGACAGCACAGCATCAGATGAGCACATTGCAGGTCAGGATGCTGGGAGCAGTCACGCGCCCATCCCAGGGCAGTGTCTCCCCTCACTGCCACCACCAGGCCTGGTCCTGATGAGCAGTCCATCCATGGACCAACAATCCATCCCAGCCTTGGCCCATCCTGTTCCCCAGGGAGGGGCCCAGTGTCCGGGGCTGGGGCTGCCCCAGTGTCTCCCAGCATCCCAGCTCCTGGCTGGGGGGTCAGATGGACCCTAGCTGCCAGATCCTGCCCTGACATGGGGAGTCTCTGGTGCTCCCAGGAGGTCCCCAGTCCCTGTGGTGCCCTGGTGTCATCATGTGAGGCTTCTCAAAATTTAAAAAAGGCAAGTGATAAAATATGCCATTTTCATCTGTTTCTCAGAGTTCCTATGAAGTCACTACTGAGAATTTAAATCATTTTCAACTCATTGTAGCCTGAAGAAATGGAAAGAAATATCGGTTCCAAAACAAAACATATTGACTGCTTGGTTATGTTTCCAAAGAGAAATAGGCAAAACAGAACAAGAGAGAGGAGGTCTCATCCTAATATATCCTCAGGGTTAGAAATATCACCTGTTTTGTGGGAGCTTATGTTTTAATCAGACAGTGAAGATTACTATAACCCCTCTACAAACAGCTAGGCCTAAACAATGGGCTGTGGGATACACAAGGGGATATTTCTTGATGGCCTTTCTAGTACTCCTTACTTATTCACTGAAGCAGTGATCAGTAGTCAGCTGGTCTGTTGGCTCCTGTTTCCCCTGTTCACACTCCAAGGTTAACTTTTGGGCAAGAGGGTGGATGAGGTCAGTATCTCTCCAGCTTTGGGGAATCCACATCTGATTTTATTAAGCCCTCTCTTAGGCCCAGCAGGTCTTCATGCATCCAGAATGAAACTTATGCTAAAAAAGGGATCAGTATATACCAGGCATGTACACCATTGGTTGGCCAAGCACAATCTCTTTCAGCAAGGGCAGACAAGGTAGCCTGGAGAAAATAACACAGTGATTTTACATGATAGGGAAATTTTGAAGAGCAGAAAAGGCCACATCCACCTCCTGCCTCCTGACAGCCCTGCAGCAGAAGGACTGATCTACTCTCCATCCCTTTTGTCGAGTGTGGCATCAGCAGCTGGGGCACCAGCACAAAGGAGCTGATGGTCCCAGAGAGGGCTGTGGTTTGTATCTAACCTTGGATGGGACTGTGAGGAAAGTCAGTGACTTCTGAGCCTCTCCCTGCAGGCACTGAGCTGGAGACACACAGTCACATCCTAAGCTCACTCCCAGCATAAGCATGGGAAGGATGTTTCCTGCACCACACTCTCCCCTGCCTTCACACTGGGCCCAAGGCTGCAGGTTCCCAACACCATGATAGATTTCACCCTGACATTAATTGTTAGAAAGATGGAAAGATCACAGAATAAATGCCATAAATAAATCAAAACCCTTTACAAAGTATGAGATAGAATTTGAAATAGATATCAATGGTAGGTCAAAGGACAGGAAAGAGGAAGCCTCTTATCTTCTATACTGAGTGACTCAGATGAGAAAATTACCACCTAAAATAGTTTACATAACAGAGTGAAAACCAGAACTATTGAATATCCATGTCACTAAGGAAGATACTTGCTTTAGAATAATAAAAAATTAAACTGCATTCATGACAGCATTGATAAGATTTCCAAGGTGATGTTGTAGCACCTTGGAAAGCACACAAGCACAGAAAACATCTGAAGATGTTACCTGCCTGTTGTGTGTGTGTGTGAGAAGAGGGAATGATGCAGTGGAAAGTTGTGCACTGATGGTGATCAGGCACAGCATCAACAGGGAGGGGATTGTCCCGCTCTGCTCTGCACTAGTATAGCCTCACCTTGAGTCCTGTCTGCTGTTTTCAGCATCACAATGAAAAAAAAAACCAAATTAAGCTATTAGAGAGTGGCCCAAAGAGGGTCACAAGGATGGTGAAGTGTCTGGAGGGGAAGCCATATGAGGAGCAGCTGAAGTCACTTGGTCCATTCAGCCTGGACGAGACTTAGGGGAGACCTCATTGTGGTCTTCGACATCCTCATGAGGGGAAGAGGAGGGGCAGGAACTCATTTCTTCTCTGTGGTGACCCATGACTCAAGGAAACAGCATGAAGTTGTGTCAGGGGAGGTTTAGGTGAGAGATCAGAAAAAGGTTCTGTACCCAGAGGGTGGGTGGACACTAGCACAGGTTCCCAGACAAGGAACTCCCTGAAGGAGTTCAAGAAGCATTTGGACAATGCTCTCAGGCACATGGTGTGATTCTTGGGGTGTCGTGCCAGGAGTTGGACTTGATGATCCTGATGGATGCTTTCCAACTCAGCATATTCTGTGGTGATTTACTTCTATGACGTGGACCTTATGGACTGTAATTTAATTTAGGAGGTTCTCTGCGAGATTTCAAGCTCCAGTGTGACTGCAGTGCTGAGTGCCTTCATTACTGTCTTTCTGCTGCTATACTTAGCTGAAATTCAATGGCACGCTGACACATTACCCTGAGAAACCCTCATTAAAATGAAACTAGGTGGGGAAATGTAAAAAGTAAAGTTAGCTGGGGGTAAGTTTTGTCCATCTTGTTTTTAGGGAGCTGGAGCTCAGAGCACTGGAATTTCTTCCCAAGGCAAAACAAAGGAATTAGATGTCATATTGCAACCCTTTAACTAAAAGTGATTTCAAACCTTAGGACTACTTTTTTTTTTTTTTCAGGAGAGAAGGTATTGCTTCTTTCAAAGTAGAATTAGCCAAGGAAAAAGAAAAATGGCTGTGTAAAGACTAGAGATTCAAGAATATTCAGAAGACGATCTAAAGAACAGCTACTACCCCAAATCCCAGACAGTTCAGAGAGTAAAGACAAAAAGATTCTGAAATACAAAAAAAAAAACCCAACAAAAACCCAAAATCGGGGGAAGTAAGCAGAGGCATGTGTGTTTATTATTTTGTCTAGTTCTGTATCCTTCCTGTGCTAACTGAACTGGAGGATAATTGTATTTAGAAACCTATATACATCTTAGGCATCTGTTAACTTTCATCTGTCCTGTATTATTGAAGAGTAACATATAAATCCAAGATGCTGTGGGCTCGATTTAAGGAATTCAGTGTGTTTAAATCACTGTGGTGTCTGGAAGCTTAGGACAGCCTAGGGGCCACTTAGCCCCATTTCTGTGAAGAGATAACAGATATCCATATGTTATCTAAGAAGTGTCTCAGAGGTGCCAAGGCTGAGACAAAGACCAGTGGACCAAGAGAAGATGGAACTCACATGTCTGTCCTTGAGGTCCCAGGACAGCAAACTGGTTAGTGTTCAGCTAGAGTTAGGCGCACCAGAGCTGAAATAATGAGCAAGAATAATAGGAGATATATATATGTGTGTATATATATATGTATAGTCATAGTAGTAACTGAGCTTGCGAATTGCATTCATCTTAAGCTCTTGGTCTCAAGGCAGAACTTCTTCATTTAAATTTCGTACTGAAATACCACTGCCTTGCCCCTCTCCCCTCCCCCAATCACCATCATCACCCCAGTTAATTAATAAAAGCCTCATACTGAAGTGCAAAGAGTGAAGAGTTGAAAGAGTTTACTTATTTTGAGGACTTTTTCCCCACAGTTACCTCCTTTCTGCTCCATCAGAATTAGCTCTGAGTTTGGGAAATTTTACGCAGAAGCCCCTCTAAGCTTGCTTGTTTCTGCTTCCTACAAAGTGTTTTCCTGCTGGTTTGTGATCCCACATCCCCATCAATTACTCTTCTCAGTGACTGAAACTGGTTTAAAATCTTGTAATAAGGGTATTGATTCCAAGGAGGATTCATCCGTAGAGGAAGGGAACATGGAGCTTTCTCTGGGTGCCACTCAATCACATTAGGTGGGTTTTGGTTTTTGGTTTTGGTTGTTTGGGTTTGCTTTTGGTTTTGCTTTCTTAACTAGAAAGTTCTAATATTTTTCTTAGCCTCTGGGCTGTAAAAGGAATAAAGAGGAGGATTGGAGGGGACAGTGCTTATCTGAGGGGTTCATGAACTGGAGCACATGATCATCAGTCGATCACCTCCTTGCCACTTGCTTACATTAGTGCAGTATTCCCTGACCATCTCTAGCTGTGAGAGAGCACACTGCCATTTTAGAGGTGTGAAACCACAAGCTGGAAGGAGAAGGAGGCACTTCTTACACTATTTCAAGAAGGAGGCACTTCTTACACATCCATCACCAACCATCTCCTCTAGATTGACAGTTCCTCTTCATTTACTCAGTGCTTTCAAAAAGCCCACTCTTTACCACAGCAGCAAAATAGCAAGGACATCACCACACCTATCTATTATTTAACTCAAACTTGGTGATAAAGACATATTGCAGTCTAATTAAAGCTGGGGGTGCCCCACTCCAGGGGACATACTGAGCTCAGGAGCCCAGGACATGAGTGGGTGACTCAGCCTAGGCCAAACAGTTAGCTAATGGTTACTGCGGTTTGCATTTGTTTGATCTTTGATAAAGTGTTTCAGATCATTTTTCAATCACACAATGACTAGGCCATTCAAAGCAAAATCAAGTACTTTTTGTAATATGAGGCAGTGCAAATCTTGAAAGTAGATTAATTACTTTTGCTTTAGGAGAAGGAGAATATAACTACAGTAAAACTAGTTATGGCTGGAAGGAAGAGGTCAAAGGAATGAAAAAGATAAAGCACTCTCCTTTAATTATATTTTCCTGCAAAGTCAATGGTGCATTTTTGTATCACTGTTCTAATGTAACAGCAAGGATGGGACATAATCCAGAGTACCAGTGACTTTAAAAGAATGTGACACCATTAAATGAATTACATTTTTAGTCATTATGATATTTATTATTTTGGATTGTTAAAATAACAAAACATACTCCCGTTTTTAATATTTGTACAGTTTTTTGCACAAATCATTATATGAAATATTGCAAGAACCTCATTCCAGAAGGGCTAAATCTGCCTTCTACAGACAGGCAGCTGGGACAGTTTTCAAAGAGCAGTATTGATAGCCTTGTAAAAAAATGTGGGACATAATCATGGATATTTGTCATTTTACCTGTTGCAAATTATCTAACTGCAACACCTTGAGGCCACAGTTCAGATCACAACACTGAGCTGAATTTAGAGTAAAAAGCAACTGTCACACCAAAAACATGCAGTTCAAATAGCAAATAGCTTTGAAGGAGAAAGGGCACCACTCAATAATGTGTGGTAATGAATTCCAACTGTACTTCTCTCACAAAAAGCTATATTCCCTCATTTCAGCAAGGCTGAAAAAAAATCTCTACCATGTGATGTTTCTTCTATAAAATGTTCTCACAAGTTTGTTTTTACAATTCTTGCTTATTTGTAGCTTTTCAGTAAGAATAAAAATATTATTTCTGGAATGCGCATATTTTTCTTCTCTTTTTCATATTAATAAAAACTCCCAGTAGAACAAAAACAAGTGCAATATTTTGGGGGAGAGATGAAGAAGGGAACTGCTTTGAAAATGGCAAATATTTTAAATATTACAATTTAAAAACAAGACAGAAAAAGCTCTTTAAAATATTACTTTACATAGGAGCCATGTAAAAATAGATACACAGAGCAGAATAATCCATATTCTACAGCTTTGTCAATAACAAAATAAAAGAAAACTACAATTACATCTCTTTGTAAATAATAAAAAACCGAAGCCAGTCATTTTTACACTCTGGGGTATTTTAATTTGGGATTAGCTTTGAAATGCATAAAAAGGCAGAACCAGAAAGGCTATTCCACCATCTCCTCACTGTAGTGTAAAAGGCTTACTTCAGGGCTATAACAGAATAACCCATTTTTTAAGGAAAAAAATTGATCTACTAGATCTTCTTTTTAGTAGTAACCAAGCCTAACACTTACAAGTCTCTCTCTCTCTCTCTCTCTGTGTGTGTGTGTGTGTGTGTGTGTGTGTAGAAAGTTTAATATATATTACATCAGTTAAAACTGTTAAATCAATGAAAAAACAAAGCATTTCTCTGCTTTTTTTTTTAATTGCAGCATATAAAGTGTTAAGTGAATACTGGAAACACATCTTGTTTGCCTGTTTGCTTCAGCAGATGTGGTGGAGATAAGGAAAAGTGTGCAGAAGGATTAAAGACATCTACGCTACCTCCCAAGGCCTTTTCTACTGCTCTCATTAACTGCTCTGTTAAACTGGCCAAAAATGCTTTAGGAGCTTAATGGAAATGGCTTTTCATAATTATTCTTCTTCTCTAAACTTCCTCTTACTTGAAGTCGAAATAATTTGGAGTGAGAGGAGATCAGAGGCAAGTCATAGGTTAGGGATTATGAGATTACCAGGGCATCCGCAGGAGGGTATAATCCTCAACAGGACGCAGCGGGGGAGATTTCTCTGTTGTTGCTCTGTGTGACCACACTGAAGCCCTTTGGGGGTCTCCGGATTGAGCTCAGACATTTCTGCAGATGCAATGAGACAACTGATTTTTGTTGTAGGGCCCCAGCACGATGTGTCCACCTGACTAAAGAAAACAATGACTGCAATAAACAAACTACATGGGAAACAGAACACAAAAGCAGGAAGTCCTGGTTTGTGTGTGTGTGTGTGTGCAATGACTGGGCCTGTAATGTCAGATGAGTTTACGTGCTTTTGGACATGACAAAGTCTCCTTACCTTATCTATTCCTATTCTATGCAGAAATTAGATACTATTGGCTTAGCTTTACTTTGCATATAGCTCCCAGACTGATTAGACTCATAAAATTTACCAACCACAGACTATCAGCAGTAAAACAGATTTGGTGAGCCATAGTTAAAAATACCATGGTTTCAAACTCAGATACAGGACACAAGAACCAGATGATGTGTAAAGAATGCTTTTGTATGACCGGCTCTGTCCATCGCCTCTGCACTAGCTGGTTTTCCTACAGCTCAGCAATATAAATTTGCCCTACATGGGCCCTGAGAATACCCCTTCCTTACAGAGGAAGAGTACCAGGACAATGGACACGACTGGAACACAGTCAGGGTGGCTGAGATGCAACTGAGTGATTCAGGAAGAAAGAGCTGCTCACTTGACCTTCAGCCCAGTCATGGTATATTTGGTACAAAGGTCCCTGAATTTGTTTTAAGAAAGCTTGCTTGGGTGCAGGATCAGGCCTAACATGGAAATATAGTTCCTAGCATGCTTAACTAAAACTTAAATAAGAAATTATTTGGAACTCTGAAGGAGAAGATTAAGACCCTTGGCACACACACTGATAACAAGCTTTGATGTGTCCCATCTTGATGTCTAATGACACTAAGTATTATCTTGGATCATGCAATACAGATGGGATGTATCATTGAAAGTACATAGCAAAAAGCAAACAAAGAGGCTTGGAAAGGGGGAGAAAACATGCAGGATATGACCATCATAGTTCTGCTTTCTTGCATAATCATCAGAAGCTGCAATGTAAAAGAGAAAAAAAAAAGGAAAAATATAGTTATATCTTTACTGTAGAAAGTGTGAGACATCAGGCAAACCACAACTACATCGATGCATCAAAACTATCCAGGCTTCAGAATGTGTATCCCTCTCACCAATGGCCCATGTCTGGAGAGGGGCACTACCCAAGGTTCCTGCCTTATCATCATCAACACCTTTTTACTTCTCATGCATGAGAAATGAAAACATTTTGCTCATGTTGTAATTTTATTTACCCCAAGGCCTCGCTGTGCAGCTTGCTCTGCAATCCCCATCAAGCACTGAGAGACTTGCAAGAGGCCAAATCCTCCAGAATTTCTTGGGGATACAAAACACTTTGCCTGCTGTTGTTCTCTTTGCTTTCAGTCACATACTGCTTTTTCTGTCCCCTATTTTTCCCTTCTATTTTTGACCCATGCTTCTACTTTGCTTTCATAAAGCTGTTGTCCATATCTCCTAATATTCTTCATCAGCAACAAATAAAATTTTGCAAGACCTGTTCAAACTGTGACAAAATATTAGTGTTCATGCAGGAGTTAAGGGAATTTTCTGCTTCAGATCCAAGCTTTATTGGAGAAAAAGGGAGAATGGTCTTAGATTTTTTTTTTTTGGTCATAAATAATTGAATGCTTTGACTCCATTTTCTCTTAACTGCTACATGGTATTTAGCCTTGTTGTTCAGATTAACCATCTAAAAATAAAGCAATTCTCAGCAGATTAATGAAATCAACACATTAAATGAAATGTACAGACCAAGGTATGTGTTATTTTGGTTTGTTTTTTTAATGGTGGAATGCTTTACAATGGCTTCTGTTGGTTTCCATTCCATGCAGCCCCAGCAATTAATATGCAGGACTGTCAACCCTTCAAGACCAAGATGTCCTGTTTCTATGTGGCTACAAACTGACCACAATCCTCCAGTCTTCATTTGGCTCCTATTCCAAACCAGACCATGAGTCTGGAGACAGTGTGAACAGTTCAAGCTCCGGCATGGTTTGATTTATCAGAAAGCATTTGCTTTGGGAGTTGAGACCCTCACTCTTTGCATTTGGAAATAATCCTTGATTTTGGTACAGAGCCATCTGTTTTCATATAACATCATCCACTTAACAGGATCCAACAAATCTCTGTTTGACTTCCACAGATTGGCTCTGAATTTACAGACGTGATGAGAAATGCTGTGCTATTATGTATAAATATCTGTATGTACAAGTCTTCATTACAGAGTAGAAACCAGACGAAAGGTGATACTGTTCCAACGTGAAAAAAATTCTAATGATTACTCAAAGGAAGTGCAGTGATTTCTGAGGAAGTGATCACCTGACTACATTCAAGATAGCATCTCTGAAGAGTATCTCTAACTACTGTCTGTTTTGAATCATCAGACTGTAGTGAGAGTAGTGTAGATTGAGACAACTAATCTTAACCAAGACACCTTACTATAACCTAAGGAAGCAGAACCATCAGACATCTTTTACAAAATATGTAAAAATGTTTGCATTGAAATGATAAAAATGGATTCACCTTACTGAATATATATACTTCAAAGTTCAACTCTTGTTGAAGCCATACTAAATTTGTTGTCCTTGATTAAAAACATTTGTATAGTCTCACGTTAAACTTTTAAGTTTTCACCTTCTTTCATGGGGAACCTCTCCTTCAGCCATATTCACACACACTTGCTTCAGCCATGTTGGAGCAAGACTAAGCTGAGACAGCCTTCACATGACCCGTGAAGGACATGGGTCTCCTCTCCATGGGCCCTTCCAAGCCAGTGCTAGATCCTGCCACTCAACCTAATGTTTTTTTCCTTTAAGGGTTTTTAGAAACCACTCTGTAAAGTAGCTTTTTTTAAAAAGTCTGCTCTTCAAAACAAAAACAAAATGAAAAGGATTGCTGAAAAGTTAATGTAGGCCATACTTTCACATTTTTGCTGAGACCAGCCATTCCCTCAGAAGTAAAGTTCTGCAATTTTCTCTATCTTCAATCTCTCTTCCTCTGGAGTAACAGTTTCCCCTGTGGAAAAATGAGTTATTGGGCTGAATTTTAACATGAGGTGAAATTTTTAAAATTTGAATCTCCAAATCCAACCCCTAAGAAAATAATTTACAAGTGAGTTAAAAAGTACAGATAAAGATGAGCCCAAATTGCTAAAATGGTCACTACATCCTCTGCATGCAATTCTCTTTTCTTTGTGTCTCAGTTTGTATGGATTTATGTTCTCATGACCTTGCAGATCCAAAGTCCAACACAACTCATTAGCAGTCCTGCAAGATTCACCCTTAACACAACCATTTCCAGGCAAGTGGCAGGACAAAGGTCTGGGAGAAGATTAGGTTTTAATTTGCTCTCCACAACATTCTGTGGCTGATCCTTCCCTGCAACCCACTCCCCTTTCTTTTTCTTGTCTGTTGATCTGGCAGTTCCTGAATATTAGCTCTAAAGCTAAATGCTCAGTGTAGCTGGAGAGGGGAAAAAATGAGCTTGTCTGTATCAAATGGAAGGAAAAAAATACAAATTCGGTCTTATCAGGCATACAACCCCACACCCTCCCCAAAAACAAACCCACAGAAATTAGGAATAGTCAGCCTCCACCCCCTGCAAACAAACAGCTGAGTGAGCTTCAAGCTGACCCAGTCAGATTCCTTGCTTTATCAATAAATTGCATTATCTCTGCCTTGATTATTTCCACTGCAGAGGGCATCTGCAAGGTTATCAAGACCCAAGTGACTTAATAAGATCACAAAGAGATACAGCTGATAATTGTTTTCTGACAGGTTTATGTCCGCAGCTGATGCGTCTTTTAAGAGTTTGATTTTTTACAGACAAGTCTAAGCAGAAACATATGCAGTGCCTTACCACGATGGAGTCTGGGGTGGAGTGGGGGAGAGGCAGAGGTGGCACTGATCTCAAGCAAGGAAGCCCCCTCTTGTCACTCAGCCTTGAGAACTTCTTAGCGCCTTGTTAAATACACTGATAAATGCATTTCTCAGTGAAGCTCCAAGAGGACAACTGCCTGTTAGGAGATTTTACTTTACAGATTGCCCTATAGACAAGTGAAATTTGATTTCTGAACCTACACAAAAGGCTCGCTGTGCTCTGTGAGTATATTGATCTGGCAGCACTGCAGCAGCTGTGAGCTCAAATGTCTGCGCTGCCGGCATAATCAGAAACATGCTACATGCAGGATGCAGCAAGCTTCAAGAGCGTAACAAGCCTGAGAGAGGGGACCTGTCAATTCCTTTCATGGCTAACAGCGGGGTAAGGAAGCAGTGTATGTGGGGAACTATCAAAGCTATTGCAAGAAAAGAGATGAGGGAATGACAAAAGAAAATTTAAAAAGCACTGGAAGATACAAAAGTACCTGATTATTCACCTACCGTACAGATATGTTAGCTTTACAGTACTTAAACAAATCCAATATGCAGCCCAATTACGTAGTCTGAAACACAAAATCTCTGTTTCAAAATGTCTGGGTGATATCATTGTTCTGTGTTTACCTTTCTCATATTTTCCAGCAGTCCTGAAGCCCTCCTGTGCTGAGCAAAGCTTTTTATGGTAGGAAAGAATCTGCTTTGTTATTCTTAATGTTTTCCAAGCATCTTTCATCTTAATAGAACATCATATTTTTGGCTTGTGGATATATTTATACATTATTTTTATCTTGAGTTCAGTACATACACGTTTTCTCCTAATGGCTTTCTGGTAAATGTATGAGCTGACTTTCCACAGTTCGCATCTTGATATAATAGTTGCACCTGACATTTTCTGAAATTATGGGGTTTGTACAGGCAATAGCACAGTGCACAAAAGAAAGGTAATAGCTGTGGTTTCTAGCATGTGGGTTTGGCTTTGAGGTTAGTGAGTAAGTCATTAACATATGGTCTATTCTTGCAAATGCTCACACAGAGAGTGCCGTCAGGGTGCGAGGGAGCACAGTGAACCGGGAGCACTTCCTCCGCATGACTTTGCAGAATGCCTCTCAGTCTTCATTTTCCGGAGACCCACCATGGAGGTAGAAGCTGAAAACCTGTCTGTTCTGGTCAGGGCGAACACTGCTGGAATGATGAAGTGTGCTTTTTTTTTTTTGCTCTTTAGATTGTTATTTGTGAATCATGTAAAAAGTACAGCAATCTCAGTTCTGCTTTCTCCTCTAGCGTGTGAGTTTCCTGAGTGTTCACTAAGAAGGCTTTGTTAGGTAGCTGCCCTCACTACACTGTCATAGTGCCAAACAGGCTTTTAAAACATGTTTTGTTTGTCTTTCTTGGTGCAGTTAAATGCAGAAACTACTTTCATAATTTTTAATTAATGAAAAGGAAGGTTCAGAGGAGGATTAAATTTAAACAGTAAGTGGCCCTGACCGCAGTGGTAACATCTGGAAACCAGCAATTATCTTTCTTAGTAGCTGTGCAATTACAGAATGTACCTACAAGTGAAAATCCTCAGTAATGCATTACTCTTCTCCAATGGCTCTGCTAGGGAAAGCATCCATTAACAGGCAGACTGGATCTTATTCATCCATCAAGATGAATCAGACCTAACTGTGTACTAGAAACATATCATTCCAGTATCTTTGCTTTGGTAATCAAGAATTTAGAAATGTGGATGCACTGAGCACTTAATAGAGATAAGTACATTCACCACACAGCTAAATATACCATTCACATCTTCATGGATTAGCCTGTATTCACTCTGAAAGAGAGGTATGACTAATTTTAAAAAGTATTTTCAAGAGTTAAGTGTCAAAATTGTAGCTCTTTTGAGCTAATAGAAATTTCTCCCATAAGTTGCAGATCCCACAAACTCAAATCACCAAACCTTTCTCCTCTCTAGTACTCAGCTGGAGAATATGACCTATATTAAAGACTCATTCTTTAAAGGGTAAGGTATGGGTAAGGAATGGAGAAGGCTCCTGAGTTCTGGGGGTCCTTGCTCAGGAAACACTACATTTAGAAGTAATTTGGACATCTCTGAACATACCACATGTGCCTTCATTTTAATTCTTTTTCACTTCAGAAGTTAGCTATAACAGTATCAGTTTTTCCAATCAAGAGCTAGAGAAGGGTGCCAAAGCCATGGGATTTCTTCATTCTTTTTGTAACAAAGAACTCACAACCTACAGCAGGCTGGGTTCCTGCAAAGGGGAACCTGTTTGCCTTCATCAACTCAGTGTGGAAGTCAGACCCTTGCTTCAGGAGGACTGCTTCATGAGACACTAAAAATACAGATAACCTCGTTCACATTCCTAGCTCTCCTTTACTTCCACTACTGGAAAAGCAGCATTAGCTACAGAAAAATCCTTTCTTGCTCTACATAGTGTCACTCATGTCCAGGCTAATCTAGACTTTGGTCAGAAACAATGGATGCAATATTTCTTATTGCAAAATCTGTGAAGCGCTGGTTCACAGTCAGGCATGGTTGAGCTGCTGACAGGCAGAAAAACGATGCTGCAGTGTCTTCTCTCTCGTGGGACTGGCTTACAAGTAGCTCTAGGCAGAGTTAATGGGGGGACTGTGCCAACCCTCTTCACTTCTTCTTCTTCCCTCTGATAAGCCTGAACCAGTGCAGTTGCAGCTACCTACTCACTTAACACACTGCTTCATCTGTCCCTTCTCCTTTTCTGTGCCTCTCACTGCCTTTCATCTCTCACCACATGTTGAGATGACTAGGTCATTGAGAGAAGGATTGATATTTATTTTGTGTTCATAACATCTATTTTGTGAAGTGTTAAATGGCATCTGTATGCACTTTCAAAAAAACAAGCAAGCAATATAATGCCTTATGAGCAATCACTGTGGCAGTGTTAAGATGTATTTGCCCAATCAAACAAAATTATGCTTACAGAGCAAATGAAATTCACTCTGCAATGTGAGGGGTGGTAAATCAAAGTAAGAGGAGATAAATATTTCAACTTAGCTAATCCTACTGACTCAAAAATATTTAAGTCGGCTCAGTTCATAATACAATTGCCAGAAATTATTCATGCTGCTTTCTAGCTCTTCTCCAGTTTATTTTTTTACTACTGAAATGGATTGAGAGCAGCCCTGAGAAGAAGGACATGGGGTTATCAGTTGAAGAAAAGCTCAACATCAGGTAGCAACATGTGGTTGCAACCCAAGAACCCAAAAATATCCTGAGCTGCATCAAAAGCAGCGTGGCCAGCAGGCCGGGGGAGGTGGCTCTGCATATCTACTCTGCTCTTGTGACACCCTGCCTGCAGTGCTGCTTTCAGTTCTGGGGTCCCTGACACAGGAAGGACCTGGACCTGCTGGAGTGAGTCCAGAGGAGGGCCACAAAGATGCTCAGAGGGCTGGAACACCTCTTCTATGAGAACAGCCTGAGAGAGTTGGGGTTGTTCAGCCTGAAGAAGAGAAGGCTCTGGGGATACCTCATAGCAGCCTTCAAATTCCTGAAGGGTTTTTTATAAAAAGATAAAGAGAGACATTTTACTAAGGCTGGTAGTGACAGGACAAGGGGCAACAGTGACAAACTGAAAGGGGGTAGACTTAGATATTAGGTACATTTTTTTTTTTACAGTGAGGATGGAGGGACACAGGAACAGATTGCCCAGAGAAATTGTGGATGCCCTGTCTCTGGAAGTGTTCAAGGCCAGGTTAGATGGAGCTTTGAGCAAACTGGTTCAGTTAAAGGTGTCCTGCCAATGGCAGGGAGATTGGAATTAGGTGATCTCCAAGGCTCCTTCCAATTCACACCATTTTATGAGTCTGTGATTGTGTGAAATACCACTGTTTACAGTACAGTCTGCAAGAATGAAGGCTCAGTCTGCAAGAATGAAGGCTCAGTCACATTGTACTGGTACACAGACTTCTTACTCTGGGAATTAAAACATATAACAACCAGATTCATCTTAATAGCAACATGCCTTTATGAATAACAAATACTTTCAGGACCTGACCAAGATCTGGCACTCAGTTCTAATATTTAAGGAAGCAGTGGGTAAGCCATTTAAAATCTTGAATCTTGAAATCATTAAGGTCTTTCAAATCACTGAGAAATTGAATGCCTTTGTTTATGTAGTAACTTAATTTAAAAATTGGGATTGTTTTTGTTGGTGTTGTTTAATTTGATAGTATCAAGAAAAAGTTATATTTGGGACAATGTAAAATGGGAAAATTCACAGGTGTGTTGAATTTCAAATCTGTGAAGGCAGCTGTAGCAAGATAATGTCTTTAGACTAAAACACAGGTTTGGCACCCATATTTTCTAATACTTCAAGCAACTAGATCTAAAAGATCACCTGAGAGAACACTGGGACTGATTCCATCTATGACAATGGCTGCAAACGTGTAAAAAGAATAAAAAACATTGATGAGCAAACTTGTCTATTTTTTGTATGACTATTCAAAAATGCATAAATGTGGAGACAGTGAAAAGGATGTATCATCAATATTTTAAATTATATCTTCAGCATGTATGTTCAATAGAGCAAAGTGACTGTCCACTCAGCGGACACTGTCACTCTGCTTTAAATCTTGTACTGCAGTGATCTACACAAACATACACTAAAACCACAGTCTGTAGTCATCACCTTTTTAAATGACAGGCATTCAGAGGGGGAGAGAGAGGGCATTCATTCTCTAGTCAAGCAAAAAACTTCAAAAAGGTAAAAATATTTATTTGATTCACTAGGATTTAAATGCTTTTCCAGGAGAACAGTTTCCAATTACTACTCTCAATTTGCAGAAATGGGACTGTCATTCAGGGTTTGCCTGTGATTTTGCTTGTATCTGCAACAGTGATCAGAAAGTAAAAGACTTCTAGTGAAAGCACAGATATCCTTGGCTAGCCAGTTGTCCTACAAACCTTGTGATAGTTTTATATCTGGTTGCTGCTATCCAGATCGTTTTTTGTTCAGATGTTAGCATCTGTTATGTTCCCACACAAGCACACATTAAACTTCTCTTCCTACAATATTTAAATAAATTCTTTTGCCTTTCAGAGCTTTCTCACTGTTGGAGCTCAGATACACACACAAAATATCAGGTGAAGCTGAAGACTGTGCTCTGAAGTCTTTGACAGTATTTATTAAGGTCTTCCAGGTCAGCAGAATTCAGAGCTTCTTTTTCTCTGCCAAATTAAGGTCTGGTCACAACGGTTCATAACCAATTACCACTCATCAGTTAAGTCATACCTTTTAGGTAATGGCAGTTGATATGAATGGATTTAATCTAAGTTCTGCCCCTTGGGTGTTATCTCTGAAGACTTCAGTAAGAACTTGACAGAACTATTAGTTAACAGTGCACTCATGGTTTCTTAATATAATTTTGGGTTATTAATTAATGAACTGTGCAAATCACATGCAATACGGTGATGAGGTAGCCTCAAATCAAGTAAGTATGAAGGTCCAGGAACAAAGGTGAATAAGCTCCAGGGTTTTGTAGGCTTTGGTTGTGTATGCTTTCTCTTATCCTTTGACACACCTGACTATTTCATACAGCCAGCACTGGCAGGGACGTCTCTATCAGCATGGAAAAAGCTAGGAATCAGCTAGGAATTTTTCCCTAGCTCAGAGAACAGCTAACAATGAGTCCTGGAGCAACCTGCAGAAATGTCATTATAAGAAACCACCTTTTTCTTCTTTCCAGACTGCACAGGATTCATTGTGTATGTGACCACTTGGGCCTGAAGGAGATCCAAAAGCTCTCTCTTTGCGTTATTTGCTCAGTCTAGGGCTGACAACCTATGAAAAAACCATGGAATTGGAGACATTTTACTCTTTAGTCATGCAAAACAAACAAACAAACAAAAAGTCTATAAACATCCATTTCAAAGGGGAATAACATCTTCATGTACTGCAGGGGACTCAAAGCTAACAGATCTACCCAGGCATGCCAGTAGTGAGCAACAGACTAAAAGATGGAAACTGAAAAATAAAGCCATAGGAGGAAAAAAAGAAAGAAAAGGAAAAAAAATCAAAGAATTAAGTACAGATTGTGGATTTTCAGAAAAAATACAACAAAGTCTCCTAGGATTATTACAAGTATAGCAGAAGAAACAGTTGGAGCTCTGAAGAGGTCTTATGGTAGAGAGTAGCTCTGAGTAGGGTCTGAACTCCATCCCACTGCACCAGTCCCAGGCAAAGGTAACCCATAGCAGGTAGAAGCAGGAATGTAGGCTGCTCTTGTGTCAACATTTATTTTCCCTGAATGCATCAGCTAGCAAATATTTCCCTGGAGTCTGCCTGTTACTCTGTTCTGTCTGGGCACCTTCAGAGCACACCAATGCAGCTGCTGAGTGTGACTCACAGCTGCCAACATGATCCACGTCAGCACCAAGAAACATCAGCAGAGGCCATGGGAGGGATGGTCATCCCATGAGAGTGATATCCCCAGCAAGGCCATAAAACCCAGGCAGCTCAGGGCATACCTGAGATATCACTAGCTAGGACAAGCCCATATGTATTGAAAGATTCTCTCTTTAGTCTCAAGCCATTCATAGGGCTATTTTACCAGGATTTAAAAAAATCTCAGCTTTTCTTCCCTTTTTCTGGGGTTTTGGTTTGTGGAGGGGTTTGTAGGTTTTTTTTGGAGAGCACTGATGAATGACTGGACTGGTAGCAAAAGCACTGAGTTCCTATACTGTCTTTAGCTTGCTTGTTCCTCTGTGTTTCCAAAGTGATCAACAAATTAGAGCACAAAACACACACCATTATTCACCCAGTCCTGGCAAAATAATTGCTTAGCAGAGGTGTGCATGAGGCTTGAGAGTCCCCAGCAGTTGCAGAGCATGGAAAGAGAGAAAGAGGGAGAGATAAGGCTGCAGGGGAACTCCAACCCAAGAACCCAGACATTTTGCAGGCAGTAAATTCTGAAGTATTATCATAGTAATTGACATCACAAATGCTCCAAACGGAATATATTGATTGCCAAGGTCAGCATTTTAGGCAGCAACAGCAGACATCCTCATCCATTAGCCCTGAAATATTGATTTCAATCAGGAAAATAGAAACCAGAAAAAGAAAAATACTCAAGCAATAAAATGATCTTTCTCTATCTTTGTCTCCCAGACACGGGAACAGACATTCTATTCAGAGGATATCAGTATTTATAGGATTGCTGAAGACCCATATGGATTTCCTGTTCCTCAGCCTATTAAAACATATGTTTGGATTCAAAATGGCTAAAAAAAAAAAAAATCACTTCAAATGTGAAACCAGACAAGAGCATAGCTTTGGCTTTACCTTGCTTGATAGAGCAGGATGGATCTCAAAACTGCAAGTTTTCTTCTTAAAATAATTAGAGAAGGTACAAAGTGTTTTTTCAAATGAAACCTGGTATGTCCCAAATGCTTAATTATATAGCAAACACTAACCACTAAGTCCCCTAAGGCTAGAAACTCCCATTAAAATTACTTTCTCAATGATTATTGCTTCATCTTTTTAAGTGGTATTACTTAAAATGAAAAATAGTGCAATTAAACACAAATAACTAGATTTTATAAAACTGGACAGAAGTAAACAAAAATTCCCAAACACTTAAACAATTCACAGTATGTATTTTTTTAAGACAAAAATAACAGTCAATGCCTTTCTGGCTAGATGTGTGACCAAATGTTATTCAATGGTACCTCATATCATTGGGTGAAACCATGTTGTAGAAAGATGCTTTATGAAGATGGCTTTAATTATTTTCCAAATCCATATGTAGGAGGGAAAAGCAAGCAAAATTCTCAGAATAACTGACTTCCAGGAGCATTTTTTTAATAAGTTTCCTTGTTCTCTGCTAGAAATACTTAATTTTTGCTTCTTTTCTGTCACATGACAAATTTTCAGGAGGAATGTAGTGAGGCTAGAATGAAGCTGAGAAAACTGACTGCTAGATGCATATGGGTTTAGGGGCCAAAAGCAGGTGGACAAAGTACACCATGTGCACTGGAGAAGCTGGCACCTGCATGAATAGAGCCATGCAGCAAGAGCTACAGCACTCATTGCTACAGCAAGCAGTGCACAACTGAAAAGTGATGGTTTTATCCCAGGAAACTTGGAACACATAGCAAAATACAGCTCGGCTGGAAGCGAAATTGCTGCCTTTCAGTGCAAGGGCGCAGTAAAAGGAAAGGTAGCACAGTTGGTGGCTAAATAAAGTAACACTGAGATTGACTTGACTATTTTTGGTCCCAGCATTTATGTCTGTGAACTATCTGCTGGAACCAGAACAATATACACACTGCATGTTTTCTTTTTACTCTGTTCCAGTCACAAAATTAGTCCTGCTTCAACACGCTGGTCCACTGTTGCATCACATCTTGGAAACTTTAGTTCTAATAAGTCTTAAATCTATGTTGTCTTTTTCTTCCTGTAAGTTTCCACTATGTCTTAGCAGACTGCACATGCACAATGCAGATATAGCTCTCTCCTAGAGAAGAGCACAACAACTCAGTATGATCACAACTTGGACAGCAGCAGAGGGAGGAAATTTCTGCCAAGAACACCAGGAAAAAGCACCATGGGAACCATTAGGTTTACGCAGAGGAAAAACACATCATTAATGCGAATGACCAGTGCAATAAAACACTGAAACATATTCCTTTATCAGTTTGTTCCCTTGGGAAAGTGAAGGAGTGAAGTCATTCACTTAGACTTATATAAGCTGTTCTAAGGCTTCCAGTCTATCTGAATCTGTCTTAAGAAATTACTTGTTTGGAAAGAGGGAGGGAGGAAAAGGGAAGAAGAGGGGGAAAGTAGAGGAGACTTAACTAAATCCTGGGTTTTTTCAGAGGATATCAAACTTCAACATAATGGTGTAAACAGAATAAATTGCAGAAGTTGAGTATGAGGATAGGCACAAACAGCTCAGTGTCTGCTCTACCTGTGCTCCAAAGGAGCCAGACACAAGGCAGATGTGCTCTGCATACTCCCAGTGCCCACAAATACAGGTAGCTGAGAGCAGGGGTGGAAGAACCACACTCATTGATGTGCCAAGGCCCAGTGGCAGCTGGTAGCAAGCTGCAGTGCCTGGGACAGACATGGAGAGAGCAGGGAAGCTTTATCCTGAGCCATGAACATAATTTATTCCATCCTTACTGAGGGCCAGGGCTCATCTACTGGAGACCATTGCCCACACTATCAGAACAGGACCTAAAGGGGTGGGAAATTACTGAAACCTTTAATTTCAACAGTCTTTAGGACAGACTTTTCCATAGAAAAGATGGGTTTTTTCTGGCTTTAGCATTCACAGCCTATACACTGGCTGTCAGCAATGAGGAAACTACCTACTACTCTGGTTAAATTGACCATGGAATAATGGTAATTTTTCAAAAGTTATTTTTAAGAAAGAACTTGAAAATGAAGAGTGATGGATCAGTAATTAAAGCAGGATGGCTACTGTACAACATTCATCCCTAAGGTGAGCAAACTGAAAGGACAAATAGAAAACTGGCTAACCACTATAGCTGGCCTATATTTAAATTCAAAAGAGAAGCCCCTCAATATGCAATACTACAAGTGTCTGTATTATTATGTAATCTCTGTTATGCATTAATTCCTAGTGCAACTGGCAGGACTCAGTACAAAGAAATCAGGCCTGCTTCTTACACATAGGGTCAGCAGCTTCTATCTTCCCTTCTTTCCAATTCTCCTAAATTAGATAAAGCTATCCAAAGTTATTGTTGTTTCCAATTTTATCCTGCCTGTCATGGGCCAAATATTCCTGTGAAAATCATCCGTTCTGCTCTCAATCCATTTTTACAGGAGACATTTAGGTGATTTTAGTTATACTTCTCAAATGTATGTCTTCATAAAGGAGAGCAAAATATCATCCACTGTTTAGAAATTCCAGTGAACAACAGACAGAACCTAGCTGCCCTCTTTTATTAAAATATCTGCCAAACATCAAGTTTAGCAGTTCAACATGGGTGGAAAAAAATCTTACAAGGCAATCTATGAGTTCTCCTTTGTCTTCAGAAAAAAAATTAAGAGACTTTAACCACTTCTTATTTCTCAGAGAGTCAGTTTAGATAAATATAGCCATCAGCAGTATTTGCAAGTGAGACAAGTAACCAATTATTAAACAGTCAATGCCTTTAAATTTAGGGAATTTTCTTCGCGACAACAGAACATTCTCTTCTCTGGAGAAATTGGCTTAAACAGAAAGCTCAGCTTTATCAATATTGTTAATTATTTCTACCTCTGACTGCAACACATCTAGAATAAATGGAGCCCATAGCCTAATTCCATTGGGTGCATATTACCTAAATTTTCAAGGACAGACATATAAAACTTGATTATTTTTGTGCACATCCCAGCAGGCTGAAAACCCCAGAAATATTGTCTCTACTCTCCACTACATTCCTGGCTGGTTAAAGGCCAGGGCTGGTTGAAGAGGGCTCTTTTGCCCTAAGCCAAACGTTATCCAACAACATAAAACTCTTTTGTACATTAAAAAAATAGGGAAAGAAATTAATTGAAGTAGAGTGAATGACAAATATTGGAACTGAATGAAATCAAAATCTAACACTCAATCTACATAGCTGCAGGTTGGTGTGCTCCTGGGGTGGACTTGGAAGAACAAACAGCCTTTGAGGAAGACTCCTGTGGAGATTCAAGGACACTTGAGGAATATACAAGTACTGGAGGAAAGAGCTGAGCAGAAAGCACTCCTTGTAACCACAGATTTAGCTCTTCAGATGTACAAATAAGAACAAAAGATTTTAGTCTGGGCTCCTGCCCGCTAAAAAGAGATATTTTTCTATCATGTTTTGCACAGAACTCGATTTTTATGTCAGCAATCATGTATAATGCACATCCTCTATAGATATTAGGAAATGTCTGTCCTTTTGACAGTCATTATGGACACTGGCTTTTTGCTTCTAGTTTAGGAAAATGCTAAGCACATATTGAAAAAAATAATTTGGGAAACAAAATATTTTTTCAGACATACAATGACAAACAGACCATGACTCAAATCCAAACACTTTTACACCAGTTACTATCTAGATATGGATACTGCTTCCTAAACTCTTATTCCCTAGACCAGACTGTTGAGACTAAAGAGACTACATGGGGAATGTTTAACCCAAATCCTTCAATGGACCAGCTCAGGCTGTGGCAGCACCTAAGCAAAAATGTAATCATACCATGCTGTTACTCATGGAAAAAGCCTTGTCCTGCCATTAAACATGGAAAACAACTGCAGATGCAGAATAAGCAATTCTCTTCCCTTCTGCAAATGTGTCATTTGTCAGCCAGATCCAGGAGCAGCTTAGTATTGTGATCTAGTACCACTTTCACAGCTAAAACAGAACAAGAATTGAAAAAGACCCCAAACAAATAGAAAAGATACTTGAAGTGTTGGATGACAATTCATGTCTAGCCGTGGGATTTCTCTGCTGACCCCCTCAGACCAACATAAATAATTTATTTCCACAAGTATAATGTCACTGCACATCAAACACATAGTACAGCTGCAGGAACCAGGCTAATTCTTTCCTCGTTGCCCTTTTGCATCAATCCCATTAGCTCCCCAGCACATCAGGTCTCTAGTGCAGGAGATGAGTATTTGTTCACTACCATGAGCCTTTGTCCACCCTCCCTGGCTGACTGGGATTTCATGGTCTCTGGGAATATTTCTGTTTGCTAATCCGTTTTGGATTGCCTCTCTTTTGTTTTACATCTAAATATGATACTCCTGTGGAAACTGGCTTAGTAGGAAAATACATTTTATAAAGGAATAAAATAATTCCAGTCTTTATTTCTTAGAAAATGAGAAAGCCACAGAAACAAAGACATTGGTTATCTACTATTAAGGGTTTTATAGTGTAATAATCTATAAATAAATGCTTTGTTGTGTCAAATTTTTAAAAGGTGGCAATTAAAATTTTAACAGGTGCTGCACTATAGATTGTTGAACAGAAACAGCACAAAATTGTGCTCTGTCCCCACATAAAATTGTGACAGTTCTCGTGACACGCTAGGAATGTATTTCAGTATCAACAACTTAAGCTATAGTACCTGACCCAGAATCTAAGTGGAATGACTCTTTCTGAGTTATTTGGCTCTTGGTAAGACTTCAACCCACAGATTAGCTGTCAAATAATGACACTGTTGGTTTTGATGACGATGCTATCTTAGATTGATATTGAAAAAAAAATGCAAACAAAACAAATCAACATCCCAAAAGAGCTAGCAGTCAACAAGTATTTTAATCCCATACTAGCAAAATAAATCACCTCCAGCGTAAGCAGGTGAGTTTGAAACATCTTTGTATGAGAGGGTGGTAGCATTTTATTCATTAAATATAAATACAGATACACATCTGGTCACAATATTTTAAGTAGTCTTTGCAGTGACACTAGTATTGAGTACTGGCCATTCTGTTATTCTTCAAAATAAATTCCTTTCCCTTCTTTTTTCCAGTTTCCTTCTTCAGGCAAACAGAGGCTTCCTCTGATCTGAAGAGCACTGCTGGCAAACTCTGTGCTTTCCCCAGCTTTACTCCTAAACACCTGCAATTCAAGTTACGACAAACTGCACCTACAAATTCTCCACGATCTCCACAGTTCCACTAATCTCATCAGCAAGAAGATAGAGAAAATATTTTAGGAAACTGGAGAGAAAAAAAAAAGCAAAATGTTCTGCAGGGAAATCAAGGCTCAGAGCCTGATGTGAAAAGGGTCTCAGCAGTTGTGATAATGAACAGCACAACACCCAGCACTCAGGTGCCTGGCCCGAGGAGCAGCAGCTTCTGTAGTGAGTCAGATGTTTATTGTTTGACACAACAGGACAAGCATGAGGAACGTGATTCAGCTGTGAAGACTGTGTTAACAATTTTTAATTAGATTTTCTTTTTCAAAACAATTTCTTTGCATGCTGGTGCAAGGAAAAGATAAAGCAATCTTTCTATTTTTTTTTTCCTACAAGATTAAAAGTATCTCTCCTGGAAAGGCATGGAATTCTATATTTCTGAGCATCACAAATGAGCTATACTTCTACTCTAATTAAATGCAAGATTATAGCACCAGCCTTGTTCTTTTTCTCTGGTATCACCTGCTCAGTTGCAGGGTTAGAAGAGGCGCTCACAAACCCAGGTCACTCATGATGTGTCTGCTGGCACCAGACCCACTCTGCTACTCAAGGTGTGAGCCATCGCTTTGGTTGTGGCACCTCACTGTCTGTCAGAAGAAGAAGTCAGTAACTAACATCTGAAAGCCAGTGAATAAGGATTTGCAGGGCTCTTTATTGCTGAGCTGAATGAGATGGCTGGCACAGCCCTGCACCACATGACAAAATGAAAGAAAATATCATTGTCAGATATCATTGTGGAGATTTGAAGATCATATCCTGAATGAAGTTATGAAAGATGTATAAGCCATCTCCAAATCCAATGCATTCTGAATTGCTTTAAGAGCTGCTTAAATAAATAATAATATTAGGAAATTATTTTTAATTGATTTTAAGTTTTTTTGAAAGGGAAAAAAAATGTCTTTGCAAACAGATGGTAATGAACTTCATTTTAAGCAACAGCTTAATTCAGTGCTTCAGATTTTGACCTCCTAACTCACATGGGCTGTCACTCCACAGCACAAAGGCTGTGCCCTCAAGGCTCCCGTGGTGCAGAGCAGTAAGATGATTCCAAGTAAATCCCCTCCCTGACCCAACTTACCACGCATCAGTCCAGTCTTCAGAATGTCCCTGATACATGTAAAGCAGATTCCTTTTGGAGGAAACATAACCTGAACTTCTTCTCCATATATCTATTTGTATGTAGGTTCCTGCGGCCTCCAATGGGGACACTGAGGTCTGGACAAAGAAGTAAGGCACTTCACCACTTGATCTTGTAGCATTTATCAAAAGTGCACAGATGTAAGAAAGGTCTCAAACCACGAGAACCCTCCTGTAGTGACTTCTACACTGCATAAAGTAGTAAGGACTGCATGTTTTCTATTTGCTGGTGACTGACAGTCCTCACATCACCTCTACTGCTCCTTCCCTCCCCAAGAATTAAAGTGGCAGTCTTTATCCAATGTAGAGCTCTCACCCCTTTGGTGAACCCCTTTGTTTCTCCTAATGTTCTTTTCATTTTTCCCCTTTCTATTTCTTCCTTCTATAATAATGGCAAGTTTCAGCATCCCTGAAAACACAAGCACGGCCTAACCCCAAGATTCATTGCAAATCTGCACTGTAAGTGCGCTGAAAATTTCTTGAGCAGCTGCACAAACCTGTGCCAGACCCAGAAGGCTGTTAAGCTGCAAGAGGATTGGCAATCCATGCCACAATAAATTAGGTAATAAAGCAGTTCTCCTAAACCTCTGCTATACCACCTCTCCTCTACCCCCCTCAGCAGGCAAGGCCATTCCATTCCCAGTTTTGGCGTGGAGATCCAAGCACCCCACATCCTGACTCACTCCTGTGGCACCACAACCCTTATTAGCACAGAGTTTGCTGCTCCTTGGCTGCAGTCTGCTCTTAAATTTGAGGGTGGCTCAGAAAATTAGAAATAAGGGGTTCTAAGCCATTGCTTCTTCAAATCTCTCTTAGAGAGGCAGCAGATTTTTGAGCAAAAAGCAGTACAGATTCTGAAACCATTTGGATCAACATCAGATTAGGAATATGTCAGCAGCACAGATAAAAAGATAATTAGGTCTCCCAGAGAGCAGCTTTAAAAAAGTAATTAATTTTGTTCAGGATAGTCAAGAAAATTCACAAGAATTTCTCCTTATGGCACTGGAGGTAAAAAAAGACATCTGCCTTATGAAATTTTAATCTCCAGCACAGTTTGCAAAATTATATATTATTACAAATACATTAATCAGGAGAGTTCTGTGTATTCTTTGACTTCTTGACCATTCTTACGTGCCAAAAATGTCATTTTTTTCAAAAATATAGAAGTTCTGGCAGGATGCATGAGGTGCTCCTAATGAGATAACAAGAGCTCAAAAGCCAAGAAAAGATGGAGAATTGAAATGAAATAGCCAAGAATGTTCATGTGAGTCATGCAGGCTCTCGTATACATCTCCCCAGCCCTTTGGCAACAGATTTAAAAATTGAAACTTGAAGGCATCTAGCAACTCATCTAAACTAAACAAACAACAGCGGTGAACATGATCTCTCCTCCTCTTTTCTCAGATTAATCTGATTTAGTGCATCCTGTTACAGATAAAAAACAGCTAAGGTGAAGATAATTGTTCCTAATAAACCTGGGCTTTTTCTTATGGTTTTGGCAAGGAAAATATGTTAAGCCAGACTTGAGACTTGTTTTATTTCCCATGAGAGCAAGTGAGGACAAGGAGTTGCTCTCAGATTTTGTGGGAACAGCGAGGTTGAGATTTGCAGAGGGTGCCATGTTCCCTCTTCAGCCCCCCAGCACTAACCACTCCTGCCAGTCCCTCTCCCCTCCTGCAGGCCTGGCTGGATATCCTGAATGCTGCCACCTCATCCCTTCCTGAGGCTGGCACAGGCTGCAGAGCTGTTCATACACACAGGCTGTTCCCAATTAGCCATTGCAGCCTAATGGGGAGACAATGAAAGCCTTCACTGACTCCTTCTGCAGGATGCTACTGGTGAGAGGAAGGAGGTTAAGGGTCATGCAGAGTGCCCAGGCCTTGAAGGTGTCCTGTTGGATTACTGTTTGTTTGTTTGTTTAGTATCAAACTAAAGGGAATAATGTAAAAAAAAAAAAAAAACAATAATAGTGGAGTAAGAATACTAAGCCAGTACATGCCCTGACACCAGGGACTAATGTGAAGAACAGTTCTTGAAAATGCTGCTGCTTTCACACTGTCCCTGTAGCTGCCCCTTTTGCCACTAGATCTCCCCCCCAGATGCCTGTGCTGTGGCACCAGGTCTCCTTTCAGCTGAGCTGAGCCCAGGCTGCTGCAGGAGCCTTGCCTGGCCCTTTGCCTCTCAGCGGGGCACGGGGCTGCTCTCAGCACACCTGCAGCTTCCCTGTGCGATGCTCTGGTTTGCCCCAGCAGACCCAGACAATTTAATCATTTCCACAAGAACTTTTTGTTTCATTTCCATGATTTCCTGCACTTGATGGAAGACAGGGATGATTGCTGCTAATGTTAACATGTCACTGGGGCCTGATGTTACAAATCCTTCCTTACACATAATGTTACGCTTCAGCAGCAGTCCTTAGATGAATAATGAAAATTTAACCAAGTAAAGGAACTACAAGATCAGGCCCATAGTGAGATTTATAAACACAGTAAATGCCTTAGATTTTCTACATTGAGCCTCCTGGTTTTTGGGGGTTTTTTTGCCATGGAAATACTGAGATCGCATGAGCCAGGGCAAACGCAGGTCACATAGATTAATATACAGATTTATCATGTCTACAGTACACAACTGTACATGCTGTATGATCCAAAAAACCAGTGAAACCTAAGATGAAAGTACACACAATAAGGGAATTTTGATAGTTTAAACAGCTCTGCTTCATTTTATAATGTTCCGTTACCCCACAAATAACATAGCTGTCATAACAAATAGTAACAGTGATAGATACTAAGGAAAGCTGGATGGTGTGCAAAACTGTGGACACAGCTCCAGTGTTCAGATCTGAATTTACTTAAAACTTAATATTTCTTGGACTGCTCAGCCCTGGCAAGGGCTGCTACAGTATTTCTCAATTTACAAACCTAATGTGTATCAAATAACTTATAGTAAAATGTAACATTGCATTGACCTGAGCTCAGTTGCTTAAGGCCATATATGGCTTTTACAGATGAACTTTGGTAGTCAGGTTACTATCTGGAAGACTTGCACAGACCTCAAGAGCTTCTCAAATACCTTAAAAAACCAAATAGGGAAGAAAAACGTGACCTGCCATTTGCTGGTTGGATGCTGTTCCATCACATCTGCAATGAGTGATCTCAGGCTCAGTGCAGCTGCTGTCAGCTTGGCAGCACTGCCACTTGTTCAGTGTGTTTAGAGCAGTAGTACCCCACCTTCAGTTGGTTAAGATCAGAAGATGATTGGTTAAATGATGGTGGGAGAGACCCAGTCCACCCTTCTCCCCAAAGGGCCAGTGCTGGCATCAGACCAGGCTGCTCAGGGCTTGGACCAGTAAGGCCTTGAAACCCTCCAGGGATGGGAGCAGCACAGCCACTCAGGGTGACCTGAGTGGCCTCCTCATGGCGCAAGTTTCTCCCTACACTCAGCCTGAGCCTCTCTCATTCCAACTTGGGGCCATTGCTTCTTGGCCTCCCATCCTATAGCATTGTGAGAAGTCCCACTCCATCTCTTACATCTCTTCCATGAGCCTTTGGTGGTGCTGGGGACTTTAAGTTCCCCAAAGCCATCTCTTTTCCCAGCTGACCCAGACCAGCTTCCCCAGTCTCTTCTCATGGGGCAAGTGCTCCAGCCCTACCACTCTGGGAGCCCTCCCCTGAGCTCCCTCCAGCTTTTCCATGTCTTTCCTTTGCTGGGTCCCAAAACTGGACTCAGTATTTGTATGTGGTGTGAGGAGTGCCACACAGAGGGGGACAATCCCTTCCCTTGACCTTTGAGCCATACCCCTGGTCACACAGCTCAGAAGCTGCTGGCTGCCTTGGCTGTCAGAGCACACCTCAGTGGTGTTCAGCTGGTTGCCCACTATGACCTCAGGGCTGCTCTGCAGAGCTGCTCCCTGGCCCCATCCTCTGACAGTGTGGTTGAGAGGGGTCATCATTTCCAGGTGCCAAGTATCTGCATCAAGGAAAAATGCTTCAGAACCTTTTGGGTATGTAATTTTAACTATTTCTGTGAACAAAGAATGGAGATGTTTTTTGCCAAGTTTAAAAAAAAAAAAAAATCCAGCAACATTTTCTTCAAGCAACAGTAACTCCCCAGTCTCTGGGATTCAGAGAATGCATTTTGCCATCTTCTGGAAAAAAAAAAAAAAAAAGCCTTAATTGTAACAAAGCTGTCTGTGAAGAATTGCAGGCTGCAGAAGGTTGAAGGGTAACATGATTGAAATGCCAGAATGCTTTTGGCAGAACAAGCTGTATCATGAAACAAAAATGTTTCACTGGAACTTGAGCTCCTGCACAGCTCTGCAGAAATGCCTCACTGGTCTGTACTACTGTAGCAAGGCAATCCCTCCTCATCAATCTCACCCTAGTGTTGCAAAGTGCTGCAACCTGGGCAAAACCTAATCCAATTCATCCCTTTAAGAAATATGGATCTGAAACTTGGGTTTGGAAGAGTACAGTTCAGGTTTCCTCATTTTCACACAAACTAGATTTGCTTTGAGTAGAAACTGTTTCTTCTGGTTTCTATCATTTCATATGACAGAGGGCTCCTGATTCCCTGCAGCACCCACTTCAATGGTAATTCAGCCACAAGACACCATATTTTATTTATTCTTGAACGTAATCACAGGTTTGCTTGTAGAGATTTGAGTGTGATTGGAGAGAGGAAAACATCAAAATCTGAGAGGAAATTGGCTGGGCATTGGCCAAACTGGTCCAGCCAGCTGGAACTGAGGGACATCAGCCCAACATCAGCAGAAATAGTGCCGTTCACAGAAATTAGACCTCTGGTGTCAGGAGCTCACACGTGCTTCAGGGATTGCAGTGAACAGCTCAGCTCAAGAGGGCCAGATGCATCTGGCTGAGGCTGTTGGCTTTGCTCAGGGGAACAGAACATTACACTGTGTATTTAGACTCTGTGAACATTCCTTTACGATGCTGGGAAACATGCACAGATTATCCTAGGGGTCTCCTTCTAGATTACTTCGTGACTTCCGCTGTGTGTATACCCTGCTTACACTGAAATGTTTGAGTAGCCAATCCAAGCTCTCAAAAGTTAGGAAATGCCAAAATTCATGCAGCTCTCATTCACCTCTCTCATGCTTGGGGTCATGTTGTTTTACTGCCTACACATCAACCAAAGCACTAATTACTTCAAGCTATGCAAATTGTTTTAAAAAGCTAAAAAGCCTAGTTTGCAATTTAAAATGGGATCCAGATGCCCTCATCACTTCAAGGGAGGAAAAAAAGGCATTAAGTGGTAACTGGATTTTTGTGTTACATGGCACGCATCCAGGCTGAACTTGCACATAAAAATAAACCTCATGAGTTCATTGTTCTGAACTTACAGCCAAATGTCCTGTTTGTCTTCTGTTGATTTTAAATGTTTTGTGACTAAGTTGTATAAAACATACTTTTCAAAAAAAACCCCAGTAACAGTAACTAGCAAAATCTAAGTAATACCATTATTTGTTTCTTTGCATGCTTCTAGACATTGCACAACCTCTGGATAATCTGATAGAATTAATGTGAAAATAGCCAAAATATTCACTTATTTCTCTGTTTCCATAGAAACTCTGACAGCAATGATTCATACCTAAGAATTATTAAGTCCCTGACCATGTAATTTGTACTGTTCTTCTCCACAAGGCTCCAATAGGTCACACATTGTACTGCAGAGAAAGCTCGCCTAAAGGACAGATAAGCTATTTTTGTTTGTCAGCTTTACTTTCTTGGAAATGCACAGCCTTGTTTTTTCACTATGTGTGATTTGCAAAAAAAAAAAAAAAACCTAAGCAGGAAAAAAAACCCTAATCACAACTACTGCGTTCTGCCATGGAGAGGAGAGGAAAGAACTGGATTTCCTGTGCCAAACTGAAGCATGTGGGCTGAACATAACCCTGCTGTAAATGGAGAGGAACCCTGAACATAACCCTGCTGTAAATGGAGAGGGAGCCTAGCACAGCAACCATCTCATCCACCACGAGAAGGGACAACACACCAGCTGGGACAGACTGAGGGGGTAGGGCCCTGACAGCCTCTTTCCTGACTCAGGCTGGTCCTTGCCTGGCTTTTGGTACCCTGCACAGCTAGCGTGTCTTCCCCAGAACAGCTGGGAAAATGAAAACAGCAACTGACAGAAAATCATCAAGCAAAAAAATGGACCCCTCAGAGCCAGTCTGGACCCAAGCCCTGTCTATGTAATGAACACTTCATACTCAGTATTTCCCTGGAATTTGGACTTTCAGAGCTTTTCAGTCCTTAGTCTTTGTGCCAAGACCATTAACTGAGATGACAGAGACACTGATTTTATAGTACTTTGGTATTAAAGCACTTACTTGGAGAAACTACCTAAGAAAATCTGCTCTGTCCCATGGCACAATAACTGAGGGACATCACTTACCTCCTGAGCAGCACAGTGCTTGATGAAAGAAACACAGTGAATGGCTTCTCTGGCAGGAAGAGGTGATGAGGGTGCAGCTCGTGAGGATTTTTCACCCTCAGAATTACAATCCAGGAGCAGAAAAAGATACATCAGCTGTGCTTTTGCAGTCATTTTCCACTATAAGGATGTGGTATCATGGCTGGGTCAGTAGTGCACAAGGCACAGTTGAACTGAACAACTATTTTTGCTCCCAAGGCTTGTAAAGTTTATGCAAAAACCACCCCACAGCTGCTACCTGCCAAGTGATTATCAATCTGTTGTGCAGTGCTGAAGATCAGTTCTGCCACTGACAATCATAAAGAAATACCCAGAAGGTTACAATAGTTCCTAGGCTGCATGGACAAGTCGAGAATCATAAAACAGTTACACTTGAGAGTCATCTGGAAATTGGGTGATGGAAAGGAAAGTCACACGGGGTAAAGTAATTATTTTCCAGGACAGAAAATAAATGCTGTCTTTCCATTACAGACCAATGGAGAAGTACTGCTGCAATCCCATCAAATAAAATGACTGTACCCACAGAAACTTCAAAAGTTCAATTTTTAAATGAATGCAAAATAAAATTCAATCACATAAAAGAGAATATAAAACAAAACAAAACAAACCTTTAAAACTCCCTATCATTTGGTAATGATGCTCATTTAAGTAATGCTACATTTAAGCATTTTTTATCAACATTAAAGTATATTTTTGGCTAGAGAGTTGTGGGTAATAAATGATTAGTAAAATATATTTCCATTTATAGATGCATGAGAAACTGAATCTATTGTATAAGAGAAAACAAAATTATATATGCAGGGACTTCTCCCACTTCAATATCTGTAAATGCAGTTTTGTTGCCAGGTCTCAGTTACCACAGTGGCCCACAAGTTCTGGTGGGATCGTGCCATAACTAACCACCAGCAGGGCAAGGGATGGAGGGCAAGAGACAAGGAGCACCACTGGAGTTCATTAATGAGCATGAGATTGAGCGTAGACCAAGCACAATGAGCTCCTAACAAGCACGTGAGCTGTGTGCACATGTGGTCAGATCAGCAAAAAACACCTGGTAAGAAGTATCCTCAAGATCAACAGCAGAACTGGAGTATCCTCAAGTATCCTCAAGATCAAGAGCAGGAGTCAGTGAGCTCCATTAAGCTTACCAATGATACACAGAACTGGTTTGGAGTAGATTTTGCTCTTGCTATTATTAGCCCTTACTTATGTACCATTTGGGTGTACAAGATAATTTACAATGGGTAGAATTTTTCAAACACCATTCCCACCACACAGTGCAGAGAGCCCAGGAGAGGTGGCAGTTTCAGTACAGCAAAAATAACTCAAGAAGGCACCACATGGGCTCTGTGGTACACAATCACACCGTGGTGCTCATTGCAGCAGATTGCATGGGTCAGGCAGAAGGAAAGCGTTTCCACTCAATGACCGATTGCAGAAAGGAAGGCCCCTTGGGTGTGAGCCTAATGAATAAGTAAAGGTAATGTCCGAGTTGGAAGTGTAATATAAAGTATTAACACTGTAATTTCAGTATCAAGACTATAATTTAAACTCCTTGTAGACTGCAAGCATTGCTTTTGGAAACCAAGACTGAGTGGAGGGTCAGTTACCAGCAAGAAATATCCAACACAGATCGTCTGCTTAATTACGTGGTGTGTTGATGTGGCAGCTTCTAGTGTGCCTCAGAAATCCAAAGTGAGAGTGTTTGAGGCACAGGATAACAGTTACTGTAGGCTGAAAATCCAGAGCTTTTTGTCCAGAATTTAGGCTGCCTGGCTACTGGAGTATATCTATTACAGTGTCAATGTATGTTTCTAGTGCTCAAAACTTAACCATGTATATTGTTTGTTTATTTATTAGAACAGTTACTGGCGAGCCTTCAGAACACCCTACTATCACAATCTACATGTGTGGTTTGAGAGTTAGCAGAGCCTTGAGACCATTCCCAGCTGCTGCCTTCCTGCAATCACTCTGTGCTGGTGGGAGAGAGAAGGTGATACTGTGGGTGGAGGTGACTAATCCCTGCCAGCTGCTAGAAACAGTCCTGGCCGTGTTCAGGTTACCACTGGGGATGTAGCCCTTGCATCTTGTGAAAGAGAAGCCAGCTGGGAAGAATTGGAGTCAGATCAAGTTTCATTTCAGGGTTTATTTTGCCATGACTGATTTTTCAGGGAGCCAAATCTCTAAGGAAGAATAGGTTCCATCTCTTCAGTTTGGACTGATGCATATAACACTGGAAGTCAATACATTGATAATTTGTGGTTTAATCAAGTTAAGATGGTTGGACTTAATGATGCCACAGAAATGGTTAGGACTTAATGACTGTTAAAGGACAGGGAAGTACACAGAAGATGGTGTGGCCACACCTTTTTGCATCCAGCCTAGATCTGCCTAATACAGGACAAAATACAACACATTAATGCAATCACTGAGAGAAGTCCATCAAGAAATTGCCCACAGGATGCCCATCTCTTGTAGAAATAACACTTGGTATGGCCAGTCACCATGTTCAGCATGTCTCATGGGGTGGACACATGGTGTCCCTTCATGTGTTTCTAGTTCCTGTGACTCAGCAGGATTTGATTGTGGGAGCCTGAGAAATTCCAAGCTCAGCCCACACAAGACAGAGGTGCTGCTGGAAAAGGCTTGGAAAAGAGCTCAGAGCTGTCAGGGTTTGCACTGACCAGCCAACCAAGACTGTGCATCTGCTCTCTGTTCACGGTTTACAGACTTTTATTGCTTTTTATAGCAACAGAGGCTTTTAGTGTCAGTTTTAGTCACACCAGTGCTTTCTCACCTCTGCTTGGTCAAAAACCTACAGGTTTTCTTTTAAGGAGTGGAACTTTGTAATGATGCCCAGGCTGTAGCCATCTCAAAAGAAGGTCACTGCACTACTTCTGGCAGAGGAGGAAATATACATTGCGTTAAAACTATCTGAAGATGGAAACTTACAACTGATTGATGATAGATGTCTTATTAGAAGCATGAAACCAGTGATCTGCAAGAGAGACCAATTACCTTTTTATATAAATTATTGCCTCCCTCTCCCTCCATGCTACAGAAACCTGAGCTATAGATCTCAGACTGCAGGAAGTAAGGGAGACTGAGTGGCAGGCTATGATGATGGAATTCAACCTGGTGCTTTATGCAAAATCAGATAATTCAGTACATACAAGTCTGCAGATCTTCAAAACATATGATTTTAAAAATTTGGATAGAGGTCAGGGAAAAAAAACAGGAAAGTATCTAAGGAGGATTATCACTAGGGATTTTTAGGGTTCATCTTTGTAAGACGTTGTCTTCTGTTTTAGAACCAAGCACAAGTCCTTAAGGGATTGTTGTGGTGCGGCATTTAAACTAGTTCAGTTCAAATGGTTTCTCCCAGCCTCCCCCCATAACTATGTGTTGGTTCAGTCCCGGTTTTCCCGCCATATTCCTGCTTGGTCCCCTGCTCCCCAAGTTAAAGCTGTCAGCCAAATTCCTCCACCCCTGTTGCTGTTGTTTTTTGCTTAGTCATTCTGTTGATCCCTCCCTAAGGCCTTGTCCATCACCTAATGACTCCGCCCCTTATTCTAGAATGTTCCTTCAGACACGTTAGGTGATTGGATCAAAGGAAAATACCCCTCCCCACCCTATTTTTCATTTGCTAGCCAGGCTGTCTATCACACTAGCACCTCCCTTGCAGTCAGTCCTTATTGGCTCGTTTGATGTAACCACCCCTTTCTCCACCCCTATATAAGTTGCTGTCTCTGGTGATCTGGGTCTTTTGCTCGGTTAGTCTCCCTGGTGAGTAAACTCTCTGGACTGGACCCCAACTTAAGACCTTCTTTTCACCGCCTTGCCCTTCCTTCTGCTGTCGCCTGACTCCTGTAAGGCACTGCTTGGAGCCCAGGGTCGCCTTGCCCGAAGCTCATCCAGGTAGTGCCCCTCCCTGCCACTTGGGCTGTGTGTTGGCTCCCACCTGGCACAAGCCTCCTCCCAGGACTGGGAGTAGAGCATTCCGCGGATGC
This sequence comes from Motacilla alba alba, assembly GCF_015832195.1. Taxonomy (NCBI): domain Eukaryota; kingdom Metazoa; phylum Chordata; class Aves; order Passeriformes; family Motacillidae; genus Motacilla; species Motacilla alba. The sequence continues at coordinate 106,321,669 of NC_052016.1, forward strand.
AGCATGACAAGGGATGAGAGGAAACTTTAAATGAAAGCAGAGATTAAAACAGGTTTGGGTTTTTGGGGGGCTGGGGTTTTTTTTAAATTTTGTTTAAATATAGTGGACAACAATAAGAATACCTGGGGCTATACTAGAGGCCATCCCAGACTGAAATTAGTCAAGGCTAGCAGTTTATCAATGTTTCCTTCATTTTTGTTAAGAAACCTTGTCAAATCTCGTTGAAGAAAAGATATCAGTGACTTCAGAGCACCAGCTGGTTTGAGCTAGATAGACAGATGACAGAATCACAGACTATGCTGAGTTGGAAGGGAATCACAAGGTTCATCAAGCCCAGCTCCTGACCCTGCACAGGACCATCCCCAAGAGTCACAATGTGGGCCCTAAAATACACACACACACAAATGGCAAAGTGACAGTACACTAACAGTGTCTCACACTCCAGCAAACCAACCCTCAAGCAGGAGGCTCTGAGGCTGCTGAAAGCTGTCAGGATCACCTGACCACCCCTTCAGTGGCTGGGCATCCCTCAGATGCAAGGGCTCAGCACTTAGCTTGGAGTATGAAGGGCGGATGATCCAAATACATATCTGTGCATGGGGACTAGGCACATCTTTAAGACAAACCATAAAATAATGAAGAAAGAGCTATTTTAAAAGTTATGTTTGCGCTGGCTCGTTTTAATTTGTCCATCTGATCAGTAGTGATTAGATGCATAAATTTTTTTGGGCTAAAACTGCTAATTAGCTTGCCAAACATATTTGGATGAAGGCTTTTTAGGCACATTGTAAATATAGAATTGCTACTAATAAGCCACAGAAATTGAATTTTAGGATCACTTTCCTCTTGCCATCCCTTTCACTTCACACAGCAAGGCACGCCATGCTTGCTGTCCTCATAGCCAGCAGCTGCAAGCAGCAGGGGACTTCCCATGGAAGTCCCCTATACAAGGCTCACAGGACATTTCTTAGGCTGGGGTGAGCAGTTACAAGCAGCTCCCTGGGGCAGCCACAGGGGTTATTGGATTTTCCAGAGCATGGCAGAGGAACATTACCACAACTGGGTCACTGTGCCACTGGTGACCACAAGAAGTAAAATACGGCAATTTAGTAAATTATCTGTAATCCAGGATAAACAAAAACACATTTTCACTTAGCATATTCCCTGAAGTCTCTAATTGCTCCTTTCCAAATTTTACTAGAATAAACACTTTTGTTGTTAATGTAAAGGAAGCAATCAGTCTTTGAGTGCGCTTTTTTGTTTCTTCCAAAGGCTGTCCACAGGGAGGAATTAGCATGATACTGAGCTAAATGATGCCTTCATCTGCAACAATGCAGCCCCACTAATTTCAGAAGCCTTCAACATCCACGCCTCCCCCATATGGGAAGCCTGGAATAAATAATTGAAAGTGCCATCCCTCCCCTTTCCTTTCCACTGTTATGCGGGAAATAGGTCTCCAACTGAACAGACCATGTGGACCCTTGTGGAGCTGTAATACTGTGAAAAGAAGGGAAGGAAAAGGTTGGAAAAACACTCATGGATGGGGGGCATCTAAATTAGAATCTGAGAATCAGGAAGCATTCACTGGATGTCAAAAAGTTTGTCTCTAATTTCTGGAATAGAAACGGAATCTTGCGATTTCAATGGGCACCAATTGGGCTATCTTTGCTCCATGTCCCTGCACTTGATGCCATCCCATGCCTTTCGATGCCTTTCACTTCGGCCATGAAATTTTTTGGCTTTTTTTTTTTGTTTTTCTTCAGGATCCATGCCATGTCTCTCACATCCTCCCATCAAAGTTGTGTCTTCCTTCTTGATTTTTTCTCCTTATTTTGCCCCCTCTGTGAGCTTAGTTTTGCCATCTTTTGGCCCTTTGCACTGCACCGCATGGAATCCTGCTCCATTTTCTTGTAGTCACCCAATCTCCCAATTTTTGTTTTTTCCCCTTCAATTGCATTTCCTTTGATGGTCTCTCCGTTCCCGAGTGTTTGTGAGTCCTTCTTTGCTGTTTCCAGGATTTCAATGGCCATCAATCTTTGCTCCATATCTCTTCAGCTGATGCCATCCCATGCTTTTTGATGGCTTTCACTTCTGCCACGATTTTTTTATTTTTTTTTTTTTTACTATCCTTACCTTGTCTCAGATATCTTCCCCACAAAGTTGTGTCCTCCTCTTTGATTTTTCTCCTGATGTTGCAAGATCTGTGAGCTTGGTTTTGGCATGTTTTGCTCCTTTGCACGGCACCTCATTGCCTCCCAGACCATTTTCTGGTAGGCTGTCCGTGTCCCAGTTTTCTGGGCTTTTGGCGTTTTTTTTGGTTGCATTTCATTTGATCCTATCTCCTTTCCAGAGGCTTTGTAAGCCTTTCTTTTTGGGTTCGCAAGATTCCGTTTCCCTTCCCGAAAGGAAATGAAATTTCCTTTCGGGAAGGGAAACGGAATCTTGCGATTTCAATGGGCACCAATTGGGCTATCTTTGCTCCATGTCCCTGCACTTGATGCCATCCCATGCCTTTCGATGCCTTTCACTTCGGCCATGAAATTTTTGGCTTTTTTTTTGTTTTTCTTCAGGATCCATGCCATGTCTCTCACATCCTCCCATCAAAGTGGTGTCTTCCTTCTTGATTTTTTCTCCTGATTTTGCCCCCTCTGTGAGCTTAGTTTTGCCATCTTTTGGCCCTTTGCACTGCACCGCATGGAATCCTGCTCCATTTTCTTGTAGTCACCCAATCTCCCAATTTTTGTTTTTTCCCCTTCAATTGCATTTCCTTTGATGGTCTCTCCGTTCCCGAGTCTTTGTGAGTCCTTCTTTGCTGTTTCCAGGATTTCAATGGCCATCAATCTTTGCTCCATATCTCTTCAGCTGATGCCATCCCATGCTTTTTGATGGCTTTCACTTCTGCCACGATTTTTTTTTTTTTTTTTTTACTATCCTTACCTTGTCTCAGATATCTTCCCCACAAAGTTGTGTCCTCCTCTTTGATTTTTCTCCTGATGTTGCAAGATCTGTGAGCTTGGTTTTGGCATGTTTTGCTCCTTTGCACGGCACCTCATTGCCTCCCAGACCATTTTCTGGTAGGCTGTCCGTGTCCCAGTTTTCTGGGCTTTTGGCGTTTTTTTTGGTTGCATTTCATTTGATCCTATCTCCTTTCCAGAGGCTTTGTAAGCCTTTCTTTTTGGGTTCGCAAGATTCCGTTTCCCTTCCCGAAAGGAAATGAAATTTCCTTTCGGGAAGGGAAACGGAATCTTGCGATTTCAATGGGCACCAATTGGGCTATCTTTGCTCCATGTCCCTGCACTTGATGCCATCCCATGCCTTTCGATGCCTTTCACTTCGGCCATGAAATTTTTGGCTTTTTTTTTTTTTTTTCTTCAGGATCCATGCCATGTCTCTCACATCCTCCCATCAAAGTGGTGTCTTCCTTCTTGATTTTTTCTCCTGATTTTGCCCCCTCTGTGAGCTTAGTTTTGCCATCTTTTGGCCCTTTGCACTGCACCGCATGGAATCCTGCTCCATTTTCTTGTAGTCACCCAATCTCCCAATTTTTGTTTTTTCCCCTTCAATTGCATTTCCTTTGATGGTCTCTTCGTTCCCGAGTCTTTGTGAGTGCTGTTTCCAGGATTTCAATGGCCATCAATCTTTGCTCCATATCTCTTCAGCTGATGCCATCCCATGCTTTTTGATGGCTTTCACTTCTGCCACGATTTTTTTTTTTTTTTTTTTTTTACTATCCTTACCTTGTCTCAGATATCTTCCCCACAAAGTTGTGTCCTCCTCTTTGATTTTTCTCCTGATGTTGCAAGATCTGTGAGCTTGGTTTTGGCATGTTTTGCTCCTTTGCACGGCACCTCATTGCCTCCCAGACCATTTTCTGGTAGGCTGTCCGTGTCCCAGTTTTCTGGGATTTTGGCGTTTTTTTTGGTTGCATTTCATTTGATCCTATCTCCTTTCCAGAGGCTTTGTAAGCCTTTCTTTTTGGGTTCGCAAGATTCCGTTTCCCTTCCCGAAAGGAAATGAAATTTCCTTTCGGGAAGGGAAACGGAATCTTGCGATTTCAATGGGCACCAATTGGGCTATCTTTGCTCCATGTCCCTGCACTTGATGCCATCCCATGCCTTTCGATGCCTTTCACTTCGGCCATGAAATTTTTTGGCTTTTTTTTTGTTTTTCTTCAGGATCCATGCCATGTCTCTCACATCCTCCCATCAAAGTTGTGTCTTCCTTCTTGATTTTTTCTCCTGATTTTGCCCCCTCTGTGAGCTTAGTTTTGCCATCTTTTGGCCCTTTGCACTGCACCGCATGGAATCCTGCTCCATTTTCTTGTAGTCACCCAATCTCCCAATTTTTGTTTTTTCCCCTTCAATTGCATTTCCTTTGATGGTCTCTCCGTTCCTGAGTCTTTGTGAGTCCTTCTTTGCTGTTTCCAGGATTTCAATGGCCATCAATCTTTGCTCCATATCTCTTCAGCTGATGCCATCCCATGCTTTTTGATGGCTTTCACTTCTGCCACGATTTTTTTTTTTTTTTTTTTTTACTATCCTTACCTTGTCTCAGATATCTTCCCCACAAAGTTGTGTCCTCCTCTTTGATTTTTCTCCTGATGTTGCAAGATCTGTGAGCTTGGTTTTGGCATGTTTTGCTCCTTTGCACGGCACCTCATTGCCTCCCAGACCATTTTCTGGTAGGCTGTCCGTGTCCCAGTTTTCTGGGATTTTGGCGTTTTTTTTGGTTGCATTTCATTTGATCCTATCTCCTTTCCAGAGGCTTTGTAAGCCTTTCTTTTTGGGTTCGCAAGATTCCGTTTCCCTTCCCGAAAGGAAATGAAATTTCCTTTCGGGAAGGGAAACGGAATCTTGCGATTTCAATGGGCACCAATTGGGCTATCTTTGCTCCATGTCCCTGCACTTGATGCCATCCCATGCCTTTCGATGCCTTTCACTTCGGCCATGAAATTTTTTGGCTTTTTTTTGTTTTTCTTCAGGATCCATGCCATGTCTCTCACATCCTCCCATCAAAGTTGTGTCTTCCTTCTTGATTTTTTCTCCTGATTTTGCCCCCTCTGTGAGCTTAATTTTGCCATCTTTTGGCCCTTTGCACTGCACCGCATGGAATCCTGCTCCATTTTCTTGTAGTCACCCAATCTCCCAATTTTTGTTTTTTCCCCTTCAATTGCATTTCCTTTGATGGTCTCTCCGTTCCCGAGTGTTTGTGAGTCCTTCTTTGCTGTTTCCAGGATTTCAATGGCCATCAATCTTGGCAAGCTTTGCTCCATATCTCTTCAGCTGATGCCATCCCATGCTTTTTGATGGCTTTCACTTCTGCCACGATTTTTTTTTTTTTTTTTTTTACTATCCTTACCTTGTCTCAGATATCTTCCCCACAAAGTTGTGTCCTCCTCTTTGATTTTTCTCCTGATGTTGCAAGATCTGTGAGCTTGGTTTTGGCATGTTTTGCTCCTTTGCACGGCACCTCATTGCCTCCCAGACCATTTTCTGGTAGGCTGTCCGTGTCCCAGTTTTCTGGGATTTTGGCCTTTTTTTCGCTTGCATTTCATTTGATCCTATCTCCTTTCCCGAGGCTTTGTAAGCCTTTCTTTTTGGGTTCGCAAGATTCCGTTTCCCTTCCCGAAAGGAAATGAAATTTCCTTTCGGGAAGGGAAACGGAATCTTGCGATTTCAATGGGCACC